>NC_092812.1:41977929-42701740 GCF_040954645.1 Diabrotica undecimpunctata
TCGTTTGGGAACAGAACATTTCGTGGTTAATTTATATACATACATCACGGTCTAAATAAAATACACGAACGCCTTCTGTAATGTAGTCAATACACTGGACAGTTCTCAAGAAAGTCTACGACAGAATGTTGGAACAAAAATAATGCACAATGTTTATAAAACATTTAAATATGTGAAATTACATGCTAAAATATAAGAATTTCAATTGTTGTCTGTTTATATAAGTCGGTATTAAACTTGAAAAAAAAGAAAAAAACCTGAGATAAACAAATAACCGTTAACAGTTCAATAGTGCTCCGTAAAGTACTTAACGAAATTAATAGATACCAAGAGTCAATAAAATGTACATTCAAAGCGGTTTTATTGAAATATTCACTTCTAGAGACATTTGAATATACATAAGAACATTTTGTAATAATTAATGAGAAGCAACGGACAGTAAATACATTACTCAATAGAATTTTAATGTCAGCTGCTAATTGCTAATTTCTTAAAGTCGACTACTTCATTGTATGTCTACAGTGACGTAGTTACTGATAATTTAACTAATAAAGTCTATTTTTATCTCCTGAAAACGGCAAAATAAAAAAACTTCTACGAGTTTTTGTAACTTTAACTTTGTCGTACTGGTCATAAATTTAGGAAACTATCAGCGTTTTTGAATGTCAAACTGAATTAAGACAAAATGTATCCCAACACCTCCAGCATTGTCGATTTTTACCTTATCTTGATAGTCTAAAGAAGAAAGTTTGGTAATAAGAGAATTCATTTTGTAGCACACTTCTAATCGCTTAGATTAAAGTGAAATGCCAGGTGAGTGAGTGATATTTGATGATCATTCATTTGACACTATAAAAGGTACGCACTTATAAAATAATAATCCACCACAATTGCTCATATGGTGGTCATTAAGTCAATTCAGACGGAATTCGAAAGCAGCATATTTTTGCAGGCGATTCTTGTTGAAATCATATAAATAATAATACTATTTTTGCGAACCTTTTGTTTGTCACTGGATATTTTTTTCTTTTAAATGATCATAATTTATTTTAACTGAAAACCGATAAGACAAAGGAAAGAGTAGGTAAATCTTAGAATTGGTAAAGTATAGGTCGCTCAATACACTTTTAATTTAATCCATTCAACGCGGTGGATTAGTCCGCATATATATTCTTTAGGCTCTTTTTCAAAGATTATTATGCGTTTTTGCTTTGTCTACTATTTTTACGACTCTCTTCGGTCCTGAATCTCTTCTCTCCAGTTTGCATTTTACATCTTTGAGATATCCTCTAGTAATTAATCTTGCTCAATAAACGCAACAGATGAAACACTCTTAAAAAATAACGTAAAAGATTTTATACAAAAGCACCTAAAAGAGGATGTCGAAATAGAATCTGCAATGAAGTTAAAGAACAATATATGTCTGGTACAAATGAGGGATTATGGCGAAAAAATTAAGGTAATGAAAGAAAAAAGCAAACTCAGATTTCTTACTGGAGAAAAGATCTTCATCAACGATGACATGACCGAAAAAGAAAGACACATGAGGAAGGAAATCGTAAATAAAAGCAAGGAATTAAGAGCTGAAGGTAGAAATGTAAAGATAGGGTACAGAAAACTAACGGTGGATGGTATAAATTGGGTATGGGCCGGAAATGGTACTTTCAAACGAGAAAAATCTAGAAATATGGACCCAAAAAACGGCATATAGTAGTGGAAAAAGGAAAAGATGGCCCATTATGCCAACGAACCCTAGCGATGAACAGGAAAATGAGTTTGAACATAAATAGCAAAATAAAAAATAAGAATATGTACCTAAATATTGCGACATGGAATGTTCGAGGAGTATACGAGGAGGGAGCATTAATTAACCTAATAGAAGAACTAAAAAAATATAAAATACACATCTTAGCACTACAGGAAACACATTTAACTGGAAACAACGTCGAAAAGATTGGCCCATACACGTTTTATACAAGTGGAGGCAATAATAGGAATTTTGGAGTGGGTTTTCTGGTACATGAAGACGTGGAGCAGGTAAAACGATTCGTAGTAAAATCTGACAGAATGTGTGCAATTAGAATTAAAGGAAAAAATAACATGATATCGTTGATAAATATACATGCTCCAACAGAAGAAAAAGAAGAGAAGTGAAAGATGAATTCTATGAAGAATTAGAGTCATTGTGTGAAGAAATGCCCAGACAAGACACTAAAATTATTATAGGCGACGCCAATGCAAAGGTCGGAAGAGAAGATATATATAAAAACATAACAGGGGGTGAAAGTAAACATTTGAATACAAATGATAATGGACAGAGATTAATCACATTCGCAATTGAAAACAGGATGAAGATAATGAGTACCCATTTTAGGAGAAAAAATATATATAAAGGAACGTGGAAAATTCCGGGGTCAAATGGAACTAATCAAATAGACCACATCTTAATACAAGAGAAGTTTGCGAAGTTAATAACAAATGTGAAAACGTGCAGAGGGGCTGACGTAGACTCAGATCATTTTTTGGTTAGAATTAATATGAGAGAAGCAATAATTAAAAGGCATAAACGGAAAAAGAAAGTGCAACGTAAATTTAACTTTGAAAAACTGCGAAAATTTGAGGTAAAGCAGGACTATCAAAAGGATATACAAGAAACCTACGCTAAACAAGATAGTACTACTGTGAGTAACATACAACAAAAGTTCTTGAAAATGACAAACACTATAAAGGAAGCTACGTCGAAGAACATACCAAGAGCAAAAAGATTTAGAAAAAACCACTGGTTCAATGACGCAGATGAATGCAGAACAGAGTTAAAAAAAAGATCAGATTTGAGATTAAAAAGTTTACGTTCGCAAAAACAAGACGACCTAGAAAGGTATGCCGTACAACGAAAAAAAGTAAAGAGAATCCTAAGGGAGCGGAAACGAAAGTATATGGAGAATAAAATTAAGCGCATTGAAGAAAATTACAAGAAAAATGAAATAAAAATTTTTTATAAAGAAGTAAAATACATTAAAACTGGGTACCAGGGAAGAACGATGAATGTAAAAGATAAGCAAGGAAACCTGATAGTGGATGAAGACCAAATATGTGAAAGGTGGAAAGAATATTTCGAAGAGATACTAAATGACGAAGTGACTACTGAAGAAAATTGTTATGTTCCTAGACCTCAAATAGTAATAGAAGAAATACCAAAGCCCACAAGAGAAGAAATTGAAGAAATAATAAAATATATGAAAAACCAAAAAAGTCCCGGGGAGAGCGGCATTGTGGCAGAGAACATAAAATATGGAGGAGAGGTCTTAATAAACAAACTTGGTGAGCTAATACTAGAAGTATGGGATGCCGAAGAAATGCCTCAAGAATGGAATAAGTCGACTATAATTCCTATACACAAAAAGGGAGATAGAACTGAATACACAAACTATAGAGGAATATCCTTATTAGAAGTAATGTATAAAGTACTCGCCATACTAATTAAAAAACGATTAGAAATATATATAGAGAAGAATCTAGGAGAATACCAGGGAGGATTTCGGAAAGGAAGATCAACAACCGATCAAATTTTTATGCTAAAACAAATCCTGACCAATTGCTATGAATGCAACATTTCAGCACAAGTACTTTTTATTGATTACAAAGCTGCCTACGATACAATAAACAGAAACAAGTTAATAGAAACACTAAAAGAATTCCAAGTGCCAGAAAAAATAATAAGATTGGTAAAAATGACAATTAGACAAACCATTTGTGCTGTGAGATGCAACGGTACAGTCTCAGAAGAATTCGAAGTGAAAAAAGGTGTTCGCCAAGGAGACCCGTTATCTACATTGCTATTCAATATAGTTCTAGAAAAAATTGTAAGGATTAGTGGGATAAATAGGTCCGGTACTATTTTATACAAGGAGCACCAATGCTTAGCATACGCTGATGATGTGGTTCTCATTGCAAGAAATGGAAAAGAACTATCAAATATAACAAAAAGACTGATTCGGGAAAGCTCTAAAATGGGACTGAAAGTTAATATTAATAAATCGAAGTACATGGAGATCTCGAGCAAAAAAGGAATAAGCACCAGGGGATCCTTTAAATTGGAGGTGGAGAATGGATCAGTTGTAGAATTCGAGAAGGTGGATGAATATTTATGTACTTAGGTACTCTTATTGATCAGACATGTAAAGAAGAAACTGAAATCAACCTGAGACTGACCAAGAGCAACAGGTGTGCTGGAGCCATGAGCAAAATAATTAAGGCCAAAGATATATCTCGTAATACAAAAATAAGAGTATACAAAACTATAATTAGACCCACAATGCTATACGCTGCCGAGACATGGACTATGAACAAAACCGTACAGAACACATTGGAAGCATGGGAAAGAAAGATACTTCGCAGAATATTTGGTGGAAAAGTAGTAGAAGGAGAATGGAGAAGACGAACTAATGCAGAAGTGTATCAGTTGTATGCTAACCCTACAATAACAAATGTGGTGAAAAAACGTAGACTAGAATGGCTCGGCCATCTAGAAAGAATGCAAGGTAATAGACTAGTCAAGAATATTGCTTGGAGAGTACCTGAGGGCAAAAAAAAGAGAGGAAGACCAAGAAAGAAATGGAGAGATGCAGTGATGGAAGATGTCAGAGAGATGGGAATCAGAGATTGGAAGCTGTTAGCTAAGAATAGAAAACGATGGAAATTATCCATCCAGCAATGGGCCTAAAAGGCCTGTTAACGCTGTACATACATACAATTAATCTTGCCATCTTTTTATTGGTCTTTCTTTTGGTCTGTCTACTGGTTTCAAGTTTGTTATCTTCCTAATTAGTGCGTCTTCTTCCCTTCTTTGTATGTGTCCAAACCGTCTTAGTCTTTGCGCTTTAATTAATTTTACTATGTCTTCCCCTTCGGTTATATTTATTATTTTATGGTTCATAAGTCTTCTATATTCTCCTTGTTCTGTCTTTATGGAGCCGTGTATTTTCTCATAATTTTTAAAAAAATTATTCTTAGTTTTTTTATTTTTTTTCGTAACGCACATTTCTTTCGCTTCATATGTTATCACCGCTCTAATTAGTGCTCTATATATTCTTGTCTTTGTTTTTTTGCTCAGCTTTTTATCTAAGTAGTTGGTGATACTAATACACCCCTTTCCACTCTTTAATTATTTTGCTTATTTCTGTACTTCTTCCATTTTTGCTGTTAACTAACAGCCCTAGTATTTAAAGTAATCGTCCCTCTGGAATTTGTTTCCACCTATTTTTATTTCTGTTGGTCTATTTAGATAGTCCCTTGTACTTATTAAGCATTTTGTTTATTGAATATTAGTCGTCTGTTCTGTGCTTCTCTTATCAATGTTAGGACTGTTTCGTCTAGTTTTTATTTGTCACGCGCTATCAATGCTAGATCGTTCGCGTATCCTTACTACGATTTGTGTTGAACTTTGAATAATTGTCCTTTATGCAGCTCTGTGTTCCTGATTACTCTTTCTAAAATAATAATATAAAGAGCGCCGTTGATAGACTCCTTGTCTGTCTTTGCCGTACGCCACGTTCTATATTTATGTGGTTTGTATCTCCTCGGGTTATTTTAACTCTTGCTGATGATCCCTTCATTGTCATTCTAATCAGTCTTATTAATTTTGCTGGTACGTCCATCCTTTTCATTTTTTTTTAATAACTGTTGTCTGTATATGCTGTCGAAGGATTGTTGGAAGTCGATGAAAATATTTGTAGTTCTGCCATGTTCATAACTTTTTGCGATGGTTTGCGTTAATACGTGTATTGCTTCTATTGTTTTTCCCTTTTCTAAATCCATGTTGATATTGTTCTATATTTTTTCTATGTAACAATTTAATCGGTTTCTTATGATTGTGGTCAGAATTTTATACGTTGTGTTTAGTAACATAATAGCTCTATAGTTGCTGCACTTAGTTGGATCTCCTTCTTAAACATCGGTGTGATGTATCTGTCCATTCTACAGGAATGTTTTCGTCCTTCCATATTTTGACTATTAGTTTGTACATCCGTTTTAGCAGCTCCTCTTCACCGTTTATGATTAGTTCGTTGTTAATTTCATATTGCCCTGAAGTTTCACTCCGTTTTGAGTTGCTTTACGACATCTATGAATTCCAGATAGATAGGTGCGTGTTCCTCTGCATCTCTCTTATTTCTTCATCTTCTGCATAATTATGTATCTTGGCTGGTTTTGTATAGATCCGTAAAATCGTTTCCAAATCTCTTTTGTTTATTTTTATGGTCATTTTTTGATAATAGATTGTTGTTTTATATATTCAAACAGTCTCTTGTTTTCCTTTATTCATTTATGTCTAACTGTTGCATTTTTTCATGTCTTTCTTTCGTCTATATGTTTCGTGGCTTCTTGCTTTTATGTTCGGTATTGTTTTAGTTATTCCTGTCTGGGCATTTATTTCTCACCAGGTTTTTAATTTGATTTTGTTTGTGACATTCTTTATCAAATCGTGCTTTCGATTTTTTGTTTTCCAGGGTTCCTATTCTTTGTTCTGCAGATTCTATTATACTGTTTTTTATGTTGTTGAATTCCTTTTCTATATTGTTATTGTTGTATCTTCTTATAGTTTATTTTTATGAACGAGAGAGTAATTAGCATAATTTTAACTGGTAGCATGGGCGTGCTCAAGATTAATTGAAAAATTACTTTGAATAATTGTAAAAAATAAATGAATTATTTCAGTGTTATAAAGTGTTATGTGTATGTAAACAAAAGTGACCTCTTTTATCACACACTATATTAGAACTGACTGGCCTACATTAAAAAGGGATTTAAAAAATTCACATTTTTTTTTAATTTTTAAAAATTAGAAAAGAGAAAAAGAGTTTTTAAAACCGTCTAAGGTATGTTAAATAGATGAATAAAAATATTAATATAAAACTTACAGCTACTTGTTACAAATCCAAATTCAGAAGATGAACTTTCAGAACCAAGATTTATAATAACTGGCTCGATCATTTTATCAGTAATATTGTCCAGCTTCCACATTTTTTCCTCTTCTTTAATAGTGTGATTTACTGCCTTTTCCCAGTTTTCAGGTTTTACATTATTTACGGCCTCCAAAAACAACTGTTTAATATCATGAATTTTAAAAGTGGTATTTTTTCTTGAAACTTCACTCTTTATCTGTGCCCATACCAGTTCAATCGGGTTTAATTCACAATGATATGGTGGGGATCTAAGTACTGTCATTCCACGATTTTTGGCAATTTCATCAAATTCGTATTTTTTAAATTTTTCTTTATGAAGGGCACACAACGAATAAAGTTCCTTTCTTATAGATCCGGGATAGTACGTAATATTTTTTGAACTCAGCCAATTCTGCAAGTCTTTTTTTAACCACTTGGTTGTGGGCAGTCCTTCTATAAGTCTGGAGTGATAACTTGCATTATCCATTACTATTACACAGTTCTTAGGAAGAAGATTTGTTTGTTTCATTTGTTCGAACCATTCTTGAAAGACATCAGCGTTCATGTCTTCATGGTAGTCACCGGTACGAGTTGATTCAAAAGTTAATAAACCACCTTCAACAAAACCGTCTGAACTGCCAATGTGTACTATTATCAGCCTGCGTCCCTTTCCTGATGGTGGGTTTAAACCAGTAGATAAGTTATTTACAAAAGCGTGCCTTTGACTTGTAACAGTTTCATCCTGCCAAAATTTATTTGGTGTATGACCCTCGTTGATCCATGTTTCATCAAGATAAAATATTTTTCTTTTTTGGTTTCTCATTTCCTTTATGGTTCTTAGAAAATGTCTTCTCCATATGACAATATCGCTTCTTTCTAATAAAATAGACTTTCTGGGATTCTTTTTCCAGCGGAAGCCTATTTCTTTTAAAAGTTTCCATAACGTACTTCGACTCATTTCTGGGTAATCCTTATCATCTCGAACTGAGACAAGAACTTTATCCAATGTTGGAAATTCTTGTCTAAAGAAGAATTCATGCACTTTCCGTCGAAGTCCTTCTTTAAAATGATATTCTATTTGAAATTTTGGTTTCCCTGGAGCATTACGTGGCATTTGAAAACTACCACATTTCTCTTCTTTAATAACTCTGTAAATCGTAGATTTCCCAACACCAAGTGTACTGCTAACTAACTCAACGGTCTCATCAACACTTTCACATAAACGTTTGTCTGTAAATGATTTAAAACAATTAAATATTAATGTTTTTTCATTAACTGTAAGAGGACCAATTTTTCGGCGTTTACACGGCACTTCCAAATTTTCCATAACACTAGTATACACAATAAACTGCACCTTGCAACTGAAGTACCTACTTTTAGTGAACTGTTAAGAATTTTGAATACGCCACTTGGACCTTCCTATATACAAAATGGAAAAACCCACTATCACATTTTCTGTGGAATAAGTTTAGGTAATAAGTTTAAGTCAATTACTGTCGTAGATTCCTGGAATTAAAGAATTAAATGTTTGATTGTTGAAACCCTTACTTCGTGGAATGCACTCATTTCAGATAAAATAAAACGTTTTATTTTATCTAAAGAATTAAACTTTATTTTGCAAATAGGCAAAGAATTAAACTTTATTTTGCAAATAGATAAAATAAAACGTTTTATTTTATCTAAATAATTAAACTTTATTTTGCAAATAGGTAGGTACTTATTAAACTTTTATTGGTTATATATAACCAATAAAATAAACATCTTACATTTCTTGCAAATTCATTAGTACCTGTTAACCTCCATCACTCCGACACTGGCAACCTTATTTAGGGATTAGTAAGCCTCACAACTATTGTATTCTATTCTGCTCCAACCTTTATACCTGGTGGTCATACTCAATTTAAAATTGTTTTCCTATATACTTCTGTAAACTTGTTGACAAATATCTGTTTTTCATTGAGTCACCCGTATCAACAGTTTAGGGATTTGCATACATAATTTATTGATTTATTACTCTCTCATACATAAAAATACACTATAGTTTGCGTCCCATTTTTTCTCTATACTTTTGTTTTGTTTCTTGTGTTTTCAATATATCTATGTACCACTTTTTCTATTTCTTTCTTTGTTAATATTTGTTTTGATTATTTTCATCTTTAATTTCGTTATTAATAGTATGTGATCAGTATCCGCATTTCCTGCTCTATTGGATCTCACATCTTGTACTATTTGTGTCCACTTTTTTGAAATCAATACATGGTCTATCTCATTGCCATCAGTTCTTCCCGGCATCATTCACGTTAACTTGTATTTTCTTTTGTGTATATGTTTTGTACTGACTATATACGTGTTTGTTGCAGATTTTTCTCCCGTTATCGTTTGTGACTTCATGTATTGTTTCTTTACCCGCGACATTTCGATTATAATCTTCCCCTCCCACTTTTGCATTAAAGTCGCCCATTATTATTGTTAGAAGATTGGTTCAAAATTTGTAACAAATGTGTAATTTAACGACTTACTTTGTTACTATAACTAAATTAAGATCCGGTCAAAGTTTTTTCGTAAGTTCTTATATTTAAACCTCCGATTAAATGTCCGACTCACACAAGTCCGCGAGGCACAAACACTATAGCACTGATACAGTTTTAATGTCACTAACTAGGACATGAAATAAGGATGTTTTATTTAGTTTTAATCAACTTAATTTTACAGACCTCGCTGGAATTAAGTTGATACTAACTAATAAACGCAACCTCCACCCTGGGTGTTGATGGAGGACAACTTCGAAATTTCTATTAATTAGGTAAAACCACGTTTTGAATGTTTGCTACCCGGGATTTTCTGAGTACAAGTTTTCGGTGAGTAAAAACCTCTTTTGAAGTTAAAAATTATTTACTAACAGAGTAAACACTTAGATAAATTCTGTGACTGAGGTGAGTAAGCACATAAGTCAAATTTTCCGAATTTTTTTTTTGATAAAAATGTGTAGGTGATTTGTAATACTATCATCGGCTCTAAGCACTTTGGTCTACTATGCATTTTTACAGCTGTTATTGCGAAGTGTGCATAATAACCATACTGAGAAAATACCGACTTGAGTTTGTGAATAAACACTTAAGTCGACTTATGTGAAGAGAGCCAGTTGGAACTTGCTGTCTCTTGTTGTCCCGTCGGTGACTTATGTTACTAGGCGC
The DNA here is from genome assembly GCF_040954645.1 of Diabrotica undecimpunctata. Classification (NCBI taxonomy): domain Eukaryota; kingdom Metazoa; phylum Arthropoda; class Insecta; order Coleoptera; family Chrysomelidae; genus Diabrotica; species Diabrotica undecimpunctata. The sequence goes on from NC_092812.1 coordinate 41,988,065, forward strand.
TAATGAAACATTACATGCAGAAAATAATTTAGCCTAAAACAGTTCAGTTTGGTTTGATATTGCGAATAACACATGTCCAGAAGTTTTTTGTTTAAAGTGTCTGTTGATGATGAGTTGATAGCAGATACATTCCTAAAAGCAATTCTGTTTTGATGACAAAATAATAATACTACAAGCAATTTTACTTAGAGCGTAAAAATCACGTCAAAAGCTGCAAAAACCACCGGACACAAGAAAGGCTAGATAATTACGAAAAAAAAAGTAATTCGGGAAGTCATATATTCCAAAAAATGGTAAAATAATTCCAGAAAGACCATTTCAACCTCTGCCACTATGCCGAGCAAAGTGCAAAATAAAAATCACTGAAAATCAGCTGAAAGAAATTTTTCCCGAATATTGGAGTTTGGGCAGTTACGACAAGAGAGTAGCTTAAATAGCCAGTCTTTTCACCATACATGACAAAAAATCGCAGAGGCCTCATACAGACGATCAGGACAAAGAAAAATTTCGCCTCAAAACCTACAAATATTTTTTATGAATAAATGGTAGCCATATTTCTGTTTGCCGTAAATGCTTTCTTTTGACTTTCAATGAAACAGACAATTTCATAAAAGTTATCGCTTTAATAAAAAGAGCATAACCTGCGGAAACAAAGACTGATTCTGCCCAATGAAAGAATATTCCACCAAACAAGTGGTCTGAAGAAAAATTAGAAGAACTCGATAAGCATATTTTGAGTTTCCTGAGTTACGAAAGCCACTACTCACGCGTCCAAACAAATAAAAGATTTCTACCATCACATTTGACCCTAGAAACAATGTATTCCCTATAGAAGGAATCATACCAAAACTTTGTGTCGTATCCGTATTATAGATCTAAATTTCATAAATTGAATCTGTCGTTGAAAAAGCCTCAAACGGATATTTGCTATAAATACGACAAGTTAAAGGGGCCATTGATGTCTAGGAAAAAAGACGATCAAGGAGAACCTTTTCGCTTGCATGACGTGCAATGGCTAAATTATATAAAATGGGATAATGGGAAAATATTTTTCAAAAAATCCTTAAATGCAGAGAAGCCATTTAAGGAAATTTCTTTTATTAGACGAAATGGGTTGGGAAATTTAGTTCCCCCGTTGAAATATAAGGCGGATGTGCCAATAAATAAAGAAAAAAAGAAGGATCTTCTTAATTTGCTTCCCTTAATCCCTACAACTTTTCATGGGTTCTATGAAAATCTTTCATCGATCGAAACAGCGTTGCTGGACTATTCAGGTATCGACGAAGATATTGATTAAATAGTTATTATGTTTAAGTGGTTCATTCTTTTTTTTAGATTTATTTTTTTTATCAAACTTCCTTTTTTATAACAAATAAAACATACTTTGTTTAATAATATTATTTTCATAACCATTTTCTGTAAGTGCAATAACACATAAGTCATGGACACACTTGGGATCAAATGACATAAGTCACGAATTTCATTTTTGACATATTTTTTATTTCATGGGTGGTGGAAAATTTGGAGAATAGTCTATATTAGTATAAGACATTTATATAGATAATTATAAAAACAGCAATTAAAACCAAATAAAGTAAGTAACACGTAATTTTGGGCTATAAAACGGATTTAGAGGTAACCGGTGAATATTAAATCGCTTCTACTGCAAAACTAGGCAAAATGACTTATGTGCTTTCTCACCACGGTCAAAGAATTTCTTACAGAAATTTACCCAAGAAGATGTTCTTGTATCTTATCTATTGCTAGCAAGATCTTGATGTTCCAGGATCCGATTTTAATGGGTTTTGCTCTTTTTCTCCTGTTAGGTTTCTTTTTTTCTTCTATGTGTATCGTTTTGATATTTTCGTTAGCCTTTTCTATTGCTGGGTCTGTTGTCTTGATCGTTATAATTATAGGCATCGTCTCTGCACTCCGTATTAACTTTTTTAAAGGTCCTCCATCAGTGGTTTGGAGTCTTTCAGTCAGTTTACCGTGATCTTTATCCCATTTCAGTTATTTTCCGTTAATATTTAGCTTCATGTACTCTATTTTTGTTGTGTTTCCCTTATCTTTTTCTTCCATTGCTATTTTTCCAATTCTTCCCTGTATTTCTCTTTTCGTTTTGTTTTTGTCATATCAGATGCTATATATATATATATATATATATATATATATATATATATATATATATATATATATATATGTTTTCTATATTTTTAAAATTTAAATAATACTTGTTAAAAGATAATTTTAAACAAATTATATTATATTAAAATAATTCAATAAATTATTGTTTCCCAGTAGCGCCACCTGCTAACGTATCAACAAAGGATACATTGTTTACTTCTGACAGACCCGTCAAAGTCAGACTAAATATTAATTTATTGATAAAATATAAATTTGAGATTTAATCATTAATTTGATAATAAATTTAAGTGTAATACAAAATAAATAAACTGTTTAAAAATTTTATATATATATATATATATATATATATATATATATATATATATATATATATATATATATATATATATATATATATATATATATATAATATAAATAATTTGATTATAGTTTGAAAAAGGAATTAATTAATACCTAACGTTAAAAAATATATAATGACTATAAACAAATTGATGGAGATTAGTAAATCGATGTGAAGACCGTTATTTCGTGATGCAACTCGTGACGCCGTCTCGTGGCGCTTCTTCAACGACGCTCGCCTCAGCATTTTACTATAGGAAAAAAGCAATATAACGCCAGTATAGAAACTTATAGAAGTGATAGAGAAAGGTTTCAGGAAATTGTAAACATTCTGACGGCCAACGTCTGAATACGGACACGGCTTCTAAAGAAGAAAATAGAAGCGAAGCTAAGCTACATAAAAGTTTTTTATGGTGTTATATTTATTATTATTTGAAAACACCAAAGATACGCCCGTATAAAAATAATTGTACACTAATGACAGTAAACCATGAAATATCAGATATAAATTTTTACTTTTACTTCTGTCAGTTAAAGTCAGTGTACCGTTTAACGTTTTGGTAAGTTTTTTATATATTTTACAATAACTTTTTGTTCCTAATCTTGTACATTTTAGAATATTAACAAGGGCAAGGGTTTCCTGTCGAATCGTTGATTTCAATGCCCAATAAAATTTAATTCCAAATTTAATATTACTTATTGAACCTAAACCCAAAAGAAGAAATACTAATATTATATATATATATATATATATATATATATATATATATATATATATATATATATATATATATATATATAAAGCATCGAGAAAAGGAGTACGACCGTCAATCCAATATAATTTAAGGATCACTCAGAAGAGTGGTGGGTTTTTTTCGGTCAAAAGGTGGAGAAAAAAGACAAAGTTGATGGCTACTTCATCTATTTATTGAAGACGTTTCGCTTTCTTAATCAGAAAGCATCATCAGTTCATCTAAAAAGAACAATATGAAAAAACCACGCAAGCATGGAAAAGTTGTTACATGTGTTACCTTAAAAAGATATGTAGCAGTCAGTGATATTAAAGTTGTAAAGACACTTAAGTAAATGGACATTATACGATTACGATGTATAAACAATAAATTGAACTAAATAAGTTAACAATTTGTTCAAACTAAGCACAGCAAAAAGAACATGTGGGTTTTTTTATATAAAAATGTAAAAAGTAAAAAAACATTGAAAAAGAGAATGAAGAACTAAGAAAATCACAGATGCACTTCCAACAATACAGCAATAGTTATGATTTAATTTTAACTTTAGGTAGCATTATTATATTAATTAATATTGAAATTGAATAATTTAATGTATAATGAAATTACCACTCCTGGCTTCTTGAATGCTGCCGGTAAAATGGTTGGAAGTGCATCTATGATTTTCTTAGTTCTTCATTCTCTTTTTCAATGTTTTTTTACTTATACATTTTTATATAAAAAAAAACACATGTTATCAGTACATCGATGTTACCTTCTGCAAATTCTTCGGTGAATTCTGAATTTTTCGTATTCCATGTTCCACGTTCCAATTGAGAATTTTCTAACTTAAGAGTTTTGTTAAGACCAGTCCTTTAGAAACAGTTGTCTCCTTATTTTTTACGTGTCTTATGCTTCTAAAATCAATGCCAAATTCTTTCTTGGACAATGCTCGAAATTTAAAAAAATCTTAAAACTTGAAAATATAAAATAAACCTATATTTTTTAATAATGGCACAGTTCTGTTATAATATTGAATTAGATCAAATGCAATTAATAATGAAATACGAGAGAGATTATTATCTTATATACATCCTTTTTAAAATTGCGACGAAACATTCTTTTATTTTAGTAGACGTATATAATGCTCCTATTAAATTGGTATTACTAAAAAAAAGTTTATGTTGTTGATCATTCTAATATGTGTCAGTAGGATAACCAACTTGATAATGATGCATATGTATGTTCATTCTGCGTGAGTTAAAAGAACCAGCCTGGAATGCGTGTAATTGTCTTCTGACAAAAACCAAAAAACAAATCTCTTTCACTGCCCGTAGGTAAATTGCATCTGTTTATTACTTTCCATCATTGTATGCATCTAGAGTAGACCAGGTGGTGGGCGGATGGGCAAAATTAAACTGGAGCTAGAGATGTTCTTGAGTAAGATTCAGTGAACCGTTGATTTAGAAATTTTTTGTATCAATTTCCTAGAAATCACTTAAACGCCCTCATTTTTTAAAACATTTATCACAAATTGTTTAACAGAGACAAGCAACATTTTTATGTATTATATATACATATAAAATGGGACTTAACGCGAAAAACGCCTTCTTAAAATAAATATGTGGAAGGTTTCTCTTCCACTCTCTGTGGAAGGTTTTTTATGTACATTATGCCATGATATAGTTTTTTGATATATTCGAATAGGCATAAAATATTATGTGAACAAAAGAAAAGATTAAGAACATCCAGATTAGAGTTCTGACCGTTTTAAGAACCAGGCTAAACAATACTGATGTCAACAACACTGGACAATATAAGACACAACAGAGAATAGTTTTTATTATTTTCAGTTAGGAATCGATGATTCGGTTTAATGATTCATTTTAGTTCTTCGAGTGAACCATCTCTAAAAAAAGTTGCGTACAAAATATAATAAACAGGATGAATGACAATGTAGGTGTTCCTAATTATACACATATAAACAAATATTTAGAAGGTAACTGTATAATACTGTTCCAAGTTTAGGTTTTGTATTAATCGAAGTATTTGATATAAACATTTAACTGACAAAAATAGTCATATATGTTGTAAAAATAATTAGGAAGTATTATTATATTATATTATGTAGGTAGATAGGGTAGATTCTAAAATTGGTTGTTTATTTGATTTAATAATTAATTTATGAATACTGATTAAATTTATTAGTATGGTAAATGTTATTTCGTAATATGATTAGTTAATAAATTCAACTAATTTTTACGTTTTTATTTTAATCTTTGATATTGTAATGTATGTTTTTAAAATTAGACTACTTATAATTCTTATTGCAAATAAGCAATATGCAAAAAAAATATTTTAATGAGAAATCCGCAAAAACATAAAATCTATAGCTCTTTTTTAAATATCTAGAAAAAGAATCACCATAGGTATTACAACCTTATACCAAAGGAAAGGCTGTAATATTTTCTACAAAATACAATACTAGTATGTCAATAACATACTAGTATTGTATTTTGTAGAAAATTATTGACTACATTATCATGAACCACAAAATCTCCATCAAAGTGAAAGACACCAGAGTGAAAAGAGGGGCAGAGTGTGGAACAGATCACAAACTTGTGGTGGCATGGATGGAATTCCCCTATATCTGGACAAAACAAAAACATACATCGATTGTTACAACGGGAACGACAATAAACGAAAAGAGGCTCAAATTACATCTATTGCAGGAAGAATCAATAAAAGATTTATACAAAAAAAGACTAGACCAAAAACTAGAAGAATTCAGATATGACACGTTAGATGAAATGCATGAACACATAAAAACCTGCCTGATTTCAGCGGCCTTGGAAGCTCTTGGAGAAGACGACCAAAGGAACACCCATCAGAATATCAAATTAAGGGAAGACACATTGAAATGCATAAAAGAAAAGAAAAAACTACACATAAAATACCTAAACACCAAAAAACAGGAAGACTTAGACCTATATAGAGCGAAAAACAGAGAGGTAAAGAAAAGAGTAACAAATGAAAAGAACGAACGATGGGAACAAGCATGCACAGAGATAGAACGACATATCGGAGGAACGAGAAATTCAGAATCATGGCGAATATTAAAAGCACTTCAACGAAATAAGACAGAGAAAACCCAGATCGGCAAAATTAGTGAAAACGAGTGGCAAGAATACTACGTAGAACTACTTACAGAAAACCGTCCCCAATTTCAGGAAAAGAATATAGAACATGCAGGAAATGGGGCATACGACCAGATAGAAATAAGCCTGGCAGAAGTTAAGAGAGCAATCAAGACATTGAAGAGCAAAAAAGCCAAAGGACCCGGAGGAATACCAAACGAACTAATTAAAAACGGAACGGAAAAGTTATTCCGCATACTACATAGAATGTTCGAAAGAGGACTAAATGGAGAAGAAATACCTGCGGAATGGACACAAGCATACATCACATCCATACATAAGAAAGGAAACAGGAAAAAATGTGAAAACTATAGAGGAATTAGTATAATATCGTCGGTAGGTAGACTTTACGGGAAAATTATTAAGGAAAAACTAGAAACTGAAATAATAGGAAAAATTGGAGAAGACCAAGCAGGGTTCACAGTAGGAAAATCATGCCTAGATCATACGTACACATTAGAACAACTGATAGAGAAGAAAATGGCAAAAGGTAGACCGGTCCATCTGGCCTTTGTTGATCTAAAGAAAGCATATGACTCAATACCTAGAGTCAAATTATGGGAAGCAATGAATGATCTCGGAATCCGACAAACACTAATAAAAGCAGTTAAAGCACTATACAAAGAAAACAAAGTAGCTATTAAATGTGGAAATAAAGCCTACAATCCATTTAAGACGACAAAAGGACTTCTACAAGGCTGTGCTACGTCCCCTACTCTGTTTAAAATATTCTTGGAAAAGACACTCAAACCATGGAGGAGAAAGTGCGAAGGAATGGGCATACCAGTAAGAGACGAATACCCATACACCTTAAGTTTTGCCGACGATCAAGTAGTCATCGCACAAGATGAAGAAGATCTCAGCTTTATGCTCAGAAAACTAGAAGGAGAATATAAAAACAACGGAATGGAAATAAACTTAGAGAAAACCGAATACCTAACAACAGAAAACAAGGATATGAGAAACCTAGAGATAGACGAGGGAAGACAAATAAATGGAACAGATAAATTCAAGTATTTAGGAACCATAATATCGAACCAGGGAACAACAGAAGAAGATATAAACAACAGACTGAGACAAACAAGAAACTGTATAAGACAACTAAACTCAGTGTTGTGGGATAAGAACATTACGATAAAGACAAAAAAGAGAATATATAACACCCTGACAAGAAGTATCCTGACATATGGGTCCGAAAACTGGACAATAAACAAGAGAAATAGAGGTAGAATAAGAGCAGTAGAAATGGAGTTCCTGAGGAGAAGCCATAGACTTACAAAAAGAGACAGAATTGAAAACGCAGAGATTAAGCGGAGAATGGGAGTGCAATCAGACATAATCGACTATATAGAGGAGAAGAGACTATCCTGGTACAGCAACGTCAGAAGAGCGGACAGAGGACGCTGGATAAACAAAATCACAGAATGGAGCCCGATTGGAAGAAGAAAGAGAGGAAGACCCCGAAGGTCATTCAGAGATGAAATTGACGAGGCTATGGAGAAAAGAACCCTGCGAGATGGAGACTGGAATGACAGGGAAAATTGGAGAAAACGGTTGAGTGAAGGAAGACAGTGAAAACTGTGGAAATCCTTAGTAGTAGTAGTAGCTTTCATATTGCTTACATTGTCAATCACTATAAAAAAAAGTATGGCCTTATTTCTTGAATAACTTTGATAAGTTCATTACTTATATACGTTCCAGTTTCTTTTGCAGTGTCATGATAAACAGTTTTGTAAAATAAAGGTATAGGTATGCATATAACAATATTGATTAATCCATCTCCGAATACATTTGTCCAACCATCTGTTACTATTGATAAACTATCGGATTCAGAAAGCCTTTGACTTCGGTTTATCTGTACACTTTCATCCTCGTCATTAAGTAAGTTTGTTGACAGGGCGTAAGGGTTCCTTACGCCTTGTCAACCGTTTCGTAAAACCTGTTCCCAATATTTATTTTTGAAAAGAGAAAAAGAAGCACCAGAAGCATAAAGAGTTCTATCTAATGTTTCATCAATTTTAGCAAACTCTGAAACAGCTATTTTATCGAAAAACCCGCCCAATGTTTGTTGACAGCTAGCTTTCTTGCGTTTTACTAATGGTAATAGAGATTCGAAAGATGCTGACATTGATGACGTGTCGTTTTTGCTAATTGAAGGGAGACTGGTATCATCTAATGCTTTCAGCAGGATATCTTTGTCACTTTCTTTTTCTTCTGACGCCGAAAAGGTATATTTAAAGCAACAAAACTTACACACAGCCTCGGATTTTTTATCTATTTTTTCAATATTAAATAATTGTCAAATATCTGGAGAAGCCTCTTGTAGAATCAATTGTAGAAGTCGGTATTTATCATTACGCATGATGTGGCCGAACTAAGCCAATTTTCTGTTTTATACGGTGTTAATCATTTCTTTGTCTTTTCTTAGCATCTGGAGAATAGTTATGTTACTTGTGTGGTGTATATATGAGATCCTCAACATACGTCGGTAGCACCACATTTCAAATACCTTTAATCGTTTAATGACATCTTCTGTAAGGCTCCAGCTTTCTACTCCATAGAGGAGGACACTCCATAGAGAAGACGTAACATCTAAGAATTCTTATGCTTATTGATATTTAAATATTAGTTGCAGATAATCTTCCTAAGGCTTTTGAAAGATCTTCTGGCATTTTCAATACGAGTTTTTATTTTGTAGCTGTGATCCCAAGTATCCTTAATATTGCAGCCCAAATAGCATATCTTTTACACTATTTCTAACAGTGTATCATCTATTGTAATTTAGGCGTTTATGTTGGTGTTCTTACTAATGATCATTATTTTTGTATTCTTGCAATTTAGTTTTAGGCCGTATTTGTTACATGCTTCTACAACGTTATCCATCATCCTTCGAAGCCCTTGCGCACTATCTGCCAGCAACACTGTATCGTCTGCATATCTAATATTGTTTATAAGTTAGCCATTTACAGCACTACCATCTTCTGATTCGTCCAAAGCCTCTCTAAAGATGTTTTCAGAGTGTGTGTTAAATAATGCCGGTGACAATTTGCAACCCTGTTTGACTCCTTTTTCGACTGTGAAGATCTCGGACAGTTTATTTTCTAATCGTACTGTTGCTTTTTGTTAGAGATATAAGTTTGAGATCAGTCTTACATCCTTACCATCGAGTCCTGATATTTTTAGGATATCGATTAGTTTCCCATGTGGGACTTTATCAAATGCCTTCTCGAAATCAATGAAACATGCATACACATCGCGGCTCTCTGTATTAGAACTTGCAAACTAAAAAGTGCTTCCCTCGTTCCGAGTCATGCTCTGAATCCAAATTGAACTTCACTCAGGTGTTCTTCTAATTTGGTGTATATGCGCTAGTGAATGATAGTAACGAGTACTTTAAGTACATGGCTCATCAAACTAATTAATCTATGTTCTTCACATTGTAAGTAGAATGGATATTGATAGTAGCCAGTCTTTTGATAAGTAACCAGTCTCGTAGATGTTGTTGAATAGCTTCGTAAGAGCCGTGATTTGGTGTGCCTCTAAAAGCTTTAAAATTTCACCATATACCTCATCAGGTCCTGGTAACTTCCCATCTTTAATGGCCATAGGGATTGTTTATTTCAGTGGGACTTCGTGCTGCATCTTCGAATAATTCTTGCATATATTCTTTCCATCTTCGTAATTTATCTTCAATGGTAGTCAAAATCTGGCCTGCAATGTCTGCAACTATGCCTATATTGCGTTGTTTTCTGGTATTCTGTACCTTTTTAATTTTTTTGTGAATATGGAAATCGTCATGTTTGCGTTGTATTGTTTCAACTTCCGTAAATTTCTCCGTCAGCCATACTTCTTTTGCTCCTTTTATTTCCTTTAGTATAGTCTTATGCAACTTTTTGTATTCGTTGTCATTTCTACCTTTTAATTTTCTTCGCTCTCCATCATCTGCAATATTTTATGTGTCATCCATTCTTGCTTCTTTTCTCTTTTTGATTTTAGATATTCATGCGAAATTGTGGTAATAGATGTCTTCATTTCGTTCCACTGTTCTTCTATATCTCTAGTAGTGTCTTCAAATATTTTCGAAAAATTCTTATTAATCTCTGTTTTTACTTTTTTCTGGGTATTATTTTCTTTTAGTAGTCTTATATCTAACTTGGTTCTCATTTTCTTATGAATTATTTTGAGTCGTATGTTGATATTTACAACTAATAGACTATGATCTGAGAAGACATCTGCACCTGGATATGTTTTTGTTGAGGTGATAGAATTTCTAAACCTTTTGTTTATGTTGATAAAATCAATTTGGTTTCTTATGATTTTCCCTGGTGTATCACCGGGTGCTTTCCATGTATAAAGTTTTCTTGGATGTATTTTAAAAAATGTATTCGCTACAACCAAAAAGGTCTCTTGGCAGAATTGGATTAGTCTTTCTCCTCTTTCGTTTCTTATGCCAAGACTATATGACCCCACGACATTCTCGACTGTACCTTGTCCTATGTTGACATTGAAATCCCCCATGATAATAGTAAGTTCATGTTTTTTGGTCGGTTTTAAAGAGTCTTCTAGAGTCTGATAGAAATTTTCTATTTCTTCTTCAGTGGATTCTGATGTCGGTGTATTCAACAAATAGTATTTGTTGCTTTGCCTGCTTGGTACATGCTTCGAATGTTCCACGTACCGATCCTTTTAACTTTTGGGACGTTATTGGCTGACCGGGGGATTCTTAGCACCCTCTCCCCACTTAAGCGGTACCCGAAACTGAGAGCCGTTTGTTTTGGATTTTCAGCCATTGTGGTGTCCTGGGGATATCCTTACGAATCTTTAATGTGGTAGTCATCCCGTGGCTTTCCACTTCTCAATGCCGTTGGCTAATTTAGCTCTTCCGCCTTTGGAGTCAATTTCTCAGCTCCAGGGCAATGAAGTGCCCTACCACATGTCAGTTCTTCTACCCGTTGCTGTTGACCAACAAATGGAGGATTACTTTTACCAGTAATCGTTCGGTTACTTCGCAGTATCACAACCGGTTAAATCATAATTACCTCCTGTGATTATTCAGTATCAGACCGGTAAAGAGATTTTTCTCTACCGCTCCGATCCTGTAATGACATAGCTGCTGCCCTATGTCATGCTCTCAGTTGATCCGTGGATGTTTATTTGGCAAAGCCTTATTCACACCTGCCCCACATATCTGTAGGGCGTTCCCTATCAGCCATTGGGACGCGCAGTGTTGAGGTTGAGAACTACCCCCCTCCGAGTGTGTTTTCCAAGAAGTACTGAAGGGCCCTATTCAATTCAGAATCTCTCCTTCTTGGAAACTACACCGGCACGGTGTTTATATATATATATATATATATATATATATATATATATATATATATATATATATATATATATATATATATATATAAATTAGTAATATTAATGAAAATATGCAAGGAAACTGAAATCACATCTTTCTGAATGTAATAAAATATTCACTTCCAGAAACCAGAACAAACATTTGGGTCAACAATTAACAACCTTCAAAACAAACACACTCAATTATTGTAATAAACAATATAAAAACATAAACAAAAAGTGTCATTATTGAAGAATCTCCGAAATTAACCGAAACCTGTAGTGTTCGGGGATTCACCGAAAATCGACGAGTATTTTATTTACCGAGAACTAATCCTCCAGAGCCGTAGTTTGAGGTTTTGATTCAAATTATTTAAAAAAAAATATTGCAAGTACTTCTGTTTGATTTATATTAATGAAAATTCAGTAACCAAAACACGTTTATCGTGTATATAAAAAATTTGAATTTTTCTGTATTTTCCTTTTTTTTTCTGTTTTTTTTTCCGGCATCCAGTTTTTTTAGGAAATTAATTTTCGGTAATTAGGTATGTAGGTATGTAGTGAATAATATAAATTATTAATTAAATTTATGGTAAGAAATTATAATATTAACATAATTTCCGGCTAGAAGGGCTATTACAGCGCCTCTAAAAAAATTATCAAGGTATAAAAATCGTAAAAGAAAACAACAGCAGAAGAAGAGTCAAAAAGCAAAAAAATATTTTCTTTAAATAAGAAGAAAACAAACCTCGTAAACTGAAAACAATTCTTAATTACAATTGAGTCTGGATTCCCGCCTGCATCTGGTTTCGAAGAAATACCCTCATCCTCAAATCTAAACAATCAACAACCAAAAAAAAAATCTGGAACTGACTATTTTAGCAAACAAAATTTTAACGAAAATTTTAAATATAATATCTCTGCATTTGAGTTTTCGATAACAAAAGAAATTGATTCTAATTTTAATAAAACAATGTATAACTGTTTGTCCTTTTGTAGTGTAGTGTAATGTACAAATATATGTTTATGAGATTCTCAACAGTTTGTTGGATAGGCCAAAATTGACGAAGTAAGTCTAAAACTTTATATCACATAAAAACTTTTATCAACCTTCAACTTCGAGTTTTTTGTCGGAGTTAATTAATTTTCTTCAGTTATAAAAAACGTTTCTTGGCTTATTTCAGATGCCCCTGAAGATGCTCTAGGAAGCGAAAGTACTTGGGCAAGATTTGATTAATAAACTGTGCTCGATATCTGCCTTTCAATGGTTTTTTTATTTAGCTTTACGTGTCTCGACAGCGTAGGTCACTGATACAGATACAATTTTATTACATTACATTACAAGAATATACAGTAACATTACAATCGATAAAGAAATACATTAAATTTATTGTATTGGTACAATTGGTTCAAGTATTGGTACAATTGTTAATTATCAAATTCTAAACTGCGTTTCTTCTTCTAAATTTCCTGGTAAAGCCTGGTTTCATAGAGGGAATTAATAAGGTTTTGGAATTGATCTGGCGAGCTAAAAATATTTTGTAGGTTTCGACTCAAAAGCTTCTTTTTTCTGTTGTTGTTGAAATAGGGACAGTCTACGAGAATATGTTTAATAGATAGAATATTACCACAATGTGTACATGTATGTGGATCTTGAGAAGTCATTAAATGTTTATGAGTTAGTTTTGTATTGCCGATTTTAAGTCGGCGAATTAAGATTTTGTTTTTTGTGCCGTGCAAAGGATGTGCCGTGTACATACTTTTAAGAGAGTAGATAGACCTCTAAAGAGTCTGTACATATTGCTACTTTTTTATATTCTGGTGATAAGTAAGTTTGTAGCTTGGAGAATAGAGAATAATTTAGCAGTATGTATGCAGCAGGAGATTACAAGATATGATTAAATCTGTGTTTGAAGTTACAGCACACCCAACAGCTATAAGACTCTTAGAAGCATCTGTGTATACAATTTGTTCGATTTTGTACAATTCAATGGTTTTGAAAAATGTTTGGTAGTCGAAATTGTCGCTAAATTGTAGTCGAAAGGGCGACAAATTTTGTTTTGCCCGAGGCGCTCAAAAGCCTAGAACCGGCCCTGGAGGGTTATCTCCTAATATAAATACAATTTTTTTCTGATTATATCTCCTATTAAACTATTATATAAACAATATATTTGACTATAAATTAAAATTACTTTAAAAAATGGTTTCTTCAATTTATAACCGTTGAAAGAAATTTCTTGAAATATTATACTAATTTTGACATTCAAATGTTAACGTGTTTCTACCACAGTACATCTAGTTCACACATACTTAACTGTTTCAGTTAGTTTTTTTACAAAATAAAAAATTACAATAATGCTGCGAAAACTTTATCTGATTAGTGTAAATTTTTATGTATTTCGTCTTCATTAAAAATGTATGAGAATTATATAAAAAAAACGGAGGATACCGTAAAACATCTCGTTATCCTATATATATACACTCTCGATCATTAATTTACTGATGGATGTTTTGAAAACATTTGCCAGCTGATATGTTCATACACGAAGTTCCCACTTAAAATCTAGTTACTTATTATTACTTATTTAATGCCGGTATACCGGTGTAGCATAATTTAAAACGACGAAGTACTTTCTTAGCTAACAGCTAACAGGATTTTTACACCAGTACCAAAAATAAAACAACTACTAGAGTATTACGCGGCTCTATGAATTCTAGTTCCAGCTCTTTACACCATTAAATGTAAATGTGGCAAATCAGGGACGTACACAATGGGATATTTTGGGTAATGGAAGAAAAAAAGGACCACTACAGGAAAATAACGTATTTTTTTATTTTACAAACATTGTCACATCAACCTTTGAGGTTATTAGCAATATATTTACATAAGATCATTTTCTTATAAACAGAATATACTAGATATATAAATATACTACATAAAATATAGAATAGACTAGAATATTTTTTACAAAAGTTGTCGCTTGGCGTACTTTGTATGCCAGACAAAAATAAGGAGGTAATTAAGTTAACACTCTACATTTCTTAAATACATAGGAATAAATAAACACATATTTTATCTAAAAAATATAATACAAAATAAATAAAATACAAAAATAAAAAGGAATTCTTAGATGAACATAAAAAGATACAAAAAGGAAATTCATTTTAAGGACTTTCTGTTTGATTTTCATGATGCTGGCATTCTAAGCAAATGTGTGTGGTAATCACATGGTCTTTACATGCTGCTTTACTGCATCTTTGGCACTTTATTGTGGTTGCTCTATTTTTTTTAGACCGCACTGGGTACACCTTCCTCTTGTTTTTTTCGGGTAGTTTTGGAGTCTGACTCTCGGAACTCTTATATGGAGCTAAGTAACTTTTAATGACAACAGATAGGTTGGTGATATTTGCCCTCTGTTGCAAATGGAGTGTCATTAGAGAAACCGCTAAATTTTTTAAGACATGTCTGTGACTTAGGGCCTTATCGCAATTAATAGTGTTAAATAAAATATTGGAATTTATTCATGCAATATTCATAAGCTGATAAAATACGACCAATGGCCACCGTATAGTTCGTATTTAGACACTTTAATTTCTACACATTTGATCGACTACATCGATTCCCCCTTTAGTTTTATTGTAGAATAGTACGATGTCTGGTTTGCCTAACTTCTCATCTACAGAATTATCAGCGTGCTGCGTCGAAAGTAACATGACAGCCTTATTCCTTCTTTCACTGTAGGATACAAGGTTGGTTTCTCTCTGAAATGCAAACATTGAGGAGTGTATAGGTCTAGTTTTGCTTGGTTGTAATTTCGGTGGGATTTCTCTTTCATTTATTTTTTCAAAGTACCAACCTAAGTAATTTTTCGATGAAAAAGCTCTTAAGACAAAAGATAACCGGTGTACCAATTATCTGTGGCCAATTTTCTTTTAAAATTTTTGAAGGGCTCGACTAATCTGAGTACAATATCTGTTGCAGTGTTTGGTAGATTATATCTTCCTTCGGGCTGCTTGTCACAATAATTTTTAAATTTGAGACATAAAACATCTTTGAACCACACAATGCAAATATTTTTATCCCATATTTGTTGGGCTTATTAGGCAAATATTGTACAAAACTACAACGAGCGCGGTATGGAACTAAAATTTCGTCAATTGTAATACATTCACCTGGGCAAAATTTTTTTCGACAGTTGTATGTGAATTTGTCTGTAATTTCTCGCACTGCACCCAATTTATCTGTCTGCTTCCGTTCTTCACAACTTGTTTTGTCGTCGAACCTAAGTGATCCAAGGAGAAAGAGAAAACGTTTATATCCCATACATGCCGGAAAGGTTTGGATTCCTGTGCCATCAGGTTGCCCACATCTCTCTAAAATCAGTATGGCTTACCTTTTTTACACCAGCAAGGAAGAGAATTCCAAGAAGTGCAAGGATTTCCTCTGGCGTTGTTAATTTTGCATCTCTGTCCCTTGTGAACCCTCCTTGAATTGTTGTAATAAATATTTGTGTACGGTGTTATACTTTCTATCATTGGTAAAACATTGAAAAAATGCACTTAGCTCGTCTTTAACACTTCCTGCATCGACTAGAGGTCGCGAAAAAATTTTCTTAAGATTTTTTGAGGGAGTTTTGGCAAATATACTTACAATAGGATGTTTATTCCACACCATATTTCCGTATATATATTTTTACTTCGCCAAGTTTTAAAGTTGAACTGTTCGACTGGTTTTGCCAGTCCCAAATTTTCGACCTTCACTGTAACAAATGATTTCAAATCATTTAGCACTACATTTCTCACTTCACTCGCGGTTTCACTGTTTCTTGCTTTTTGGGCAATGCGATCTGCTTCTTCATTTCCTTGAAGACCAATGTGTAAAGGAACCCATAGAAATTGTACAGTATGGTTGCTGTTTTGTATGGTAGCTATTTTCTTTTTAATTAAGAGAGCAATTGGATGTGTTCTGTAAAGTTGGTTAATGGTATTAATGGAACTGAGGGAATCGGTAATTATAAGAGCATTGTACATATTACTGGAGTTAATATGAGTAAAAGCTTGGTGAATGGCATATAGCTCGCCGGTATGTATACAGCTTAAAGATGGTAGTTTATACTTAAATCTAATATTTGAAGTAACGACAGCTGCCCCAACTCCAGTAGATATTTTAGAGACGTCTGTGTATATGTGATAGAAGTTAGAAAATTTTGTAGAAAAGTTAGTTGATGAAAGTATTTTTTATTAATAAATAGGGAGTATCGTTCTTTCTACAGATATTTAAGTATGTGTGGCATTGAGGAATTCTTATTGTCCAAAGAGGAGGAATTCTTATGAAGTTGGAGTAGGTATTTGGTATCGGAATTTGTCAAGCCATGAGAGTTTGCCTAACTCTTTCGTATAATGGGGGTTTCACATTCCTTTTTTCAGTATATAAGTTTTTAAAACGATCAGGTAATATGTTACTTCTAGTTGGATTGTTCAGATTAGAATTAGCAACAAGTACATATGTGAGAGTTAAGTGCATACTTCTATATTTAAGTGGTGGCTCCCCAGTTTTTTGCTCCCAAATTTTCTATTGGGCTGGTCCGGAATGCTTCTGTTCCTGTTCTTAATGCCGTAATTTGAATACCGTCAAGGTGATGTAATAAGGATTGTTTGCAGACGCATATACTATGGAACAGTAATCTATTTTAGATCTTTTAGGGTTTTATCTTCTTCTTAAGGTGCCCTCTTCATTACTGAAGGTTGGCTATAACTACAGGAAATTGCTCTCTATCTTGAGCTGTTCTTAGTATCGAATGTGTGTCCATGCCTGTCCAGTCTCTTACATTTTTCAGCCAGGAACATTTTCTTCTTCCTGGACCTCTTCTTCCTTCAACTTTCCCTTCCATTATCAGTCGTAGGAAGTTTTCTCCTATAAACATGGATAAAGCAGTTATAGTCCTCTCTATAATTTTAATTAGGGAGAGTTTTTATAAGATTGACTCCATTTTGGCATGTTTTTTAATTTGTAGTATATGTTTTCTTCATGTAAGTTTCGTATGGAAGCTCATTCCTAAACACTTATGTCATCAGCGTAATTTAAATTTGGTTATATAATTTTAGCTGTGGTTTAATGGGATCACGTTTCTTTGTAAATAACAAACACTTTGATTTGCTGAGTGAAAACTGAAATCCTGTTTTCTTTGACCAGTTTTCGAGTTCGTGAAGTGCGGTTTGTAAGTGACGTTGAACTGAGAACATATTTTCCCCTGAAGATATTCAGGACCAGATCATGTGCATATAATCTGCCACGAATCAAGCTAGAGTTTAATGGTATAATATTATTCATGGCAATTAAAAATACCATTGCACTTATTACAGATCCTTGAGTTGTGCCATTTGATTGATGTCTAATTGAAGATGTGCAATGGTTATTCCGTACTTATATTTCCGAACAATTACTGAAAATATGGCCATGATATTTGCAATGGAAATATATATTGTCTAATGTTAAAAAATTTCGATTTTTAATGTCGTCATGTGTTATGACAATGGAATCTTGAGTTGCGATTGTGGGTGTGGATATGTAATTATGTATCTAATACAGATACGATTGTTAGTGATTGTTGATGAAAAAAGAATATGTTTTGGACTAACTAGAGAGCCTATCGCTAACAAGCATTCTTCTAATTTGACAATATTAAGAGAATTAATAACTATAGCTTGTAGTTTGAATAAATAGATTGGTTCTTGTTGTTTATTGGCTGTAGCTGAGTAAAATAAAGGCGGTTGTGAAGTAGATTGAGATAATTCATCGTTATTCTCAAATTCCATTTTTAATCCCCATTTGATTATCCTTAATACGGACCTGTTCCCCTTCAGGTATTGGTTAATTACCTTTGATAATAAAAGCTGGTGTTGATAAATGGCTGGTATAATTGATTGTACTTACTGTGTTTCTAAGATACTGTGATTACGGATTACTTTATGAATAATAAAGTATGTACATACTGACAGATCTTGTTTCTTCCATGCACAATGAACTAACACTAAACACTGCATGTTAGCGCAGTGTAAGAATTTTACGATTGTTATTACTCTGTAAATTTCACAATTTTTGAGGATCGATCAAAATAGCGTGCATTCTCGATATCGGTGCCGGACTCAAAACAACGTTATTGTTTTATTATTTACACCTTGGTAGATGCGTAGTAAATATTAATAGGAATGGTGATATTCTTTCAGGGTCCTTAAGACTGTTGATTCATCTTGTTCTATTTTGGGTTATTCGTACGGCACTCACGATTTTGTATCTATTATTTTTTTCACTTTGTCAGTCGTTGATTAATGATCGCCCTCTATACACTTTCCTTCTTGTTTGCGCTGGTGTAATATTCTCTCCCTATTATCAGCACGAATGATATCATCAAATCGCTCTAAATATGAAGCTAGAGAGACGCCGTTCTTTTTCACCTTCTTAAAACTTATCTTTTTGTCCTTCTAGCTGTCAAAGGTATCTAATTCGTCAATTTTTTTGTCCAGGTTTTGGGTCCTTACTCTACTTGTCCAGGTTTCGGAAGCATAATTAAATATTGGGAAAAGACGGATTCATATTAGACTGCCACGCGATTAGAAAGACAAAAATATGTATAAAAATACTGTAAGAGAAGAAAAAAGGGTAAAAATTACGGTCAAACGAATAAAGTAACATTACTTTAAAGAGGCGCTGGTAATCCTAAACACAGACGAAACAATTTCGCCCTAAAATCCTATGTATAGTTATGATAGAGCTATTGCCCTTATTCTTCACGCAAGCAAAATCCTGCTACATATTATAATCAATAAACGGCTAAGAATTTTCTACTTTCAAAGATAGCCAAAGAACAATGCGAATTCGTACCAGCAAAAAGGAACGCGGGAGCAGTCACTAAACACAAGACAAATAATAGAAAAAGAGAGAGAACACAAGATACCAATGCTGCTTTGTTTCGTAGATTACACAAAGGTTTTTGATTCAGTAAAATGAGATGCCTCTGAAGTATAATGAAAAATATAGGGGTACCTAACCACCAAGTTGACCTAATAAGAAATCTGAATGATAAAAACTCAGCCAAAATTAAAATTTATGTAATATAGTCAGATGTGTTCAAAACAAAGAAAGGAAATAGACAGGACTGCATACTATCACCATTGTTATTCAACATATATTCTGAATATATAATGAGGAAAGTACTAGACGGATGAGATGGAGGAATCACTATGGGAGGCAGAAAAATCAGCAACCTGCGATACGCAGATGACACACTTATACTAGCAGCGAATGAAGTCCAAATGATGACCATCAGCAGCGAACGGTTAAGCCGGATAAATAAAGAATTTAAATTTCAGATCAACACTGGAAAAACAAAAATATTGCTCGTAGACAGAGCAAATATTAATTTACCGCACAGACACCAGGTGGCAAATTTCGACGTGGTAGACAGACTTGTATACTTGGGCTCCCTGATAACCAACAATGGCGATTGCTCCTCAGAAATCAAGCGTAGACTAGCAATGGCCCGAACCGCACCAGCCAAATTGATTAGTATGTAAAGTATGGAAAGACCGAAACAATAACAAGGAATTTTAAGCTTAGGTTGGTCAATGCCCTGTATTTTTCCCATTACTACACTCGCAGCTGAAACATGGACTCTCAAAAAATCGATAGAAGTAAGATCGAAGCCTTCGAATTGTAGATCTATAGAAGAATTCTACGCATGTCCTGGACAGAACATAGAACCAACCTTAAATTTACTTTTACACTACTTATTTTCTATTTTAAAATGATATATTATAAACCATTGGTTGCATCTGAGGGAGGGTTAGAACATCGACACCAGAAACTTACAAATAACATTAAATCTGTACTGGAATCAGCGAGCTAATATCAAAATAGAAGACCAAACATCGGACGAAATAGAAATACGTAAAGGAGTACGACAGGGTTGTATATTGTCACCGCTCTTGTTTAATATCTTTCTTTCTTTCTTTCTTTCTCCCCTTCCTTTTACCCTAATAGGGTGTCGGATTTGGGCTAGCTATTTTAATTTCCATTTACCCACCTCTTCCATTCTTTTCTGTTTCCTGCCATTATTTTCAATTCCTCGAGTGATTGTTGTTTAAGTTTTTCCGCCTCTACTACTTGCTGTATCCATTTTTTTCTTGGTCTGCCTCTTTTTCTTTTTCCGATGTTTTTTGCTTCATAAATTTTTCTTGTTATTCTATTGGATTGCATCCTCATCAGATGCCCATACCAGTTCATTTGTCTCTTTGCTATTTTGTTCATTATCGGTTCCTGGTTGGCCATTCTCCTAATAGTCTCGTTGCTTAATCTATCCCATTTTGTCTTTCCAACTATCCTTCTTAGATGTCTCATCTCCATTGCTTTTATCTTGCTCTTATGTTTTTCCAGAATTGTCCAGTTTTCACTTGCATAGAGCACAGTCGGTATCACTGTTGTGTTATATATTTTTATTCTTGTTTCTCGTGCAAGTTCTCTTTTTCCCATTATTGGGGCTAACGCATAATATAACTTGTTTGATTTTTTTGCTCTATTTGTTATTTCCCAGTCTATTTTTCCATCGTTAGTTATCATACTTCCCAGGTATTCGTAAGTTGTTACTATTTCCAATTCTGAGTTTTTACATTTTATCTTTATTTGATTATCTTCCTTATCTCCTTTGCCGCTGATTATCATTATCTTACTTTTTTCCTCGGTTATCTCCATTTTAAGTTCTTCTATTTGTTCTACCCATATATCCATTAGTTTCTGCATTTTATTCTCGAAATCTGCTATTAGTACTATGTCGTCTGCATACATTAAGGACTCTATTGTTACCGGTTGTAATCTACGGTAACCTATTATTGTCTGTAGTTGATTAGTTCTGACTCTAGTGTTTCTTATCAATTCGTTCATTACTATTATGAATAGCAAAGGGCTGAGACTATCTCCTTGTTTAATACCTCTCTTCCAATTAAATGCTTTCGATCTTTCCCCTGTTATTTGTACCCTTCCTTTTACCTCTTTGTAAGTACTTTCTATAATTTTTATCAATGCATTAGGTACGTTTATTTTCCTCAAGCATTTCCCTATAATATGTCTTTCTATCGTGTCAAATGCTGCTCTTAGGTCTATGAATGCTAATACTAGTTTTTTCCCCGTATCTATGCTTCTTTCTATTAGGTTTCTAATGATATATATGTTGTCATTTGTCTGTCTTCCCGGTCTAAATGCCATTTGTTCTTCTCCCAATACCATTTCTACTTCTTGTCTCAGTCTCTTCTCTATTATTTTCGTATATATTTTAAAGCACACCGATGACAGACATATTGCCCTATAGTTGTCGCAGTTTACATGTTCTCCTTTTTTGTATATTGGCACGATGATATTGTTCTGCCAGTCTTTAGGGATTGTTTGTTTTTCCCACGCATCTTTATATATTTTCCATAGCCAGTTTATTCCTTCTTCTCCCATGTATATTACCATTTCCGGTTCAATTTCATCATCTCCACCTGCCTTGCCTATTTTTATATTTGATAATCCTTCTATTACTTCTTCTCTACTTATTTGCTCTGGCTCTGTGTTTTCTTCGCCTTCATTGATTATATTGTCTTCCTTTATCACTTCGGTATCAAATTTTTTCTCATAATATTCTTTCCATACCCTAGCTATTTGTTCTGGGCTTATTTGTATTTGGTTTGAAGTATCTCTTACTGCGTTTATTTCCTTTCGTTTTTCCTGCCTTATGTGTCGTATTGTCGTCCAAAAGTTTCTATTATTTGATATATATTCTTCCTGAAGTTCTTCTCCAAATTCTTTCCATGTTTTTGCTTTTGCTTGTGTGACTGTCTTTTTTGCCAATCGTCTCTGCCTATAGTATTTTTCTTTATCTTCTTCTAATCCCGTTTCGATGTATTTTTTCCATGCTATTTTCTTCTTTTTTATTTCTGTCTTCACTTCTTTATTCCACCACCTTGTCCTTTTCAACTGTTTTTATTATATTTTTTGATTCCACACACTTCAGTTGCTGTTGTCTTTAATACTTCACTGTATGTATTCCATCTTTCTTCCATTGTCCATGTTTCTTTTTGGCACTCTATTTGTCTCTTGTTTAATATCTACAGCGAATAAATATGCCAAGAAGCTCTCTCACATGCAAACGAAGGGATAATAGTCAATGGAGAAGTTATCAATAACATTCGATATGCTGACGATACTGTTATAATGGCAAGAAGAGCGGAAGATCTTCAACATCTAGTTGAAAGTATGAATGAGATATGTAATAACTACGGCATAAGGATGA
Organism: Diabrotica undecimpunctata; assembly: GCF_040954645.1. NCBI lineage: Eukaryota > Metazoa > Arthropoda > Insecta > Coleoptera > Chrysomelidae > Diabrotica > Diabrotica undecimpunctata. The sequence goes on from NC_092812.1 coordinate 42,011,138, forward strand.
ACGTCAAAAAAACCAAATATATGACCTTCAGTAAGAATCCAATACATGACACTAGTATCGCAATAAACGGTACCTAACTCGAAAAATTAAACGAATACAAATACTTGGGAACCCTCATCAATGAAACAGGTGACCCAAATCACGAGATAAAAAGACGTATTGAAATTGCCAGGTCTACCTTTATAAAAATGAAAAATTATTTTGTCATCGTGATATTAGTATTCAGCTACGAACTAGAATGTTACAATGCTATGTATTCAGTACTTTGCTTTACGGTATTGAGGCATGGACTCTTAAACAGAAGAATGTTAAAAATCTTGAAAACTTTGAGATGTAGTGCTACCGTAGTATACTAAAAATAAGTTGGGTGGATAAAATTACAAATGAAGAGGTAATAAGCAGAATAAATAACGATCCAGAAGTTATACTGAATATAAAAAAGAGAAAACTTGAATACTTTGGCCACCTGATGAGAGGACAAAAATACACATTCCTACAAAATATAATGCAAGGAAAAATCCAAGGGCGCAGAAATCCAGGCCGTAGAAGAATGTCCTGGATGAGAAATTTAAGAGAGTGGTTTGGCTGGTACCACTAACGTATTATTCAAAACAGCAGTAAATAAAATTAGAATCGCCCTAATGATATCCAATCTCCGATGATAGGAGAGGCACTCAAAGAAGAAGAAGAAGGTTGCATCTAATTTTATACTTGCCATTAAAACAAATTTATTGTTCTAGTGTATATAATGTTATTGTGTAGGATTGTTTTTATCTATAGCAGATTAAAAATGAAGTAAGAACAATTTTTTCAACAGCTTTTCAGCTTTTGTTCTCTACGGCTATGAAATAATTCTTGAAATAAAACATAGTCACCGTCACTTAAAATGTTTTCCTTATGATAATAAAAAAGTTAAAGAGAGATTGTTCAAAGTAATTTGGTCATTATTCAGTTATGTTCGAGTTCATTTATTTCTAGGAATTTTAAAACACATTAAGCATTAATACAGATATCAGAAATATCAGAAAAGAAGAAAATTTTCAAAATATAATTTATATATTATATCGAACATTTCAAAACAATATAACTAGGATAGGGGTTGAAATTTGAATGCTTTTAGTTGGAGTTTTGGCAACGAAACTCACAAAAAGAAATTCCAATCCCTTGTATCTAAGAAAAAATCACATTCCACCACTTCTACTTCTCATTCACCTCTTACTAACACCGTCGTTAATCTTTCTTCTCACCAATTAACAAGTGCAGAAAGCAGTCTTATATCTAAAGGTCTTAATTTTGCTATCACTCCTTCCAGAATTCCTACCGAAGAAATAGTTTCAAATGTGGAAGCGGCACTCCGCACAATTCCCAAAATTCCAGCCGACCGTATCCGCTTTGACGTCGCTAAATGTCTTGATACAGCCAAAATCCCTACTTCCAATATATCTCGTGAGGAATTCATAGCTCTCAAAAATCTCCGTTCTCTTTCTGAGATAATAATCCTTCCTGCAGACAAAGGTAATGCCACAGTCATCCTGGATACTCCTTCCTACATAGAGAAAGTAAACGACTTACTTAGGGATACATCCTGTTATAATACAATTTCTCGAGACCCCACTCCTAGAGTCGAACGCGAAATTTCCCATGCCATCAAACAATCCGATCTTTCCGAGATGTTAAGAAGTCCATAGTTCCGAAAAACTCCATCTGCCCCAGAATTTACGGTCTTCCCAAAATCCATAAAGACAACGTACCTCTTCGTCCCATTGTGACTACGATTAACTCTCCTACCTACAAACTCGCAAAGTACTTGTCGAATCAGTTTAAGACCTATACTGGTCGTACCTCTTCTTATGTCCGAAATTCCACACATTTCATCACCTTAATCTCCTCCCTCACGGTCGATCCCCAAGACATTCTCGTCAGTTTCGATGTGTCATCCCTATTTACCAATATCCCCATACATGACTCTCTAGTTGTTCTGCGAGATCACTTGACCAATGATAACAAGTCTTTGGTTTTGGCAGATCTTGCGGAAAAATGCCTCCTTTCAACATATTTTTCTTTTAGAGGCAATTTCTACAAACAAATATCTGGAACACCAATGGGTTCTCCCCTTTCCCCTGTCATTGCTGACATGTTCATGGAAGCCTTTGAGTCTTTAGCCCTAGAATCTTACCCCTTAAAACCAAAAGTCTGGTTCCGCTACGTTGATGATACATTTATCATCTGGCCCCATGGTCAACATACCCTTTCTCCCTTCCTAGATCATCTTAACTCACAACATCCGAGTATAAAATTCACAATGAAAGTAGAAAATAATCGGTCCCTTCCCTTTCTCGATGTGTTAGTCACCTCCAAGCCCAACGGCCGATTGGGTCACTCTGTTTATAGAAAAAAGACTCACACGAATCGTTACCTACATGCTTCATCACACCACCATCCATCCCTGTGAGCGCGAACAAGTGAACGCAGGTAGGTGAATTGGCCCAACCTCGCGCCTTTGACAGGTCACCGCTAAGGTAGCAATTCCTTTACCAACCCGTCTTCAATGTGGACACGTCCCACAAGCGCACGTTCAGCTTGGAGCTGGCACTATATTAACTTGCAGAACCAGTGCGTCTAATAGCCCCATTCATCCCATTAGTCGTCTCTCATCTAGTCATCCCATTAGTCGCCTCTTACGCCAGAAAGGGACTTCTGCCCTAGCAGTATTCGTTTCGTCCGTTCGCTCGTAGGCAGCTACACAGCCGTGAGTCATATGGTTTAAATCTGGAAATGAAACGTTTCTTAATCATAATCAAAATCGTCGCCGGTCAATAGAAAGAATAATATTAGCAAGGTACCTAAGAGGAATAGGAAATCCCTCAATATTCAAATAAATGTGGACTAAATAAGGACTATGGCAATAATATAGCGTGTGTAGCGAACTGTTGGTTGATATCAGGAAGGACGCTTCCCGAGATAGGATGTTTGCTAGTTTCCACTCAGGATAAGGAAATTCCAATCAAAAATTACCTAAAATATATCATCGAAGACGTCGAGATGGATGTCAAGCAAAAGAAATCATCTAACATCTTAACGAGAATTGCCAGACCTTAATTACAACTGAATGTTGGAAATGAATTGACTCACTAGGAAAGATAATCTACCAAGATTATCTTTCCTAGCCAAAAACTTCTCCAAACAAATACCTCCTTGATTATCAATACGTCTCTGGGACTGCTTGAGAATAACAACTAAAAGCCATACTGGTTATTGATGTTGCGATACCTAACAATAGGAACTGTATATCCAGACAATACCTATAATTTTCTTAACTACTATTGTCATTCCGAAGAACCACCTAAAGAAAATGTAAAAGATGATGCAAAAAGTAGTACTGCTAGTAAAGTCCACATGCATCAGAAAATTTGTGCTTTAGAGCTCATTCCTTTTGTTACCGTAAAAATATGGGATGAGTGAATCCTCCGAAGAGGATGCGAAAGCCGTATGGCTTAAATCTGGATGAAAATTGACATGAAATTTGAGACTTTGTTGAAAATATTATTCATTTAGGTGAAAACAAACTCTTTTTAATTTTAATTTTTTGATTTAACTTTTTTGAAATCACGACAAATTAACTTAAACTGATTTCGGTTAATTATATAATTCATAAGCAGAATCAAAGAGGTCATTAAGAATAAGGAACACCCTGTATAAGGTTTTGGTTCCGTTTGTCGTAAGTTGGACCTTGATGGAGACGTGGGCCTTAATTAGGGCAGCGATCTCCGTGTACGTATGTAAACATGAGTAGCCTGGTAGCAAGTAATTGATAGGATCAGCTAAGCACTAATCCTGAGTAATAAAATCAAACTGACAATTAACACTGCTGACACATACATCAAGATGATTTTTACGACGCTAAAGAGCTGCAATCTTTGGCTCTGTAAATCAAGAGGTTTGCTTTGATCTCGAGACTAATCTGATTCATTAATACCATTAAAAGACTCGGAGGAGAAAAAATATTAATAAATTCTCACTGGGGCGAGAGGAGAGACTGGTTCTGTAAACGAGGAGATGGCCAGAATTAATTATACATACCTAATCTGAAAGGAATCTAATTATTGAAACCTATTGGTTGAAATATGGACTATTGAAGAAAAATTAACATAAATATTGTTTTTCTCATAAATAAAAGTATTTTCATTTGTAAACGAAATTATGTTTTAAAATTAATTATCGCAAAATTATTTGTTTGCTTTTTACATTATTCACAACTTTTTTCATGAAAGATAAAATTCAATCAGTTTTTTCTTAAACAGTTATCAAAACTTAAGTATAACACAACAAAATATCAAGGCAGTCACATTATAACATATTGAGGTTTGCGTAAGGCTTAAGTGCTTTATGATACTTTATGATATTATCATCATCATCATCATTCTCAGCGTATTCTACCGATTATGGTGCAGCCTTCCTTACATAGTCGTTCTTCATTTCTGCCCACGTTTGTCTAATATTAGCTTTTCTGTACCATATTGTACAGGCTTGTTTCCTTATGTCATAGTCCCATCTTAAATTTGAACGTCTTCTTGATCTCTTGGCGCCTCTTGGATACCACAGTTTAATTCTAGTGGACCATCGATTATCAGTTCTTCTCGCTAAATGTTGCGTTCACTGTCATTTTAAAGATTTAATTCTGTGGATTACATCAGTGTCCTTGGTTTTCTTTCTAATCCATTCTATTCTTTTTCGATCTCTCTTTGATATACCTAGCATGCATTGCTCCATTGACCATTTGACCATTGATCTTTAACAAAAGATGCTTAAGCCAGTTTCATTCTTCTGTTGATTTCTGGAAGTAAGGAGCCATATTTATGTATTAATTTCATAAGTGCAGTGTTGTTTTGTATTGCATCTTGGAAATCCACTAGCTCATTGTACATGGTTTTTATTTTTGTCAAGTTCACTTTTAGGCTAACTTCATTCTTCTTCTTATGGTGCCCTATCCAATTAGTGGATGTTAGCGACAATTCTGGCATACTCATCTCGGTCTTGTATTGCTCTAAAGAGGGCATGGGCATCTAGGTTTGTCCAATCCCTTATGTTTTTAAGCCAGGAGTATTTCTTTCTTTTGATACCCCGTTTTCCTTCTATCTTCCCCTCCATAATAAGCTTTAAGAACTGGTACTTGGAATTTCGAAATATATAACCCAGATAAGCAGTTTTTCTTCTTTTTATTATTGGCAGCAATTCCCGTTCTCTGCCCATTCGATTTAATACTTCGACATTTATTGTGTGATCTGTCCAGGGAATTTTAAGTAGTCTTCTAAATACCCACATTTCAAAGGCCTCCAATCGGTTCATCACATTGGCCTTTATGGTTCAGGTTTCTACACCATATAGCAGTATGGAGTAAATGTAACATTTTATAAAGCGATATCGAAGCGTTAAGGCTGCTGTTGCTTAGCAAGGTTCTTATATTAGTAAATGCTGTTCTGGCTTGCTCAATCCTGCTACGTATCTCTATGTCTGGATATAGAGCTTCAGTTATCCAACTACCGAGATATATGAACTTGGGAACCTTTTGGATGTTCTTATTGTTTACTCTTATATTTAATTACATATTTCTTGTTCTGCTAACCACCATTACCTTCGGCTTGTCTATATTAATCTTCAAGCCCAGTCGTTCTTCTTCAGTGTTTATTCTATCTATTAGTCGTTGTGCGCTTCTTGGCTATCAGCTATTATGACTGTATCATCAGCATAGCGAAGTCCGTTGATTTTGATTCCATCTTCAGTGTCACTTAAGGCTCTATCGAAAATCGTTTCAGAATAAAGATTAAAAAGGAGGGGTAATAGAACATAACCCTGTTGTACACCTTTTTCGATTGAGATGCCACTTGATTGATATAAAGGTTCTTTATGATTTTAAGGTCATTCTCATCTATCGAACGTTCCTGGAGCAATCTTACTAATTCTGAATGATTAACACAATCGAACGCTTTCTGGTAATCTATAAAGCATAGGAAGACATATTTTTGCTGATCTCTGCATTTCTGAAGTAGGACAGTTAAGCTATAAAGTGCTTCTCTTGTGCCAAATCCTTGTCTGAAACCGAACTGTGTGGGGCTAATGTCTCTTTCACATCTATTGTATATTCTTGTGTGAATTATCTTTAAGAAGAATTTTAAGACCTGGCTCAATAAGCTGATCATTCGGAATTGGTCGCAACTATTAGCGTTTGGCTTTTTTGGGATTAGTATAAAGGTTGATTGAAGCCAATTCTATGGTATTTGACCGGACCCATAAATGTCATTAAAAAGATCTACCAAGGCGTCTATATTGTCTTCATTCAAAATTGTTAGAACCTCTATGTATATGCCGTTTGAGCCTGGTGCTTTTCCCCATTTGCTCTGTTTGATTGCCCTTATAACTTCTGACTTTAATATTTTGGGGGAGGGTTCACTTTTATATTCACTTTCAAAGTTTCTTCTAGTGTTTTCTGAGTATATTTGCTGTGTGTAGTTTCTCCAATGTTGAAGTAGATCCTTGGGATTAGTAATTAATTTATTGTCCTTCACAATACTGTTAAAACTGCTAGGTTTTGTATGACCTGTCACTTCTTTAACTAGTTTATTTATGTTAAAGTGGTCATGTTTTTCTTCCAATTCCTCCATTTCTGCACACCTGTCTAGCAGCCACTATTCTTTAGCTTTGCGAATTCTCTTTTCGTATTTGTCAGTTAATCTGCTGATGTTTGGTTCGGTCTTTTTTTTTTTAATGATCTGCGGTCGTCCATTGATAATATTTCATCAGTCATCCAATTCTTCTTTTTGTACGTTTGGGAAGCGATCAGAGACTTGGTGGTGGTTTCGATAGCTTTTTTAATACAATTCCATTTGTTTTCTATATTGGCTGGTTATTTAGATCTTACCGTGATATCCGCTATTCCTTCATTTAATTTTTCTGTGACTTTTAGTTTAACGTTAGGTTGTTTTAAGCTGTTTATATCAATTTTCTTTATGGACTTTCTTTCAATTTTCTTAAGCTTAATTTTAAATTTTCCTACTACGGGATTGTGATCAGATCCGATATCTGTTCCAATTATGTTTACTGCATTTCAGTGGTCTGGTATGCATCGAGATCTTAGGCAGTTTGTGAATATGCCTGCTAAGATTTTCAACGTTTTTTTGAGTATGATACGGTTTTCATTTGCGACTTTTTTTGGTTCTGGGACGTTTTCCTCCGAAATTTGTATATTCTTTTTTATTAAATAGTTTAAAAATTATCAGAAAAACACGAAAATAAAATTTTCTCATTACTACAAAAAAAGTCGCATAGGGAAACCATGTCAGACTCGTCCTCTAAGGCCCATTCTTTATAGTTAAAGACCACTAGAAAAGGTAATATCTCCAGCTTCCATTGTAAGGTTTTAATTTTTAATCTTTTTCGTTTTATTGCCCTTTGTAAGCGAGTACAAGTGTGTCAGTAAGTATTTTCAATAGATATTATATATTTTTAATAGGGGTTTAAATGTGGTAGTTGTGCACAAAATATGACGCTGTATCCTGTTAGCGTCACTAGTCTCTCCTACTCAATTCCGACTCTCACCTCCAGGCGGTGAACCCCGGTAAACTGTGAACAATCTGTGAAAGATTGTGGTAACCAACCCCAGTCGGAAGCAGAGTCAGGGCAAATGAGAGCCGGAGAAATAGCTCTTCGAAGATTATGGGGTTGGACAAAAGGTTAATGATCTCTTCCCTTAAAGAAACTTATCAAGAGAAAGTAATTATCAAAAGAAAGGACTACAATATTTACTATAGTGGACATATCACCCGACACGAGTTTGGCAGTGGTTTTCTAGTCAGTAAAAAAGTAAAACAATTGGTCCTTACAGCATTAGAGCTTACATAAAGAGTCAAATGATAACGGGTTGAGACTAATAAACTAAAAACATGATAGTATGAGGAACAAGATTTTCCCATAAAATGATACACAAACGAACATGGAAATCACCTGACAACGAAACTTTTAACCAGATAGATCACATCCTAATAGATGCAAGGCATTCTTTCAACCTCATGGATGTCAGAAGTTACCAAAGTCCAAACATAAATAGTGACCACTTTCTTGTAATAGCAAAAATAAGAGGAATAATATCAAACCTAAATTAGGATAAACATATAAAACAAGACAAAATTAATGTTGATAATCTCGCACTGAAACCGTTGCGAGAGAGTATGGGGGACAAATGGATGAGGAAATAGTGAGTCTGAGCAAGGAAAACCAAACCAGTTAATTAAAATGAACGGTTTGACGAGGAGTGCCAAGAAGCAACAGATAACAAAAATAAAGCATACGTAAAGACAAATCAAACTAGATGCACACGGAGAGCAAAGGAGGAATACCGGACCCCAAAGAAAGGAAGGAAAAAGATTACAAAGAAAAAAAAGGCAATTTGAAGAAAAGCAGTTAGAAAACATAAAACGGCTAAAAAATTAAAACTCAAAAGTGCTACAGAAATGTAAGCAACATAAGTAAAGAGTTTAAGCCAAGAATAGGGAGCTGCAAGGATGAAGAAGTAAATATCCTAAGTGATACAGCCTTAATATTGAACCAATGCGTTGGGTTGAATTATTCGACGCAAAATTTAACGGCCATTATATCGAAGAAGCAGATAACACCATAACAGATCGAAATGATTGGAATCCAAACTAAAGAAGAGGTTACCCAAGCCATTAAAAAGCTTAAAAATAATAAAACACCAGGGCCTGATCAAATTTGTAGTGAGCTCTACAAGAATAATGGCGACGCCTTACTACAAGCACTGCATAAACTTTTACTTCTTGTCTGGCAAAATGAGACCATGTCCTGTGCATGGTCTCAAGGCGTGATATTCCCGTTACATAAAAAAAGGCGATCAGCTCCAGTGTGACCACTACAGAGGTATAACCCTGTTAACAACTGCTTACAAAATACTAGCAAAGATTCTCTACGAAAGGCTACAAGTTTACACAGTTGGCATAGTTGGAAAATACCAGGCCAGATTTACTCTAGAGAAGTCAACGATTGACCAAATTCATGCAATAAGACAGATCCTCGAGAAAACATTAGAATTTAACATTGAAACCCATCACCCATTCGTCGACTTCAAAGTCGCATACGACAGTGGCAAGAAAACAGTAGTATACCAATCAATGCATGAGTTTGGTATACCAGAAAACTTATCCGATTAACGAGAATGACAATGTCCAACTTAAAAGTCAGCGTTAGGATACAGGGAGAAAATTCTTGATCCTTTGAGATAAAGGATGGATTCAGACAAGGGGATGCCCTGGCTTGCCTTGTATTTAACTTTGCTTTGGAAAGGGCAGTCCGAGACAAACGAATTAGATACGGCAGTTCTATTTACAATAGATCGATACAAATCTTAGCATACGCTGATGACACTGGCGTAATAGAGCGTAGGAAGCGACATGTTGAACAATATTTCCGAGAATTGGAAACGGCGGCGGAACTGGTCGTTCTAGTCATTAACGAAGATAAAACTAAGTACATGTTGGTTACTAAGGATCCTACAGCAAATGAGGAACGGTAAAAAGCCTCTGGAAGTCATATCTTTGAACGTGTTTACAGCTTCATACAGCTTGGCTAGCTAGTGACTACTACCAACAAAACAAGCGAAGAAATAAAAAGACGAATAAACCTTACAAATAAGGCATCCTATGGACTTCAAAACAATTCCACTCGAGAAATATCAAAAAAAAACTAAAATTATTATATACAAAACACTGCTGAGGTGGGTCCTCACATACAGAGCGGAAACATGGACTCTAACGCAGAAGAATGAAAGATTTCTGGGAATATTCGAGCGTACTATACTCCGCAAAATATTTGAAGCTATAAACGATCAAGGGCAGTGGCGTCCAAATATCTAATTTCGAATTATACCAACTCTTTAAGAAACCAGATGTTTTAACGTTCATTAAAACACAGCGATTTAGATCTGGCACATAATACAAATGTTTGACAATATGATTGCTAAAAAGCTAACGATAGACACACCTATAGGAAGGAGAAGCAGAGGTCGACCGCGAATTAGGTGAATACATGGAGTTAAGAACGACTTAGAGATACTAGAGATCAGAAGATGGCAACACGTTGCCAGAAACCAAACAGTATGGCGACGAATCTTAGAGCAGGCCAGAATCCATAGAGGATTGCCGAGCTAAAGATGATAATGAATACATATTTTTATATGAACTTGTAATGTTGAAATTATACAGAGTGGACCAAAAGTCTGAAAATACCTAATTATCTCTTAAATCAATGGTCTGAATTATACAAAAACCGGGATACACCTATTTTGCTATATGGAGACTTCAAATTTAATGTGTGCAATATTGCCAGATTTACCACTTTTCTAATATGATTAGTTAGTTTGGTTTTTTAAATACAACACTCTATATATTGTATTATTATTGGAATCCTCACTTCACTACGAGTTCAACCACATGTAACATTTGGTACTTTATCTAATCACGAAGGTCTTAAATAAATAAAACTTTTCAGTGCTCAATAGTTTGCTTAGTAAATATAGAATGCTGTGATTTTGACATTAATTTATAAAATTAACAATAGCTTGTCGTTTATTGGAAAGTTTATAAAATACATGACGGTACAAAAAATTATAAAGCGCTTTGAGGAAACTGGACGAGTACCTAAAAGATGGCATTATTTACACAGTGAAAATCTAAATCGCCAAACTTTAAGGTATTGCAGTGAGGTGAGGTGAATCCAAACTAAATTGAATGGCCTCCTCGTTCACCTGATTTAAATCCCAAAGATTATATTTATTGGAGATGCTTTAAAAGCAGAATTTATAAAGCTAAACCAACAAGTGTTGCAGAGCTGAGGCAAAGTATTATCGGTGATTATATATTAAATTCTAAAGAAACATGGAGAAATGTAATAAACGCATTCTACCATCGTTTAGGATACTGCCAAATTAACAGTGGAGGACATTTTGAATACTTTATTAATTGGACCTTAATTTAGTAATGTTGTAATCATTTAATTAATATGTTTAAATTTAGTTGTACGTACATAGTCTGAATCAAAAAATTTATTGAGAGGATTAGGTATTTCTAGGCTTTTGTTTTATCTTTTTACTATGCGTGACTATATAAAATAAAAAGTTTAAAAAGTAAAAGTAAAAAGTTAAAAAGTAAACGTTTAAATTGGCATTGAATTGGAGATTTTAGTAAAGGTACAATATACAGGATTTTGTATTTAAAAAAACCAAAGTGACTAATGATATTATCAGAAAAATGGTAAATCCGGCAACGTCACAAACATCAAATTTCAAATCTTCATATTACAAAATAGGTGTATCCGTATTTTTTTTATAATTCGGACCATCCATTTAATAGATAATTAGGCGTTTTCAGACTTTTGGTCCACTCTGTATTAGCCACCTTGTATAAGTTGACCAGCGTCTCTGCGGCTATTTCTTGGCCATCATTTAAAGTAGACTCGCTTTTATTTGCCGTAATTACGAATGGCAAATGTGTGAACTGTAATAACTTTTCTAGGGGGTGATTAATCATCTCTGATTGAATTTAAGACCGATTAAATACCATGCTCAACCGAGGTTTTACCAGAGGCGCCCCAATTATATTCACAAAGATCGATAATTGCGGAGAGGTTGGAATTTTATAACGCACTATAACGAGAGCTAATGTAAACTGCATAAACATTTTTTAATAAGACCATTTTATGACTTCAGATTCATCGTAGATATACAAAGTGTATTGCGGACTTTCTTATGAATATTTGAGCCAACTATAAGGCAGTCAATTTCTTCCTTGAGTATTAAAAAAGTCACATCGTGAGAAATTTGAGGAAAAATATCAGTATTCTAGTAATAAAGCCTATTATTCGTTTCGTAGATATGCTTACCTGATCAGGTTCTAAAAAGACCTATTCTTTTTTAGAGATTTTATCTCTTTTTGTCTCGTGTCCATTGTATTTCCATGAGTTGGGACGAAATTTTATCAGATATGACAGTGCGCTCATATATTGCCAAGGCTACAATTTTCACCAGCGATCGCTCCAGAGTAGATATGTATGTGTACATTAGTGGGGGAGGTGGGAGTGGTATGTCTATTTTTTTGTATGTGTAAGTGCGTATCATGTTCAATCAACAAATCTACAGTTAATGACATAGCTGCAATACCTAACGTCATTTTGTCAGTTCGTCTACGAGTGTTTATTGGGCTATACCTTATTTACACCTGTCCCAGATCCTATATAACCATAGGACGTTGCTTACTATCCATTAGGACGTAACGTGTCGGAGATAAGAACTTTCCCACCCACTGTGTTGAGTGAAAACGAATTCAGGTTTATAGTCTCAGACAGGCACCGTTAAGACATTTAGTGAGAACTCGAAATCTTGTTCATATGTCCAGTCAGGTCGTTAAGTTTTATATACTCAGGCTGTGTTAGCCTAAAGGCACTTATAAAGCGATCTTTCTTACATAATATTGTAGTGGGAGAAGTTCTAGCATTAGTTCTAAGGGACACTACAGTGGAGGAGGCAAGAAGGCCAAGAGGCGTCAGTCCTTACAGATGACGAATTCCAAGGAATTCAGTGATACAGTAAGGGTCTTGTTGGGGCCACCTACAGGGGCGCTACCCCTACCAAGGCTCACCACGCGTCTGGAGGGAGGTCGATTGATGATAACAGCTGTCGACCAGACTTCGCTCGACTGTGTGGGAACAATCCACATAATCCAACCCTGGTTGGACCCTTCCAAACGGAAGTTTCTCATGTACGACTCATCCGCTTCTTTATATATATATATATGAACACAATTATGCAACGAAAGCTCTTGAAAGCAGGACTGACTGTTGCAAAGAAAACGAAAAATAAAGAAGACCGAATAAGTGAAGGAACAAAACGGTTGATGGAAAAGAGACGCACATTTCTAAGCGAAGGAAAGCGAAACACCAATGGTTTCAAAGAATTGAATAAACAAATAAAGAAGGGAGTAAAGGAAGATTTAAGGATCTATAATGAAAACAAGGTAGCAAAAATAATAGAAAAGAACCGAGGCCTGAAATGCTTAAGATCAAACTTAAGGAAAGCCTATAATAATCTCAGTGAAGGATAAAGATGGAAAAAGAAATAAGAGAAAAGAACTAAATCCTAAAAGTTACTCAGACATTTTACTGTGATTTATATTCCTCAAACCAGAACCCAGATAACACTGCAAAGGAAGACCTTAAGAGAAAGATAACGAATGTCAACTCAGAAATACTCCCTAACATAGAATCCTTCGAAATAAAACAAGCTATAGCACAACTAAAGAACAATAAGGCTTCGGGTCCAGATGAAATACTTGTAGAAATGTTGAAGGAGGGGAATGAAATTATTCTCGAAGAATTGAAAAAACGTTTCAACGAATGTCTTCACAGAGGAAAAGTCCCAGATGATTGGAATGAAAGTTTGACAATACTTCTCTTCATAAAGGGAGACAGGGGAGATCTCAAGAACTATAGGCCAATCTTCCTGCTGTCCCAAATGTACAAATTGTTTATGAGAGTAATAACTAACAGGTTAACGTCGAAGCTCGATTGCTATCAACCGGTAGAGCGGCAGGGTTCCGAAAAGGTTACAGTACAGCGGATCATCTTCTTACAGTCAGAACCCTAATAGAGAAAGCCAATGAATATCACTTGAACTTATATATTGGCTTCGTTGATTATGAAAAGGCATTCGACTCCATAGAACTTTGGGCAATAGAGAGAGCTATGAACAACTGCAGGATAGACTCCCGATACACAATGCTCATACACAATATTTACAAGAAAGCTCCAATGAAAATACAGATTGATGCGAAAACCAAAGCTATACCAATCAACAGAGGAGTTCGCCAGGAAGATGTTATCTCACCAAAGCTATTGACACTTGGACTTGAAGACGTGTTCAAAGCCATTAACTGGGCAGACAAGGGAGTAAATGTTAATGGAAGAAAACTGAGTCTTTTAAGATACGCTGATGACATTGTAATATTCGCTACAAGTTTCGAAGAACTACAGACCATGATGACGCAACTATTTCAAGCTTCGGAAAAAGTAGGTCTTAAGATAAACTTGGAAAAAACAAAAATAATGACAAATACACCGAACATTCCAGAAATAACATTAAACGACATAAATTTAGAAACAGTAAGCGAATACATCTACCTGGACAGATAATGAAAATTAACAAAGAAAATCAAACCGCCGAAATTACCAGAAGAATAAGGTTAGCGTGGGGAGGATTTGGAAAAACTGAGTTGGATCTTAAAAAGCACTAAAATAGAACAGTATTTGAAAACCAAAATTTACGATCAGTGTATTCTCCCGATATTCACGTATGGTTCACAAACGTGGACACTCACCAAGTCCAATATGGATAAAATAGTAAAAGCACAAAGAGCGATGGAAAGATCAATGCTCGAGGTGAGACTTATAGACAAAAAAACAAACAAATGGATTAGAAGCAAAACCAAAGTAAAAGACGTAGGAGAACATGCTGCCAAATTAAAATGGAGCTTCGCAGGACACAATGCCCGACTGAAATATAAGGATAAGGGATAAGACGGGATAAGAGATGGAACCACGAAATACAACAGTGGAGGCCATGGTTAGGAAAAAGAAGCAGAGCAAGACCACAAATGAGATGGGCTGATGACATTAAGAAGATCGGAGGACACAACTGGAAGCAAGTGGCGCAAAATAGAATACACTGGATTGATTTGGGGGAGGCCTATGTCCAAAGTTGGATTCCTTAAGGCTGAAGAAGAAGAAGATATATATATATATATATATATATATATATATATATATATATATATATATATATATATATATATATATATATATATATATAAAAATATATCCCGGGGCAACGTCATTAGACTACCTGTGACACGCTTTCTACCCGTTGGTGGAGTTTTATGGACCAGCTTGACGATGAGAGAGCCCCACGCCTGATTTTAAAGATTTACCATGAAGCTTTTAAGTTTTAAAAGACTCGGGAGTTTTCGTCTCAATGTTAAGGCAGTGAAGGCCAGGGTCACTATCCTCGAGCGCCAACAAAGGTCCGCGCAGGCGGGCCCTGGAGCGATTGAGGCAGTGGTTCGAGGCTGCCTCTCACCTCGCAGCAAAACCCGAGCATGCTGGCTAGACGAAGGGCTCGAATACACAGACCCAGCTCTGTGCAGCTTGCTGCTGAGGTTGTGGACCATCAGGTAATGCTCTCTCCTAGATTAGAGACAGCTCACTCGACGTTAAAGGGTAAGGCTCTAAGTATTCCGGGGTAGAAAATGCGGACTCGGGTGACCGGGACCCCTCTTCCTCCCCTGTGTAATGGCCGCAACTACGACTATGGTCTAGATCATCCAAGTTAACTTGTGGCATGGTAAGGCAGCTCCATGTGTACTTCTGAGAAGACTGTCCGAACTATCAGCGGGAATAGCCTTCATCCAGAAACCCTGGGTATACAGCAAGTTAAGGTGAAGTTTCAAGTAGGTGAGCATGGAAGGAGATAGTGGTCTGTTTTAAGTACTTTCCTTATGACTTATCAGAATCCCCTCCAACAAGACAAATTATGGAGCTGGTCAGATACTATGAGGACCTACAGCTCTTGCTTCTAGTGTGTTTCGATTCCAACTCCCACCACATAGTGTGGGCGAGTACGGACATCAAGCTCCGGGTTCGACCCTGCTGCAGTACCTCTCGGGAACCGATTTAGAAATTTTGAACCGGAGCTTGGTACCTACGTTTATGAGTTTATAAATAGTCAGGTTATCGACCTCACTTTCTGCTCTAGAGAATTAGTGAGACTGGTGTCGGAGTAAGTCGTATCTGAAGAAGATATTTCAGGAGCCATGAGGCTCACTCCTACAGCGCCTTTATCGGTTTAACTGTTCAGAATACTGGTTGATAACGACTAGTTGGATGGGCCATTGTGACATTTGGAGACAGGCCATAGAGTGTTTTTCTGTGCTTTCTATGGTTCACGACAGCATGCCCTTCAATTTGAGTTCTCGTCCTCCTTCTTGGTTTAATTTCCTTACGGGGATGAGTGGATGGAACTAGAACCTGCACTGAGCCGTCGGCGCAAGCTCACCTGGTTTACAGATGGTTTCAAATTTGGCGAGCAGGCAGGTCATGTAATATATGCTAGTGGGATTGGATTTGAGTCTAGCCAGGCTCTCATATTCAATGCTATAGTGCTCAGGAAATAGTAGATATGGCTTATTCAGGCAGGACCATCTCTATCTGTCTCGCAGTCAAGCAGCGCTAAGGGCTCTGGAAGCACCCAAAATTAGCTCTAAGCTGATTCTTGGGAGTACTGGCTAATGTTGCGTTGACCAATAGGGTCAAGTTGATATGGGTGTCGGGACAGCGGAATACCCAAAGACTTACACGTCAACTTATCCTTCTAAACCGTAGAAGATGGTCTCTGGGGGTCAGTATATTTAGCGGCGCCCATAGACTCAGACGGCATCTGAATTGGTGGATGGCCCTGTAACGATGCTTTAATCGTTTAACAGTTCGAACCGTGGGAGTGTCAATATTTGCGCATCCACTTCTACAACCTGACGGTGAAGTGGGATTCAAACGGCTATTTAAGGCGTGTGAATAGCGGAATTAGACAGTCTTGCAGCTAGCGCTCTAGGCTCCCTGACTCGCCGGTGTACTGAACCAGCGAGACATTCTGGACAGAGATAGTTCCGTATTGAGGATCATACTCTGTCCCTAAACAAGCGGAACCCATCGGTATTGCGTATTGAGCATTACCGTGGATCTGCACAGAACCAACCGGGACAGAGATTTCCGTATTGAGGATCATACTCTGTCCTTAGCCAAGCGGAACCCGTCGGCATTGTGTATTGAACATTGCCGTGGGTCTGCACAGCTAAATATTTTGTTTGCGAGCATATACGGAGCTTTCTCTGAATTGAAGCGAAAGCGAGTATATTAGTAGTACTAATTAGTTTCTTTTCTTTTATAGACGTTTGCCGGGGAATTCATCGCGGGACCCAGACGGAAACGTAGAATTCATTTTATTTTTGTTTTATAAGTATACAACATAGAATTCCTTTTTTTTTAGTTTTTATTTATTGTATATATATACTTAATAGATTTATTTTTATTTCAAACCTGTGTTTTACTGAGTCTGTCGCCCCGAAAGAGCTACCCATCACAAACTGGCGCCCGAGCAAAAATTAATAACATGCCGACAGATAAAGACACAGACTCAGTAACAGGTACGTCGTGGATAAACCGACTTTGCAAAGAGGAATTGCAGAGCGAGGCCGAAAAATACGGCTTAGATCCCAAGGGAACCGTCGACGAATTGAGAGCACGACTCAAAACCTATTTTAAAAATCGCGAGGAAACTACAGGAACAATCCCAAAAGAAAAAACTTCCAAGGGAACAGAATCCGACACACTGGCCCATGAAATTTCGGGCATCCGAAGACAATTACAGGAATTAACAATAACGAAACAAATGGGGCAACCAGAATTGCTAAACCAAGTACGAAAGTGGAACACACACTTCGACAAGAAACATTCGGATGCAATAGAATTCTTAGAGAGGATAGACGAATTAAGCTTGGCCTACGAGATCGATAAACAAGATCTACTAAGAGCATTACCAGAATTATTAGGAGACCACGCCTTGTTATGGTACAGAAACAATAACAAAAATTGGAAGTCATGGACAGATTTCAGCGAAGATTTTAAAAAAGCTTTCTATCCCAGGGGATATTTGCTACAACTAGAAGAGGAAATCCGAAACAGAAAACAGAGACAGAACGAACCAGTAGATAGATATATCACGGAGATTCAAACATTAATCAGACGAGAAGGATCTTTTTCTAAAAACCAAGAACTCGAAAGGATATACAAAAATTTGTTACCAGAATATAAGCTTTATGCTCGCCGCCGGGATTTCGGAAACTTAGCCGAATTACAGGATTTAGCCCAAGAATACGAAGCTCTAGAAGACGAAAAGACCCGAGCAAATCAGATTTGCCGTGGAAACTGGAGACGCACGGAGCAAGCAGAGTACGATGCGAAAACGGCATGCTTTAGATGCAAGATGCCAGGTCACAGCCGTAAAAACTGCAAAAACCCATGGAAAAAGTTTTGTTCGCGTTGCGGCAGAGAAGGGGTTTACAGCAGCGACTGCTGTTTCAGGCGTCAGGGAAACGAATTACAGACTGGAGAAACAAGGAGTCGTCCCAGTCTGTAAAACAAGATTCGACTCCATTCGTTTTCGCCGTTACACAGCCAGCAAGCAATGACATTCGACTGTTCGCATCACTAAAAATAGGGCAAAGAACATACAGAGCGCTCATCGACACAGGAACTACTAAAAATTACGTCGGGGATAGAATAGCTCAGATATACAAGGACTCTCTAGATAGCTACAGCGGGAGAACAAGACTAGCAAATGGAGCGTCAATGGAGCTTAACCAGAAGTTGACAATTGAATGCGAGATCGATAAGTTACAAACCCGACAAACATTCATAGTAATGCCAGGGTTGACGGAAGATGCATTAATAGGAGTGGAATTCCTCAGGAACCATTCTATCGAACTTAAATTCGATAAACATACGACCAAACAATACATACAACATCAAGAAGAGACTTGTAACACTTTAAAAGACTCCACTCAAAATACGGAGTTAGAAAGGTTCCTAAGAAAAGAACTAAGGGAGTTTGAGAACATAACAGGACCCACCAACTTAATAAGACACGAAATAAAATTGAAGAAAAAGTGCGATCCAGTCAAGCAGCCTTATAGGCGGCACAATCCCGCAATGCTACAGATCATCAACCAAGAAGTGGACAAAATGTTAAAAGAAGGAACCATCGAACCCTCCACAAGTGGTTGGAGTTCACCGATTGTACTAGTTAGGAAAAAGGATAACTCGTACAGATTTTGCATTGACTTTAGAAAAGTCAACGAACTATCAGCTAAGGACGCATATCCGTTACCCAGAATATCGGAAATTCTGGATAGACTTAAGGAAGCAAATTTTATATCGACCCTCGATTTGAAACAGGGATATTTTCAAATACCCCTAGAAGAAACAAGCCGCCCAGTGACAGCCTTCAGCGTACCCGGAAAAGGCCATTTTCAGTTCAAAACCACCCCATTTGGACTGCATTCCGCAGGAGCCACTTTCCAACGCCTACTGGATAAGGTAATACCTCCCGATATGGAATTCGCGTTTGCCTACTTGGATGATATCGTAGTAATATCTAAAACGCTCCAAGAGCATTTAAATCACCTACATGAAGTTTTCCGAAGACTGAAAGAAGCCAGATTACAGCTGAACTTCGAGAAATGCACGTTTTGCCAGTCAGAACTCAGATACTTAGGACATGTGGTTGGAGCAGAAGGAATAAAAACTGACCCGGAGAAAACCAACGCTATAACCGGACTTACAGCACCGAGAAACGTGCGTCAACTCCGCCGGTTCCTAGGAATAACATCATGGTACCGCCGATTCATAGAGAACTATTCGACAATAGCAGGACCGCTAAACATGCTTCTGAAGAAGAAGATAAGATGGAAATGGACCGATAAGCAGGAAAACGCGTTTGAAGAGCTAAAATCAAAACTTACATCGGCCCCAGTAATAGCATGCCCCGATTTTTCGAAAACATTTTACCTGCAAACAGATGCGTCGAACTGTGGACTTGGAGTTGCACTAACACAGAAATACGACGGCCAGGATAAAGTAATTGCATATGCTAGTCGAACCCTCACACCAGCCGAGACAAAATATTCCACAACGGAAAAAGAATGTCTATCCATCGTGTACGGGATAAAGCAAATGAGGCCGTATATAGAAGGTTACAATTTTAAGGTCATATCAGACCATCAGTCCCTCAAATGGCTGAAGAACCTTAAAAACCCGTCAGGTCGGTTAGCCAGGTGGAGTTTAGAACTGCAACAGTACGATTTCGAGGTAATATATAGAAAGGGAGTCCTCAACAAGGTAGCAGATGCTTTGTCACGACAACCACGAGAAAACCAGAGCGAAGAACCAGAGTCGGAATTATTAGCATCAGAACTGGAATCATGCAGTTGGTACGATAATCTATATAGGAATGTACTCCAGAACCCAGACGATTTCCCGGATTTACAAATATCAAACGGGAAATTATATAAACACGTTTGGAGCAGCCGTAATTTAGCCGACCCAGAGTTTAATAACCCATGGAAATTATGCGTACCAAGATATAAAAGGAAAGATATTTTGGAGGAAAATCATGACTCGACCACAGCAGGCCACTTAGGAATTGCAAAAACAATTTGCCGAATAGCGCAAAAGTACTATTGGCCTAAGATGTTTAAACAAATTGCAGACTACGTTAGAGCCTGTACGAAGTGCCTCCAATATAAACCGTCTCAAATGCAACCAGCCGGGAAAATGCAACCGTACTCTGTAGAAAAGCCTTGGCATACTGTCTCAGTTGATTTAATGGGACCATTCCCAAGATCTGCAAAAGGAAACATTTTCTTAATAGTCGTGCAAGACCGGTTTACCAAATGGGTCGTCGCTCAGCCAATAAGAGCAGCATCTACGAACTCAATCATCGACACTCTACGATCAAAGGTAGTCATGCAATTCGGTATTCCGAAGAAAATCATCTCGGACAACGGCGCGCAGTTCACAAGCGGAAATTTTAAGGCGTTCCTAAAATCCTATAACATAAATCACATTCTAACACCGCCGTACTCACCTCAATGCAATCCAGTAGAACGAATGAACAAAGTACTGAAAACGATGATAGCTACTTACGTGGAGGATAACCATAAAGACTGGGACAAATTCATACCAGAATTCTGCTACGCCATAAATTCGTCAAGACACGATTCAACAGGATTTTCACCAGCGCTTCTTAATTTCGGAAGGGAATTAGACATAACAGAGGCAACAAATGGACAAGATATACAGGGGTATGCAGAAAACTTAAACAAGTTACATAAAATTTAAACATACATAGTAACGTCAGTGATATCACCAGTAATAGTAAAACTGAAATTGGCCGATAATAGTAGCCGCAAGCAGATGACGGCGCATGTAAAAGATTTAAAACCGTGGGGAGGAAGATTGTAATAAAGATACCGAGAGGGATAGATGGCATCACGAGGCTGTAGACACCATCTACACAAAAAAAAAGGTATGTTACTTTTTTTTTTTTTTTTCAAAGAGAAGGGGGTGTAACGATGCTTTAATCGTTTAACAGTTCGAACCGTGGGAGTGTCAATATTTGCGCATCCACTTCTACAACCTGACGGTGAAGTGGGATTCAAACGGCTATTTAAGGCGTGTGAATAGCGGAATTAGACAGTCTTGCAGCTAGCGCTCTAGGCTCCCTGACTCGCCGGTGTACTGAACCAGCGAGACATTCTGGACAGAGATAGTTCCGTATTGAGGATCATACTCTGTCCCTAAACAAGCGGAACCCATCGGTATTGCGTATTGAGCATTACCGTGGATCTGCACAGAACCAACCGGGACAGAGATTTCCGTATTGAGGATCATACTCTGTCCTTAGCCAAGCGGAACCCGTCGGCATTGTGTATTGAACATTGCCGTGGGTCTGCACAGCTAAATATTTTGTTTGCGAGCATATACGGAGCTTTCTCTGAATTGAAGCGAAAGCGAGTATATTAGTAGTACTAATTAGTTTCTTTTCTTTTATAGACGTTTGCCGGGGAATTCATCGCGGGACCCAGACGGAAACGTAGAATTCATTTTATTTTTGTTTTATAAGTATACAACATAGAATTCCTTTTTTTTTAGTTTTTATTTATTGTATATATATACTTAATAGATTTATTTTTATTTCAAACCTGTGTTTTACTGAGTCTGTCGCCCCGAAAGAGCTACCCATCACAGCCCACGGCCGTCCATGTGATAAGGAAGAGGAAATCTGCTTACATGCTCTCTGGAAGTACCCGGCACTGGCCTATAAAAGGTGGCAGATTCGGGGTTCGGCCGTTATGTAACCGAAGCAAATGAAGGAACACATAGGGGTCTATACGAATACAGTAATTAGAATAACTATGAAAAAGGTAACCTGTCGTTTAAAACAAATCATCAAAAGTAACAAAGTTGCTTTAAAAGTTTGTACTCAACATTTATTATAGTAAGTCTAAAATATTTAATGAAAACAATGATGTAAGTCCCTTATAATTTATAATTAACCTCCTTATTCTATTTTATTTAAAGATAATATTAAAAGATTAAAAACACCGATTTGCTACCACAACTTAATGACGATATTTTTAACTCACTTATATTGCACATTAACTTTTTATGCAGCATACAGCATATATTGATTTTTCTAATCAATGGTGCCTTTGAGGCAATCTATAAATCAATTTTGTGCATATAACTTGAATGACGCTGCATGAATTAAATCTAAAACAGGCTTAGGACGAGGCCCTGTGGGACGGTCACAGAAATTGATAGGCTTGAGCGGATGTTAGCTCATCATAAATGTATATATCAACCATTTACTTAGCATGCATGAAATAAAATTAATCAACCGCTAGTGTCTTCTTGTCTTTTGTGAGATCGGCTTGAGCAAAACAAATTAAGGATGAATATTAAAAGCATTTGCTAATAGATATGAAATACTCCTGTCAATCTACGGATCCATATATAAAACAAATAATGCGAACATACAGGGTGTCCACAAACTCTCCTGACAAACGAAGACTTGAGATTCCTCAGATAATTTTAAGACGATTTAACCCAATTCACTTGGTCCGAAAATGCTTCCTAAGGGAGCTAGAGCTGTTTAAAGATGGCGCCTTGTAATTAGTTTTTTTAAATACCTCCACAACACGTTAGAAAAACGAAAACTGGTACGATCATCTATCATTCAGATTTGAATCGATTTCATTAATTACGAATTTCTAGTACCGTTCATAGGCATCCGTTTTGGGTAGGTCAACGGTTATTTTAATGCATAACTTTTTTGTCTGTAACTTTTAAGCATTCGTTGAATACTAGATTATTAAATTTTCAGGTATTCTAGTACTAAAAGCTACTTTTGCTTTAAGTCGGTAGGAGACACCATTTTCTAGAAAAATCGATTTGAGAATTTTTCGTTTTTTTGTCATGAAAGTTAAATTAATAGGTACCTTAACTAATTTTATAAATTATCTTTTGTTTCCATAAATGCAACACACAATTCCTAAAAAAAGTTTGGGAATGAAGCAAAAAATCAATTCAAAAAAGCAATTCTTTATGTGATGAACATTAGTTTCTATGCATAAATTTTCCCTTTTGCTTAGAGAACGCCGAATCCTTGCAAAAAAAAAGTTATTTCGAAATTCGTTGCAAGCATCTTGTATCCTTAGCCAGATGTGTGCACGATTTTGTATTGGAACGGAATAAGCAAATGCTACCAAACAAAATAATCGCAAGGATTAAAACCCGGTAACCTTGCTGGCCAAGCAACTGGACCGGCTCTTCCAATCTAGTGGTCTCCGTAATTATTATCAAGAAAGTCTCGTACATTCCTGCTAAAGTAGGTCGGTCAGCCGTCATATCAAAAACCATAAGTTTTACCGAATATTTAAAGACACATCATCTAATGAATCAAGCAAAACATTTTGCAGGAAATGTAAGTAATAAACAGCATTTATACAAGCAGGCAATTCCACAGGCTCAAGTAGATAATCGTTAACTACTCCTATCCAGATGTTTATGATAAACCTATACGGATGCTTAAATTCTTGAACAACGTAAGGATTGTCACCAACATACTACATTTACAACATGTAAAACTTGTACATTTACAAAAATTCCATTTTTTGTAAATGTAGCTTTGTTGAAAACAAAATGTACCTGAAAAAATTATCATTTCGATTTTTTTGATTTTGTAACCATCTAGCAAATTTTTCTGGAGCAGAAAAATTTCTGTAGCATACTTGTACCTTTATAAACTGAAAAAGATATGAATTTTTGTTGTGTCCTAAACAAATATCAGTCGAATAGGAAACACTTCATTACAAGAAGCCCAGAATAGATTAATTGGAAGATATTTGGGGAGTTCTATGTGCAATAGTTAAGGCGATTTATTGTGTCTTCACTTATCTCCCTTAATTGGTACATGATATATAATAGATTTGCGTTCCCACTACAAAATCAAAATGTATTGCCCAGGTCACCACTTGGAAGGAACCCATAAACGACGAAGTTATAATCTGTCTATTATAGCTCTTCTATTTTCTTCTTCTTCTAGTTCCATGACCGTTATCGATCGTTGGATATCATATTGGCTACCATATTCGCTATCGTGACTTTATTGACAGCAGCTCTAAATAACGATGTAGTTGATTTTTCATACCATTGCCTTAGATTTTTCAGCCATGATGTTCTTCTTCTACCAGGACCACGATTACCTTGGATCTTTCCCTGAATGATCAGATGTAAAAGATCATATTTTTCAGGGTGTCTCATAATGTGACCGAAGTATTCCAGCTTGCGTTTCTTTATTATATTGACCAGTTGTGTTGTTTGGTTCAGCCGTCTAAGGACCTCCTTATTTCTAACTCTGTCGACCCAGCTTATTTTCAGTAGTCGTCTGTATACCCACATCTCAAATGCTGTCAAGCGTCTAAGGATAGCCTCAGTTAAAGTCCACGCTTCCACTCCATACAGCAGGACAGGAAAGATGTAGCAAGATGTCATTCGAACTCTAAGGTCAATGCTAAGCTCGTGACTGCAAAGTACGTTTCTCATTTTTACAAAGGCAGCTCGGGCTTGTTCTATTCGGCTTTTAATATCTGCGGTTGGATCCCACCTCTTATTGATATTACTGCCGAGATACACGAGTTTCTCTACTCTGTCCAGTGTGGCATCTCCGACTTTTATACCGTCATCCTGTATATAATTTTGTTTGCTAACTATCATATATTTAGTTTTCTTAACGTTGAGTTTTAATCCATACTGATCACAAGTCTGTTTTATTTTGTTCATTAGATTTTGAAGGTCTTATCCGCAATTAGCAAGCACTAAGGTATCGTCGGCATATCTAATATCATTGTTTTAAACAATGCTAATATTGTTAACGGTTACTCCATTCACAATAATACCTTCGGTTGTCTCCATTAAGGCTTCCTTAAATATTTCCTCCGAATATAAGTTAAAAAGTAAAGGCGACAATATACAGCCTTGTCTCACTCCTCTTTGTATATTTATTTCATCCGACAGTTCTTGTTCCACCTTTATTCTTGCCACTTGATGCCAGTATAGATTTGTAATTATTCGTAGAGCTCTTCTATACCGTGTTTAATAGGAAGTCTACACTCCATAATAGCTTTAGACCTTTTCTATCTCTGAAAGGCTTCTTATTTGATTTCGAGGTATCACCCAATTCTTTGATTGGCCTATCTCCCATACTTCTTTGGCTTTGTAAATACGTGGCTGTTCCACTCCTTTTTTCTGTCCAGTATTCAGTCGTTTATCTCCTAGTGATAGCGGGTAGATACTTCTCTGTGATTCCAATAGAAGATAGAGTTAATGAAACCAGGTCCAAATCCTAATATTATCCTATAAAAAACCTAAAGTTCTTTACTATTAAAACTCCTGTATATGTCAACGTGGTAGGTTATTGCCTAATAACTATTCCAGGAGGTCGTTTCTCTCGTTTCTGACTCCAAGTCCATGAGCTCCGATGTACTGTGTTATATCTCCAGCTCCAAGTTTGGCATTAAAATCACCCATAATGATGAGAGTTTCCTGTCGCGGAATTTTCTGTATAATTTTGTTGATTTCTTGATAAAACTCAATTGCTTCTCCTTCCTTTTTGTCTGCACTGGGAGCATAGACCTGGACGATGTAGTAACATCATTCTTTCTGATATTGGTGTGTAAAGTTAGTAACGAAATTGGCAACCTTGGGTGATACGATTACTCCGACTCCGTATTCATGTGATCCATTACTTTTTCCCAAGTAGTAATCCCTCTGATTTGCCACTTGTATTTCTCCAGAATCTGGCCATCTCATTTTTGCTATTCCCATGATTTCTATATGCATTCTATTCATCTCCTGTACTGCATTGTATATTTTTTCTGCTTTATATACGGTTTGCACATTCCATGTGCAGATCTCGATATTCTTTCTGCACTTCAAATGATCATCTTTTGGCAAAAACCAAAACTGTCCTCCCGGAGAACCAATTGAAGGACTTCCTCCGAAATTTATTTTAGTATTGAGCATTGCCATGATTAATTGACTAGGGCGCATCGCTATGGATCTTTAATGGGGTGTTTTCTATACTTGTGCTTCCTCATCCTTACGCCATTGACCAAATCTTTGGTTAATCCGACTTTGGGACAGATTTCACAACCTCGGGACCAAATGGACCCCACCACTTATGAACTCATCCACCCGAAGTCGTTGATCACTAAGTGAGGGATTGCTTATACCAACAATCATTCGGTGAATGACTAGCCACACTGGTAGAACAGATTGGCGAGTGGAGGGAAAAATTTTGGAGTATTTGAATAGGTAGAGGCGCAAGTTATCCAGTTTGTGTGTAGGGTGTGCGGCGTATATATGCCATACACACCCTTCGCGTAAAATATACCCAATTCATTCAAATACGGACAAAAGGACTCCCTCGATACTCGGGTTGTGGGTGAGTTGAGTTCTATGATAGTTAATTGGGTAAGGTTAGGATGAAATGTCGGGTGAGGACAGCGGTCAGCTGCTCCAGTTAGTAGCTTTTTACGACCAGTAGTAGATCCTGTGGGTGTATTCTTGTGGCCCGCATACCGTACGGGGAATTAACTCGGACAATTAATCTGCTATTGTTGGTATATTATTTTTATTGACTTCTTCTTTTAGTATTGGAAATCAAAGCCTGCTACATTCTGCTAATGAGTTTGCTATACAGTGTTCTTCATTAAGTACGATGAGAGGTTCTTCTTTCAATTTTCTCTTTTACATAGGCAAGTTTGCATATCTGTTTGCAAGATTTTTCTGTTCTCGATGTATGTTTCATGCTTGTTTATCCTGACACTTAATGATCTTGCTGCTTCTCCACATAAAAAACTCTTGTATTAATAGGGTATGTTATAGATTCAGTTCTTTGATCCTTCTTGTGTGTTGTTGGGTTTGGTTTTGGACAAAATAGATCTCAGTGTATTGATTGTTTTGAATATAATTGTGATATTGTACTTATTTCTTATCCTTTTTACTTTTTTCAATAAATCCTTTACATATGGTATTGTTGTCATCTTGGAATCCCTTCTTGTGAGTGTTTCTAGATTGCTTGTGGTGTTTTGTTGTTTTCTTTCTTCAATTTTGTGAAATTCCTTGTTTATAAACGACAATAATGGATAATCATTTTCCTTGTTTATAAATAATATCCCGTGTCGTCTTTTGTGATTAAAACATCCAGAAAAAACAGTGAATTGCTGTTTTCTTTTTACATGGTGAATTTGACTGATTCTTCTTTATTATTAATGTCCGTCAGAAATAGAATATCAGAATACTCTATGAATGTAACAATTTCTATGTGGGAGAAACAGTAAGACCACTAAGTAACAGGCTAAACGAGCATGAAACAAACATCAAGAACAGAGACTTCAACAAATCTCAGATATGCAAACATGCCTTTGACAACAAACACAGAATACAATGGAAGGATGTATCAATTATCATGAAGAACAAAGATATCAAAAAGAAAAAAGTCCAAGAAGCAGCTCGCATCCTACTTAATGAAGAAAAATGTGCAGCAAACCCATCCGCAGAATATAGTAGGCTTTGGTTGGCAATACTAAAAGAAGAAGTCAATAACAAGAATATTCTAACAATAGTTGATTGATAGGGAGTCGGAGACATGTAATCTACAATTAATATACAATACATATGCAAGACACAATACACAAACATATAATCTACGTAAACACACTTATACAAACATATAATACAATAAAAGACACAAAACAGTCACAATTTAATATTCCGAGGGTAAAACACCACCCTCAAATGTTTTAACCCATACTTTACAACATTCTACTGCCTACAAGATTGAGGCAAATAAAACAACCATCAATTTTAAAAACATAACCTTTTAACAACAATTTGTTGGTTATACATTTCCACAATATTTTTTTAAATAAACTTTTTTGAATAATTTTCGGAATGGAAATCGAAACGTCAAACATTAATTAGTTAAAAACGTAATTTCCATTACAATCGGTTGTGGCTTAATCCCATATAAACATACTATTTAAAGAAGTATTTAACGAACCAGATCGGTCGGTCAAAGACAGAATTCTTGGTTAAAAAATCTATGTGACTGATTTATTTAGAGCAGCATATTTAAAAATAAAAGAGAGGGAGAAAATACAAAAGATATTTTGCTATAATTTTTCAGAACATCAATAAAAAGGATTTATTTATTAAACAGTTTAATTACACATAAATTTTTTATGTACTATTTCGTTAATATTATCAATTCAATTAATTTATAAATACGGTATAATGTACCAATAACATAATTTTCTAGGTAACTAACGGAGGTTTAAAATTTGGTCAGTCTAAAGTGAAGCTAATATTATCAACTGTATTAAATCTACATTACTTCTTTATTAAAAATTAAAGTTCAATTCATGCTGATTCTGTTAAAAAAAAATAGAGCATGAATATGATCACAGCTTTAGATAATAATTCCATCAATAGTTTCTCACACTCTGTGTTATTTATTAAAACCTATTAAAATTAATGTTTATATAATTTTGATGTAACGTTCCCTTGGAATCACATTAACAAGCATTGAACAAACTGGCTTCGTGTATAATCGTGAAATAATACGTTAATTTAAAAATTCAGTCACATAATGTATTGTCATAAAATACTATAAAATAAAAAATCTAAAAATATTCTTTTCAGGGTCTTAATCTTAATGCGATCCTGGGACTATTGGCACAAAGTACCCCCAACAGTGCTGTCAACCATAGTTTGAGAATCTGCCATACCGTGTAACCAACCGTACCAATGATTTTGCTTGGTATAAAATAATAAAGAAATAAAAAGAAGAAGAAAAGAGTGTATTCATAAAGCGCCTTATTATAATGTTACGTAGCTTTAGTCACGCTTGCACGAAAATTGTAAAACGTGAAAATTCCTTGTCATTAGCCGATCTTCATAGAGAAAGAAGTCAAACGGGTGAGCTTTTAGACCAGGCAATATGCCAAGAATATACCAGATATAATTCAAATAATGATGGATATTATAGAATGATGGATAGACTTCGGCAAATATGCAAATAAAAATGTAGAAAATATGCGCATAAATATGCACGTGTTTACCCGAAAATATGCAAATATTTTACAAAATATGCATACAAATAAATAAAAAAATCGTAAAATAGTAACAATTTTATTTAAAAAAAAAAGTGTACATAACTAAATATTTCCTACTATTCATTAAGATTTACATTTATTTTAAGTAACTACATCATTTTTAAGTATGAATAAACTTATTTAGAATTATGGTAACAATAAATGACCAAGTGGTGTTCAAAATTTTCTAACAAAAACTTGTGGCTTCTGTCTGAGTACATATATTTATATATGGAAAAACTTCGTTCAACATCAACTGATGTAACGGGAGCATTTTTCAAACTAACCAAAACATTTGGTTCTAAATTAATTGTTTCCGAAATATTTCCAGCTATAACACTGACTACTTCAGAAAGAATATGGTAACCTTTATTTTTTTCCATAGTAGCTTCAAATTTTTTTAAAATATCTTTTCCAATATTACCTCTAACGTTCCGACAACATGACGCAAATTCTTTTATTAATGCTGTACTTTCGAACAATGACAGTTTTGGTGATTCTAACTGAGTAATTGTTTTTTGAACAAAACTAAAATTTGATTTTATAAATGAAAGTTCTTGTTGAAGCAAGTTACTCTGAAAAGTTTCTTTAGAATCCAAAAGAGATTGGGAACTTTCATCTGTTAACGTATCAATTATGTTCTTTATTTTAACAAAATGGTCTGCATAAAAATTAGCTGCTTCTAACCATGTTCCCCATCGCGTTAAAATAGGTTGTGGTGGAAGAGGAATGTTAGGTAGCATTTCTTTATAAAGTTGAATTCTTATAGGAGATTTAAGAAATACTTTTTTGACACTGGATATCATGGTATTTACAAGAGGAAACTTTTTTCGTATTTCCTCTGCAACTCTGTTTAATCCATGCGCTACACAAGTAACATGTATTAAATCTGGGAAAAAATTTTTTAAATTTTGTCCTGCTTTCACCATATAAGGAGCAGCATCCGATAAAAAAAAGCAGTAATTTATTAAAAGAAATAGTTGTCGGAAGAAAAAAAGTTGCTAATGTTTCTTGTATAAAACGCGAAATTGTTAAAGCATTTGTTTTCTCAAGTTGCTGGCATGAAATAAGATGAGATTTTGGTAAGGTATCTTCTTTAAGAACACCAATCAATAAATGAGCAATATACTTTCCTGAGGAATCAGTGGTTTCGTCTACAGATATGTAAAAATAATTATCTGCAATTTCTTCCTTAATATTAATTAACACCGACGAGTATAGCCCGTTCACATTATTTCTTCTTAGAGACCGATCACTTGGAACATTAAGTTTGCAATATTTTTTTAGAAAAGAAACTAAAATTTACATTTGCTAATTTTGAAAGCGGTATGTTTGCAGACACTAATGCGCGACACAAGTCTTCATTAAAAGTTTCTTGCTCATCTAATTTTTTTTAAGTAGATTGGAAACATTTAGCCATTGAAGTTTGATGTTTTCCTCCTATTTTTCCTTTTTTTGCAATGTGTTAAGCAGTTCTCACATGTTGGTCTATCTGAAATTTCTTCTCACATGCTATCTATAAATAAAAATAAAAACCTTTATTTTAACCCAACCTTTAAAATATAAAAATATACAAGGTGTTTTTGGTTAATCAAATAACTGGTTTGGAAAAAAAACACTCGCTAAGTGTTTTAAATGCAGTATTAATTCACAAATTAGTTTTTGTTACTAACCATTAGTACATCATATAACTTATTTTAAAATTCAACAAAAGTTTTTTTTTGTTAATTCAATTACAATAAAAATAATTATGTTTTAGAATAGCTGACTTCATAAAAAAAGTAAAGGTGAAAAATTTTTCTAAATACACACCATTGTATTGTACCATGGACAATTTTTTCTCACTAAAGGAAGCTATTTTTCATTTAAAAACAACCTACGAGTACTAAATTTCAAGTAAATACGTTTATTGGTTTTAAAGTTATTGTTGTTATTAACTAAAAGAATTTAATTTTTTTTAATTTTAACACCCTGTATCTCGAAAAGTAAATAAGTTTGACCCCTCATTAACTATATCGTTTTGTTCAATTTTTCGAGAAGTATCTACAGTCAAACGTTGTAAGTGTCATTTGGAAACACCCTGTATGTATGAAATATTAGATATTTAATAGAAAATATTAGATACTTACAATTTTGCCACAGACTGAACAGTAGAATTTTCCCATATCCATAGACAGCTCTTTATAAGGTTTAATCCAAGTTGAAGCACTGGTTGTTTTAGGCATTATAAAATCACAATCTTCCTTTTTGTTACGCACAACGAGTGTTTATGCTTTGAATATCAAAACAAAAATGATTTACAAATCTGAGCATCAAATTAGAAATGTTTAGGTACCTAATTCAATAAACTGGGAGATTTTGGAAAATCCCTAAATTAGGAACAAAACTATTAGCCGTTTACCTGCTGTTAAGATACAATAAATTGTAGATAGATTTGGGGATTAGATCATAAAATGCAAATGAGCGAACCCTTAGCGATTATCCAATAACTGAATGCCTCAGTGACCGAGACTTTCTAAGAATGTTGAGGGCTACTTAAATTGATCTTCTTTGAAATTGTAAATGTTTTTTACCTGTAGAGATTACATACTTAGATCATTTCTTGATTAAAATGACTACAAAATTTTATACAAGAATTGAAATAAATTGGTATGTTTAAAAATTTTCAAATACAGTATAAAAATCTGAACTTTTATGCACTTTATGCAAACTTTTATACAAATATGCCAAAATATGAAATATTTGCATAAAATATGCACAATATGCAAAATATGCAATATGCATATTTGCCGAAGTCTAATGATGGATATTATTTTAGTGACATAGGCAGATAAAATAACTGATTTAAAGAGTTGAAGAACGAATGTTGCTATCACTTCACAAATGAAATAGTTTTGTTATTTTTTGCCTTAACCAAAAGTATAAAGTTTGTTATATGGAACAATATTAAAGAGTACGAGTGACGTAAAATCTTATAAAAGATTTTGTGGATAGTTTTACATGATTTTCCTTTAATTGTTAACTACTTTTGTACTCATCATTATGTTTGTCTTTACTAATTCTCTTAGCTGATATCTTACCTATATTTTCTGATTTTTTTTTATAATTTCAGTCTGGAATTGAATCATACTCTTTCAGAGATGAACTGATCTATTTTACGCTATTTTCGTCTATACGAGTAGGCTAGTACACGAACGTAAAATACGGCGATACCCTGTAATTTTCCGTGTCACGACCAAATTGCATGAAAATTTGAAAACAGGTTCTACTTTCCCTCCACTTTAAAATTGGACTTTCGCCGTTGGTTGCTTTTTACTTTTTAAGGGGCGAAAACGACCCCTATTAGAAAAAAATCATATACTTGTAAATGCAAGTCATCTGGAATCATTTAATTTAATTATACAGTGACATTAAATTAATTAAAAATTGTTTTAATTTTTAACCCCATAATTTCTACGCTTATAAAAACCACCCCTTGCTAAGAAATTCGAATAGTTGTAGGATTTTTTTTTTTTCGTTAGAACTATAAATACAATAATTTTATTAATCAAAATGTTATGTTATGAATTTATTTTATTTCAACTTCAAAAATAACTCTTGTATGAAAGTATGTCTATGATTTAATAGCACATTATGTGTATCTTACAATGATCCAGTATACGCGTTCTGATATCTCTTAAAATATGTGATCGTTTTTTTACTAATAACTCAGTTAGCTTTTAAGCTATAGAGTAGATACTTAAAAACATTTTGTAGATTTTTTTAGGGCAATAAGATCATTTAAATCAGTTTTTTAAACCCTTACGTTTAAAAGAGTTGTAGTTGAAAGGGCTTGAACGAGTCACTAATTACGAGTATAAGCAAACTTTACACAGCAATATCTTAACCAATTTTTGTCTTACAGAAAAACAAAAAAAAACTAGAATGTTCATAAAAGCAAAACCTATATTTTTTTACTCTTCAAGGTTTTTCGGATAAAGAATAATTTTTACAGATCATATAATCAATACATAAATAAAGTAAATTGTAAACCTGCAACGATTAATTTTATTTGGGGTGCTAGTTAGGGGGTGATTTTCACGATGTTTTTAACAAAAAAAGGAACCAACTTTACTTTGAGCGTAACTCGCTTAGTTTTAATACTAGAAACTTAAAAAAAAACAAAAATAAAATTTTTTTAAACACTCAAAAAGTTTTGATGAGTTTTTCTCAAAAAATGCTTCATTTTTTAGTTATTTCACATTGAAATTACCGATTTGGAATTTGACAAATAAGACTTTTCATGAGCTACAACTGTGCTTCTACTGTTTCCACGAACTTCATAGGTACGGCATTTTTTGTTTTTTTTTTTTTGTTAATACTTACTTTTTGAGTTATTTGTGAAAAATCATCTGCAAACGTGGTTTTTATTTAAAAAAATTAATATTTTCTCTCCCGAATAACTCAAACAATATTTACTTAGTGAAAAACTCTGTAGAATAAAAGTTGCTTAGAATTAGTCATTTTATCCATTTCCGAACTTATTTTTAACGTATGTTTTTCACCCCCGAAAAGCAGTGGCTTTAACTCCGCAAGTACTCGTAAACGCAACCCCGTGCTCAAGTTCAAAAGTGAAGTAAAGGGTAAGAATAACCTAAATCCAGATTTTTAAGCAAATCCGTCGTGACGAGGAAAATTACACTCCCAAACCGTGATTTACTGGAGTTATGGAGTACTATATTTGTTGATCAAGATCAACAATTCGAGCAGTGAGGCAAAAAAATTAGATGAATTTTGTAATCATTTTTATTTCGAAATCTGTCTATTACATCTTAAATTACGTAATAAATTTTTCTCTTTAGTATATATCAATATAAACTATTAAACTATGATACTAGTAACTAATTAGCTTTTCCTGGACTAACAGTTAAAATGTTGAACAAGTCAACTCTGTGCTTATGAATTTGCAGTGATTAGTAGAACATTATTTGTCAATCTGAAATACAACAAAAAATCACTAACGACAAGACACGTCGTGTTGCTATCTCTTTGACCCGTTTACCACACACGATAAGACCTAATTGATCTGCTCTTTGCTGTAAACAAAATGAACACCAAATTGCTTTATCGACGAATATGGTTATCGTATTAAAATCGTATGAAATTACACTTTGAACTTACCTACATTTGCTAGCTTATGCGTATACGTTCAAATTTTAATACTATAAATCAAAACTCGTGATCGTATATACTCATGTCATAAATAGATAACAGAACTAACCAAAAATGAAAAACATATAAAAAGAATATTAAACTCACCCATTTGTATTTCCTACACTGCCGATTTTGAATGGTACATCATTATTTTTGTTTGCCAGAAATATTCGAAGCTCGCTAATGCAAGTCATTTGATACTACTTACACATCGAATTGATGAGAGCCATATGTCAGTCAGCGCCACTTTGACAGTAAATGTCTTTCTCTTTAAACTTATTAAAAATATAGTAATAAAATAACAGGTCTATTATTGACTATGTTATAGTAAACCACGAAAGCTCGATAAAAATAAAAGACGTAAGAGTAAAGCGAGGCGCAGAATGCGGCACAGATCACAAACTAGTAATCGCTTGGATGGAATTCCCCTTCATATGGACCCAACAGAAACCGACCCAGGGAGAGTCTGACCAAGTTACGGCTCCGGCTACACCTGTCAATACGTGCTCAACACAAGAAAAGAAATTCAAAATCAATTTATTAGAAGAAGACTCAATAAAAGACCTATATAAGCGAAGATTGGACCAAAAGCTAGAAGAGTTTCGGTATGAATCATTAGAACAAACATACGAACACATAAAAACCTGCATGAAGACAGCAGCCCTAGAAGCTCTTGGAGAAGTGGACCAAAAATACACCCAACAAACTACGAAATTAACCGAAGACACACTAACATGCATAAAAGAGAAAAAAGAACTTCATATAAAATACCTGAACACAAAAAACTATGAGGACTTGGAACTATACAGAAAAAAAAATAAAGAAGTGAAAAGAAAAGTAGCAAATAAAAAAAATGAAAGATGGGAAAAAACATGCACAGAGATAGAACAGCACATAGGAGGAACGAGAAATTCAGAGTCATGGCGCATCTTAAAATCGCTCCAAAGAAATAAGACAGAGAAAATCAAGATCGGTCAAATCAAAGAAAACGAATGGCAAGAATACTATAAAAAATTGCTAACCGAAGACCGCCCCGAATTCAAACAATCAGAAATAGACGGAATAGAAATCTACACACATGACGAAATCGAATTAAGCCTAGCTGAGGTAAAAAGAACGATCAAAACTTTAAAGAACAAAAAAGCAGAAGGTCCCGGCGGAATACCAAATGAATTGATAAAAAACGGATCGGAAAAGTTATTCCGTATGATACATAAAATGTTTGAGAGAGCACTGAATGGAGAAGACTTACCGGCAGAATGGACCCAAGCATATATAACATCAATATACAAGAAAGGAAATAGAAAAAACTGCGAAAACTATCGGGGAATCAGCATTATATCGTCTATAGGCAGACTGTATGGAAAGACCATAAAGGAAAAATTAGAAATATATATACAAGATAAAATCGGAGAAGACCAGGCAGGTTTCACAGCGGGGAAAGCATGCTTAGATCACATTTACACGGTCGAACAACTAATAGAAAAAAGAATGGCCAAAAATAGATCCGTTCATCTGGCTTTTGTTGATCTTTAAAAGGCATATGACTCAATACCTAGAACCAAGCTATGGGAAGCAATGGAAGACATCGAAGTTCCACGAAGATTAATAAACGCGGTAAAAGCACTCTACAAGAATAACGAAGTAGCTATCAAAACGGGCAATAGAATATGCAGGCCATTTAAGACGACAAAGGGACTACTACAGGGTTGCTCCACATCCCCCACCCTGTTTAAAATATTCCTGGAAAAAACCCTAAAACCATGGAAAAGAAAGTGTGAAGGAATGGGTATACCAGTAAGGAACGAATATCTATATACGCTAAGTTTTGCCGACGACCAAATAGTGATCGCACAAGACGAGGATGACCTCAGTTTTATGATGAGAAAACTGGAGCAGGAATATACAAAGAATGGGATGGAAATAAACCTAAAGAAAACTGAATACCTAACAACGGAGAATACAGAAATAAAACAGCTGGAAATAGACGAAGGTAAACAAATCAAAGGAACAGACAAGTATAAGTATTTAGGTTTCATAATATCAAACAAAGGAACAACGGAGGAAGAGATAAAAAATAGACTAGGACAAACAAGAGACTGCATACGAAAATTGAACCCGGTACTATGGGATAAGAACATCAGCATGAAAACAAAGAAAAAAATATATAATACCATGACAAGAAGTATCCTCACTTATGGGTGTGAAAATTGGACAATAAATAAGAAAACCAAAAACAAAATAAGAGCAACAGAGATGGAATTCCTAAGGAGAAGCTGCAGAGTAACAAGAAGAGACAGAATAAATAACATGGAGATTAAGAGGAGAATGGGAATGAACTCCGACATAATAGACTACATCGAACAGAAGAGATTAACATGGTACGGACATGTCAGAAGAGCAGACCAAAATCGGTGGATAAATAGAATAACAGAGTGGAGCCCGATAGGAAGAAGAAAGAGAGGCAGACCCCGAAGATCTTTCAAAGATGAGGTGGACGAAGCAATGAGTAGAAGAAACCTACAGGAAGGGGACTGGCTAAACAGGAAAAATTGGAGAAAACGGTTGAGTGAAGGAATACAGTGAAAACTGTGGAAATCCTTGTATATATATATATATATATATATATATATATATATATATATATATATATACATTACATACAAAATATATACAAAAATACATACATACATTTAAAAGAATATTAATTGTTATAAATAAAATTTAAAAACAAATAAATCCATGTTTATGTAAAACAATAAATATTGTTTTTTACTGTCCTAAAGGGTAGCCCCTGTTAAGATAGGCAAACTGCCCTCGCCCCTAGAATTCAATTTTTTTTTCATTTTTTAACGTTTTACATGATTTAAAAACTAAGACACAGCTCAATGTTAACCCTCCACCCCTATCCCCACCCCGTGTCCCTAAAAACGTATTTATTTTCGGTGGATTGCAATCAATTTAAAAATTTCAAAAAATTCACAAGCATAGTTAAATCTTTTACAAAACTTATCTTCGTACATTTGTACTATGTATTTTATTATATTATGTCTGTATCTATTTTACAGACTCGTATGTTGAGTGTACATAACTTAAAAATGCATTTTTTGTCTTGAAAAACGCATTTAACTTTTTTTTGGAGATGGCTGCACATCGAGTTTTTTCTATTTCGTATATTTAATCAAAAACTATATTTTTGATTTTTTCCTGATTTTTCCGCCAGGTGCGCCACCTCCAAAAACCCAAAAAACTGTTTCTTATGTGTTTTTTGTGATTTTCTCCATTTGATGGACTTCAAAATAGATCAAATCAAGGTTTTTTTTATAGGTTAAATATAATTTAAAGTTACTAAGTCCTTTAGGACATTTAGGTCCTTTAGGACTTTTAAACCTACAAATAACCATGGTTTTATGTGCCTTTTTAAGGGTTTATGTGAGTTTTTGCAGGGCTGATCATATGTTTTGAGATCGATACAACCTCAATAAATTTTCTCATTTTTTACGTTTGATGTGAATAATAAATAATACTCACCACCCTCTCCACTACCCCCAAAAACGTCATTTTTTGGAGGTAAAGCGTAGGGGTGGCGGGCTAAAATTACGCCGAGTTTTATTTTTTAATCGTATAAAACGTAAAAAAAATTCATTCGGGCTGTATCAATTAAAAAAAAAAGAGTGATTCCGCAAAAACTCTTAACACCGTGATAAAACATGTTTTCTTGGAGGGGTTTAAAGATGATTCGTTTATTTTTTAAATGTTCTAAAGACTTCGTTGCTTGAA
Organism: Diabrotica undecimpunctata; assembly: GCF_040954645.1. Lineage (NCBI taxonomy): Eukaryota > Metazoa > Arthropoda > Insecta > Coleoptera > Chrysomelidae > Diabrotica > Diabrotica undecimpunctata. Next base: position 42,049,555 of record NC_092812.1, read on the forward strand.
TTTATATATAACCTATAAAAAAATCTTGATTTGATCCATTTTGAAGTCTATACAATGGGAAAAATCCCCACAAATCCTAAAAAACCAGTTTTCCGGCTTTTCGATGGTGGCGTACCTGATGGAAAAATCTGGAAAAAATTACAAATATAGTTTTTGATTAAATACACACAATGAAAAAAAAACTAGACCTGAAGTGAGCTAATGTTAGACAAACTCTTATTTTTAACCATATAAAACGTAAAAAATGACAAAAATTTAATTCTGGTGGTAAAAGGATTTTGCCTATCTTAAAGGGGATACTCTCTATGCATTGCTATATTTAAAATAATTCTGATATACAAGAAAAGAAGATATACTTGAATTTAAGGACTACATCTAAATAGTTATTAAGACGGTCAGCCAACACCAAAATTGCATGTGCTAAATATTAAAATAGGACTTGAAACCAAGTTTAAATATCGGAGAGGATTAAAAAATCAAATAGTGGATATTACAACTTGAGAAAAAGGCAAGCAAAGGGGACAAATGAATTGAAACATGAAAGGAAGGCCGAATGCAATTTAGAGAAATATGACTATTATTATTAGAGATATTGCAATTCAAATACTTTAGAAAGGACATTTATGAATAAACAGAACTAGTGATGGTCCACTAAATATTGAGGAGGAGGAGGAGGAGGTAAAGAAAGCATTAAGGACATTAACAGAAAATTATCAGGAGAAGACACAATACCGAACGAACTCCTAAGTATGGAGGACCAAATCTGACCAAACAACTACTAAAACTAATCCAAAAAATATTAGAACAAAACAAAATTCCTCAAAAATGGAGATCAAGCATCCTAAGACCTCTCTTTAAAAAGGGAGACAAATAGGACCCAAAAAATTACAGAGGAATTAAAAATTTATTAAACACAACACAAAGATTAACAACCAAACTGATAATAAATAAACTGAATGAAATTATAACACTAGCAGACGAACAACAAGGTTTTAGGTCGGAAAGATCATGCACCGACACTATATTTAAAATGAGGCAAGTGCAAGAGAAATCATTAGAATATAACAAACCGGCATATCTATGTTTCGTGGACCTTAAATAGGCATTTGACCAAGTCAAATTAAAGGACGTTATCCACTTGTTGTACGCAAGAGAAATATCTCTAGGAATAATAACGATCGAAAATATCTAACCAAAACAACACAAGGATACTAAATGGGGGAAAAACAACTTAATATATTCTGCTATGAAGTCGACGCATTAAAATGCGGAATGAGCATTAAAATAAAATCAAACAAAACCAAATTTTTAGTATTTAGTCGTGACCCACATCTCGATGCAAAGCTTCAATTAAACGGAGTCCAAGTCAAGAAAGTTCACAAAATGACATATTTAGGAACTGTGATAACGGACCAACTAGATCCAGACATAGAAATAAAACGTAGAATAGCAATCACTAAGAACTAAGAAGAAGACAAGCAAGAACTAAGACAAAGAATGGTTAAGTGCTATGTTTGGTCCGTACTTTTGTATAGTGCAGAAGTGTGGACGCTAAAAGTATCGATCATAAACAAAATTGAAGCATTGGAAATGTGGCTTCATAGATGAAAGCTGAAGATACCTTGGACCGCAAGGAAAACTAATGAAGAAGTACTAAGGAGCGTCAACAAAGATAGAGAACTGCTAAAGACTGTTAAACATCGAAAAATGTCTGATCTGGAACATATAGTAAGGGGAAGTCGATATAAAATATTACAACTGATCCTTAAAGGCAAAATAGAGGGCCGTAGAGGTGTAGAAAGAAAACAAGTTTCTTGCTTAAAAAACATTCGTGAATGGACTGAGATATCAAATGCAGGACAATTATTCCATATTGCAGAAGATCGAGAAGCCTTCGCAATGGTGATCGCCAACGTCGGATAATTCCGATATGGCACGCGAAGAAGAAGAAGACCAAGCAATACAACTCTCTCAAAGTGAAGATGATTTACAACGTATGCACCAATTTAATATATTCGCCAGAAAATTTAACATGTTAATTTCTTCAAAAAAGACAAAATGCATGGTTATAACAGCAAATGTACTAAGATGTAAATTGGAGCTGGAAGGTCAGATAATAGAACAAGAGATGGAGTTTAAATATCTAGGTTGTCTTCTTTTATCTTGTAAAGGCAGAATTTACAAATCAAGTCATCATACCAATAATGGTATGCGCAACAGAAACACGACCTGATACAGAGAGGACAAAAAGATATTAAAAACAGCAGCAGAAATGAAAACACTTAAAAAATTGATGGTAAAACACTATGGGATAGAGCTAGATATACAGATATGTAGATGCAAGGTGGAGAATATCAAGAACTGGGTAAGAAAGAGAAGAGTAGATTGGAAGATCATATAAGCGGAATGCCAACAAATAGAGTAGTAAATACAGCAAGGGACGGTTCCCCGATAGGAAGACGATCAGTAGGAAGACCACGAAAACGATGGAACGACAACTCGAGGCACATTGAAAAACAGACAGAGTCATGTCTACATAAAAAGAAGAAGAAGAGGAAATCATGGTCCACGAAAGTCCAAGGAAAAATAAAGAAAGAATAGCATTAAACATAATGGCAAGAAGATTGGTCTGACACTGATCTCCAAAATTATAGAAACTATCAAACGAAGAATTTGACAGAAATCCAGAAGAGAAAGTGGAAACGTTAAAAATGGTGAAAATTGCTCAAGAAATATAAAAAATAAAAAATACATAAAGCAGTTGTACTATAAGATAATATTTCTGGGGAAGTGTGGACAGCATTAGGAGATTAGTAATGTGAAAAAAAGTAAAAAAAAGTGAAAAAAAATTGTGGAACAAGCGAAACTTGATTTTTCCGCTGGTTTTTTTAAATAAATAATCTAACAGCCGTCGGTCAGATAGCCAAGCGGGCCAGGCGGCCGATTCTCATTCGCTTCACTGTCGAATGTTTCAGTGGATATGGGTTCAAGCCCCGGCTCGGTGTACGGAAAAATAAAAAAGCCTAACGCAGCAGTTTAAAATTCTAAAAACGAATCTGCAGCTTAGACTAGAATATGCTGGTATCTGATCGGTCTATGGTTGAGTAGTACGGCAAGAGATAAGGGCTTGCGGCTCGGTGATACTAATCCATAGATCCCTACCGGAAGATCGTGGTATACCTAAATACCGGTATAAATATATATATATATATATATATATATATATATATATATATATATATATATATATATATATATATATATATATATATATATATAACAGCCCTTGCTGTATGTATGATCTATACCTACAGTAGATATCAAAGTATAAACGAGAGGAGAAATTTACTAATCTCATAATATATGCACAATATGTAATATTGTATACATTCAATATATATTGTTTTCATCCATTTTACAACATTTCTGTCTGTCCGTAAACACAACTCCTTCGTTATTAGAACAGATAGAATGACAAATACGGTGTCGAATGAGAGCTTGTAACCCAAAGATGGTATTAAAGGTGAGAAATTTGACCTAGAACTTTCGGTTCCAAAGTTGCACCGAAAGTACTATTTTTAAGTGGCTAAAATAGTACAAGCGATATATTATTCGAGGCGCATTAGCAAAACGAGAACAAATATATACTTCCGGTTTTTATATCAATTCCGGTTAAAAAGTTATGACCGGAAGTTTGGGAAATACAGAGAGGAGTCCGCCAGGGTTGCTTGCTGTCACCACTACTCTTCAATGTCTACAGTGAAGTGGTATTTAAAGAAGTGGTCTCAGATTCAATAAGAGGTATATCTATCACTGGAGAAGTTTTGAATAACTTGCGTTTTGCAGACGATATAGTAATAATGACGGATAACAACAATGATTTACAGAAAGTAATGCAACCCATTAATGAACGCTGCCATGAATACGAACTAAGGATGAATTTGAAAAAAATTAGAATTCAGTTAGCTTTACGTAGAGACAGCGAACGTCACTTGCGGAAGTGATTTTCCAAAGCGGTTTATAAATTGTGACTTGTGAATATTTTGTGAAAAACTATTCCAAAATGCCTGAAGAAACTCAAACTGCAGAAGTCGAGACCTTCGCCTTCCAGGCTGAAATCGCCCAGCTGATGAGTCTGATCATCAACACATTCTACTCGAATAAAGAAATCTTCCTTAGAGAGTTGATTTCAAACTCATCAGATGCCTTGGATAAGATCCGCTACCAATCACTCACCAACCCATCTTGTCTTGACTCAGGAAAAAATTTACACATTAAAATTGTTCCAAACAAGAGCGAAGGAACCTTAACTATCATCGATACAAGTATTGTTGCAACTGTAATTGAGAGTGTAGACAACAAATACTTAGGAACATGGAGAACATCAAATGTCCCCCAAACCAAAGAATGTGCATCATTCGTTAAAGTTAAAAAGTTTCTTTGTTGTCGGGATACAAGGTTAGCAATACGCCTAAGGATGCTTCGGGTTACGTATTCACTACTCTTATTTATGGCTTGGAAGCATGGGCATTAAAACAAGTCTATCTGAATAAGTGGGCCGTCTTTAAATTTTATTTTGAATTAAATAAAAAAGATCAAAAACTAAACTATTCGATGTAAAAATAAATACATAAATATTAAAACTGAAGTGAAGAAATAAATATTTAATTATTTACGCTGTAAAAGTACTCGGTACCACCTTCAGCCACATCAAATCTATAATGTACATTTATTCAAAGAAAATCTTCATAAGTAAGTACTATCAAGTATTTGTATCAAAACCACGTAAGTACCGACTTCCGTAATCAAAAGATTTAGGGCACTCGCTGGCCACATCTGCGGTATCGATCTAAAAAACAATAATATATAATCATAAGTATAAAAGGAATAATGTAAAATAAGTTTTAAAATATTCTCACTTATAATGACTGTAATTTCCTAAAAGCATTATATGTTTTGTTTCATTGTCGATGTGAATATAACAATTAAAAGATAAAGACGTTAAGAGATAGGCGCAAGCTTTGTATGCTATTCAACTGATCGTAGACAGAGATGTATTTTATTGCCAATAATTTGTTATCCTCATTCCCAGGCGCCTAATACACTGAAAACAAAATTATTTTTCTACAATCACTTAATGTAGAAAACTTTCTGTTTGTCATTAACAACGAAAGGTTAATGTTCAAATCAGAAATGTCAGGAATCAAACCATTATTGTTCACTGTCTTCTTTGTTTTTAAATTTAAATTATATTTGACTGGAAGATATTTGTTTTATATCCTCGCTTTTTATATATTATAAACGTTTTTCTTTCTTTGTTTGATCCAAACCAGAAAATGTTGGAGTATCTTCAAAATTTTCTATTGACTTTTTTAGAGTAGATTGTCCTTTTTTTCATTATAGATTTATATTTAAAGAATTCATTATAACGTTTTTTCCTTCTTTCTTCCTTAAATGCAAGGTAACAACGGAACGATTATTTTCTCTTGTTGAACCGTATAGTTTGGATTTCAAACGGATCGTCTGACTCGTAGACCTTTCAAAATTCTTTTTAGTTGTGGTTTGTAGGATTGTAACAGCAAAGATAAGAATGGAGAATGAAGACCTGAACATTATCGGAGTATACAGCTCAAAAAATAACAAGCCTCCAATAACAAGGGAAACGTTTGATGGCCAATTTCAACAAGTAGTAGATCAAGTCAGAGGAAAGATGATAATAATGGAGGATTTTAACGCTCGAATAGGCAATCAAGTAATATCCGGAAAGCAAAAACATAACTAGGATATTAAAACCGAAAATGAAGAACTGATGATAAACTTCTGCACGAATAACAAACTCAGAATAAACAACACATTTTTTGACCACAAAGACCAAAACAAATATACATTTAATAACAGCCGTGGACAAAGATATATGATAGATTGTGTTATAATCATCAGGGATATACATCAATCGAAAATAATCGACGTAATATGCCCTAACTTAGCAGATATAGGTAGCGACCATAGCCTAATATTATGTAAAACAAGAATCATCCTGAAATACTACACCCAAGAGAGCGGCGCCAACACAAACAAAAATCAAAGTCGAAGGACTAAATACGGAATCCGCGGAATGCTTATACAGAAAAAGAATATCAGAGAAAATTGCTGAGAATGAAATATTAGAAAACGATAACATCGAGGAAAGCTGGGAAAAACTCAAAAATAACATAACTATGTTTCGTGGATCCTAAGAAGGCATTTGACTGGGTCAAATTAAAGGACGTTATCCACTTATTGTACCTTTAAGAATAATTAAAGCGATAATATCTACGAAAACAACACAATAAAAGTAAAAGTAAAAGAAGAACTAACTAACCCTATTGAAGCTGGCAATGGGATTAGACAGGGAGATTCCCTGAGTACTCTATTGTTCAACTTTATGATGGATGAAATAATAAAAAAAAAGTAAGAATTAAAATAGGATATCAAATGGGAAAAAAACATGGGATTTTTTTTTTCTAAAAAACTACTTAATGAATTGAAATTTTTTTTAAATATTTAAACCTTCAAGTATAAGTAAGAATATTTTGACAAGGATGAATTAATTCTATCTTGCTCAAAACATGGAACCAAATATTTCGAATATTCATTTCGAGCAGTCTATCGCTGTATATGATAATATTCGTGTACGGTCACGGCGATAAGGCGGGCGCCGCTTAGAAATCTTTGCTTAAATTTAAAACTATGTTTTTAGCAAGATAGAAATCACTTACTCTGGTCAAAATATTCTTATTAGTACATGAATGTTTAAAGAATATAAATCTGTTTGTAGAATTGTAATTCATTTAGTAGGTCATCATTCATTTAGAAATAAAATCCCAAAAATAATTAATTAAGATATTTTTTCAATAAAAAATTGTAAATAAATCCAAAAGAAAGCATTTTTCGAAAAATTACCAAGAGAGAAAAAGAATTTGCTTTGATGAGATACAAAAAAATTTATTTCAAATCCTTTATAAAAGGTATATAATAAAATATATAAAAAGAACGTAAAATTTAAAATGTTGACTAAGGTTATGCAAAATGTGGTTAATACTTACGAAGTATACATGCTATGAGCCACTAAAATATATGGGTGAAAACCCTTTAAATGTTATTACAGTAGACTCCCTCTATAACGACAACTGAAATGGCAGACTAATTACCTCGTTATAAGCGGATCTCGTTATATCCAACAACAATAATACTGTGCATACATATGGATATGTAGTTTTCTAAAATATTAACTTTCTATAGTGAAGCCATTCGGAGCAATATAAGATGCTAATAAATATTGTTTGAATGGCGTTTTTGAAAAAAAGTTGTTTACTTTTATTGTCAAAGAAATACCTTAAAACAGAAAAGAGTTGTTTACTTTTATTGTCAATGATATACGTTAAAACAAAAAATCTGTATTCTGTAAATCTGTATAAAGCGTATTTTCAAGAATAACATAAACTACTGCGTCTGCAATAATTGGAAGAAGTCTGTCATTTTTGACTGCTTTAAATTGTCCAGTATTCTATCTATCATATTTTCTAAAGATGTGAAACAGTTCTATGCTTCTTCATTTGCGTTTTTTCTTTGGATAAAGTTTCTGACAACCTTTAAAACACTTTCCACATCTTGTCTATTAGGACCTATATTATTAGGTGTGAATGGTCAACCCCCTACAATGACACTTGTGAATCATAAATTGTAAATTTCCCACTGAGAATCATAAATTGTAAGAAGTTTATTGCGGACGGCATCGGCAGTTAAAAAGGGTATTTATTTATAGCTACGGTCGGGCCAAAACGTAAAAAACACGTTTTTCAATCTTATTTTCTCTCGTTATAAGCAAATTTAGCTCGCTATAGAGGGTTATAGTTGAATACAAATTTCACGGGACATCTAATGTACCTCGTTATAAGCGAAAACTCGTAATAACCGTGTTCGTTATAGAGGGAGTATACTGTAATTTATAGATATGTTACATTATATATTATTATAAATTAGGATGTTTAAGTTACCGTTGGAATTGGTAACATGGCAACGTATGGCTCTACATAGGTTACATGGTCCTGAGACAAAGTGTCTTCGAGGACCTTTTGATAACAACTGATAAAAATGGCAATATTGGCATGTTAGGATGGATGTCGGAACAAAGCAGTCAATGCAACTTACGGTAGTTGTCTAAAAATGACAGAAGCCAGCATTATTTAAAATTGAATAAGCAGTGGCGGCTGGTGTGGTAAAATTTTGGATAGGCCAAGCTAGCAAATTACATATTAATAGCTATGTGTAATCAGTGACGGATTCAGAGGGAGGAGTCACGGGGTCATGACCCTCCCCTAACTAATTTTTTAATGATTTTTCGGTTCATTTTAACTTCTGCGTTGTATCTAATTTTTGTGATTTTTTATTTTTCATCTAGCAAATCGCGAACAGAAAATGCCCTCTTCTGTACATCCTTAAAGGACAGGAAATTACTTAAATGTTCCTTGCAACTGGAATGTTTTTTAAGGAGGCAGACATATTTTTTAAATCAAAGTATCCTTCATAATTCCATGCACATTTCTTATTAGAAAATAACAAACACGGCCAACAATATAGTCTGATTTTCGTAATACTTCCAGACAACCATTTGTAGACATCATACCAAGAGCAATTAAAAGTATTACATTACTATTACTGCAACCTGGTAAAGCGTCATAAAAGCTCATTTTTATGTATCAGTTATAAAACAATCTCACATATATAAGTTGCATACAATCAGGCGATATAGAAATCATGCAAATGTGATTTTTTTTCTTTAAATTTTACGAATTTTTTAAAATTTATTTGGGCAACCATGCACTTGTTTGCAATGGTGATGTTTGTTTAAAAACATGTTACAATTATAGATTATGTTACATATTTTTTATCATAATTTAAAAGAAAATTTATATTACAATTCGATAATTAAGTACAAGTGACAACGATGGTCGTCGTAGGCCCGATTGTCTGGTGCCTAAACAGCAAGCATAAACACAATATAAATCGTTGTCCGGCAAGCTGCTTAACTTCAAACGCTTTTTGTACGGCGATCTTATGTGAGCTGGGTCGGCCAGTTCCGATCGGGCCTATTAATGATATTTAAAATGCCTGAATATGATTCGATGCTTTCTGTGGTAATATAATAACATAGTTGTTTTAACGGACGCTAATGTATTGAGTGATTTAGTACATTTAAAAGTTATTTACATGCATTAACATAATTTTTAAATATATGTTTTTCAATTTTAAAGCTCTTAAAATTATTGGGTAGGCCCGACCTATCCTGCCTACCCCCAAAAGCCGCCACTGTGAATAAGTTAAAATTATAATAATATAACAGTATCAACCATCAATGTTGTAGTCTGTAATGTGAATTTGTCCTTTATTTATGTTGAAAAACATTGAACAAATTTTTGTTTTATAAATTAATGTGGGTAGACTGGAGTACATGAAATTTTGTACGTATTACGAACAACTTACGCAAATTGACGAAATGCCCCTGAAGATGCTCTAGGAAGCGAAAGTACTTGGGCAAGATTTAATTAATAAAACTGTGCTCGATATCTGCCTTTCATTTTATCAAAATTAATATATAACCCCAAAGGGTATGCTTGACATTAAAATCACCACCAATAATTAATCATATGACATTTCTATTTAAAAATTGTAGATAATGATCTTTTTTGAGGTTATGTTTTAGTGAATAGTACATAGCAGTAATGATAAGCTCAAAACTTACTAAAGTAGCTTGAAACATTTCTGTTTTGTAGTTTATTTTTTAATTATGTCAATTAACACTTAAACTATCAGCGATTGGTCATGGTAAATATTTCTAAAATTTTTGAAATGATAACAGAATTGTTTGTTTTTGGAACTAAGTTGTATGAACACATCTTAATAATTTCAAGTTCTCCTTAGTACGTTGCTGTGGTTTTAGAATCTGAATTAATGATAAATTAAATACTTATTATTGTAAGTCTAACAATGTGCGAACCTTAGAAAAGCGTGTACTATTTCTCAACACTTGAAGTTGTCGAATTCAATAAATAACTGTTCTCGTAATCAAACTACCATCTAGATGTTCTACAGGTATAGGAAAATGAGAAGAAAAGTTTTTATCTCAAGATTCTATAGATATCTAGACAAAGGAGTGCACGCCAAGGGCGTGCATAATGGAAATATATGGTTCGTTAAAAGACAATGTATAGTTAAATAGATGGATTCAGTTGGGAGGAGAACCTTTATGTTATTTTTCAGGATTTTCTCAATTATTGTAAACATTTCGTAATTAAAAAATCATCAAAATAACACAACAACGAATTTATATTGAATACAATGATAGAAGAAGAAGAAAAAAAATGATAAATAAGAATAGATGGAGAATAACTAGAAGGTAAAAGCATACATTTTTTTAAAATACATCAAACGATCAACTTTATATAGTAACTATGCGAGAACAGTAAAACTACAGCTAAAAATAATTAACTGAAATTTTGATGCGCATCCCGAATAATATTAGCGATCTTCCTATTTTATGACATTCATCAAATTCGTTCTTTTAAACCATATTCAACCCACTTCTCCAGTCAATTTAACACCATTATCTGAGTTTCGTAATAAAACATAAACGTTTTTAAATAATGAGGTTCCATCACCGTAAAAAGAGATCTGCTTTGAAAGTAGTGAAATTATACTCATAAAATCTATAATGTGGTAAACCCACGTACCGGTACTCCTTGGATAATAAAATTTCCCTTTTCTTTGCTTTACTCGCGTACATCTTCGTAGATTGTAAGTCATTTTAAACCACAGACTAGATTCATCGAACCCGAAGACTCTGTACTCTCAAGAACGAGGAAAATGTTTTAACATTTAAATGAACAATTAAACTAAAAACATTGGTGAAATAGTCAAGCTCGTAGAAAAATTATTTAGACTCATTTAATAACAATTAAAAATTATTTATTTATATTTCAATGAAAACATTGTTCTAGAAAATGTGTAAAAAGTTTGGAATAATCACAAAGAAGAAATTTTTTCTATGGATTTTGCATAATCCTTTCTCTATTTTTTTATGATGTAATGTTGATTAATCAGTTATTAAATTATGTTTTCCAGTCAATAAAGCAGAATATATCTCTACTTACTAAATAATAACGGAGATTAAACTATATTTTTGTTTCACAAACTAAATGCTGGAAGATCAATAACTAATAAATCACAAACTCGAAAGACTTTTCCAACCATTATGGAATGTCTTCAAAACAGTAATTACATATGTGGCAAATGTACAACTGTTTGGTGGTCTGAACAATTTTTTTAATGCCTTAATTGATTGCAACCTGTTATCAATATAATAATAAATATATTTTAATAATAAACATGTTTAAAAGAGAAAAAATGACACAGTGGGAGCTACACATAGTGGTAAGCACCCTTTACTTATATTTAGTTTACATTACCAAATTTCTTACTTGTATACGAATGAGTAACTTCAATCTAGATTCTAGCGGTGAAAAGATTTAGGGGATCCAACATTTTTAGTTTGTATACTGAGTGAGGGTTTCTTCATTAACAGTTTTAACATTCAGGTCATGATCAATAACATAGTTTGACACATACCATGGGGCATTGCAGACATGACGAAGGACTTTTGGTTAGAATCTTTGTAATCTTTGCATATTTGTTTTACTGGCAGTTCCCCAGATTTGAATCCCATACATCCATACCGGTCGTAGTATTGTCGTATAGAGAAGAAGTTTGTTTTCGATTCTTAAACCTGACTTCCGATTCATAAACCAGTAAATTTTCTGGTTAGGTATTCCAGTTGTAGTCGCTTAGACCATATATGTTTACTCCAATTTAGATGATTATCTATGTGGATACCCTGATATTTGACATCGTTCCTAGCAGGTGGTAATTTTTGGTTTATAGATACCAGAGGGTAGTTCCCTCTTTTTAACGTGAACATGATGTGAGTCGATTTAGTATTATTTACTTTGTCACGCCATAATTTTAAACAATTTTCTAATTAGTTTAAATGGTTTTGTAAATTTTCAGATGGTAATCTTGGATTCACATGAGTGGACATTATAACGGTATCATCTGCATACGTAGCAATCATAGTATTATTTGTAGTAGAATGTCAGATGTGTACAGTAAATATAGGGTTGGACCGAGTACACTACCTTGAGAGACTCCTACCGAGATCGAATATAGGAAAGAGCAAGCTTCGCCATGATTAATTAAGAAGGATATATCTGCTATATGACTGCTATATGACTGTTGAATTTTAGCGATGGGATGAGGTAACTGTGACTTGATTTTCGACGTTAGACTATTATGCCAGACTTTGTCAAATGCCTGCAAGACGTCTAGGAAGGCAGCTGTACTGTAGGACTTGTTTACAAAGGCCTCTCTAGCTAGCTACTCTATGTATTTTCAGTAAGAGATAAGTTAGACTATCATGCCAGACTTTGTCAAATATCTACCAGACGTCTAGGAAGGCAGCTGTACTGAAGGACTTGTTTTCAAAGGCATCTCTAGCTGACTACTCTATGTATTTTCTCAGTGATACCATATTTTTATCTAAAGCCAAATTGGTAATTTGGTAATAAGTTATTTTCCAAAATAATAATTTCGATTCTAAGCATGAGGATCTTTTCAAAGAGCTTTGCGAGAGTTGATAAATTGGTAGAAGACTTATCGGATGGTAACAGTATTATAAGACCTCAATTGGGTCTTTGGCAGGTTTTGCCACCATAACTATTTTAGCCATTTTCCACCTAACAGAAAAGTAACCAATTTTTATAATAGCGTTGAAAATATACAGTATTAGCCTGTTAGCCTCGTCAGATAATTTTTTTAGTATTAGACCCATGATAAGATCATATTGGCTGCTTTTTTCAGTAGACTAGTAGAGAAGTTGACCTGTGGATAGAGTGCTTAGCTTATTTATCATCGTACTTTAAGTAGAGTTCGGCCACGTGTGTTCATGATCCTTGATCTTCTTCGATGATGGTGTTTTTAGGTAGGTAGTGAAATCGTTTTCCTTTATTGGTGTGTTTGGTAGCCAATAAGCCGCTGATAAGATCAGTTGTCTATGCCAGTATTCTATTAATATCGAAGTTGATTGGATGTTTAATAGTTTTCTTTTGTTAATGGTGTCTTCTACTATTTCTTACTATTATTGCAGCCCCGCCATGAGCTTTACCTTACGGATGTTCAGTGAAGTAGGTTTGATAACTTTGAAACCTTAAAATAACATTTATTTGTCATATATGCCTCAGACGCATGACGTCAATTTTGTGTTAGGAAATAAATGCTTTTACTTCTTGACTATAATTTTCAAACTGCTGACGCTCCAGACTTCAATCTTTAGTTTTTCAAACATTTAGTTTTCAGATAAGAGTCATCAGGATGTCAAACACTTTGTCAATATACTCCATCAATTTTGAATTACTTGTTCAAAGTTACTTTTGTTTGATTAAGTTAGTTGTGAGGTGGTTGAAACTGAGTTTGCAACAGGGTGGCTTGTTTGATGTTTTGTTAGTTTACGGATTGAGTAATTGTTTTCCCAGTAACTTGGTCCTGATTTTGTGTTTGTTGGGTTTTCTATTTGTGGTTTTGGCAAAAATGAACAAATTAAAGAAGTTAAAATGAAGAAAAATCTGGAAATGTACTTTACAAATTCGAAGAATACAAGAAGTAAAGTCAAAGAAATAAAAGTAAAAAAATTGAAGAAGATTTTAGAAGAACAGAAAAAAAAATAGAAAAAGATAATGAGCGTAATTAGAAACTATTTTATAATATATTAAAGAATATAATTAATACACGAAAAAATAAATGAAAGCACTGATATTCAAAAGGAAGACATGTCTGACGAAGCTTCAGTAATCAAAATGTGGAAAGCCAGTCGAACAAAATTCGATGTGGGAGGTAAAGATCCAAAACAGAACAAAATGAGGCCGAAAGCGGCATGAGATTTTGCGGTTGGGAAAATTTTCAAAAACGGACAGAAAAGATGGACGGACATTTTTTTTAAATTACTATTTTCCTACGTTTCTACGTGTTTCTTTTATATATTTAAGTATAGGTTTGTTTTTAATTCAACTGTAACTGACTTAAAGAATGTATCCACTTACCGTCACTAGCTCTTATAATTGCTTGCATAAATCGGTTCATACAATTAATAAGAATACGAATATTATCTTCAGCAGAGCAATATTTTGTCATTTCTCCTGAACGGCTATATGATCCTCTTGACCGTAGCCGGTGCTAATTCACGATCTCTGACTCACCTACCAAGCTTTTATCACACATGCTCTATAGGATTGAAATGAGACGAACATGCTGAAGAGTTCATTTTGTTAGTACCAATTTACTCTAGGTACTGTGTGACATACACTGCTATATGAGACCGAGCATTATCTTGTATTAAAATAAAATTGTTGCCAATAATTGTTGCCAACAATTGTTGCCAATATGTTGCTGCAGTTGAAACGTGGACTCTAAAAACATCAACCGTAAATAAATTGGAGGCCTTTGAAATGTGGATCTACCGGAGAATGCTTAAAATTTCATGGACATCGCATACCTCAAACGAAGAAGTGCTGCATAGAATAGGCAAGGAAAGAGAACTTTTTAACACAGTAAAAGTTAGAAAAACATCATACCTAGGCCACATACTGAGAAATAATAAGTACCAATATGCCCAACTTATAGTGAAAGGAAAAATCGAGGGAAAGAGAGGCCTAGGAAGGAAAAGACTATCGTGGCTCAGAAACATCCGACAATGGACAGGGCTAAATTTTGAACAGCTAATAAGATAGAGAAGATTTTAAAATTGTAGTAGCCAACCTCCATTGAGGAGAGGGCACTTTAAGAAGAAGAAGTTGCCAATAAATCTACTCAAAGTTACAACGTGATCGACTAATATCTCCACAAAATATCGGTGGGCCATTAAGGAACCATCGACCATCACCAACTCATTGATTCATTATCTTGCTATCTTGTCTTGCTATTCGAGGTATCCACTTGTTGGTTTAAAAGCATTCCATCCACATTCAACGAACTGTTTAAAAATTAACAATTGTACCTCGGACTTGTACCTTGTACCAAGTTGATTTTTTGGCTGAACTGATGTTAAATAACGATCTAGCAAAGTTGTAACGTGAAGAAATCTGTACGCTTACATCCACCAGTTTTTTGGAAACGTTAGAATACCCTTTTGATAGTAGAGCGATAAACATAAAGGATTCTTGCAATATATTTATAACTACGTCCATCTTCAACCAGGGCAACTGCTTTTTCACAAATTTCTACTTTTTAAACCATAGCATAGGTCTTTCGTAAATAAGATCACTGGTTAAATGACATTGGAGAAACAAGAAGTAAAGAGCAAAATCGCTCCGTCAAAAAAATATCGTTTAACGAACTGTTAGTTTATTATTTTTGCTTTAAAATGAACCTATGCACTTAAAAATATAAAAAACAATGTAGAAAAACAATAATTATTAACAAAAATTGGCATTTTAAAAGAATTTGGTTGCGATGATTCCACAAGGTGCTTGAAAATGAAACGATTATACAACAAACTTTTAATTAAGCGTATATAATAAGAAAAAATACAAGCATTTAAATAAAGACTGTACATACAAGTTAAAAATGGTCAGTTTGTATAGTTTGCTCAAAAAATAAGTAAATTTGGAGTAAAAATAATATAAAAAACACACCCAAAAAATTTTGTCATACTTATATCAATCTGTTTCGTACTTTGTTTTGCACCTGTCACAAGCACACATACACACATATATACACACATATATATATATATATATATATATATATATATATATATATATATATATATATATATATATATTGTTTTGAATCTATAAACAATGCTGTGCCATGCATACTAGAATATTACAACCGTTCTTTATAATTTGTTAGGGCAGTCGTTTATATAAAACATAATTATTATTTACGGCTACAAGACTTGAGTAATTGAGTCCCATATATTAAATAAATTTATGAATATCTATAATTTTACCACAGGGTGTTTAATCTTTAATAGCTACCGGTTTTATGATTTATACACTGGAACGTTAAACAAGAAAACTACATCCCGATTTTCTAGGCATTTAAACGATTCTTAAATTACTAATATTATAAAAATTCGACATTCGCGTTCTTTTTGGTTTTCAAATGATTTAAGTATGTCTAACATTGGAGTAAACTGTTCAATAACAGCTTGGATCTTCTTAGTAACATTTGAAATATACATTTCTTTTCGTTTAATTTTATTAAATTTCGTATAATTTAATATTTGCTAATAGCGGATATCAGCATTCAGTGCTCCTCCGTTCGTTATTTCTTAAATCATATGTAATTGATGGAGCAAAAAAATTTCCGAGTACGGAATCAATTAAATAAAGAAGACTTTTTTAACAGAGTATTCCGCATTCTGTAAAAGTATAATATTAAGTGTTTAGTGAAGATCACTAACAGAGCCATATCCGATTGCAGTAATTGAACGAAATGCATCGTTCATAGCAAACTTATTATTTGTTTGAAATATATGATACTTACGCAAGAAAACAGTTTTAGTTTTACAGGAAAATAAACTAATTTCCTCATTTGGTTTGTTCACCTATTCAAATTATTTCTTCGTGGATGAATCAAATTTTGCGTTTCATTTATTCAATTACTGAAGCGAAACTTATATATAGTATTTTTCATATAAAAATGCGTGCACGTCATTCAAGATTTACGACGTCAGAACTCCACAGCGTTACCAAAACATCAGCATGTTTTGTCATTTGTCAAACTATTTGTCAAACTATTATATAACAGTAAATACACTTAGTTTTAAGACTACTGCTACACACTAAAATACATGTTAATACAAAATTAAATATTCTAAATTTTAAACTTACCTCTATTTAGAGCATTAATATTAAAAACGTCCCGCCATTATTTCTTGTTCAAAATAATATATCTTATATGAAATCTTATCAGCTTTCTACAGACTATTTAATTGTTTTGGC
The DNA here is from genome assembly GCF_040954645.1 of Diabrotica undecimpunctata. Taxonomy (NCBI): domain Eukaryota; kingdom Metazoa; phylum Arthropoda; class Insecta; order Coleoptera; family Chrysomelidae; genus Diabrotica; species Diabrotica undecimpunctata. Next base: position 42,066,648 of record NC_092812.1, read on the forward strand.
ATAGCACAATTACAATACACAACAATAATTAGTTTTTAAAGCTATTAATCTAAATTTAATATGTATTTATAAATACAATTTATTAATATATAATATATTATGATCAAATTGTGTAAAAAATCAAAACATAAACAAAAAATTACTCTAAAAAAGCGGTAACATTTTAAACAATTTTGCCACACGCTGAACTGTCAAAAAATTTGAAGTATTCCCATATCAGTTGCGTACAATTGTCTAATATATTTAATTATAATTATTATTTTGTGGAATAGTAGACTTAAAGAGTTATTTCATAAAATTTATATTAATAATAATAACAAATTATTTTTTGGATATTTAATCAATATAATTCTAAAATTCCCAATATAATGATGATTACATTTTTCTGATTATTATACCATGTTGAAGCCTACGAAAGATCGAGCAGTTCCGTATGGGTTTCGTATTATTAGCAGTGTTAGGAAAAGTGACGTCACTTTATATAAATTGTGACGTGAACGCATTTTTATATGAAAAATACTATACTAGCGTTGTATTACTTTTTCCTCTATAGTATGGCTGAGGCGAGCGTCACGAAACTAGCCTCACAAGATGGCGTCATCACGGAACTAGCGCCGCAAGATGGCGTCATCACTGATAGCGTTATAAAATAGCGGTCTTTACATCGATTCACTACTCTCGATTAATTCGTGTCTAGTCATCACCAATCATATATTTATTCTAAGCAGATGTAAATTAAAACTGCATGAAAAATAACTAACAAAATACAGACATTTAATGAGAAGTACAAAATTAAAAGAATATTTGTCAATAAAAGATTCGATTCGCTACAATTGTCAAAATTTAAAAGTCATAAATGCCATCCGATTAATAACAATATTTAATCATCTATTTACATATTTAACACACTACTCGTTTTAAAATAATTTTATATAAATACAATTATTATTTTTAAAGATATTATTTAGTTTACATAATAATTAAATTTACTATCAAATGATATTTATTTATATTTTATTATAATTAAATATTTTGTTTTAAGTTGACAGATCCGTCCCAAGTAAGCACCGTATGCTTTGTTAATACGTCAACAGGTGGCGTTAGGAGCAAATATAATAAATCATTGAATTATTTGAATATAATATAATTGGTTTAAACTATAAATAATAAATAAATAATAAAATAATTTTATTTAATTTTGAAAATATAGAAAACATAGTATAAAGCTTTGCGCTAGTCTACTATACCACGTACTGTAAGATCTCTTTTTATTTGTTTCTTTTTTAATGGCTTTCCTTTATCACTAGCTGCGATTATATTACATTTGACATTAAAGTTTTTTCTCGGGATAAAAAAACTTCTAAAAGTTAAGTAAATTTTATGATTAAGATATTTTTGTATTGAGATGTATATTGAAGTACATTCATTAATGAACGTTAGAAATTTGATTATAACCTGCCTGCAATAAACAATAAGATACATAGTTGCGTAGCGGTATACATGAATGCGTTTGAAGTTGCAGAGGTTCACCATACAATAATTTAAATACAATGCACTTTATGGCTTCTTTATTGGCAGTATGTGCGGTCTCATTAGGAACTTGCGAAAAAATCAACCTTTATGCTTTATAATCCCATTTATACCATCTACAACACTTAGCTATTGCTTTCCCACATATTTTTACGTACTCACATCACAGGCGTTCTATAATAGAATTAATTGGGCAATACACTACACTAAAATTTTGACTAAAACTAGTACTTTATATATCATTTTTTATAAGAATATTTTGTTATTGTTTTAAAAAGACGAAAATAAAAATCCTGAAATATTTTTACGTAACGATTCTAAACATAAACATACACACATAAACATACATAAGTAGTTAAGCCGTAAAGAAGAGTTTTATTTGCGAAATATCATGCTGGAAGAGTCATACAGCTTATAGTCAACACTCCGATGTATGACCAGGAACACAAGGTGTAAATTACTTATTCCTCCTTGACTCGCACCTGGCGAATCATATTGGCCTTCACATTTTATTTTGTCTTGGGTAAAGTACCTTTTATCTTCCGATCGGCCTCTCTTGGCCAACTGGTTCTTCAAGGGCAGATATATCACATTTCTTTGCCACCATATTGTCTATACCCTTCAACCATGCCGAATAAAGTGGGTCCCTATAGCGCGCTTTTGCCTCAAGATCTATTATGTCCATTATGAGTTGTGATGATAGGCCATGGAGATGTAGGAAACAAGGCACACTCCTGAAACACCCTTAAAATTGGTACGTGGAATATTCGGTGATGGAAAAGGAAAAGCATATAAAATCGTATGCAATTGTATATCTATCAGAAACTGATTGTAATGATAAATGCAGACATTAAACACAGTGTAAAAGAATGCATAACAGTTAGTGACCGCGTCATTGTTATAAGGTTGCATACCAATTCTGTCAATCTGAATATCCTACAAACATTTACTTCAACGGGCTAAGCTCAAGATGAAAAAATTCAGCCATTCTACACTAGATTAGAACAAATTTTAGAGAAACTACCAAATATATGTCACATAGAGATTTCAACACCAAGACCACGACTTGCAAGAAAGTATCGGTTTATATGGACTGCTGAAAGAAACGGGGGAAAATAATTATTGCTACATTTCGTCACCGAGAATAATCTATTCATTACTAATACAGGCTTTTAGCATTCTCCAAGGCGATTGTATACTTGACAGCATCAGGAAGTAGTTACCGAAATCAGATTAATTAAGTACTGGTAAAAACCCGATGAAGAACTGTAGTTAAAAACTTCAAGATGTATTCAGAAAAAGACTTCGTTAAGATAATTTTACTCATGTCACACACAGCTTTATCAGCACGTTTTAGTAGGTAGACCAATGACCAATCCGGAGCCGAGTGAAGGTTACTTGGTTACTTGTTACTTGCTCTTCTTTAAAATATGCTTTTTGGTCGATGTGTAAGGATTTCATATTCTCTTCTGCATTTGGGTTAGTAGGTGCATTTTTTGCTATTTTGTATACAACCTCGTTACCTTTGATTCCAGTATGTGACGGTACCCAGATAAAATTAACTTCAAAATTCATATTTTTGCATGTTTTAGTTCCTTTTGAATTAGAAGTAGTAGTGGATGACCACAGTACAGTTGGTCTAATGTCATTATTTAGCTGAGATAATCTGTAATAATGATATTTCTCTTTTTATTTTTGTCAACTATCAAAACTAGTGCTTTTAGTATGGCAAACAGTTAAGCAAAGAACGTTTTTGTGTATGAAGATAATTTTTAGCTGCTGTATAATCTGATGAATAGATTGTTGCCTCAGTTTCGTCTTCTTTTTTATAGGCATCAGTGTAAACTTTGAAATAGCTACTACATTTGCTTAATATTTTAAGAAGTTCTTGATTAATTTGACTTGCTGGCGTTTCTGATTTGTTTAGGGGCAATAAGCTCGTATCAGTAGAGAGAAGGCGAATTGTCCAAGGAAGAGGGGTTTGGACTAAGGAAATATCGTAGGTATCTGGAAAATGGATACCTTTTTTCAACAAGTAGGTTTGTATGCGGTAATAGAAAGGGTCAGATCAGTTCTATTTAAAGTTTGGAAACAACTTTTAAAGCGGTCATCGAATAGATTATGTATAACTGGATTATCTTGAATAGATTATACTGCGACGGCATAAGAAAGACTTAGATATTGTCTTTTAAACGTGGGTGGGATCTCTCTAGTCTCCCAGTATAGGGTTTGTATTGGACTTGTGTGGTGTGCTCCTAAGGAAATTCGAAGACCTGTATTTTGAATCACATCTATTGTTTTTAAGTACGTTTTTTTGCAGGTGTTGTAAACGATTGATGGAACGTACTAGGGTTTTATAAATAGTAGTAATGTAGAAGAGTCGGCGCTCCATTTTTTGTTTGCAGGTGATCGTAACAAATTTATTCCAGGCTGACATGTCTTTTTTTTTTAATTCTAAAGGTATCTTTCATGTTAGTTTTTGGTCAAAGGAAAGATACCAAGGAATCTAACTTCATCTACCTATTTAAACTGTTCTCCATTTAATTATAAGTTCTTTGGTTGTATTTGGTGACTTTTCGTAAAACGCACTGCTTTGGTTTTGAGGGTATTGAACTGGAGTCCACTTGTGAATGAGCATTTGTCAATATGATTTATGGCTTTTTGGACATGATTATGAATGGTTGTTAGGTTCTTCCTTCTACAAAGTATATTCCTTCTACTAAATCATCTGCATATAGCCTAGCTTTTGCAGAATGTTTATTGTGTGCTGTAATATTTTTGTAAAATAATATGCGGTTAATATTTTTGTAAAATTAATTCTGGTTGAGTAAATTTTTGTTGGTAAATTTGTTTTTTTTTATATATATAACGAGTTTATTACAGCTGCCGCCGTTTCTCGCAACCTAGCTTCCAACGCTTGCGATCGTTCCAGTCATCTACTTGTAGACCCCTATCTTCCATTGCATATTTTACTTCTTGTCTCCACGATCTTCTTGGTCTTCCCTTTTTCCTGCGGTTGGTGGGGATCCACTGTAACATTCTCTTTGGCCATCGTTGATCATTCATCCTTTCTACATGGCTATACCATTTCAGCCTTTTGCATTCTATAGTTTCCAGAACGTCAATGTCTATGCCCATACGCTCTCTGATTTCAGTATTCCTTACTCTAGCTCCTGCTGAACCATATGTAGCAATGCTTTCTATGATACTTTTGTATATCCTAATTTTTGTGTTTCGGGTGATGTGGTTATTCCAAAGTATACTATTCAGTTGACGTATTGCTGAATTTCCTTGACCAATTCTAGTAGCTATTTCTTTTGTATTCCGACCATTGTTTGTAATGTTTACACCGAGATATTTATAGCTATCAGTATTTTGAATTTGTTTGCTTCCTAGTTCTAAGTGCTTTCTTTCACCTCCCACTACTACGTACTCTGTTTTTGATGGATTAATTGAATTGTTATTGTTATAAATTTGTTATTCCTATTTTTTAAGTTAATTGATCTTATTTCTGGTAAATAAAACTGTGAAGGACTAGTAACCGCCTAATAAAATATTAGAATGGATTACTGAGTATTCTGCTTTTAAGTCAAATAAAGAATTTATATTTGTACAGTAGTTCCTAACTTAACTGAAAATAGACATATATGTCATTTCCGGTGAAAAGGAATTAAAACAGTAAACGAAAAATGTCAAAAGATATATGGAGTCCCATAACATTTCCTAAAAAAAATTTTTGACACCACTGAACCCTTTGACAATAGATCTATCAAAAGTTTCAATAAAGTTTTTAAAACTTTTGTTAATTAAGAATATCTACAACACTGTCGTTTTCGTTATTTTTCAATAATCGCTCTGTATCTGAGAAGCTATTGATGATTTGACTGGGCAATCGTTACTTTAATGAAAAAAGAAATCATGATTTTTTTTTTTCGTTCTCGGTATTCAGTATACCCTTCGAAACATACCAATTTGTGACACCCTGTACTTACTGTCCTAGCCTTGATTTATGGACTAGGAATTTATTAAGATAACCAAATTAGAATTTCTTTCAATCATGTAACATATTTTTTTTTATCAAATATCTAGTTTTTCTCATTTCTTTTTAACTCGGGTCCCCATCCAGGGTCCATTTGTGAACCATAAAGCCTTGTAAGTCATAGAATGATACTCAAATAATAATTTCATGTACTGGACTTGAGTATTATATCAACATATATGTGTGACATTAATACTTTGACTATTAAATTAACTTGATTTCATGTAACCGTGCCATAAAGGCACATCAAAAATACTGACAAAACCATTTTAAGCGTAACTAAATAGTTTTTCATTAAAAATAGGTACGTGTAAACAGCTTCCGATTTGTAGGCACTAACGTCAAGTAACAAGACGTTATTACAGACTTTATTTTATAAACGGTGGCCTACAATAGCCAAGTTTCAAGTTCTGAAAGCAGTTTCAGAGCAAAAAAATGTGTTCGATAATCTGATTCATAGTTTCTGACTTTCCCGTTAGAGTTTTAAAAGAGGAAGAGGAATAGTCATTTGAATATTACTTACTACCTCATTATTCGAGCTAGTTTCTAGATACAAGTATCCAGCGCAATTACGTTTAATTTGTTCACACAGTTATTTGAGAAAATAAGAACTTTTATCATTACTACTAATTCTATACAGTTCCATAAGAATCATACACAAATTATTCTCAGCTATTATTTCAACGCCTACTTATTAACGGAATACGGAATAAACACATCGTTCGCGAATAGTACCTTATGTTTTTAATAAAATCATTATTATACACTGAAGATGAAAAATCTTGTAATAGCCTCTGTCCTACGATATTTTCATGAAACTTTTGGAAAGTATAATTTTAGCTATACTTGTATGACAAATTCTTCTGCGTATGAGATATCCTGGATGAAAACAACACGTCCATATTATTTTATTTAAATTTTAATTTTTCTCACTTTTAATTTTTGGAATGTCCGACTCAATTAAAATTTTTTAACACATAGTCAGTCCAAGCTGTAGGAACAAAAATGAATGATTTTGAACATTAATTAGTGATTTTTTTAACCAGCACAGCGTTATGAAGAGCAACGCCCGGAGTAACCTCCACATGTTTGCAACTCAAAACTTTTGGTTTTTTTTATGGCACTTTTAAGGTACAAAAAACGGTGACTTTTGATTATGTTTATTTTTATTGTATCAAATGAACATTTCAAGGTAAAATGAGTACAATATTATGAAAGTACATAAAAAAAGCTTTAATTTGAGCTATTCTACATAAAATTGGCCCAATAGTTTATGCAAAATTAATAATTGAAGGTTCAAAAATGTCAATTTTTCTCCATTTTTAGTTTTTGAAATAACTGTTGTAAACATTTTTTATGCATATATATTTTAGCTCTTTTAAATTATAAATCAAGTTAAACTTTGTAAGATTCTTTCGAGACAAGTTTAATTGTTTATAAAAATTCTTAAAAGTCTATAAATTTTCAACCAAATCAACATTCCAAATGAACAACACGGAGTTTATAAAATTCCTTATGCAGACTGACCCCGATCCTATATGTGCCAAACAAATCGCAGAATCTAAAATAGGATTTATGAACATTCCATTTCTGTTCGCAATTCCAATTCAATTTCAGCTGTAGGTCAACTCCATCTTCATGCAGGTCACAAAATTGATTTTCAAAACTCCAGAACTATAGCCCTCATCAACTTCTATAAACTAAGAATTGTCCTAGAAGCCATAGAAATTGAAAAAAAGGCCAAATTGTCTCAATAAAAGAAATGAAGTCATAACGTGACGGCTTCGAGATGGAGACTTCTCATAAAGAAATATCGTCCAGTCCACCCGTCAATTAAAATCCTACTATCAGAAATGTTTGCGCCAACCGCTGGGCCAATCCCCGTGCCAATACGCACGCTAACCCCTACACCAACCTCCACATAAACCACGTCACCGTGGACGGTATAAATGAACCGTCCTCTTTAAAACTTAAAAATAATTTCAAATGTTTTGAAGATTATTGCTCGTGAATTTTGTTAAATATAAAATTGCAACATATCTCTTCTTCCAATGAGCCAAGTATTCTTCTTCTTCTTCCTATGCCGTCCCCATTAACGGAGGTGACTACATTTTTAAAGGCTTCTCTATCTTTTGCAACGTGGAATAATTCGTCTACAGTCATGTTTGTCCAGTCTCGAATATTTCGCAGCCATGACTTCCTCTTTCTACCTATTCCCTTTTTGCCATCGACTCTACCCTGCATGATGACCTGCAGAAGACTATATTTATTATTTCTTAGTATGTGTCCAAGGTATGCAGTCTTGCGTACTTTTATAGTTCTCAACAATTTTTTGTCTCGACCCATTCTTCTCAGCACTTCCTCATTGGTGACCCTGGCAGTCCATGGGATTCTCAACATTCTCCGGTATATCCAAAATCTTTTTAACTATTTGCGCTTTTAGTGTCCATGTTTCTACCCCGTACAATAGTTGCGACCAGACGTAACATTTAACAAACCTCAGTCTCAGCGCAATATTCAGATTTTTGTCACAGAACAATTGTTTGAATTTTAAGAACGCTGCCCTTGCCATTTCTATTCGTACCCGGATCTCTTGGTCTGGATCTAATTCTGTGTTGATGTAAGCTCCCAGATATTTATATTTTGTCACTCTCTCTATTTGCTGTCCACCAAGTAATCTAACACATTTAAATTCATATTTACATCAATTATCTGCTCCTTGTTTCTGTTCACATATAAAATTTATATCCCCTTCAAACGTCTTCCGATCCTCTAATTAAGTATACATTCTCCCTTATTAAATTTGAATTTAATCGATCAATTTAGTAGTTATATGACGTATCGCACAGTCCTGTATGTCAAGTCGTTTAGGCACCATAAACTTAAGGTCTTTTGACAATTCACTCTCTGACTCCAACCCTTTATTATTTACTTCTTGAGCTATCCTCTTTCCAACGACCCTCAAATGTCACGAACTAACCAGCCGTTCTCGAGCTGAACGACGTCAGAGTGGAAGTAAAGGGGTTACTCAACCGCCCCTACCTCTACTACAATTTAAACAACGTAAGCTAACTCCACTTACTACTGGTGGTAGAAAAAAACGTTTTTATTCTTTTGTCTTGACTTCAGCTATAAAAATCAATAAGTTAAAAATGTGCTTAACGTATAGGCAGCGCTGTAGCTTAATTAATTTATCACGCAAAGCAATATTTCAAAGCAATAAATAAGAGGTAGAAAATTTGTGTGAGGAAGTATTTTTATTCTTATATAAAAACATAATCGACCAAGAAGAGAATGAGTTTAGAATTTGATCTCTATCTTTAAAAAAAAGGTTCAGGCCCTGCAAATTTTATGAACATTTAAGAATTTTTATGAACAATTAAATGTATCTCAAAAAGGAATTGGAACCAATCGGATCTTACGAAGTCTCATTCGATTTGTAACTAAAAGAGCACTAATAAAAACAAAAAATATTCACAAAAATAAAATAAAAAAATAAAATTTAAAATAAAAATTAAAAATGGTAAACAATTCACATTTTTGGACTTTCAATCGTTAATTATGCATAAACTATTGGGTTAAATTTAATGTAGTACGGCTCAAATTAAAGCTTTTTTATGTACCTTCATTCAACATTTTGCTCATATTACCATAAGATATTGAATATTGGATATAATTTATATGACAATAAAAAAATAATCAAAAAACACCATTTTTGTACCTTAAAAGTGCCATAAAAAATTATAACCAACAGTTTTGAGTTGCAAACACTTGAAGGCTACTCGAGGCATCGCCCTTCATAACCCTGTGCTGGTTTCAAAAATTCACTAATTAATGCATGTTTTTTTTACAACTTGGGCTAGGTGCTAGCACTGACCTAACTGTCATTTCACAGATTTAATATTCACATTGTGTGTGTGTGGTTGGGATATTGACTGCTAAACCTATGGATTCGTTCGCTTAATCATAATCTTCACATTGTTAAGACGAGCATGTACTAAAATTTAAAGTATGTTATGGTCATCGCTGTCAGCAGAAAAGTCATCAAAGTGCAGTGCAAATATGATGAAGTATTTATTTCATCATCTTCTCTACCAATTAAACACTGCAATAAAAAATAAAGACTAATTAAATGGAATTTATGATGACAAATTAGTGACTTTTACAAATCACTTTAACTTGTTAGAACTGGTTATGAATTAATAGTGCAGGATTTTGTATCGTTCGAGTTTTTTTCATGCAGGGTGGTGTTCAAGCATCTTTTGTACGGTCCATTTTATTTCTTCAGGTTTGATGAGACCGTTGTGTAAAGTTTTGATTCTTGCAAATGTTATTGTTGTTTGTAGATTATCCAGTATTTGTATAACTATTTGTAAATTTAGATTTATCTGATCAAAGATATTTCGAACTTGCATATAATGATTAAAATCGAAAATAAACTGGTTCATCTCTAAGTTAATTTTATTTGTCTTTATTTGTCAGCTATGAATTCTTGATTGTGTCTAAGTAATGAAATTGTTAGGTTAAAATTGGTCACTATTTGCTTATTCAGACCCAGTTGGTTATTGATGTTGGTAATAATATCCTTTTGGTTATTTTCAAGTGATTTAATGGTAGCCTTGTATCTTTCAGCATCTTCTTGATCGAGATTACTACAAATATATTTTATTATACTTCCCAATCCATTTATAAGTTCCCTTCTTTGCTTCTGGATATTGGATATATTGTGTCTTGTTTCTCTTTTGATGTTTGGAGGAGGTACTCTACAGTTGTATCAAAGTTTTGTAGACTGTCAAAATATGGTCGACTAAGTCCATTTTCTATTGCTCTGTTGGTAGTAATGTACTGAGATTCTATGGATATATTCTCTTCTGTGATGGATTCCAGATAGAAATAATGGATGAAGTCATGAGTGCTGGTCTGTATTCTTGCTTGTCCAATTGTAACTGGGAGAATTCCTCGATTGTCCTAAACAGTTTTAGCGTTAGTCTTTGGCTGGTGTTTGATGTTCTTTTGACTATCACTATATATATATATATATATATATATATATATATATATATATATTGTTATGATTTTAAGATACCCAAGGCAAATCACAATTAAAACAATAAAACTAATGTGATAATTTCACAATGCCCAAGGTATTCAACAATGATAATGAAAAATATCTTAATAATTGGTGGTGTTCAAGACATTTCATGATTTAAAAAGATGAATATGATAACCATATTGAATAGATGTAATGTTATGAAGGCACATTATAGTAATTAAATAGTTTTAAAATGATTTTATTTAAAGTTATGCAATTCAAATAACATAACTTTCAAAACAAGTGACCCAGTATAAAGGATTCTGATTAAATAATATTAAAAGTTGTAAATTTGTTTATTAGACATATCTTTATTTGAAATTTGAGCAATACCAAGAAGTTTCTTTTTAATTTAATGCATAAGAGTTATATCTTTCAAACACGATTGTTCAAACATTCAAAGGTTCTGGATGTATTTTGGAGAGACATTTTTATTGGCAGGATACATCCTATATTTTTGAATTTAGTTTGTAAATATATAAAATTAAGTTATACCAGACTTTAATCTTATAATACAAAACAATAGGTAGATCCAAATTATAATTAATTAGATTAAATTTAAAAAGCATCATCAAATGATTTGTTAAAGTCATAATTTTGGGTAAATGTTAAAAGTATATATAAGTTTGAACTTACAAAAATATAGTTTCAGGCAAGTAATTAATGCAAAATCAGTTGGTAAAATCTTTATAAACAAATAAAAGTTATTTCAATACTCTATTTTTCCTAATTGTTTACATATCTGAATTTTAATTTGTAGAAGTAAGAACAAAAACTATAAATTTTGGTGACATGATGAACTTTAAATGTCTGTAAAATTTTGTAAAGTACAAAAAGTGTCAACACCGCAACTGTCAAATAAGTGTTACCAATTTATGCCAAAATTTCACCTTCGTTCGATTACAGTTACAGTGTGTTCCGAACAAATGTTCTTCATAAAAACGCTTTATAATGCATTTATACAAATTAAATGAAACATATTGTTGTCTATTTCTTTAAGTTAACATTAATAGAAATCTTTAAATATTAGTTCTACGCGTATATAATAAAATATGTCTAGTAGCTGTAATGCCAGTGTACTTGGCAAAGTGATTCTAAAAAAGAACACACCTACCGCCTAAATATTTCGTGTTGGTATCATGTGACGTCACGGGCTGTGACGCCGATGACGTGCAACGGTTTGTAAATTAGATGGACTGTATAAGTATATATATTTATATATACTATATATAAGTATATTTATTTATATATACTATATATACATGTCCAAAAGTTTGGAATACGTACAAATAATATATCTACGCCTATGGTGGTTTTAAACCTGTTGTTGATATTCATTCTAGAGCGTTTTTAAATGAAAATGATAAAAAATTTGAATCGTTTTTGTATGATTTTGGTCACATTCAACTGATTAGCGTATTTACACATTATTTCAGTCTTTGTTTAAATTTGAATTGAGCAGTTTAAACATGCCTAGAAACGTGATATCTCATTTTGACAGATCTAGAGTAATTGCTTTAGAGTTACAACAAAGCTGTAGTCAAAGTTATATATATTGTTGATGTTACTCGGAGTGCTATATCAAAAATTAAAAAAAAAATCCAAGATACAAATGACGTCAAGGATCGACCCAGAAGTGGTAGAAGTCGATGTACAACAGCAGCACAAGACCGGCAAATAACATTGATAGCTCGTAGAAATCGTCTGGAATCTACAAGTCTTATATCCAGATAAATTTCTAGGCTTCAAGGACTGAATATTTCACGGCAAACAATAACACGCAGACTAAAGGTTGCAATGGGCTAGAGAAATGGTACATCATGGTACATCATGGTACATCATGGTCCTAATTGGAATAACGTGATGTTCTCTGATGAGTCAAAAATTGGCTTGGTATCTGATTCGCGAAAGAACACTGGTTTGGAGGGCCCCAGGACGACAAGCCCGACTAGAAACAGCCCAGCCCCCATTTGAAGGTGGCAGTATTATGGTTTGGGGTGGTATTATGACTGGTACACGGACGCCACTGCTGGTTCTGGAGAGAAGAGTCACTGGTGCTGTGTACATCGAGGAAGTTTTAAATCCTGTCGTACGTCTATTCCGAGGAGCAGTAGGTGATGAATTTGTGTTTATGCATGACAACGCACCTCCTCATCGAACAGCAGCAGTACAAAATTTTCTGGAAGAAAAAGGAATATCTACATTACAGTGGCCTTCGAATTCCCGCGACATGAACGTTATTGAACATGCTTGGGAAATTCTCAAAACACGCATCAAGAAGCGAAACAATCCCCCTATTACACTTCAAGAAGTAAAAGATGCTGCTCTTGAAGAATGGGAGGGAATTCCGCAAGCCCAGCTCGACCAGTTAATGGGCAGCATGCCAAATCGCCTACAGGCGTGCATAAAGACCAATGGGGGAAATACTAATTATTAGTTTTATTAAAAATAATTGTTTTCAATACTAATTTATTTTTAAATGTAAGTTGTACATTGTAAGTTTTTCACTACAATAGAATAAATAATTTTTTTGCATATCGTTTATCTAGTTTTGAGATTTATTTAGTATTGTTGAGAATTAAAACAAAATGATGTTTAACTATTCAGAAGATTTTATATATAAAAATCAATAAAAAGATGAAATATTCCAATATTCCAAACTTTTGGACATATGTGTATATATGTATAACCAGAACCACCAGTTTATTAGGGCTGCAGTCAGAAGGTTGACTTTGACACTCAACATTAACAACACAAATATAAAATATAATATTGGACAATACATTCTAAAAATTTTGGTATTGTCAGTGGCTTATGCTCAGTATAGTTCAGTGGCTTCAAAATTGGCTCCCATTTGCCGAGCGTCTCCGGAGAGCGTGAAAGCATTTTGTGGTAACTTCATTACACCTTTTATAAGATTAATATAGCAAACTTTTATAGTCACATCAATAATGTTACCTAAAGTTAAAATTAAATAAAATTAATATTACACTGTTGGAAGTGTGATCTTATAATCTTGTTAGTTCTCGGCAAATACTTATTTTTTACATAAGTTTTTTTTAACAAGTTTTAGTTTAATTGTAAACTGTATGTAGTTTCAATTAATTGTTTATACAACTTAACTATTAATGTCCAATATCTTAAGCTTCTTTACATATTATACCATTGACTGCTACATGTCTTTTTGAGGTAACACGTTTGTATTGACCCCTCTATGGATATTCGGTTTTTCATATTATTCTTTTTAGATGAACTGATGATGCTTTCTGATTAGAGAGCGAAACGTCTTCAAATAAATAGATAAAGTAGCCACCTTCTTTGTCTTTTTCTCCACCTTTTGACCAAAAAACCCACCACTCTTCGAGTTATCCTTAATTTATATTGGATTAACGGTCGTACTCCTTTTCTCGATATATATATATATATATATATATATATATATATATATATATATATATATATATATATATACTAAGGTACACTCGAAGAGTGGTGGGTTTTTCAGTCAAAGTGGAGAAATAAAAGACAAAGAAGGTGGCTACTTCATCTATTTATTGAAGACGTTTCGCTTTCTGCTCAGAAAGCATCATCAGTTTATCTAAAAAGAACAATATGAAACCAAACATCCATAGAGAAGTTAAAAATGTGTGTTACCTTACAAAGACATGTAGCAGTCAATGATGTTAAAAATATGAAAAAGCTTACGAAACTGGACATTTAGAGTTAAAGTTGTATAAAACAATTAATTGAAACTAGGTATAGTTTACAAATTAACAAAATTAGCACAGCAAAAGAACATGTGATAATCATACATGTTATTATAAAAACTTATGTAAAAAACATTAAGGTTTTTTTTTATGTGTAAAGAACTAGAAAGATCATGAGAATGCACTTCCAACAATTTATTTATAATCAGTTAAATTTTAATTTTGACTTTAGGTAACATTATTGAATTATTTAAGTTTAATATAGTAATAAAGATAAAAAATGAAGTTACCAGTCTTAATCTTACTGAATCTCGCAGGTAAATGAATTTACAGGTTAAACACCCACGCAAACAACGTGAATAGATATGGCCTTGAGGTCAAAATGAAAGAACAGCAAGGCAAAATACCAACCTCTAATACAATAGAGCGGTACATTCATAGAATGTGATAAATTTGGTTGACAACTTGTCGTTAAAAAGCCAAAAAATGAAAGGAAAAAAGTGGTTAAGATCGCCATTTTCTCTCCAGTGATTGATTTGTTAACAAAGAACAAAGCATGCGAGGTCAATCCAAAATATCATATATTATAATATTTATGATGTCACTGGTTAGCCAGCCAACAGGTGAAGATTAATTCAACTTCCACAGTCCAAGGTTCATAGCATTTGGAACTGTGAATGAAAAATATTCTATGAATCAATTTCAATTTAAAATTTTACCAAACAAGTTAATCAAAAGGAACAATTACTTTAAGTATGTAAAAGTGATATTGACCAAATAGTTAATAATTTTTATATATATATATATATATATATATATATATATATATATATATATATATATATATATATATATATATATATATAAATTATTAACTATTTACCGAAATATACTTGCCGAATTTGGCGTGACCTGAACCACGTTTAAGAGGCCATCACCGTCAACTGAGAGTGCTTTTGGCCTGAATTTGATGATATGGACACCATGAACTGGCCACCGAAACTTGTGATTTGGACTCTTTCTTATGGGGTTTACTTAAGTCGCAAGTATATGCGAATAGACTACTAACCACGATGGTCCTCAAAGCCATCGTTTTCGTTTTATTTAAATTTAAAAATCTGAAGCGCTTAATTAAAGATCCCGTATTATAACATAGAGTGTAGAAAATTTGATAATAAATCAACAGAGATAGAATATTAATCGATAAAATACACATTTTTAATAGATACATTAGACAAATCATTAAATAATTTTTATATTAAATGTTAACTTTTGTATTAATACTACCACAATTATAAGAAATTAGTTAGATCGTGAATCAATTTTATTTTAACCAGTGTCACTAATCCTTTACAAAATGAAACTCGGCAGCATAGAAATAATGGTCACTAAAACGTTAACAATCCAAAATGAGCAACAACTATTTGATGCGTTCTATTCGGCTCTTATGAAACAGATGGTGCATGCTTTAAAACCTCTTTTTATTATCTTTGTAAAGATTACAGATTTGTGAGTAACGATTTAAGCACTGTAAGATTTCTATAGACCATTATGATGAAGTTGTCCACAAATAGACCAGAGAAATTAGTAAAATAATAGTGTTTCGTGACATTCCTTGATACAGCTCTAACAATAGCCTTTAATAAATGTTGTGATAACAATAAGTAATAAACAAAATATGCAAAAGAATAAATGGAATTTTTTACTTATAAACAATGTAAGATCGCTATTTGATTTTAAATATTAAAGGTAAAGACCGGCAAATTATATGGAAAAGTGTTACAATTATACTGAAAAATCAAGAAAATTCTTTAAAATGGGAGTTTGGAAAGTTATGTGTTAACTTTTCTAAAAACGCATAAAAAGCAATAATTTCGCGTGAGGGAATAGGTAAAATATCACATATATTCAGCTATAAACATTTTAAGAAGTGTCATTTGAACACTTATTGCAAAATTACAATTGTTTATCACGAAAGCTTTTATAGCCGGTCTATTCCCAGTGCGAACTGTCTAGTGAATTTAGTAATTATTTTTTTGCGAAGTTAGTTACTTTTTGACAGACTAGAAGTGGCTGGAAATTACTGTACAACCAACCACACGTACCCATAGCCAATATTTATAGTAAACAAACGTAAATAAAATAGAACTTTACGAATTACCGACAATCAATATTTATTTATTTGCACCATATAATGTATTGAATAACTTATTTAGTGTACAAAATAAAAAACCGGTGTGGCAGTCCAGTTGGACTGCCGGTAGAAGTTACACTTCTATACACGCATTCGCCGTTACAAATTTATTTGGGAGTCAATCTGCACAATCATTACATATGTAATGCTAAAGGTAAGACATAGCAGAAAGAGAAACAGAATTAATAACAACTTACTAACAATTAATAAACAACATTTGACCTCTAATAGGAGTATAGTAAATGAAGGATTGAATCAATATTTTGATGAAAATGTATATTTTTATTTTCCTATATGTATGAAAGGAGTTAAATGCAAAAATTTTTTTACACATACTCTGCAGTAAAAGTCATTGTTTATTTTGTTATTAATATAAAAATACAATACACTGCAACATAATTCAATATAATAATACAATACAAATTAAAATGCAATATTTATAAGTATTTAAAAATGACAATAATATACATAACTTTTCTACTTACGCATATGTTTAATTTACCATGTAATAATATTAATAAAAAAGTCCTCCCCGACTGGAAATCGAACCCCGGTCTCCCGCGTGACAGGCGGGGATACTGACTACTATACTACCGAGGACAGGACACAAATGTATTTCAAAATTGACAGTTCTGGGTCATACAGTGATTTATTGAGATTATTATTTTGAAATACAAAAGACTAATATAATTATGAACATTATTTAATAAATAATACAAAACATATCACATAAATAATAATATTAATAAATATTTTATTATATATATAATATTATATGTATATGTATAATATATATAATATTAAATATATATATACAAAAGGAACATTTTTATATTCGAGAGAGGAAGAGAGAGAAAATATATCTTCTGTCTCTCTCTTACTCATTATCTTACATATGTAATGATTTCACAGATTCACTCCCATACAAATTTCCAATGTGGAGCGGAAATCAGAAAACGGCATACTTAATTGTTGTTGACGTTTTGGATCGAATCAACATAAACTTTGGTTTTATAAGCTTACAAAATAAGTATACTTCCCTATACAAAGAGGATTTAGCAAAGCAAATACATGATACTATAACAAACCAAGCAAATATTAGTAATTTCCAGCAGTTCATTTAGTTATGCTACGTATTTATGTCTTGCAGAACAACAATAGAACTATATTTGATAAAATAAACAGAGTGATTAATACAAATATTTACTAGAAAATGTTAAATTATAACTGAAATATATTTTTTAAATATATACTACCCAAAATTTTATGAGTTTAGTATACACTTCCACTATTTGTAATAATTCTTCCTTTTTTTCAATGAAAGAGTATAATAAAAGTTTATTTAAGCTGTTAAAACTGTGAGATAGGGACTTTTGTGTTGTAGGTTTCCAGCTACGAATATGTCAAAATATGCCCGAACTAAGCGAATGGACTTTATATACAAAGTTGTTATGCCTAAACTATTAGGTCTATATGAACGATCATTTAACGATTAAAAAGTTTATGCTAAATACTGTAAAATAGGTTTACAAAAGTACTATGACTGTAAGCTTATAAACATTTAAAATAACTAGCATCAATATGTAGGAAGTTAATCTTTTATATTCGAAATGTTGGCATTTTGTCACGAATTTAAAAGCAATTAAGACCCTTAGGACCAGACTTAGTCCTTTTTTCATTTTCTGATTTTATCATTTCAAAAATTGAATTCACAACTTCAAATTTATAAAAGTTGCAATATTTTCGGTTCTATTCAAAGAGGATTGATGTTAAATTTTGGATAGCTCGTTGCATATATTATAAAAATTCAATAAATTAATTTGTAAATTGTTTATTTAACCAAATAATTTGTTTAAACAATTTAAAATAAATGTTTATTTTACAAAATGTGTCTGTCAAAAAGGTTATGAAATGATAGGTAACTGTAATATTTAGGTATAAATTATAGTTATAAAAATAACCTTTTTAACAATAAATACAAAAAAATGTTATTTGAAAATCAAATGTATACGTGTTTATTTTTCTTGAAATGTGCTTATTATTTTTATAATTACTTTTCTTGTATGAAAAACATTACAAATATATTTTAAACAAGTTATTTGTTATAAACTTTATACAATTATAAATAAAAATAGTAAAATTAACTGTAACGTAAATTGTAATATGTTAATTATATTCGCAGATTAATTCCATAATTTTTATTTATATTATACAAAGTTTATAACAACTAATTTGTTTAAAATATAATTATAATATTTTTGAGAAAAAGTAATTATAAAAATAATAAGCAAAATCCAAAAAAAATTAACATGTAGAGAATTGATTTTCAAATAAAAAATTATTTTTTTTGTAAATGTATTGTTAAAAGATATTATTAATAACTCTAATATATCAATATTTAAGTTGCTTATCATTTTATAACTTTTTCTACTAATAATAATAAGAGAAAAGTTAAATTTTGCAAACGAAATATTTATTGTAAATTGTTTAAAGAAATTACTCGGTTAAATAAACAATTTACAGATTAACTAATTGCATTTTTATGATCTATGCAACGAGGTACCCCAAATTAAAAAAAAAACATCAATTTAGAACCGAAAATATTGCGACTTTTATCAAGTACCCCGGCACTTTTCTAATGTAAAAGTGGTTTCAGTTCAATTGCAAAAAGCTATACAAAAAGCTCCGGGGAATTTTTGAATAAAAAAGAGATAACTCGTGTTTTAAGAGTCGTACGACATTGTATTTTTTTTTTTATTCTTAGAAATATCATAATTTCGATTAAAAATAAATTAACTTCTTAGATGTTGATGCGTTTGGGTTATATTGAATGTTTATAAGCTTAAAGTCACAGTACTTTTGTAAAAATATTTTACAATAATTAGCATAAACTTTTTGACAGTTAAATTGACAGTTTGAAAGTTAAAAGTTGTTCTTCCTTACGTGCCATCTCCACGACGAAACTTTTAACACTACAGCCCAAAAGAGTTCAGTTGAGCTGCATCCAAACCATTCTTTGAGGTTTCTCAGCCAGTGCATTCTTCTTCTACCTATGATGCGCTTTCCTTGAATCTTTCCCTGCATTATTAGTTTTAGGAATTTCTATCTGTCACCACGTGTTATATAACCCAAATATTGTAGTTTTCTTATTTTGATGGAATCCAGTATCTCCCTGCTGTTCTCTATTCTTCTTAGTACTTCTTCATTGGTTATTCTGTCTGTCCAGGAGATTCTCAGCATTCTTCGATATGTCCACATTTTAAATGCTTCCAATTTATTGAGAGATTATTTATTTAAAGTCCATGTCTCCACACCATACAAAACAACAGAAAATACATAACACTTTAGTACTCGTTTTCTAAGATTTAGGCTGAGGTCTTTACAACATAATATTTGTTTCATATTATTGAATGCATTTCTAGCCTTTTCTATTCTAAATCTAATTTCTTTGGTATAATCGTTTTGTTTCATTAATGTTTACCCCTAAATAGTTATCATTGTGAACTCGTTCTATCGTCTTAGTATTTACGTGTAGATTGATGTATCTAATATTTTTCTTTGATATAACCATGAATTTTGTTTTCTTTATGTTTAGTGACAGACCAAATTCTTCACTCGCTGCAACAACCTTATCTAAAATTATTTGTAGATCTGTCATATTTTCTGCTATTAGTATTGTATCATCAGCATATCTAATTTCACGTATGCGTAGGCCATTTACTTTTATGCCTGCTACTTCATCTTCTAATGGTTTTTTGAATATTTCCTCTGTGTATGCAGTAAACAGTGATGGCGACAAGACCCAGCCCTGTCTTACACCTCTTTTGATTTTTATTTTATTAGTTTTTAAATTATTTATTCTTATGACAGCTTCTTGTTCATAATACAGATTATTTATTATTCTAATATCCCATGTGTCGATGTTGTTTGTTCTCAGTAGTTTTAGTAACTGATTATGTTTCACTGCATCGAATGCCTTGTTATAATCTAGGAAGCAGACGACATCTCTATATTAGCACATTTACTGCATATAAAGCTTTTCTGGTTTCTTGAGAATTTCTAAATCCGAACTGAGTTTGTCCAATGTCTTGTTTTAACTTTTTATATATATTCTACGATGAATAATCTTTAGGAATACTTTTAGTATGTGGCACATTAGACTGATGGTACGGTGATCGCAACATTGTCTGGCGTTTTTCTTTTTTGGTATAGTCACAAATGTTGATAGTAGCCATTCTTTAGGTTATATACCTGTTCTGTATATAATATTAAATAATTCGACAATAACATGTTATAAGTTGCAATATTTCTGTATAGTTTATTTTTATGAACGAGAAAGTAATTAGCATAATTTTAACTGGTAGCTCCGACCACTCCATGGGCGTGCTCAAGATTAATTGAAAAATTACTTTGAATAATTGTAAAAAATAAATGAATTATTTCAGTGTTATAAAGTGTTATGTGTATGTAAACAAAAGTGACCTCTTTTATCACACACTATATTAGAACTGACTGGCCTACATTAAAAAGGGTTTTAAAAAATTCACATTTTTTTTAATTTTTAAAAATTACAAAAGAGAAAAAGAGTTTTTAAAACCGTCTAAGGTATGTTAAATAGATGAATAAAAATATTAATATAAAACTTACAGCTACTTGTTACAAATCCAAATCAGATTCAGAAGATGAACTTTCAGAACCAAGATTTATAATAACTGGCTCGATCATTTTATCAGTAATATTGTCCAGCTTCCACATTTTTTCCTCTTCTTTAATAGTGTGATTTACTGCCTTTTCCCAGTTTTCAGGTTTTACATTATTTACGGCCTCCAAAAACAACTGTTTAACATCATGAATTTTAAAAGTGGTATTTTTTCTTGAAACTTCACTCTTTATCTGTGCCCATACCAGTTCAATCGGGTTTAATTCACAATGATATGGTGGGGATGTAAGTACTGTCATTCCACGATTTTTGGCAATTTCATCAATTTCGTATTTTTTAAATTTTTCTTTATGAAGGGCACACAACGAATAAAGTTCCTTTCTTATAGATCCGGGATGGTACGTAATATTTTTTGAACTCAGCCAATTCTGCAAGTCTTTTTTTAACCACTTGGTTGTGGGCAGTCCTTCTATAAGTCTGGAGTGATAACTTGCATTATCCATTACTATTACACAGTTCTTAGGAAGAAGATCTATCATTTGTTCGAACCATTCTTGAAAGACATCAGCGTTCATGTCTTCATGGTAGTCACCGGTACGAGTTGATTCAAAAGTTAATAAACCACCTTCAACAAAACCGTCTGAACTGCCAATGTGTACTATTATCAGCCTGCGTCCCTTTCCTGATGGTGGGTTTAAACCAGTAGATAAGTTATTTACAAAAGCGTGCCTTTGACTTGTAACAGTTTCATCCTGCCAAAATTTATTTGGTGTATGACCCTCGTTGATCCATGTTTCATCAAGATAAAATATTTTTCTTTTTTGGTTTCTCATTTCCTTTATGGTTCTTAGAAAATGTCTTCTCCATATGACAATATCGCTTCTTTCTAATAAAATAGACTTTCTGGGATTCTTTTTTCAGCGGAAGCCTATTTCTTTTAAAAGTTTCCATAACGTACTTCGACTCATTTCTGGGTAATCCTTATCATCTCGAACTGAGACAAGAACTTTATCCAATGTTGGAAATTCTTGTCTAAAGAAGAATTCATGCACTTTCCGTCGAAGTCCTTCTTTAAAATGATATTCTATTTGAAATTTTGGTTTCCCTGGAGCATTACGTGGCATTTGAAAACTACCACATTTCTCTTCTTTAATAACTCTGTAAATCGTAGATTTCCCAACACCAAGTGTACTGCTAACTAACTCAACGGTCTCATCAACACTTTCACATAAACGTTTGTCTGTAAATGATTTAAAACAATTAAATATTAATGTTTTTTCATTAACTGTTAGAGGACCAATTTTTCGGCGTTTACACGGCACTTCCAAATTTTCCATAACACTAGTATACACAATAAACTGCACCTTGCAACTGAAGTACCTACTTTTAGTGAACTGTTAAGAATTTTGAATACGCCACTTGGACCTTCCTATATACAAAATGGAAAAACCCACTATCACATTTTCTGTGGAATAAGTTTAAAAGGTAATTATCTAGTCAATTACTGTCGTAGATTCCTGGAATTAAAGAATTAAATGTTTGATTGTTGAAACCCTTACTTCGTGGAATGCACTCATTTCAGATAAAATAAAACGTTTTATTTTATCTAAAGAATTAAACTTTATTTTGCAAATAGGCAAAGAATTAAACTTTATTTTGCAAATAGATAAAATAAAACGTTTTATTTTATCTAAAGAATTAAACTTTATTTTGCAAATAGGTAGGTACTTATTAAACTTTTATTGGTTATATATAATCAATAAAATAAACATCTTACTATTTCTTGCAAATTCATTAGTACCTGTTAACCTCCATCACTCCGACACTGGCAACCTTATTTAGGGATGAGTAAACCTCACAACTATTGTATTCTATTCTGCTCCAACCTTTATACCTGGTGGTCATACTCAATTTAAAATTGTTTTCCTATATACTTCTGTAAACTTGTTGACAAATATCTGTTTTTCATTGAGTCACCCGTATCAACAGTTTAGGGATTTGCATACATTATTTATTGTTTTATTACTCTCTCATACATAAAAATACACTATAGGTATTTCGTCTGGTCCTACTGATTTCCCGATTTTCATTTTTTTAATTGTGTGTTTTACTTCACTTTCTGTTATTTCTGGTCCAGTCTTTTCAACGAAATATTCGTTATCTATTTTGTCTCGTTTGTCGTTAAATAGCTGTTCTATATAGTTTGCCCATACCATCAATTTGTTTTCTGTATCCATTACTGTGTCTCCCTTTTCATCAACTATTGTTTATTTTGTAGCATTTCTATTTCATCAAATTTTTCTTTTAACCAATTTTCTTTTGCTATTCGAATTTGTCGCTGTATTTCGTTTTGTGTTTGCTGGTACAATGATTTATTTTTGTCCTTATTGTCAATAATTTTTAAAAAATCGACTTTTGAAGCTATTTTTTGAAAAATAACTTTACAAACTCTCCTTTTAAAGGATTTCCTATGCATTTTCAGTAAAATTGTATCACTTTTCCACATAATTTACCGGTCTTCACCTTTAGTATTTAAAATTAAATAGCGATCTTACATTCTTTATAAATATTGTTTATAAGTAAAAAATGACGTTTGCATATTTTGTTTGTTACATATTGTAAATAATTTTACCAAAAGCAGTTGTTAAGATACCCGTGTAAAAGATTGTCTTGGGGAAATCGTTATTTCCGTGGTCTAAAACGGATAAAATAGTTTTATTAAATTATATTAAGATTTGTAACGTTTGATCTGATTAAAATTAACAAAGATAACGGATAATGTGTCGAAAGAACAGAAGGCTGTTTTAATTAAAGCAAATAAAGAAGTAAATAGTTTTTTTTTCATTAATATGATATCGAGACATGAAAACAATGCGATGAAAAGAATTACTGTTTTTCAAATGAAGCAATTCACCATAATACGTTATACTAAGCATAATCCTTGTTAATATTTATACGGTAAACAGGTAACTAATGGTTTCTCAAAGATTCGCTGTTATTTGTTTTGTTGAATCTAAACTGTAAAGTATTTTAATTTCGCAGCAACGTATCGTCGAGTTTAATAACATTATTATTATAATTGCACATTATACAATAACGAGAGTGCGATACCATTGTTGAGCTCGACATAATAACTGATATTATCAAAGGCCGACTAAGCTTCTATGCCTTTGGTCCAATGTGAACTTTCAAGTACAGAACGATGTACCTATACAGTGTATTTTTGTCCACAACTTTTCTTTTTCTACTAACAATTAAATTTCGATCACCGTACAAATAAAAACAGACTTGAAAGTATTGAAAATTGATCAAATATCGGAGAATAATATAGAATTTAATACTCTAAAAAGATTAACCACTACTGTCGCTCAATAAACTATTCGAAAATTGTATTCAATATTTTGAAAAATTGTGTCAGTGTTTACCCAATATAAATAAAATTTATAAATCATTTGCAGAAGTGAGTTTATTTTATAATAAGATAAAAGAAAAAAGAAAAAAATTTATTAAAATCCTTTATAAAAGGTATATAATTAAAAAACACAATCGGGCTATATCATAAAGACAAAGCGTTTTCGGAATCCATATTCCATCATCAGTGTCTGGGTGTACATGTTTTGATCCACCAAATTTCTACTACTAAGCGCAAAGGATCATACCTTTCTCGCAAGTTTAGTATCGGAAGAATCACTAGAACAATACACAAATTACACTACCAAGACAGTACCATTTTACGAACGAGTTAAAAGACTAGCGTATTATATCAATCAAATCACCTTGGCACTCATAAAAATATACCAGACACCTCCCTGGACAGTTTCTTTACCAATAGTAGACCTCTCCTTACTTAATCATAATAAGCATTCACACATTTCCGCTGAGGTCAGGCTTCACTATCATGCAAATTTACTCAAATATTCCACTTACAAATTGTTTTTCACTGATGCCTCCAAAGATTGCAACGGAGTAGCAGCAGCTACTGTATCAGAAAACGTAATTTCTGCCCCTAGATTAACTGACGGCTGTAGTGTTTATACCGCAGAGCTCCAAGCAATACTTAACGCACTAAATCATTGTAAAACCACAAATGAAAAACAAATACTAATATTATCAGATTCATTAAGTTCTTTACAGGCCATTAAACATGTTTATCCTACACACATCAATCTATTCCTAATTAAAGACGCGTTGCAACAGCTCCAATTTTCTGGGAAAACCATATCATTTATGTGGATCCCATCCCATGTCGGAATAACTGGTAATGAGCTAGCAGACAAAACAGCGTTTGAAGCAATAAACAATGTGAACATACCGACCGAACAGGTATACCAATATCAGATACTAAAACTTTATTTAAGAATCATGTAAATAAAATCTGTCAAGAAATATGGGATCAAACAAACACAAATCTTAAAAGAATCAAACTAGACGTATCTTCAAAAAATCTTCCTATACCACCAAAACGAAAAGACCAGGTAATTATCAGCAGACTCCGGCTTGGTCATACACGACTTACGCACGGCTACATAATCTCCAAAGAACCACTACCAATGTGCCAAAGATGCCAAACACCTTTCACAGTCAACCATATAATAATAGAATGTCCAGAGTACACCTCAGCCAAGGCGATATTCAAGATACCCAACAGCCTGAAAGAAGCACTGGTTACAAAATTCAATGAAGTTCTGTCTTTTTTAAATTACTGTAAACTCTATAATAAATTATGATTTAATTTTTGTTACATGTACATACATGTACATTGTACCATATTGTTGTAAGTCATGACTTTTAAAATGTACCTTATTTTCTCTATTTGTATCATAAACCTACCGCTAATAACCCTAGTGATTGATGCGGATAAATAAAATAAAAAAAAGTAAATTAGCATAAAGTACACTAATTAACACAATGTCGCACAATAAACAGAGGACTGCTCACTTGAATTGTTAAAAATACTTAAATAAGTTGAACAAAGGCCCTCATGTTGCTTCTTCTGTTTTTTTTTTAATTTGAAGTACATATTATAAATAAATATGTTCTTTATAATAACTTTTGATGTAAAATAGAAAGACGGTATTAGATTTAATTTCGATGCAGGGCATCTGCAAGCCGCTTATACGTATTTCAACCTCATTAGGTCTCATCAGAGCAACATATGCAGTTGCTTTGAATCCAAACCAAATCTCCCTTGTCATAGGACAGTAATTATAAATATAATTATTTACAGACGTTACAACGCCATCTAATAGCAACACTAGGAATCCTAAGATTTCCTAGTTTGCAAAACTAAACTGACGGAACTTATTTTAAGATTTTCCTGTCTGACAGGTGAAATGTTTCGGGAAAATTAGAGAAAAATTCCCTAGAACCAAAAAAAGTCGCAGAGGAAAACCGTGTCAGACTCAGCATAATGAAGCGATACTTAATATTTGGAGAGAATATCTATCATAAACTTTTTTGCCGACGGGCACTCTAAGTATATGGTGTGTCTAAATACTCTCTATGTCTTTCTTCCAATAGGTTCCTTGGTAGTCTTTCCTAGTAGTATATTAGTAGGGTGCTTTTACTAGCAGGTAGTCTGAACCACACTCAGCTCCTCTTCAGACTTTTACATAATAAGCTATTATAGAAGTGTCCTGTTGAATCATGGAGATGCTACGAATTCTCTACCCTTTTATATGGAGTTGAAGCCTGGACAATTACGGACGCAACTTAAAAAAGACTAGTGAGCTTTGACATGTGGTGTAATCGAAGAATGTGGAAAATATCATGGACACAGCACGTACCAAACACGGAAACATAAAGAAAGATGAAAAAAGGAAAAGAAATACTCAAAACCACGAAGGAAAGAAAAGTGAGCTACTTTAGTCGCGTACTGAGAAATGAAAAATATGAGTAGATGCGTTTCGTTATACAAGGATAAGTGAAAGGAAAAATAGGACCGGAGAGACAAAAATTTAAAGCAGTGGAGTGGAAAACAAGATAAGAGCTCTTCAGAACTGCTGCAGACAGAGTAAAAAGGGCCGTGATGATCTCAAATGTCCTTAAAGGATGAGGCACACGAAGAAGAAGAAGTTTAACCACAACATATTCAATAATTGTGTCGTGCAATTATTTTACTGTCAAGAGCTTTACCCATTCTTCCGTTCAGATAACCTCACAAGAATGTTTTTTGTCTATTTTCCGTCCTGTTAAATCCCTCAAAGAGTATGTCAGAGAAATAGTATGTTGTGTTTCCAGTGTATATCTTAGTCATCTATAGGAGCATAGATACCAAATATGTTAATTTCTCTAGCTTTTATTTTGATGTCGTCCCTTATGGTTTTTTCATCTACTGCATCTACTTTTTTACTGCAATAGCTACACCAGCTTTGGACCGTTTTGCTTTTTCTACTCCACTCCAAAAGTATATGTACTCATCCCTGTAGCTGTTTCCTTGTACCTTTTTTCTTTGTTTCACTGAGTACAACTATGACGATAAGGCTGCTCTGTGCGATATTTAGACGTGAATTTTTTCTCATGGCGGGTAGCTCTATCCCTCTTCTTTTATTTGGGCTTGGTACTCGCAGTTACTGAGCTACTCAATCCACCCAGTCACTACCAGAGGTTGAGTTATCTTATAGTGTCTTTATATTATTTTCTTTAAAGTTCCCTTTTTGGTTCATGTCCGTTCCGTAATTCTTATGATATTAATGCTTGCATGTAGCAACAAGTTCTTTAAATCTCTTTAAATGGACTGGACTATAAATATTTTTTAGCGGCACTGAATAAAAATAGTGGCTCTCAGAGTATAAAGAAACTACAAGATTTACATCATCCATTAGTTCTGAATTTATCTGTTTTATCGTAGCAAATTCAATTGTAGGTAGGTATGTTTCAAGTAACTCTTTTAAGGATAACATATCTCTCTACAGTTCGAATAAACGTATCTCTCGTTCGGAATTGGCTTGGCGAGGAGGTAGCCGGCATAAATAAAACTGCTGAAGCAAAGAAAGATAACAGACGTGTTGCTATAAGTATTCAAAGCTATCAGTTGATTAATTTCACCGATAATTTGCAATATATGGAAGCAAACATTAAAATGCCTTAGGCAATTCCGATAGAAAATCAATGGTTGACGTTTCTTATTGACTGGTAGCAACATTTTACAAAGAATTGATCTTCACATTATATATTTATTCAAGAAGCATAGAAGAAAGTGAAATGTTCATAAATTAAATATTATTATCCTTAATAAGCTTTCAATACTTCATGTCGCCCATAAATATAGAACGTGTGAAAATACATAAACATGATTATTTGTATTTTATAAGTATTTACAAAAAAAATGGGATTTGTTAAATGACAAAAACTTGATAGAAAATTCATCTCTTAAAAAATATGAATCAAAATCAAACTTATCAATCAATCAATGTAATTTAGTATAAAAGATAGTTACGATCCTAGGAAAATGACTTACAAGTGCTATAAGTCGACAATTTCAAGTAGTAAGGAAACCAACTGTTTCTTGCTTAATTTTCTTTATTCATCACTTCTTTTTTGACATTCTAATTAATTTTATCATGATAAACCTACTAACTGCCGAATCCCTAATTGGAATATTTAACAGTGCAGCACCACTTAGGTTTACTCGTAAGGCTTGTTAAGGCGTAGGTGTTTTTCGTATCTATCTCTGTCGATCCGTCGAAAAGTGTTCGTAGGAGGATGTTTTAAATCAACACGATGTATATACGGCCTGTTTCTCTGATTCCGTTAACTAATCATGACAAAAGCAGATGCGACAAAATCGTTAATAAAATATCTTGAGAATTGAATAACGCGATGAATTGACCATACGGTGGACGTAAGTTTGTAGATATTTAAGCACATTAAAGGGGGATAAATAGCGTATTGTAGTAGAGATATATTTATCATCTTGTTGAAAACTAGTTAATATGTTTTTGTTATTGACAAATCACTCAGATACTTATCAAAATACTATCGAATATACATGATCTTAAATCGTATGTTATCGTTCATTAAAATGAGAGAAAAACAAATAAAATAAGCTGCAGTCTTTCTACTAAACCAAACAAATTGGATTGATTCTAAAATTGACGAAAATTATAAAAAAAAAATGCTAGAGGTAATGCTTATGAAATGGGAATACTTATTAAAATACTTCCGAGACGGCATTTCTTCAGAGAAATTTAATTTATCGGGTAAAGTGAACAGAAGAAACACGAAACACTTATTGTAACTCTAGACAGAATGTGTGAATAGAGTTCTCAAAAAACGTGTTTGCATTAATAATTTAAAAAGGCTTGTGCCGTCCCTGGACGTCTTCATTTAATCAGATTATGTATTTTTGAAATGTATTCAAACAAGCTGATTCATGGTGAATGGATTATTTTTATCTTGTCCACGTTGTTTAATTTTTGGTGTACAAATTCAATAGTTGTAAATTTAACTGTATTGTAATTCCATGAGACACTATAAGCATTGTCTCTAGATAACTCCAGCGGTGGCCATGCTCCACTGAACTACTCATTTAGAGATAAACTTTAACATTTCTTGAGTCCGGTGGTCCATGAAGATTCTTTTGTCTGCATTTTCTGCTTTGTTTAGTTAGGCCGTGTTAAATTAGCAAAAAAAATGAGGTGCTTAAAATATTTACCTACTAATTGAAATTATATTTTGTGACAGTTCTAATTGGTAGGTCCGCTACATATATACATATATATATATATATATATATATATATATATATATATATATATATATATATATATATATATATATATATATATATATATATATATGTAATATAGACTGAAAAAGCGATAAACGCTTGTCATCAACGCTGATGACAAGCGTTGTTTTTGTTTACTGTAGCACCCTGATGATGCAAATAAAGATTTGCGAAAGCTTGGTTTACTAAAAAGAGTACTTCTTTGTCCTATCTTCCGCTGCACACCCAAATATTTGAGTTTTGTATATATATATATATATATATATATATATATATATATATATATATATATATATATATATATATATACATATATATTATTATTATATATATATATATATATATATATATATATATATATATATAGAAAAGAAATTTAATCTTTGCAGATAAGTTAAATAGTAAACTCTTAAATATTGGGGAAATCTGCAAGAAAGACTATCAATTGTTTCGCCGAACGTTTTCGCCAAAGAGAATTAATTTGGCTTCTTCAGGGCAGAAAGAGAATAAATTATAATTAGCTACCATATATTATCTATTAAAACATTATTAAATTATTTTTAAGATGTATTAGCAGCAATTTTTATTTACTAAACTAATTTTTATTTGGTAAGTTAACAAAAATTGTTTTTTCTTTCTAGTTCAACCTTATAAGATATTTTGTCTTTTTTAGCAGCTCTTGATAATAATTGTAAACACAATTGAAAGCTCGAGATATAAAAAAATAGTTAACCAATAGCCCTTTTATTGACTCCAACCCATCCAAAACAGTTATATATTTTTTCCAAACGAGTCACAAGTACTTCTTTTTTCTTATATATATATATATATATATATATATATATATATATATATATATATATACTTATATATATATATATATATACTTATATATATATATATATATATATATATATATATATTTGTACTAAGATATTAGCCACTTTCGTTAGGTGTTCTACATGACATTCGATCTACACGACACAACTATTTAATTTACCGATTAATTAATAACTAAATCATTCCAAGTTATGACAGGACTGCTTTTGTCGCTTTTTTATATTTAATGATAAGAAGGATGCAAAAGAACAGATCCTTTTAAGAGAACATATGTAGCGCGAATAGTAA
Organism: Diabrotica undecimpunctata; assembly: GCF_040954645.1. Classification (NCBI taxonomy): domain Eukaryota; kingdom Metazoa; phylum Arthropoda; class Insecta; order Coleoptera; family Chrysomelidae; genus Diabrotica; species Diabrotica undecimpunctata. Next base: position 42,097,729 of record NC_092812.1, read on the forward strand.
AAGGACTAATCTGAATTAGGATATGTTCGAATCTTAAAAAAAAGCAAATATAAAAATTTTTGAATAATTAATTAAAACCAAAAGCGAAAATTATGCAACAATAAGTAATTAGATAATATAGATAGTAAGATATTTTATAAAAACAGAATACAGTTAGTTGTATGCATGAAATTTTAAAGATTTCAAGGCTGAACGTTTTAGTAAACCGAACCTTTTTAATGATTTAAATAACTTTTTACTCTAATATCCGTTAAATTGTCTCTGTACCAACCGCGGATCTTCATTTTCCCGCATCGTCTATTAATTCCGATCAGATTGTTTCATTTTATTAATTTAAAGAAAAAAGTTTCAGATTTCAGCGGTAGGTAAAATTTCTATTACATTAATATTATCTGTATATAAAACAAAACACCTAATCATAGTGAAGTCTTTAAAAACAAGTAATGTGGTCAGAACCGAAAATGGCGCCAAAAAACGTTGGTATTGATAATTCTACGTTTTTCTAATTATATACGAACTGGTCTGTAAAAATATCACAGTTCAAGCGTATCAAACACAAATTGAAATATATATAGTGTTTCTTTAATTAAAGTCTAGTGGGACCGTAAGGGCAGTAATGGAAGTTTTCTTTGATTATTTTTCAAGTAGAATCCATATTTTTGTGCAGATATGCAGCAAATTTCTACAAGAAAAAAGTTTCTGAAAATTATTCGTTATTTCTCAATGGGAATAATAATTTACTCTAGGACCAGGGGGGTTCAGTATGCACTTTTAGGTCCCCTCGTTATCTTGACGTTTTTGTATGTTTTTTGATGCGAAGATTCGATTTTCCGAAGGTATCAGGCTTAAAACCTGTTAGAAAATTTTAACAATTTAATTATTTAAAAAAATTTCACTTCAATGTTGCGAATTAATTTGTTTATAAGAGATTTAAACAAAATTAAGCTATAAAAAGTGCATACGCAACTCCCTCTGGCTCCTGGACTATATTTCCGTAAAATCTCCGTAAAAGATGTTTAGATGAATGCCCATAAGAGTTATTTATCTTGATTGTTTCGCGTTTGGTAAAATTTGGTTAAAATAAATTTTTTCCGATACAGTTCAATATCTTCATAGTTCCCATAATTTCTTATGGTTTCTTTTTTAATTCTGCTTATAATTCAATTCAATTCAATTCAATTAATTCAAGTCCATCGACTTGTCCAATATTGAAGTTGATTTCTTGAGAAACTTTTTGGGAAACGAATTCCTTCAATACTTCTTTATTTAAGAAAGCTATACATATGTAATTTCTTTTCCAATATACATTTTATTATCATATTTATAGCTAAGTCACAAACACAGTTATAAAACTTTCATTTTTGAAATTATAACAACTGAATATATTTTAATATTTTTACTGTCTAAAATCTTATAGATACATTTCACTTTCAGAAAAATTTCATTGTAGCCTCTATGGATTTCTGAAGTTTTAGAGTTTCTTGCGTATTACACCAGTCTATCTGGGAAAAAATCATTGATTTCACGTAAAAATCTTATACAGATATTTGAAGATTGTAAAAGGTATATGAGGGTAGCTGATGAAAAATCCGTGAAGACATACAGTTTTAAACAATCTTAAAAAGTGAAAAAGTTATTTTTTTGCCTATAAAATGTTTCTTATGCAGTTTAGAGATAAATGGTTCAAATAAAAATTGTAGATCTTAAAATGTTGTATAACTTTTTTTTGCATAATGACATGTAATAAAACTACCTAAAATTGTGGCAGTTAGTGAGTTATTAAAGTGTGCTAAATTTCAAACCGATCGACCAAATAGCTTATAAGTTATTCAATTTGTTTATTCCGGAGAGCGATTATGTAAACAACCGTACTCGTCCAAACAGTCACTCTAGAGTTATTTTGTAAATCGCAATCGCTTCTTTGAGGCTTCTTTAAGGTTTATTAAAAAAAATTTCAAGATTTTATTAAAATTTGTTAATTAAAAAAAATAGTTTGAAAAAGGGATGAATTTTTAACTTAAAATCATTTATATTAACTTTTTTTATGTACTGACATTTTTTATGTACTTGTATGTAGGCTCCACGAAAATCTGATGAAAAAATACACGTGTCGAAAAAAAAAATAGAACCTTCTGTAACCAATAGGAAACCAGATAACATTTTTTTCTTAAAACTATTTCCATTGTTTATTGATATTAAGAGATGAAACTTAAACAAAATGTGAAAGAAGATCTATATTTTATGATTTAATTGATGGACGGCATACACAGTGAAGAAGCAAAAAGTTATAACCCGCTTAAATGTTGACACTTTTAAAACACCGCCACTGAAATGTGGAGAGGAGAACAAACTGTCCGCTGCAGTATCTCTTGTGTCTTGTTATAGCTTGTTTCTTGTTATTGGTCATATAAGTTTTTGTTTTTTTTTTGGAAAGTGTGCTTTTTCACCAGCTTTTCATTGAACATACTTACAACCGTGTGACAGAAAAAAATATCAAAGTTATTATAAATGTTTAGAAGCTAATAAGTAAGCCCTTTTTCAAACTGTTTTTTTAATAACAAATTTAATAAAATTTTGAAGTTTTTTAATTATCTCTATAAAGTCATAAAAAATCGATTGCGATTTATAAAATACCTCTAGAGTGACTGTTTGGACAAGCACATTGTTTATATAATCGCTCTAGAGGATAAACAAAATTAAATCTATTAAAATAAACTATTTGGTCGAGCTGTTTGAAATTTGGGATACTTGAATAACTCATTTATTTGCCACAATTTTAAATAGTTATATTACATGTATTTATGCAAAACACTTAAGTTCATAACATTTATAAATTACTACAAAAATAGTGTTACAAAAATAGTGTTTTTTATCTCGGTCAATTGTTTATGTATTTTATTTTCGAAACTGTCAAAACAAAGAACTTTTTATGATCTAGAACTTTTATTTAAAATATTTTTCTCTAGAAGATATAATAAAATTTTTATAGGCAAAAGCTATGTTTTTCACTTTTTAAGATTGTTTAAAAAAACAAAACAAAATCAGCTGTACGTCTTTACGGATTTTTCATCAGGTACACCTCATATATCTTTTAGATCCTTCGAATATGTGTATAAGTTTTTTTCAATGTGTTGAAAGCGAGCTAGATTCAGTTCAAATTTGCAGTATACAGAATAAAGTTGCAGAAAAATGTAATATTTATTGGATATATATGCGCCACACCCTGTAAATGTGTAATGTATTACTCCACTGCAACCTTTCCTTAATTACGGCGATTCATCAACTGTATTTTGAAACCACTTCTTCGGTACGCATTCGATATGTTTTTATCTGTGCGGTTTCAGTCCGTATCTGAATAATCTGCAAAAGATGCTAGTTGCTTGATGCTGTTGTAATGAATTTAACAATCTATTTAAAACGGTGTTGTTCGAGTTTCTCAATTACTGAGGTATATAAAACGAGAGTGCATCTTGCTAAGAATATTACTTCAATTTCAAGATTTGTTTTTATTTTGCAATTTTCTAGATTGTGTGAGTCACTGTACTCAGAATATTATCCCTTAGGCTGTCGCTTGATTTCTTTCCAGAAAGACAGGGACGAACGTCGTTTAAGTATTTTAAATTGTCACTATGTCTATTATTTATTTATTGGAGCACTCCCCCCACATATATTTCGTTTTTATTTACTAATTGATTTATTTTTTCGAATGTCTAATTTCTTCCAATATTTATAAACTTGCTTACACTATCGAGATTTTGTCCCTACGGTTGTTCTTAACTTTTTTTATTTTCTTTTTCTTATCATCGTCTTGTCCACATATTTTCTTACTTTATGACTATTTATTAACGTCCTTTATTATTTTAGCTTTAAAACAGAGTGTTTGATAGATCTCTAGACAATGAACATAGAATGACATGAAATAATGAGACAGTAAAAAAAGTTGGACAATATAGATTTTAGATTTCAAAGAGATCCTTCCTGTCTCTTAGACTTTTTCACACTGCCTCCTGAAAGATCTTTTGTGTATACATTACACATATATGTTTCTAACTCTTAAATACTTAATGATTTTCCTTGCTGCGCCTTTTATGCTCGCTTGCTAGAATTTTGTCTGCTCTTGCTGAGCATCATCACCAAGTTAGGGGCTGGCTGTTCATGTATTAAGCACTATAGAGGGCGGGGGGCTTTGCTTTGCTTATTTTTAATCACATGATGGGGTCTATATGGTGACTACGTTAGCATTAGTTATTTACTTGTTTACACATATTGTATTTTCTTATTTTCCAATTTTACACAGTATAATTGGATTTGACATTATTCGAATTGGGACCTATCTTCGTTTGATTCCCAGAAAAACTAATTCTGTGAATGGATGAAGACACGTATCTATAGTCCCTGTTAAGCTCACTCGAGCTCATAACTGGTGACCAGAAAATCCGCTTAAATAGGAATTTCGCTTAACATCAAGCCGTTTTTTGGAGAACATAGCATCCATACTTGGACTAGATCAAGTTTTTTTGATATCTCAAGATCATAAAACTCGGGTCCCTATTGGTGTAGCTGCGGCAAATAAGCAAGCACCTCTGGGTTATAGGATCTGCTATACAATCCTTCAACCGACATGATCTCAATGCATTGTTTTTAGCTACCAATGTTCCTGACAGAAGTGTGTATAACAAAGTAGAGCTCAGAATGGCTCCCCTTAGTCGTGAACTGGCTGGTTTGATATTGCTTCATGACCATTTTGGGTCTCATTTGAATGAACTTGGCGTTATAATTATTGAACATTTATAAAGCTCCAATTTCGAGTTTTCTGGAAATATGGTAGCTGGAGTATGAAGTTCAATAGAAATTGAGGGCTATCATGTTACTTGCAAAATATGTTGGACCGGCCGAACAAGACCTTCCTGATTTCCCAAACATTAAATAGCATTTAAAACATGTGCGTGAAAGCCAATACTTGCTTCAAATTGTAAAATGTAGAAACATAGAATGATGTCGTCTAAGAGGTGGCCTATTTAAATTACTAGACAACATATTTCATATACCACCAGTAAGAGCAAAACAAACAGTTGATGACGTGGTATTGGATGATGGAGGGCAATTTTCGCTCATGGACATGGTCCACTCAAAGATTTCCTGCACAACGTATGTTTATCATGCTTGGGCCATGTCACTAAATTGTCACATTGAGAAGATCGAATACCATCAAAAACTTAGAATAATGGACTCAGGTGTCATGAACTGAAGACTGTTAATTGGAATTAATATGTATACCAAAAATTTAAAGAAGTTTGTTTTGTTTGTAATATTACTTAAGATTATAGTATTTGCATACCGTGTCAATAACGTTTGTTTAATTGAATATTATATGCGTTAAAGTCCTCTGAGAAAAATCTATTTTCTCATTTGTAAAATTATAACTGCTACTCATGAATCAATAAAAAAACACAATACATTAAAAGAAAAATGCACATAGCAAAAGTTTACGTAACATAGAAGGGAGAGGGTAAGAGCTTTGCTTACTTTTGCTGACAAGTAGAATGGGGGTAAATGATTGTAACAGATCTGCTTACGTAATACTTGAACGGCCCCTTATCAGTATTTTTTAGCTTCACGGCACCTCCACTGACGGTCTAAATGAAAGCATAATTATTAAATCCAAAGTTTCTCATTCATACTTAACAATAATTTAGTACTTTACCATAGGACCGGCATATCACGGTGTTTATCATATCTCGGGTTAGGTTAGGGTTAGGGAGACGCCTGAGGGGTTATATAATTAAGCAGGTAATTAACAAATAAACATTTAATGAAGAGCTCTTTTATATATAATGCTTGTCTTGTTTGATCCAATCTAATCTTGCAATGCAGTATTTAAAAATATTGCTGCATTCCATAAAGAGTTCGGTAGTAGAAGTTAATTTTGTTTATTAGTAACCAGAATTAGTAAACAAAACGTTTAGTAAATTGAAGACAAACATTTAACAACACCAAAATACTGATTAGATTTCAATTTTTTGACATGGCATAAAGAAAGTAAAATTTTAACACAGAGAGTAAAAATTTAACGCTATAATTTTACTCTTAGAGTACAAATTTAACAAATTACCAATTTAACCTTACCTCGCAAAATACCGCATGCCAGAAGAAGGCTAACGTCACCAGGTTTCGCCTGAGAGTCGTAGTCCCCATAGTGAGCATTTGATTTAATATTGTAGCGACTAATGAACCACTGAGCCTCACAACGTAGTTTCTAAGTAACTCTTTAAAAACGGAACTTGCGAACATAAACGACATAGAGATAATAATCGTTGAAATCGGAAAATGCACCGTAACCTTGGTATGAACTCACTAGTCAGCTCCTTATATTCCCACCTTCTCATAACTTATAATCACAATCCAAACAGCTGGTATTGGGAGATTTTAACAGCCCAGCATACTTTACGATTACACAGATTTGGACGCAAATGTAGACGAAATAGAAGCCTGTACAAAAACGAGTGATCGCTCATGAATTTATGACCCAAAACTTCCAATATCCTTTCACGGTAAATTTCGGAAAAGGGGGTATAACCGGGATATCTGTTTTTCAAGTATTGACCTTCAAGCACCAATAGTATATGACCCCTACCAAGATCTTAAAATAGACGAAATCCCAGAGAGCCCAAAGAACTCATGCGAAGATATGAAAATTTTTATACTGTTGATCCTTCTAGCGAAGAAGCGCTTGACATATAGGGCCGAGATTTTATAAGTTTCACCAGAGTGAAAAGAGGGGCAGAGTGTGGAACAGATCACAAACTTGTGGTGGCATGGATGGAATTCCCCTATATCTGGACAAAACAAAAACATACATCGATTGTTACAACGGGAACGACAATAAACGAAAAGAAGCTCAAATTACATCTATTGCAGGAAGAATCAATAAAAGATTTATACAAAAGAAGACTAGACGAAAAACTAGAAGAATTCAGATATGACACGTTAGATGAAATGCATGAACACATAAAAACCTGCCTGATTTCAGCGGCGTTAGAAGCTCTTGGAGAAGACGACCAAAGAAACACCCATCAGAATATCAAATTAAGGGAAGACACATTGAAATGCATAAAAGAAAAGAAAAAACTACACATAAAATACCTAAACACCAAAAAACAGGAACACTTAGACCTATATAGAGCGAAAAACAGAGAGGTAAAGAAAAGAGTAACAAATGAAAAGAACGAACGATGGGAACAAGCATGCACAGAGATAGAACGACATATCGGAGGAACGAGAAATTCAGAATCATGGCGAATATTAAAAGCACTTCAACGAAATAAGACAGAGAAAACCCAGATCGGCAAAATTAGTGAAAACGAGTGGCAAGAATACTACGTAGAACTACTTACAGAAAACCGTCCCCAATTTCAGGAAGAGAATATAGAACATGCAGGAAATGGGGCATACGACCAGATAGAAATAAGCCTGGCAGAAGTTAAGAGAGCAATCAAGACATTGAAGAACAAAAAAGCCAAAGGACCCGGAGGAATACCAAACGAACTAATTAAAAACGGAACGGAACAGTTATTCCGCATGCTACATAGAATGTTCGAAAGAGGACTAAATGGAGAAGAAATACCTGCGGAATGGACACAAGCATACATCACATCCATACATAAGAAAGGAAACAGGAAAAAATGTGAAAACTATAGAGGAATTAGTATAATATCGTCGGTAGGTAGACTTTACGGGAAAATTATTAAGGAAAAACTAGAAACTGAAACAATAGGAAAAATTGGAGAAGACCAAGCAGGGTTCACAGTAGGAAAATCTTGCCTAGATCATACGTACACATTAGAACAACTGATAGAGAAGAAAATGGCAAAAGGTAGACCGGTCCATCTGGCCTTTGTTGATCTAAAGAAAGCATATGACTCAATGCCTAGAGTCAAATTATGGGAAGCAATGAATGATCTCGGAATCCGACAAACACTAATAAAAGCAGTTAAAGCACTATACAAAGAAAACAAAGTAGCTATTAAATGTGGAAATAAAGCCTACCATCCATTTAAGACGACAAAAGGACTTCTACAAGGCTGTGCTACGTCCCCTACTCTGTTTAAAATATTCTTGGAAAAGACACTCAAACCATGGAGGAAAAAGTGCGAAGGAATGAGCATACCAGTAAGAGACGAATACCTATACACCTTAAGTTTTGCCGACGATCAAGTAGTCATCGCACAAGATGAAGAATATCTCAGCTTTATGCTCAGAAAACTAGAAGAAGAATATAAAAACAACGGAATGGAAATAAACTTAGAGAAAACCGAATACCTAACAACAGAAAACAAGAATATGAGAAACCTAGAGATAGACGAGGGAAGACAAATAAATGGAACAGATAAATTCAAGTATTTAGGAACCATAATATCGAACCAGGGAACAACAGAAGAAGATATAAACAACAGACTGAGACAAACAAGAAACTGTATAAGACAACTAAACTCAGTGTTGTGGGATAAGAACATTACGATAAAGACAAAAAAGAGAATATATAATACCCTGACAAGAAGTATCCTGACATATGGGTCCGAAAACTGGACAATAAACAAAAGAAATAGAGGTAGAATAAGAGCAGTAGAAATGGAGTTCCTGAGGAGAAGCTGTAGACTTACAAAAAGAGACAGAATTGAAAACGCAGAGATTAAGCGGAGAATGGGAGTGCAATCAGACATAATCGACTATATAGAGGAGAACAGACTATCCTGGTACGGCCACGTCAGAAGAGCGGACAGAGGACGCTGGATAAACAAAATCACAGAATGGAGCCCGATTGGAAGAAGAAAGAGAGGAAGACCCCGAAGGTCATTCAGAGATGAAATCGACGAGGCTATGGAGAAAAGAACCCTGCGAGATGGAGACTGGAATGACAGGGAAAATTGGAGAAAACGATTAAGTGAAGGAAGACAGTGAAAACTGTGGAAATCCTTAGTAGTAGTAGTAAGTCAGAGCACGATAAAGTTAAAATACGTACGCTGCAAAAAAATTTCGGATCACTGTCACCGTCGCTGGTTTGAAAGATATTTTTCTGTGATTCTCATCTACTCGACAGGCATTAAAGCGGGTTCTTACCGCAGTAAGCACTTTCACATGAGCCACCGACTTACCAGTACGGTATATATTTTGACTAATTTTGACAGATTAGTAAAATAAATATGTACATGAAATAGAATAGAAATTGATATTAATATTAGTTTCTAACGTGTCTAGTATTAAAATTTGTATTCGAAAACTAGTTAAATAAATAATTAATTGTATAATAATTGTAAAATCAAACTGTTCCTGTGGTACTTTTTTCGGGACGCTCGTTGTAGTAAAACAGTCTTACTTAATTTACCACTTTACTCTTTTTAAAATTACTTAATCTATCAACTTCGTCCTATCATTTGTTATTTGCGAAAGAAACGTGCTGCGGCTTTAGCGCTGTAATCTCTGCACTTCCAGCACGCAATTTAAACTATATTAGTTTCATTAGCCGAGTTACAGTAACTAAAACGTTCTTTTCGTTTTACAAAAATAATAATTTACGGTGATTGCAAAAAACAATTAATCCAGGTATAAAAGATGTCTTAATACAAGTTATCAATGCATACACCCATATCGTACACCATTCGGTTTCTTAAATTAATGTGGTAGCCTAGAGCACCGGTTCTTAACATTTTTGGCTGGCGACCCAAATATAAATATATTTGAAAATTTGAAGGCCTCAATTCGGACAGTTCATTTGTCTTTCCGTGATAATAAAATAGTAGGATGGTTTACTCAAATTGATATAATTATAATATATTAAATAAACCTGAGTTAGACAAGCAATTGGACTTCGTAAGTCCTAGATTTACCATTAGAAATATGACTTGTGATAGGAATATGGGTATTAGGCTTACTAACAGTAGTGATAATATTATAGTTAGGGGGAATATCAAAAATGGGCATAGCATTAGTAATGAAGGTAGGGAAAAATTAAATATTAGCATTAGAAATAAAAACGGTAATAAAATAAATAACGGATATAATGTTAATACAAAAACCAGGGAGCATGAAATCAACGTTAACACCAATAATGGAGAAGAAGAATACAGTAATAAGGAAATACATCTTAACAAGACAAATCATATAGGAATAGCGACTTGTAATGTGACATCTCTGACCGGCAAGGAAATAGAAGCTACGGAAGAAATGGAAAAAATGAACGTACAAATAATGGGAATAAGCGAGACAAAAAAGATAGGGAAAGGACACATCAATATCAATGAGAAATATAGTCTATATTATTTCGGAGTACCACAGGGTCACAGAGCAAAAGAAGAAGTCGGTATAATAGTTAATAAAAGAATAGAATCAAGAATAACAAACTACGAAGCAGTATCATCTAGAATAATCACAGCCCAAATAGAACTAAAAGACAAGATAGGAATAATACAAATATACGGACCAACAGAAGGTAATGAAGAAGAGATAATGATAGAATTCTACAACGAACTCCAAAACGCATTAGACAAATTAAGAGAGACAAGAGAAAAAATAGTAATCTTAGGCGATTGGAATTCAAGAGTAGGTAAGGATATTAACAGGGGATTAGGATGCATTGGACAATATGGGGAAGAAACATTAAATAGAAATGGAATTAAAATGCTGGAATTCTGCCAAACCAATGACCTGATAATAGGAAACACATTCAGTGAACAAACCATTAACGACAAATATACATTTGTGGCTGAAGAGAGAAATGCGAAAAGCTTAATCGACTATATAGTCTATACGAGAAACCTAGAACAAAATATAAAAAACATCTTAACGGAAAAGGAACCCGAACTGTCTACACAACACAGGATGGTCACTGCAAAACTGGAGGATGAAAAAATGGAGGAAGTGGAAAGAAAAGAGTACAAGAAAGTAAATGTAAACAAACTAAAGATAAAAAGTGTGCGAGAATTTTACACAGAGGAAACTAACAAAAGACTGAGACAAATAGAGCGCCAAAAAGAAACATGGACAATGGAAGAAAGATGGAATACATACAGTGAAGTATTAAAGACAACAGCAACTGAAGTGTGTGGAATCAAAAAATATAATAAACAGTTAAAAAGGACAAGGTGGTGGAATAAAGAAGTGAAGACAGAAATAAAAAAGAAGAAAATAGCATGGAAAAAATACCTCGAAACGGGATTAGAAGAAGATAAAGAAAAATACTATAGGCAGAGACGATTGGCAAAAAAGACAGTCACACAAGCAAAAACAAAAACATGGAAAGAATTTGGAGAAGAACTTCAGGAAGAATGTATAACAAATAATAGAAACTTTTGGACGACAATACGACACATAAGGCAGGGAAAACGAAAGGAAATACACGCAGTAAGAGATACTTCAAACCAAATACAAATAAGCCCAGAACAAATAGCTAGGGTATGGAAAGAATATTATGAGAAAAAATTTGATACCGAAGTGATAAAGGAAGACAATATAATCAATGAAGGCGAAGAAAACACAGAGCCAGAGCAAATAAGTAGAGAAGAAGTAATAGAAGGATTATCAAATATAAAAATAGGCAAGGCAGGTGGAGATGATGAAATTGAACCGGAAATGGTAAAATACATGGGAGAAGAAGGAATAAACTGGCTATGGAAAATATATAAAGAGGCGTGGGAAAAACAAACAATCCCTAAAGACTGGCAGAACAATATCATCGTGCCAATATACAAAAAAGGCGAACATGTAAACTGCGACAACTATAGGGCAATATGTCTGTCATCGGTGTGCTTTAAAATATATACGAAAATAATAGAGAAGAGACTGAGACAAGAAGTAGAAATGGTATTGGGAGAAGAACAAATGGCATTTAGACCGGGAAGACAGACAAATGACAACATATATATCATTAGAAACCTAATAGAAAGAAGCATAGATACGGGGAAAAAACTAGTATTAGCATTCATAGACCTAAGAGCAGCATTTGATACGATAGAAAGACATATTATAGGGAAATGCTTGAGGAAAATTAACGTACCAAATGCATTGATAAAAATTATAGAAATTACTTACAAAGAGGTAAAAGGAAGGGTACAAATAACAGGGGAAAGATCGGAAGAATTTAATTGGAAGAGAGGTATTAAACAAGGAGATAGTCTCAGCCCTTTGCTATTCATAATAGTAATGAACGAGTTGATAAGAAACACTAGAGTCAGAACTAATCAACTACAGACAATAATAGGTTACCGCAGATTACAACCGGTAACAATAGAGTCCTTAATGTATGCAGACGACATAGTACTAATAGCAGATTCCGAGAATAAAATGCAGAAACTAATGGATATATGGGTAGAACAAATAAAAGAACTTAAAATGGAGATAAACGAGCAAAAAAGTAAGATAATGATAATCAGCGGCAAAGGAGATAAGGAAGATAATCAAATAAAGATAAAATGTAAAAACTCAGAATTGGAAATAGTAACAACTTACGAATACCTGGGAAGTATAATAACTAATGATGGAAAAATAGACTGGGAAATAACAAATAGAGCAAAGAAATCAAACAAGTTATATTATGCATTAGCCCCAATAATGGGAAAAAGAGAACTTGCACGAGAAACAAGAATAAAAATATATAACACAATAGTGATACCGACTGTGCTCTATGCAAGTGAAAACTGGACAATTCTGGAAAAACATAAGAGCAGGATAAACGCAATGGAGATGAGACATCTAAGAAGGATAGTTGGAAAGACAAAATGGGATAGATTAAGCAACGAGACTATTAGGAGAATGGCCAACCAGGAACCGATAATGAACAAAATAGCAAAGAGACAAATGAACTGGTATGGGCATCTGATAAGGATGCAATCCAATAAAATAACAAGAAAAATTTATGAAGCAAAAAACATCGGAAAAAGAAAAAGAGGCAGACCAAGAAAAAAATGGATAGAGCAAGTAGTAGAGGCGGGAAAACTTAAACAAAAATCACTCGAGGAATTGAAAATAATGGCAGGAAACAGAAAAGAATGGAAGAGGTGGGTAAATGGAAATTAAAATAGCTAGCCCAAATCCGACACCCTGTTAGGGTAAAAGGAAGGGGAGAAAGAATGAAAGAAAGTCCTAGATTTTCACACAACGTGAGTGGAAGTCGATATTTGAACTCTTCGTGTAACCTTATGTCGATTGTTATACGATTTCACTAATTTTGAGTCATTTTTGCCAAACTGCCAGTCATAACTTTTTTACCGGAAGCGATATCAAAACGGAAAGTATTATATTTGTTCTCGTCCTGCTAAAGCTCGTCGAATAAAATATCGCTTGTACTATTTCAGCGTCTTTAAAAGAGTATTTCCGGTTGCATCTCTGGAGCCGGAAATCTGAGGTCAAATTTCTCACCTTCAATACTATCTTTGTTCAATATAATCTTTTTTATCAAGACAGTAGTTCAAGATCTGGTACAGGATCACCTTGATAAACTTTAGCAATTTTTTTCAAAATACAAAATTCTCAGTTTTTGTTTAAAATATATTGCAATTTATTTTCTACAGATATGCCTGCGTTTCCCTTAACCATACGAAAAGATTCCTTATTCAAATATTAATCAAATAGACTGATTCACAAAGAGTTAAATTTTGGTTTTTAAGATTTTTTAATGTCCTCGACAAGAGCTTTAAAATTTGGGATGATGTATGCTAGAATTTGGGGTAAATTAGGTAATTGAATAAGGCATTTCTCCAGAGCTGCTGAAGTGGAATCTGTTGGTTTTGTAATAAAACGATTTATTCCTTGAAAATACTTCGTGATAACTAGACTTCGGCAAATATGCAAATAAAAATGTAGAAAATATGCGCATAAATATGCACGTGTTTACCCGAAAATATGCAAATATTTTACAAAATATGCATACAAATAAATAAAAAAATCGTAAAATAGTAACAATTTTATTTAAAAAAAAAGTGTACATAACTAAATATTTCCTACTATTCATTAAGATTTACATTTATTTTAAGTAACTACATCATTTTTAAGTATGAATAAACTTATTTAGAATTATGGTAACAATAAATGACCAAGTGGTGTTCAAAATTTTCTAACAAAAACTTGTGGCTTCTGTCTGAGTACATATATTTATATATGGAAAAACTTCGTTCAACATCAACTGATGTAACGGGAGCATTTTTCAAACTAACCAAAACATTTGGTTCTAAATTAATTGTTTCCGAAATATTTCCAGCTAGAACACTGACTACTTCAGAAAGAATATGGTAACCTTTATTTTTTTCCATAGTAGCTTCAAATATTTTTAAAATATCTTTTTCAATATTACCTCTAACGTTCCGACAACATGACGCAAATTCTTTTATTAATGCTGTACTTTCGAACAATGACAGTTTTGGTGATTCTAACTGAGTAATTGTTTTTTGAACAAAACTAAAATTTGATTTTATAAATGAAAGTTCTTGTTGAAGCGAGTTACTCTGAAAAGTTTGTTTAGAATCCAAAAGAGATTGGGAACTTTCATCTGTTAACGTATCAATTATGTTCTTTATTTTAACAAAATGATCTGCATAAAAATTAGCTGCTTCTAACCATGTTCCCCATCGCTTTAAAATAGGTTGTGGTGGAAGAGGAATGTTAGGTAGCATTTCTTTATAAAGTTGAATTCTTATAGGAGATTTAAGAAATACTTTTTTGACACTGGATATCATGGTATTTACAAGAGGAATCTGGGAAAAATATTTTTAAATTTTGTCCTGCTTTCACCATATAAGGAGCAGCATCCGATAAAATAAGCAGTAATTTATTAGAAGGAATAGTTGTCGGAAGAAAAAAAGTTGCTAATGTTTCTTGTATAAAACGCGAAATTGTTAAAGCATTTGTTTTCTCAAGTTGCTGGCATGAAATAAGATGAGATTTTGGTAAGGTATCTTCTTTAAGAACACCAATCAATAAATGAGCAATATACTTTCCTGAGGAATCAGTGGTTTCGTCTACAGATATGTAAAAATAATTATCTGCAATTTCTTGATTAATATTAATTAACACCGACGAGTATAGCCCGTTCACATTATTTCTTCTTAGAGACCGATCACTTGGAACATTAAGTTTGCAATATTTTTTAGAAACGAACTAAAATTTACATTTGCTAATTTTGAAAGCGGTATGTTTGCAGACACTAATGCGCGACACAAGTCTTCATTAAAAGTTTCTTGCTCATCTAATTTTTTTGAAGTAGATTGGAAAGATTTAGCCAATGAAGTTTGATGTTTTCCTCCTATTTTTCCTTTTTTTGCAATGTGTGAAGCAGTTCTCACATGTTGGTCTATCTGAAATTTCTTCTCACATGCTATCTATAAATAAAAATAAAAACCTTTATTTTAGCCCAACCTTTAAAATATAAAAATATACAAGGTGTTTTTGGTTAATCAAATAACTGGTTTGAAAAAAAAAACACTCGCTAAGTGTTTTAAATGCAGTATTATTCCACAAATTAGTTTTTGTTACTAACCATTAGTACATCATATAACTTATTTTAAAATTCAACAAAAGTTTTTTTTTGTTAATTCAATTACAATAAAAATAATTGTGTTTTAGAATAGCTGACTTCATAAAAAAAAGTAAAGGTGAAAAATTTTTCTAAATACACACCATTGTATTGTACCATGGACAATTTTTTCTCACTAAAGGAAGCTATTTTTCATTTAAAAACAACCTACGAGTACTAAATTTCAAGTAAATACGTTTATTGGTTTTAAAGTTATTGTTGTTATTAACTAAAAGAATTTAATTTTTTTTAATTTTAACACCTTGTATCTCGAAAAGTAAATAAGTTTGACCCCTCATTAACTATATCGTTTTGTTCAATTTTTCGAGAAGTATCTACAGTCAAACGTTGTAAGTGTCATTTGGAAACGCCCTGTATGTATGAAATATTAGATATTTAATAGAAAATATTAGATACTTACAATTTTGCCACAGACTGAACAGTAGATTTTTCCCATATCCATAGACAGCTCTTTATAAGGTTTAATCCAAGTTGAAGCACTGGTTGTTTTAGGCATTATAAAATCACAATCTTCCTTTTTGTTACGCACAACGAGTGTTTACGCTTTGAATATCAAAACAAAAATGATTTACAAATCTGAGCATCAAATTAGAAATGTTTAGGTACCTAATTCAATAAACTGGGAGATTTTGGAAAATCCCTAAATTAGGAACAAAACTATTAGCCGTTTACCTGCTGTTAAGATACAATAAATTGTAGATAGATTTGGGGATTAGATCATAAAATGCAAATGAGCGAACCCTTAGCGATTATCCAATAACTGAATGCCTCAGTGACCGAGACTTTCTAAGAATGTTGAGGGCTACTTAAATTGATCTTCTTTGAAATTGTAAATGTTTTGTACCTGTAGAGATTACGTACTTAGATCATTTCTTGATTAAAATGACTACAAAATTTTATACAAGAATTGAAATAAATTGGTATGTTTAAAAATTTTCAAATACAATATAAAACTCTGAACTTTTATGCACTTTATGCAAACTTTTATACAAATATGCCAAAATATGAAATATTTGCATAAAATATGCACAATATGCAAAATATGCAATATGCATATTTGCCGAAGTCTAGTGATAACAGATAAATGGGGTAATGGAATATAATCCAGACATTCTTTGTAAAATTGAACTCGTGAAGGCGATTTTATAAAAACTTTTGGGACACTATTTATCAAATCATTAACATGTGGAAAATTTTGTCTTATTTCTTACGCGACAAGGTTAAGCCCATGAGCTAGACATATTACATGAATTAAATTGCTATAGAATATCTTCTGTGCTACCTTTACCATATAGTTTGCATTGTCGCTTAACATAAATAAAACTTTATCGCATAATATACTTTCCGGTAGAGAAAAACGGGACAACTCATCTTGAACAAAACGTGTTATGGTCAAATTGTTGGTTTGCTCTAATTACTTTGACGCAATAAGGTAACATATATTTTTTACATCTTCGTGTAAAACTCCTATCGTTAAATGCACCATATAGCGCCCCCGTGAATAAGTACTTTCGTCAACAATAAAATGAATCGGGTTATCGGCAACAATTTTTTAAATTTTTCTTATGGTCTCATCGCAAAAAATCTCGATATATTTTTATCTTAAGGTATTTTCATCGGAAATGTTAAATTTACAATATTTCTGCAAAAATGAGGTAAAACTGACATTGTTTACTATTGAAATTAGAATTTCAGGATAAGAAGACATTAGAAAGGTCCTAATTAAAAAGTTGCTGCTCGATTTCAGAGCTTTGTCAATTACCCTTTTTGAATTGGGCCCTTTAAGAGTTTTTTCACTTTTTAAGGTGAAAAGGTGTCTTTGCATGCTTTGCATGCACCGATTAAAAATTTTCTAGCAGAAGAAATCTTAAACAAAAAGCCAAAGCTTATTCACACGTCTTTTTCACCGAAACAGTGACAATGGCTTGCACTTGTCTTAAAATGAAAACAGTTACTTACAATTTTAGAGCAAGCTCGACAAAAAAAACTTTTCCTCTATCCAGCTTTAATTCTGGATATGGCGGAATCGAAGCACTTAGTTTGGACATCGCGATATAAACAAATTAACGAATTCACGGGTTACGTAATAAAATTACACTATAAATACACACTTTTACACTGTTTGATACGAAAACCATAAGTGAAACTAATGTAAATTTCAAAGATTCGTACAGCTACTTATTCCTAAAGGCTTCACCGCTTCATTTCCGCCCCTTTTGGATTTTGGAAGTACTTGTCCCACTAAAAGTATTTAAGTATGCTTCATTTTGATTGTATATTAGTGTTGTTAACTATTTATCAGTTTAAATAAAACCTTTTATTACAATAGCAGATACGCCCAAAATGATTCAAAGAAACAATATTTTTTTATTATTCGGGGAATTTGAATGAAACAAATATTGGCATTATATACTTTTTTTAATATGCAGATATATGCAATTTCTTGTAAAAATATAAAATTTATGCAAAATACGCCAGATATGCAAAAAATGCATTTTGCGTATATTGTGACTCCCTAAAGTATTTTTGAACAAAGAAGATTTATGCGTGGAATTAAGTTTATCGAAAGTCATACTGAAGTAAGTCCAGTTTTTTAAGCAACAAGTCACGAAAATTCAATTTCATACAAATAAGTAAATGGAAATTGTAGCAGAGCCTTTTCAGCTTCATTTCTTACCACCAATAGACCACCCAGATAATTATGTCCAAAATTTTGCTAAGCTCATTCTAGCAAATCTTTTTTCTCACAACGTCTTTTAAAAATTCTCGCGACCCAAATTTGGATCGGGGCATGAGGTTTAGAAATATAGCATATTTGCGAAGTTTAGAAACACTTTACACTATTTGCAATCAACTACAATGGGCAAAAAATCAGATTTAAAGGGCATGGATACATAAATAAAAAAGACGGCAGTTTATACTACTGTGGAGCAGAGAGATAAAGAGGCTTTGGATAAATGCTGCAGGTCGATATTAATTTTGACTCCAGTTCTCCAGACTCCATGTACCAACAGAAACAGCAGATGAACTAGTAACCTATCAATTCTACGAACAACTACAAGTACAAAAGGGAGATGCAGTTATAGTCCTGGGTGATATGAACGCCAAGTTGGAAAAACAGTCAATACATGCAGAATCCTTTGGTAAGCATAGTTTACATGATGTTACCAGCAACAACGGTATAGGAATCACACAGTTAACAATGGCAAATAAACTCTACGAGTAGTTAATATGTGTTTCCCCTTAAAAATATTCATAAAGAAACCTGGATGATACCTGGTACTAATAAATTTAATCAAATTGATTATATATTAATATTTAAGCGATGGGTAACCTCCGTAACAGATATTTAGATCTGATGGAGGCCAAATTGCGATTCAGATCTTTTCTTGGTCATTTCGAAGATAAAACAAAAAATATCAATGGTAAGAAAAGAAAAAGGTGCCAAACAAAGAAAATGGAACATATATATGTTTAAAAATCATAAGAAGAGGAATCAGTACCAGCAGAAAATAAAGCTAATATTAAACAAAAGAGGAGGAGAAAATAACATCAAAGAAGAATAGAATATTATCCAAACGACAATTACCAGTACAGCAAGGGAAACATTAGGCGAAACCTCAAGCAAAACAAACGAAAAATGGTTTTACCAAGATTGAAAAAGATGGAGAAATGTTAAATGGAAAAATACAACAAACTATAAACTATAATAACAGAAGAAAGACTAGGAAATTCTATAAGGAAACCAACCAAACTTAAGGACGCATGACAAGAATAACAGTATGCGAGAACGAAAACAGGGTAATTATCAGCAAGAAAGAGGAACAAATAAAAAGGTGAAAGAAGCATTTTCCAAAACCAAGAATAAGAAATAATTCATCAGACAGCAGAAAAACTAGTTAAGGAACCACCATTAAAAGAAACTATATACTTCATAAAACATCTGAAAATAACAAAGCGCCTGGCACAGATGGAATAACTGCAGAACTGATAAAGAATGGTTGACATATGCTATGGAAGCATAGCTATAAACTAATCAGCCGCATATGGACACTAGAACTCATCCCAGAGGATTGGAAAGTATGAATAATACTTCTTATATACAAGAGGGGAGACAAACGACTCTGAGAAACTTGTAGGGGCATCACAGTGTTAAATGATGCCTCCAAGATATCAGAAATTATATAGAGCCCTCTTGAATCATTTTCGGAAGAGATAATTGGTGAATACCAATATAGTTTCAGAACAAAGAGGTCAACTATAGATCAAATACACAATGTTAAGACGTATACATAAAAATGTTCTGATTATAACATACCAACGTACAACTTGTACATTGATTTCAAATATGCATATGATTGAGTTAGGAAAATAGCGAAAAAGTTAGTTAAACTTATACAAATGACTTAAGAGGGTTTCAAGGCCATGTTGAGAATAGATGGGGGCATGACAGAGGCACTTGATATTGAAAATGGAGTAAGCCAAGGTAATGCCTTATCAAGAACACTTTTTAATCTAACTTTGGAAGCTATTATCAGAAACCTAGATATGAACGGCTGTATTAATACAAGATACACTCAAACATGCGGATATGCGTATGATGTTGCCATAATAAGTCGAAATAGAAGGGTATTAAGCGAAAAAGCTATAGATTTGAAACGGGAAGCCGCTGCATTTGGTCTAAATATAAATGAAAGGAAAACAAAATATATCAAGTGCCCAAAGTCGAATCGACATGAGAATCTGAAGGTAGACAACCATACCTACGAGTATGCTCCCACCTTTCCCTACCTAAGCTCAATAATAAATGACAGGAACAACAGTATCAGTCAAAATATACAAGCACGGAATCTTAGCGGTAATAAGTGCTTTTATGCATACAAAGACTTAATGAAAAGTAAGTTACTGAATCGTGAGTCAAGCATAAAATCTGCAAAACAATAATTAGACCAGTGGTCAAATATGTAGGTGACACGTGACACAAAATATTTAGATCAACCCATTGTAGCGATGGTTCGTGGAGAATAAAAATGAACTATGAGCTGGATCAATTAATGATTTGTAAAGTCATAAATACTAAACTGGCTTGGCCACTTAGAAAGAGTGCCAGATAATTGAGCTGAAAAAATAATCCAGAGATGGAAACCCTTAGTAAATAGGACAAGAGGAAAGCCACGTAAAAGATGGATAGACGATGTGATGTAGATGAAGATCTTAAAACCATGAATATTACGCAGTGACGAAGGAGATTATCCGACAGGGCAGAATGGAAGAACGTTGTAAGCAGGCCAAGACTCACAAAGGGTTGTAGCGCCATTAGAAGAAGAAGAAGAGTTAAAATCCTAGTAACTATTTTACCCAAAAACACGTATCTTCTTGTTTAAATCGTCCAATAAAATCGTATATTTTTCGCTTCAAAAATCAATTTAAATTTGCCATGCTTTTTTTGCAAAAACTACGTTTGTGTATTTTATTAGTTTTCTTTAATTATTAAAAATATGAATTGCTCGTATTATAACGGATGTTTGGGAGAAAAATCCCCAAACATAGCATCGTGAATTGTTGGAAAATTGCTTTACAAAATACTGATTCCAAAGCCAGTTATACTTATGTTGCATGATAAAAAACCAAAAATTTATGTTGTATTCTACGAAAATGTCAACATCAACAATGGTGTACTGTACGTCGTGACAGTAAGTTTTCTGAACCGTATTTCATGTCACGTGACGAACTGTCCAATTTTGCCAAAATTTATTTCCTTAAAATTTTAACAAGTTTTATGTTTGTTTTATTATCTCCATATCAAAATAATTAATCATTAGAAACTATTATTTGAGTCCGCTAGATGCAAAACTTTGTATTTACTGTATAAGTCAAACTGAGTTATTTGCAAAAAACTGATAAATTTTGCAAAAAACCTTAGACATAATAAATGGCACTTTTTTGTGATAGATAAATGTTTTATTAGGTAAAATATAATGTTTTTGTCTTAGAAAAGTTATTGGGTTTGCTAGAAAAGGAAGAAAAATTTGAAAATACCGAGTTTTGCAAGTGAACTATGTAAATACAGATTTATGCAACTAACATTTGCAATAGTGTGTTAGGAATAAGGAAGAAAGCATGTGGAAGTAAACTTTTAGTGAAGTTTATTTTTATCCAAAGTACAAAAGGTATTACAAATTATAATATGTATATATTTATATTAATTCCTAAACTCTAAGTTCCTCTGGGTCCTCATCATCAATATGATCATTTTCTGCAGCACTCTCGTTATTATTTGCTTGTACGCCAGTATCTATAATTTTATAAAATTTGAGATCCGGCTGGTCTCTCCAATTTTCACCAAAATGGTTTCTAAGGAGAGTGCCTATGGACGATTTATCTCCTTTCAATAAACATCCAATCTGTTGTAACTTTGGTTTCAATAAAGAAATCTTTTTCCCTTTTCGTATTATAGACTTGCTGAACCCTATGTCAGAACGATAAAATATTTCCCCCCTTACCGTAGCCATATAATCTTTGTCCTTAGAAAATATAAATCGTTTCGTTGCATTACATTTAAAATGCCACTGGGAAGGTTTTTTAACAACAACGTCACTCGTCTTTCTCCAGTCTGATATCTGCCAGTCTTTACCAAGTCTCAGCACCTTTGAGTGTTTTCCAATTATGTCTTCATATTCTTTTCTGTTTATTACAACGTTCTTCTTTTTTATCTCCCTTTCTATCATACCGAAAATCCTATCTGGTGGCAAAAAGGAATGACCAACAACAGGAAACGTAAACTCCACTTCCTTGATGTGACCAGGTGCTTCATAAACCAACCAGTAGATTATCATAGACATCATCGTGCTATTTTTGTTCTGTCCACCACATCCATCTGCAAATAGGTGAACTTTTTCGATTTGATTTTTAAAGTTGAATTTTATGAGAGTATCATGTACAGCAGAGGCAACAGCATTTGAATCTTTTGGATGTTCAAACTCCAGCCACACATATGACGTCACATTTGCAGAAGAAAGATGGGATTTCGAATTTCCAGCCACGGATGGTGAAATTATAAAAACTTATTTGCTGTGAGAAATAAGCCGCCAGGTCGGGAAGCTTTGGCAAAGAAAGATTTTTTTGACAATCAAAAGAAAATATTTGTATGTTATGATTTGATTCATTTTTTAACAAAGAATAAAAGGCTTTAGCTCTTAACGTATGAACTTTCTGCTCTGGTATAACATTTAACTTTTCTTCTTCTGAATTTTCTTTTCTCAAAATTTCCTTCGCTCTGAGACACGCAGAACAAGCATCTACTAAGGGAGTGCCGAATGATATGTTGTAGTGTTCATTAACGTATGTTCGGAAATATGATAACTTTACGGAATGATGTAGATGACGTTGACAATACATTCTGTAAAGCTTTGTAAAATTCAGATCACATGGTAAATACAATCTAGTCGATCGTCCTCTATTATAATGACTCTCTGCACCGTTCAAACGCCCCATAAATGTTTGGATAGATAATTTTATTGGATCAAATCTACCTTTTGTTGTATCTCCCCCTCTTCTCTCTTTTGGTATTTCACCCCGGATAACAAACGTTCTTACAACAAGCTCTATTCTTTCAGAACTTAAATGAGTTATTCCAAGAAATGCTGTCTTGCATACTCTTAAAAGTCCACCCTCTACTGTAGGAACAAAATATTTAATTGAAATTCCATGTAGGTTTGTACCTGATCTCTTAGGCTTTTGACCTTCACAAAATTTCAGCAAAAAAATATCTTGTTTTATTTTGTCAGTTGTTGAATACAGATTATTATGGAAACGCTGAATGTCTCGCATCTTTAAATCTATACAACAATACACTTTCTTTGTATGGTTACAGGTGGGAAAACCGGGTAAATCCTTAGGTTTATGCCTAAAAATATTGACAATAAGTCCCAAACCTATCTAGTTAATTGTAGACACCTCTTACCTCTTAAGTTTCATTACATTTCGTTTCCATTTTTCTGTTTGTACAACAACAGTTATGCAACTGGCATAGGCTAACTAATACAGAGTTTTGCGTCTGATTCAAGATTTCTAATGCCTTTTTCTTAGTAAATACCTTACTTTGCTGCTGAATTTCTACATCAGCAGATAGCTATAACATGTGACAAATAACTGTCAGCTAAAACTCAATTTTTACAATTTTTGCAAATACAGAGTTTTGCATCTAGCGGACTCATTTGTCCGATTTAGTCTTAGTGGAAACAAGTCTATTGATTTGTCTTAATGACACAGAAAAAAGTTACAAAACTACTTAAAAGGACACATCTGAACACACAAAAGGATAATTTTGCTTCGTGTGTACTCTTATATCTATTCTAAAATGAGAATCCAAGAAATACATGATAAGCAAATAACACGTAGGTGTATTGGTAAATGGTATCTCATATAAGAATTATTAAAATGTCGAGAATTAAATTATTGCTAGGGACAGAAACTTGTTAAAAACAGTATTTACTACGTTAAAAAGAGCTCTTATAATCTTAAAAGATAGTAATAGAAAAACTCAAAAATAAAAATACCTAGAAACTTGATAGCATCATGGAAATTTTTATTCAAAAACTTTTTCTTTCTTTTAAAAAATTACTTTTGGTGGAATGTTCTTAATTAGAAGGGTTAATGAACAAGATGATTACTTCGAGGTGGTGAATTACTTTCCCTATGGGCTTCGTCAATGAAGCACAACTACTTGTAGTTGTGCAGCTGCCATCATGCTCTGATATGCATCACGGTAGTCTATGCAAATTCTAATTATACACTTCAATTAACAAGTCCGGAAGTACCTAGGATTCTTGGTACTTCATGTTGGTTTCTGTAAACCACCATACCACTAGCTTCGTTAATCTTTATTAACAATCACTAGATTATTTTACAGAATAGACTTCGGTCTACGATTTCTTTAGTGAACAAAATATAGTAAAATATTGATAGTTAGGAGTAAATCGAAAGGTGAAAGTTATTATCTATTTTATCAAATAGCAAATAAAGTATATTCTATTATGTGTCAATATAGATATTAAGTAAATTACCACCAAATAGTAGCTCAAAATTTAAGGTAAATTTTTATTAAATATACTAGTCTATTTTTAGTTTTTTCTTAAAACTTATATCACGTTTATCTAGCTTTATCGTATTTCAATATTTTTTTAAATGTTCTCAATTATATTCGAAAATGGTATTTAAAAATAATGAAAAAGAAACAAAAAAAGAGATAAGTTAAACGAAAGGGTCAATAATGAATACTGTCACCTCGTAGCACGTGGCAAGTTGATCTTGTTTATTTTTTATAATATTTCCAAGATTCCCTTTCAATACCCCTTGATTTTCTTTTTTACTATTAATGTATCAGTCTTCTTTATTTTTTTATTTTGAACACTTCTTCCAATTTCTTATTCATCTCTGTTGTTGCTCGAAATAGGTGGTGGTTCCTTCCTGTATTAAGGTGATTTGAGACTGTAACATATTTTTGTTTGTAATAATTTTTCAAAATTTGCTATAATTAATTAGATTAGTTGAATCAGAAGTGGAGATTCTCCGGCAGTGTATGAGAAAGTATATGGGTAGTTATAAACATTTTTAAGGGTTTTAAATTTATAAACCTTAAATTTGGCACTTGCTTTATTTAATATAGATTTAGTAGATAGACAATTTTACTAAACTTGAAGATTGTGGAAGTTTGTGGTTTATTTGATTACATTTTTTTGAAATAAGTGTATGGAAATTTAATGAGTCCTGTACATAATATGGAGTTTAACCAACTATATGTTCTAGAATGTTTTTAAAGTATTTGGAGAGGTTGTATTTAGAATAGCCAAATTACTGATGGTTGGACGGAGTGGAATATTTTCTTTATAACATTTCAAATTATAAAATTGACCATAATCTTCAAAAGTTTAACAGTTTTCGTAACAAAATACAATTTACTCATAAAAAGACAACAACAAAATTACGTTTCTTGACTTATATTTGCAATACAACAACAACGATCGTCGAATAAATTTAAACTGGTTCACCAAAGATGTGTGGTATTTATTTTCAAAAATATTTAAATTTTAACAATAACGCAACATATCACATAAAAAGTGTTGTACCCAATGACGTATAGTAAATATACTCTGTGAATGCTGTAAAAGGTGTCGTAAACATGAATACCTCCGTTTATGTTTGTGGTATGATACGAAGTACGAGTATATACACGAAGTTCACGATTTTTTACGAAGTGATGTGTTTGCATATTTTAGGTGACAAGAAAATTTTATTTAAATTTTTTGAGGGTCATTTACTTAATATTTTAGTAGAATGCAATTTAATTTTCTTGTTTGTGGTCGCGGAAGTTCGAAAAGCTAAACATCACTTTTCAGATAAGTAATTTTTGAAATTTATATTCTTTTAGAAATATTAGGTTGTGTTGATAGTCAGTGAAGGCGTTTAGTTTATTTAATAAATCAATTAATATACAGTATACTGAATACTTAACAATTTCAAATAAATGTTTTATTTGTTGTTATTAAAATCATTTAAATATAATTTTTCTAACTAGGTTTTTTTTCATACGTTTTCCTTTGACAATGAAAAATAAAATAGTACGCGACTGTTGTAGATATTATACCTTCAAACAGGTCTTTACTACACCCGATTATATATCAAGTATAGAAGGCTAAAGGGTATATTTATTATACGTCATTGGTTGTACCTATGTATATAGTCTAATAGACATTATCCAACACACAATATTAATCTTAAAATCTCAAAAAAATCAAAAACATGTTAAAAAAAACCCACCGGAATTTTACTATCCTTTTATTAGAAAAAGAAGCTTTGCCATTAAAGATCCTTCTACCAGCAATACTAAAATCAGTAATACACAGAACACTACCCCAAACAATAACAAAACCATAATACCATCACTACCCATAGGAACTTTTTCCGAACAAATCTCAAATATGCTATCTAGGTATAACATAAATTTTGGACATAAATCACCAAAAACGTCCCATAAATACATTTAAAAATTTAAATGTATTGTTAATAAACACAGTCAATAAGATGTAGTTTATAAAATAAATTGTATATACTATTACTCATCAGATATTGGACATACACGTAAATATTTACATAGACGAATTATCACACACAAAAACACGATAATAAATAATAAACCCAACACGTCAGCCTAAGCTAAATATTCTTTGGAAAATATTCATTCTTTTGATTTCAAAAATAGACAGATTTCAGAAAGAAAGTCAAATTATAGTAAAATACGTATAGTCAGTGACATTAAAAGTGTTACACTCAGAAGAAATAATTTCTTAAACTTAATGTTTTGGCAACCGAATGACTATATGTAAAGCATATTATGATAACAATATCAATGTTTTATGTTTTATACTTTTTGTAAAAATAATTTTTTATCTTTAAATTTTTTGTGCAGAGACTGATTTATGAAGAGCGGCTGGTACAGAAATTTTTAGTTATTATTCCTGTCTAATTGTATTCACTGTAACAAAATTCTTTGAGTTCAAAGACACCAAAATTACCACTATGTTATCGATTTTGACAGGGGCAGTATTGTTGCCTATAGAGATATGGGTTCGTCCTATCGCGAAATTGGCTTTCGTGTTAATTATATTGCAACGGCGATTATGCGTGTCTGTCGTGTATGGAAAAACGAAGGTAAACGAACACGAAGAAGTCCAACTGGTCAACCAATGCATACCACAGTGCGTAAAGATATGAGCTTTAGACTACTACTGAGTCTGCCAGATCATTTTGCTACTACGTGTCAAATAGCTGAGCAATGGCTTGGAGTAGCAGGTAGAACTGTTACTATGCGTACACTACACGGTCGTATTCGAGCCTTTGGACTGGTTTTATTCCGCCTAGTTCCGACTAGTTTAAAGTCCGGAAAATAAATCTAAGTGACCACAATCGCGTTCGCGTCCATGATCGCGACGGCGATCTCGGTTTCTGTAGAAAGCGAACACATCGGATCGATAGCGACCTGCGATTTTAAGTAAAGTTGGAAATTACTCCAGTCACTGTGGAGGAAAAGAGGTCAATACCTCTAAATCTTTTATAACTGAATCGATTTTGCTAATAATTTGGAATTAGGCTTATCTTACCTCCCTCTTCAAAAGTTATATATGCGATAGGTGAGCTTTTTATTTTTAAGGGGTGAAATCACCCCTTATTGAAAATAATGAACAAAAGTTATACTAAAGCATTTTATGGATTTAAATCGTGTTAAATTAGGTAATTGAAATATTGTCAATTATATTAATGGATATTGGGTATATTCTCAACCCTTAAATAATCTTAAAAACCACCCCTTTTAATAAAAATAATTGTAAAAAATCGTTTAACAGGTTCAAACGCTTTTGTAGTGCATTTATATCATCTACAATGTAATTCTCTGCTTATATAAAATAATTTTGGTTGATTGCAACACTTCAACCCTTAAAAACTACCCCCTATGTCAAAATATATAAAAAAATCTTTTTAAACAACTTCAAAAGTTTTTAATGTACATTTATATTCAAAAATTCCTTTCTTATCAATAAAATATTATTTGATTGGTTGCTTATTTTCAACCCTTAAAAACCACCTCTATGCTCACGAAACAAATTCCCCTTTGGTAAATGTCTAAATAAAAAAATTAAGTATACTCATGATGTTTTTATTGTAAAAAATTATGCATGAAAATACTTTACATTAGAAAGTATACAAAATATATTTACAAAAATAAAAATTATTTACAATATATCAAATTATTCATTGTCTGAAGCGTCATTTCTCGTCGTGTTCTAACTCCACTTCTTCGTCTATTGCAGGACAAGTTTGAAAATTGTCGCCAGAGCATGTTCCAGACGTAGCATTGCAAAATAGACCTAGTTTACGACAGCCACACGCTGAGCCGCAACCCTTTTTGCAATTGCAAAAAATCAGTTTCAATAGTTCTTCTGGTGCAGGTGAACTTTTCATTTTTATTGGTTGTAAAATATCATCACTCTTGAACCATCCCCAATCCGTTATATAAATCTCTTTGTTTCCAAGCCATATCTGAGTTTGTAAATAAACTCTTTTGATATGCTCACTCAGGGCACTTACAGTTGGTACAAGAGATGATAATTTAACTGCACTATTTTTAGTTGTGGCTTTAATAAACGATTCGTATCGCATTTGTTCAAGTAATGATGAATAATTTTCGACCTTATTCATTTTGTTCATGTGGGTGTCTTTGGCAAGGCCATACAGCAAAATTGTACACTATCTCCCAGCTTCTAAATAGTCTTCGAGATCTGAAGTACTCCTGTCATTGGCACTCTTTGGCGGCTTGCCCTCGCAATTTCAAAGGAGTGTCGCTTCTCTGTGATGCTCCAAAATATAAATAACATGCTCCAAAATTTTTTTAGAATAACTCCGTTAATTTTTAAGCTACAGTGTCCATTAAAAAAATATTTTGAAGACAAGACGAAGATTTACAAGACTAAGTAGATTAAAATATGTTAAAATTCTTTCTTTTTAAATAGTAAAGGGTCAAAGTGCTGATTACAGGTGTGTCAGCCGCTGTATCTCAAACTTCAATTGGCTATATCTCTATTATTTTTCGAGCTACAACAAAAATAAAAAAATCAAAATTTTTGTTAAGAAAAAAACTACATTTTGGTATAGAACCATTTTTCACGTATCTCTTATAGTTTTAGATTTATTTTAAAAAAAATATAAATTTTTAGATAATTAAAAAAAAAGATTTTTTAATTTAAACATGATTTTTTCAAAAAATGCGCATTTTAAACAGACTAAACTTTTAAAACTTATAAATAACACTAAAATAAAATGAATTGTAGAAGATATACGTTTAATTTCAATTCTGATCGAAATAGTGTTACTTATACTGCTCGTTTTTTTTTAAAACGCTAGAGTAATTCAAATTCTTTCCTTCGTATTTCTCTTTGTTTTAATCGAAATGGCTTTCAACATAGCTCATTTTAAAGGTTTTTTCTAGCTCTTTAAAAAGTGTTGTATGAGTTTTTATCAAAAAAGATGTCCATTTTTCGATATTTGATGTTAAATGCATCGAGTATAGTATCCCAAAAATAAAAAGTCATCTTCAAACAATTATAAATCGCTTAGTATTGTACTTATAAAACTTAATAAAAAAAACAATCTCTTTGTTTTTTTATAAGCTTTATTTTTGTTCATTATAGATTTTTCAATAAAACGCTTTGTTTTTGAGTTATTCGTACAAAATCATTGGAAAACATGTTCTTTTTTGCGAAAAGTTTACTTTTTCAAGTGCGTATAACTCAAAAAGTATTAATTTAGCGAAAAACATTTATATGACATTTTTTGTTTAAAATTTGATTCTATATCAATTCCTGGGGTTATTTTGAGTGTAAAAAGTTCAACCTCCTAGATGGGGTGCCACCCACCCCAGGGGTAGAAGCACACATTGGCACCATATAACTTATATTTTTTGAGTAATTTACTACCCACTGTAAAAATTTCAGATAAATCAGTGCAGTTATAAAAAATTTAAAGGGAAAATGCCACAGTAACTGGACTAAATATAGTGCATAAAATGTGCGATTTACAAGAAGAAAAAGCATTGCAAAAATTTAATAAAAGGTATGCGTAGGCGTTCTATTTTTTCATTTACAAATGCAGATATTTATGCAGTTTATTTTGCAGAAAAAGAAGAGATATTTGGGAACATGACATTAACTTGAGACGCAAGTAACAAGGAGAATTTTATAAACTGTACCTAGAAATTCGTAGAACTGAAAACCGTTTCTATACATATTTTAGAATGAATTTTGAACCAAACAACAAACAACTTTTAGGGAACCAGTTGATGCTACAGAACGATTTTATTTTTAATACGTACGTTCTTGTAGTCTGGGTGGGACAGGTCGAACAATACATCATATTTTTTACAATGTCAAAAGTATTTCGATATTCATTTTTATTTGCATCGAAGCGACCAGCGACAAACGTAAACTGCTGCATTCTAAACGCTAAACTAATTATATCTCCGCGATTGCCGTCAGAACGCTGCACAAATTCCTTTGATCGCCAGCAGGTCGCTACCGGTGTGTGTTTTTATGTTATTTTAATTTTGATTGTTCGTTTCGTATAAATGCATTGCGGTATTATGCACAAAATAGATTTTTACATACAAAAAAGAAAGACGAGAATTGTATTGTGTTGAATTTTTAGAGAAATTGTTTAATTTTGATCGTTGTTTAAAGCGGAAAACACACCTAAGCGATCACGACGCGATGGCATTCACGATGGCGATCCCGATTCGACTTGTCTGAAACAAACAAATGAACAAGAAATATTTATTACCTAATAACTAAGAATGTATTTAATTATTAAAATTAATAAACGATTTGTCGCTACATTGTGAATATTGAGATTCTACTGGTGATGACAAAAAAGCAACCGCACTTTATGGAGCAGATTAAATGTATTTATTAGTTGATGCTGAAATGGAGGCTTTGGAATATAATCTTGAGTACATTGTTGAAATTATTGAGAAGTGCTAGAAAAGTCGGGCATAAATGATTGTTGTAATCTATACTTTGTCTTCCTAGAAACGTTCATTAGGAACAGTGTTTGCTCGTCATTTTGTAATTTGAGGTCGCTGAGTAGTTTCTTCAGTTATTTTGTTTTGAATTAAACTTGGAAGATTGTTTTATTCTTCTACTTCCTTCTGTAATTGAATTTGTTTTGGTGTTGTCTCTTTTACGAAGTGCGCTGCTTCATCTCTTACCTCGTCATTATCATCACTTGTGCCTTCTTCTACAAAACTTGTCGTTGTAGTTTTGCTAGCAGTTTGCAGTTTGTAACGTCATTACAATGGAAAAATTAAATAGATAATTGGGGTGAAAGTTAGGTCAAACGAAAGGCTTTTTTTCCAAATTCACCGGTGTACCACAATGAGGGTATCAATGTTAATAAATACAATAAATTTTTAATTTAATGGCGCGTTTATCATCTCCAAATTAACCTGAAACTAGCATATTTTTATGGTTTTGATAAATTCACCAGATAAGCAAGTTGTCCTTGAGATTTTAATTAAATCATTTTGACAACTACAAATAAGTAAGAGCTAATGGCATTTCTTGTGTTCACTCACTAATGCGTTAATTGTCGTTTTAAAACAGAATTTTGAAATATGATGAGTTCATAAAGTAGTACTTTCCTATTCACAGCTAATGAATATGTAGATATTTTGTTGATTTATGGTGAATGTAGGAAAAATGCTTGAAATGCTTAAGCCTTATACACGGAACGTTTTCCCAACTAGAATTTTGTGGAGTGATGAAGCTCGTTTCCATAACAGTGGGATTGTAGATCGGCATAACTTCCATTATTGGCCAGCGGAAAATGCGCATGGTTAAGAGAAACTCGCTTTCACACTAGGTAGAAAATTAATGTTTGGTGTGGGTTATTTAACCGTTTAATAGGTCCATATTTTTGACGTGACAACGTCTTAAATTAGGTTGTGGCTCGGAGTCATTCATGAAAAAGTGTAACGCCCGCTCACGTCTGTTACAGTGAGTCACGGAACGAGAGAGAGGCCCGCCGGACCGGCGAATGCCTTGCGTCTCTCTCCCACTCAAACATGATCGGTCCGCTGCGCGCGCAGCACTAGAGAATTAGGCGCGTTGAATCGGTGCGTGCTTCCGTGCTTGTGTCTCTGTCAGTGTTGTTCCGTCTACCGATTTTTCGGTAGATCTACCGAATTTAATTCCTATCTACCGATCTACCGAACTGCCCCTTGAATCTACCTAATTTTAAAACAAATATCACAATGACTTGAAAATAAATTCGGATAATACAATTTATCTTTTTATTTCTGTTACCATCAAAAAACTTTTCAGTGTAACCTAATACTTGGTATTTTTAATACGTTTGTATTAAAATTCATTTGATACTTCCCTATAGTGTTTAAAAATATATTTGCAAAGATGCAAAGAAAGCGAAATACCCCGAGATTCAAGTTCGTAATTTTATACCTAATAATAACATATTGTATAAACATCATTCCGTAATCATAATCATTCACACACGTCTCTTCAATTCTCAAAGAATCTCAAGTATCAAGTGATAAATTATTAGCTAAATGACGGTGTGTGTGCTGTCGGTTTTCTTTGACTGCCGACTTAATCCATTAGCAGATAATGGTTGTTACATCTATTTGAACCAGAACGTTTTAACTTTCTGTAAATATTATGACCTATAAATATTTCTCAAAATATTATTAAACCTTATTTGTATCATAATAGCTGATGTGAGCATTTGGTCCCAATAATTTGATTCTTTATTTATTAAACAAAATTCAATGAATTATGGTTATTTCTAATAATTAGTTCAGCATAATTATTTAAGGTCTTTAACTTTTGAACCATTAAGTCGCCACCATAATGGGAAACTTTTCTATTTTTAGTTTTATGGAAAAAAGTTATTCTTTCTAAAAAGTTCTGAATGATCTAAAACTTAGAATACAATCATCAGATATTAAATTTTTTTAGTAATATAGGCAGTTTATCAAAAAATATGAATTTTATGTTCATATTTTTTGACAAACCTCGTGTATATGGCTCAAAAAATTTAATTGATGATTGATTTTAGGTTTTAGGTCATAAAACTAAAAAAAAATTCCATTATGGTGTTCACTTAATTGGACGCACTGTATTATAATATATATATATATATATATATATATATATATATATATATATATATATATATATATATATATATATATATATATATATGTATATATATATATAATTATATATATATATATATATATATATATATATATATATATATAATTTACGTCATTGCATATGATCTACCGAAATCTACCGAATTTTACCGAAGGCATGTCCCGATATTGGATAAGCTCCACGGAACATCACTGGTCTCTGTCTTTCTCGAGCGTTCTTGGCGTTCAAGACACATTACAGCAGAAACACTTCCTTTCATTTCATATTTCTCCTATCATCGTCCTATCCTCAACAAAATCACTCAAATAGAAATTAGTTAAGTTTAAGTTTACATGTACAATGTTTTAGTAAACAAAATATATTTCTATAGTTAAAATTTGTGCAATTCTTATTTTCATTCAATTCCTTGTTCCTATTGTGCAATTTAATAATATTCATATCAATAAATATTCTACCGAGAAAAAGACGTTGTCACGTAAAATCTTCGCCCGTAAAACCGACTTTACAGGCAACCGATTTTTTTGCAGAATATCTAAATGATTACATGAGATGTTGGTTCAACTATTTAATAAATGCTTAAAAGGACAAAATATCCTTGATGATTGGAATGTTGGATACATCAGCTCAATATTCAAGAAAGTGAATGAACGCAAATGCTCTAATTATAGGGGAATAACTGTTATCAGCTCAGTGGGGAGATTGTAAGATCGAATAATAAAGGAAAGAATAAAATCAGAATACGAAGACGTAGAAGAACAAAATGGATTTCGTGCAGGAAGATCGTGCACTGATGGTATATTCTTTCTGCAGCAGGTAATCGAAAAACGGAAGGCAAGGAATCTATCTACCCACCTATTGTTTGTAGATTTAGAGAAGGCATACGATACGGTACCTTTAAAAAAACTGTTTCAATCATTGACGAAAGTAGGTCTCAGTAGAGAATATGTGGATGCTATCGCAAATATATACAAAAATGCAAGAAGTGTCGTTAAAGAAGGAAACTTTATATCTGAAGCATTTCCAATAACAAACGGGCTTAAACAAGGATGTTGTCTATCTCCGACCTTTAAATTTAAAATATATATTCAATCATCGCTAGAGCAGTGGAGGAAAAAAGTATCCGGAATGGGAATAAACATAGGCGGTGGTAAATGTCTAACAACTTTATTTTTCGCAGATAATCAGGTAGTCATAGCGAATGATGAGGAAGATATGGACTACATGTTTGGAAAATTAATAAAAGAATATGAAAAATGGGGCCTCAATATGAATATGTCAAAGACAGAGTATCTTAAAATAGGAGATGATGAAGAAGATCCAGAGTTAGAAATTAAAAACACAAAAACATGCAATTAATATAAATATTTCGGATCTATAATATTTAAAGAAGGCACTAATAAAAAAAACATCGAAAACAGAACGCAGCAGGGAAAAAAGCGGTAAACATTCTTAACTCTCTACTATGGTCTAAAGATATTAGACAAGAAACGAAATTGACAATCTATCGAACCTTGGTAGAGCCTATTATGACTTATGGGGCAGTTTAGCAGATCTCGAAAAAAGATAGAAAAAGAATAGAAGTAGTAGAAATGGATTTTCTAAGAAGAGCGTGTGATGTATCCAAAAAAGATCATATCAGGAATGAAGATATTAGAAGGAGGATAAATACTGTATGGTCACGTGGTGAAAGGTACAGAGCCATCAAAGAAGACGGATCGATGGACAGAAAACGAT
Source organism: Diabrotica undecimpunctata (assembly GCF_040954645.1). NCBI lineage: Eukaryota > Metazoa > Arthropoda > Insecta > Coleoptera > Chrysomelidae > Diabrotica > Diabrotica undecimpunctata. The sequence continues at coordinate 42,132,823 of NC_092812.1, forward strand.
GGTGGTCGAAGTGCGAGAAGCGGCAGAGGCTGTAGGAACCTCGCTCTTATATATATATATATATATATATATATATATATATATATATATATATATATATATATATATATATATATATATATATATATATATGATCAGAGATATCTGATTTTTCTGAAAAATGAGCTACCCAGCGGTATTGTGATCAATTACCTTAGTACCACATTTCCAAACAGATGGATTGGAACTAACGGACCCGTCCGATGGCTTCCAAGATCGCCTGCGGTATCACCCTTAGATTTTTTTTGTATGGAGCTATTTAAAAGGAATCGTTTATAATGAATAACCTACATAATATGTAGACGATTTAAACCCTAAAATTAGACAAGCGTGAACACTGACTACGCCACAGATGATGTATGCTGCTACGTTTACACCTGAACTACTTAGACGGTTTGACGTTTATGTTAAAGCAGAAGGTCATTTTAAATACATTTTATAAAATTATTTCACTTTTAAATGTTATTGATTATTGTTGAAAATAAAAATTAAATTGAAAATTTAGCGTACTTATTTAAATTAATACCTCATTGTAGTACACGAAATTTGCTTTAAAAAGCCCTTTCCTCTGACCTAACCTTTACTCTCATGTTCCATTTAATTTTTTCCATGGCAATGACGTCACAACACCCGTGATAATGTCACAGATCTCATGTATACATCAACTGTTGATAGTATTGTAGGTCCAATTGACATTTGCCAATTTTCAAATAAAAATATTCATGACTTCCTGAATTGTAGGCTGTTAAAAGCATCTTGGAACACCCTGTATATTGTCTTCTACTTTTTGCACCTGAACGCGATTTTCAATGTTTCTATCTTAAGTAGTTCTCTTGTATAGCCGTTACATAAGCTGTTCCATTTCCGTTGATAAGCTGTTGCTGAAAATATAAAAGAATACATCGGATAAAGGCATAAATTCCCCAAATTATGTAGGCACAATAAACGGTAAACACATATGAGTGACCAAACCAAACAACAGCGGTTCTTTGTGTTATAACCATAAACATTTCTTTTCGATACTATTGTTGGTAGTATGCGACTCCAATCACCGGTTTCTGTATGTGGAAATTGGTGCTTATAATAAATCATCGATTTAACTATACACAAAACTCTGTATTATTAAAAAAAATATTGTAAAACAAGTTGAATATTCCGAGTTCTACTTAACCAGAATGCTCCAATGTGCGCAGGAGTTACACCATTCCTATTACGTCCTTACGAAGGAAAATTTCTATTGTTAAAAAAAAGAACTTTTAACTATTCGCTATGCAGAGCAATAATGTATGTAGAATGTAACTTTACGTTTTGGTGATGCTTTAATTTATTGCAGATTTGTATATCTAATGCTATCGCTTTTATGTGTTCAATTGTTGGTATTTTAAAATCGGTTCGGGCTTTCCGCAACAGAGGAATCAAAGATTTACGAGCATGCATTGAAAGAAATATTAATTTATTACTCAATTTCAAAGATCTCCTACGGTTGCTACTCATTTCCTATTGTAGTAAATTTTGTGTGCGACAGAAGGATACGGCTACATAAAACAAAACGGTTAAATTTATAACTAATTCGCGTTCACTCAGATTGTCTTTCCCTGTTAAAACATTATATCTTGATTATGCTGTAAAAATTAAACAGGCAGAACGTGGAAAACATACTTTACGATCATTTTAAAATTTCTTGTTATGTGTGTTATATATCATTTTTTGTGTTGTTTTATGTCCATACTAAGGCATATTTAGACAAGGCTACCTAGAGTGATTCAAAAACAAATAGCTTATCTCTCAATTTAGGCCAGAGAAATTAACAAATAAAAAGAATTTTTCGGGATACTCTTTGATACAGGTATCTAACAACTGGTTTTGATAAATTTGGTAATAACAATACGTAATAAACAAAATATGCAAAAGATTAAACATCATTTCTTACTTATAAACAATATATAAACAATGTAAGATCGCTATTTGATTTTAAATACTACCTACAGGTAAAGACCGGTAAATTATATGGAAAACTGACACAATTTTACTGAAAAAGCATGAAAAATCTTTTAAAATGAGAGCTTGTAAAGTTATTTTTGTTATATTTATGCTTAATTATTGCAAAAATAGTTTCAAAAGACGATTTTTTAAAAATTATTAATAACTTTTCTAAAAATGCACAAAAAATTTTGATTTCGCGTGAGAAGAAGAACAATATCACAAATATTCAGCATTAAAAATCTCAAGAAGTTTCACTCAACAGTTTTATTGCAAAATTAAAATTGTTTAATATTGTTCTGAAGCTATTTTCTTGTGGCATTTTAAATTAATTACTATTTAAATGGGAATAAGCCACAATTAAAGGTTAAAATACGTTTATTGACGTTTCACTTTATATCCGAAGTGGAAATTGAAACGTCAATAAACGTATTTTAACCTTTAATTGTGGCTTATTCCCATTTAAATAGTAATTAAAATTGTTTACCCCAGAAATCTTTTATATCCGTTATTATGCGTAATTTATTGGGTCTACATTTATTCTGAAACTCACCAAATTGAAGACAAATGCTTATTTTATCAAATAAAATCATTTCAGAATTAAATAACTCAGACTTATCAACATATAGAAAGTTAATTTTTTTTATTCGAAATTTTGTTATTTTTACACAAATTAAAATAAATACATGTCCTACGACTCTTAAAACTGGTGTTAGTCCTTTTTTATTTCTCGATTTTACTATTACAAAAACTGACTTCATAAATTCAAATTTATAAAAGTCACAATATCTCCGGTTCTAATTAACGAAAATTTGTTTGTTTGTTTTTAATTTTAGGTTTTTTGCATAGACTATAAAAATTCAATTAGTTATTTTGTGAATAGTTTATTTAACCGAGTAATTTGTTTAAACAATGTACAATAAATATTTATTTTTCAAAATTTTACTTTTTCTTATTATTATTAGTAGAAATGTTTATGGAATGATATGTAATTTTAATATTTATATATTATAATTATAAATAATATCTTTTACAAATAAATTTTATAAAAAAATTTATTTTTTATTTAAAAATCAAATCTATAATTTTTTATTGAAGTGTGCTTATTATTCTTATAATTAGTTTTCTTTAGACTGAAAAACATTACAAATATATTTAAACAAATTAATTGTTGCAAACTTTGTATCATTTAAATAAAAAGAGTAAAATTAAGTATGTAAATTGTAATATGTTAATTATACGTATATACACATTAATTCCATAATTTTTATTTATAATTATACAAAGTTTATATCAATTTCAGTTAAACATATTTTTAACATTTTTGGGAAAAAGTAAATGAAAAAATAATAAGCATAATTTAAGAAAAAATAATATGTAGAGATTTGATGATCAAATAAAAAATTTTTGTTAAATTTATTGTTAAAATATTATTTTAACTTATATAGTATAACTAATAATAAGAAAAAAGTAAAATTTTGCAAAATAAATATTTATTTTAAATTGTTTAAACAAATTACTCGGTTAAATAAACTATTCACAAATTAACTTCATAAATTTTCATGGTCTATAGTACGAGATGACCCAAATTAAAAAAAAACATTAAGTTTCATTCATTAGAACCAGAGATATTGTAACTTTTATAAATTTCAATTTATGAATTAAGTTTTTAAACTAGTAAAATCGCTTCGCTTTTAAACCCTTTATCTTTGGCATTCATTTTTAAAGGAATCGTTTTTAAAAAAAAATATGTCAACTTGAACTCTTAATCTTTCAAATGGTTCTTTTTAAATTTCTTATTGTTAATAAACAAAGTCCCGGTATTTTTTTAAAGGACTAACTCGGGTTTTAAGGTTCGTGGTACACTAGGTTTTTTGAATTCGTGTAAAAATGCCAACATTGCGAATAAAAAAATTAACTTCTTACATGTTATTGAGTTATTTTAATTGTTTATAAGCTTAAAACCACAAAACTTTTTAATTGATAATGATTTATTTAATTTGATTATATAAGCATTTTTCTTCAATTCAGTGCTTTCAGAATTCATGTAGACCCAATGGTTTCCACATAATAACGTTTTATAATATTCAATAAATATTAAGTGAAATTTTTTGAAACTTCTTGAAATTTTTAAAATTGAGTATTTGTGTATTGTCCTTATTCTTACGAGAAATCAAAGTTTTTTGTACATTTTTAGAAAAGTTATAAATACTAAAAAAAGTGACTTTTGAAGCTATTTTTGCAATTATTAATTAAGCAACAAATTAACAAAAATAACTTTACAAACGCTCATTTTAAAGGATTTTTTTTTTTTTATTTAGAAAATCGCATCGACCAAATGGCCATTAGCGAAAAATTAGTGGATTACATTAGGTACAATTACTTCAATACAATTTGATTTATTAAATATTGTGGTACTTATTAATGTCTTTCAAGAAATTCAGAGTATTGTTAAAGTTACAGTTTGCACCTAGAGCTTCTATAAGTGTTCCTGGTATCTTGTTATTGCTTCGTTGTTGATTGTAGAGGGGACATTCACATAGTAGGTGCATTATTGTTAGTGTCGTATTACACGTTTCACATCGCGGCGGTTCGCACTTTTTAATTAAGTAATCATGCGTTAACCTAGTATGTCCGAGTCTGAGGCGCGTTACTATTATTTCTTGGCTTCTTGACTTAGGTAACACATTCCATGCCTCTATGCTGGGTTTCACTTGTTTTAATTTTGAATTCGACACATTCCATTTATTTTTCCACGCACTTAAGATTGATTTTTTTATATAAGCTTTTATATCCGTTGATACTGATGTGTTTACGATCTCGGAAACGTCACTCACTATCGCGTCTTTCGCACTATGGTCAGCAGTTTCGTTGCCTTTTATTCCTATGTGGGATGGGATCCAGATGAAATTTATCTCATTATGATTGATATAAGCCTGAAGAAGGACTGTTTTAATTTTTTTTAAAAGCGGGTTTTTTGGATACAGTTGTCGGATGCTTTGTATGGCACTAAGTGAGTCTGTTAAAATAATATATTTGGAGTTTGTTGTCAGATTGATTAGTTCTATGGCGCGATAGAGAGCATACATTTCAGCTGTATAGATAGTACTAACATTAGGTAGTTTGAATTTAAGAACCTTCTCTGGAGTTACTACAGACGCTCCCACACCTTCGGATGATTTTGAACCATCAGTGTATATCTGGGTATGATTTTTATAACGACTAATGATTTTTCTAAAATGGGAAATAATTAGATCAGGATTAGTGGAGTTTTTATCAAATGACGTAAGTTCTAAGTTACATACTGGTATGTTTTGAATCCAAGGTGGATTATGATCTTATGTGTATGGAAGACATTCAGGTATGACAATATCAAACAGTGCAAATGGTCTTTTATTCTTTTATAGAAAGGTTTATTAGAACGGTGATTTGCATTAAGGTTTGGGTAATTATCGGTAAAAGTATTTCTATAGACAGGATTTTTTGCATTATCTTTAATTTTTGTTGCATATGTTAGACTAAGGTAAGCCCTTTTATCATTTAACGACAATTCATTTGCTTCGCAAAGTAAACTTTCAATCGGTGTTGTACAAAAGGCTCCCAGGCATATTCTGAGTGCTGTGTTATGAATAGTATCCAGCTTTTTAAGTACTGATTTCGATGCTGAGTCGTAAGCTATAGCCGCGTAGTCTAGCTGTGATCGTATCATAGTTCTGTATATAATTAGCAATGTACTCCTGTCTGAACCCCAATTCTTGTGTGCTAGAATTTTTAGTAAATTTAATCTTCTGTAACATTTACATGCTAGATTATTGATATGTTCTTTCCAATTTAACTTTCTGTCAAAAGTAACCCCTTGTAATCCCCCTTAATTCCCTTGTATAATTGTTCACCCATGGAGCACTTTTTTCGATAATTTTAATCATTAATATTTTTATCAATTCATTTGCACTCTCTCAGGTGTCATGTATGTCGCTTTCCTTGTATATATTGTAGTATTGGTAATATTTAAATATGATCTCTGTATAACTGTGTAAAAAATATAAAACTAAATTTGAAGTATAAGTACAAAAACTTGTTACACATGTATGCGTCTAACTATAAACGATCTTGAAAAAGCAAGTATGTATGAATACCAGTAAAGAAAATTATAAATGAACAGAAATGATCAATAATAAGTGGTCACGCACTTCAAACAGCAACAAACAGAGAACTCTAAAGATGGTTGTCGTTCTGACATTACAAAATTAATGAGGAGAATAAATTATATCATACAGATGGATGTGTTTTGTGCTAAACGAGCTTAACATTTTCCCAGGTGTTATGCCAGGGTTGTCTAAAGAAGAAATGTTATTATTCAGAAAAAATCATTTTTTTTATTATTACGAACATTTCGAAAATCATGTAGATTTGACAAAAACTGAAAACTGCCACAAAAGAATAGTTTAAAAACAAGCATAAAAATGCTAAATTGTATTACCAACGATGAAATTCATACCATCTATAAATAACTATTTACAAAGAAGTTATTAACATTAGTAGAGTGTCTCATTAGCCACGCTAATGTCATTCAATCATTCTTTGAGATAGAAAAACAAAATAAATATCTCGGTTCTATTTAAACCGATCACCAGCCATTCCTTTTTTCCCGCAGAAATTACAGGATATCAGAGATAAACCGTAGCAATTCCTTTATTACTTTTCGCAATGGTTAATATTTGAATCACCGCATCAAATGTCACAAATTGCAAAATCGCATCTTCACACCATATCATAGCACTTCTAAGAAGCAGAACCGGACTTTAATAATAAGTCAAGAATTGTAAGGCGCTTACTCAACTAATTTTAATGTTAGTACCTAGTTACTTTTCGTTGATACTTCCTTAAAAATCTTTCTTTTATATACCTTTCATATCACTAAATCTTTTCGGATTGTAATGTTGCACGGTTTTTTCTAAATGTGTGATCGCACCTAAAATACAGTTCTTTTTACGCTGTTTTCAACAAATTTCATAGAAGTATTGTTTATTTTATTATGTAAAGATATCCTTAAAAAATATATATCGACGGCTTAGGGTCAGCAGCCACGACGCAACTGTTTTAAAACAACGGTTGAAAACTAGTTTCGTCTGCAATCGATTTACAACCAGTTTTAACCCTAAATAAAACCTGTCTTTGACCACCGAGCGACTGGTTTGGGATAAGTTGGTTTATAATACCATGGTAATGTGGCAAAATGGTGGGTATAAGAAAGATCGATTTAAAAAAGTCACCAATCGGAAGAAGACGAAAATAAAATCTTAAAATATAAATATCCGTAAATTTTTTCAAATGTTCAGTTAATATTAATTCTTTATACCAGTGGTTCTCAACTTTTTTGAGTCATGTATCACAAAATACTTTTATTATTTTTGGTACCATCTAACTATAATGCCTATCTAGCTAAATAATCTAATTAACCATAATATATATGCTGAAATTTTAAGGAATGGAATGGATAAGGAATTTTATATATAGGTATTTAGAATAACAAACTAATTAGTGGGAATATTGTACTTGAGTATTTACACATAACTTATTAATATCTGGTTCGGTGTTACTCAAATATAGTCAAAGATCAGGTTCTACATTAAGTTTGTTTCTTCATAAGTTCTTAATATTTAGCATTGCGAACAAACCATTTTCGCACAGATATGTTGTCGAAAAGCGTATTAAGAATCTTAAAGCGCGTTTTGCAAGAGAAGGGAAATCAAAATCTTGCCCAAAAATTCACCAAGATCTCATTTTAAAGTTTAATTTTAGTTCACTTTCACTTTCACTAGTTGCACTTAAATACTCAGTAGACGACTCAACAAGAAAGGGATTGCGTATTTATTCAAATTCAGAATAATTCTCTGTAAAGTACTCATTAAATTGCTTGATTAATTTATCAGATTAAATCTTACAACGTAAAAATACCTCCGAATTAATATTAATTTCATTGTCTGTAACGAAGCTTTCGAATTCGAAGTTCAAGAGTTCAAGCTTCTGTGCTTGCTGTATGCTACTGTGAATAAAGACACATTTCAGTGTGACTGCTTTAATTCTTGTTACAACGCCTTAATGTTTTCCTGTCATTAAACGTGCACCATCTCAACATATCCCACTCAGTTCAGGCAATCTAAACTATATTTTGTAATAAAATCATTCAGTTTATTAAATATTTCGACTGCTGTTATAGTGCAAGGAAGGAACTAGCAAAAATATGAATTTTTCTTTTATTTCATTTCCGTTCAAAAAACGGCAATATACCATTAACTGGGCAAAATTGGTTACATCGGTACTTTTGTCTATTTGTAAGGCGAAAAAAATACTGGACTTTATTTATTCTACGGCTAACTGTACTATCAGAAGGTGAAACGAAATTCAATTGTTTGGCTGCCTTTTCCCAAGACACAATTTACGATGTCTTTTGCAGCTGGTAAACTAAGTCTTTTCCCAATAATTGTATAGGGTTTTTCACACTTGGCTATTCTTAAACTGTTCAAAAAGAAGCTTTAGCAGCGTTATCCTTCCTTGGAAAAATATTCAGGTATTTTCTCCTGTCCACCTATAAATTTAGCTTCTTCCATTTTACTACCAGTTTTCCTAATAGATTCTTGTGCTTCAAATTAAAATGGCGCTGCAGCAAAGACGGCTTAATTGAATAATTTAAAAATCCCATTTTTAAATAATTTGAATCATATCGTCTGGTAACTGTTTTTTGTTTTTTAAGATTTTAGTTTAAATCAACGTTTGTTACCTTGCTTAAAGTACATGGTAAAACACTTGTTTCTTGAACAGAATAACATTATTCTACAACTTCTAAGGGTCTCTTTAACCATTTATTTATTACTTTTATAATTAATATAACAAACGCGACTAATGTAAACTCATTTGTGTATACTACCCCTTACTTATTAAGTCAAATGCCATCTAAACTTACTAATAAGGTGATTAGCGGCTACTCCGCAATTTCACGATCAGTGTTGCCGGCGTGACCGACATTTCGACAATGCTCCCGTATTTTAGTTTTATATTCACCTACTGAACTTTTAATTTTTTTGTTTTATTCTATGCAGTGCTGACTTTGGCCATGGTTTTGTGTTTTTGCGTTATACGTACCACCGCAAATATTGATATGTACCACCAGTAGTACATATACCATAGGTTAAGAACTGCTGCTTTATACCATTGAAATAATCTAAACAAGATGTTTTGTCTTTAGTTTCCGTATAATTTAACTAATCCTATAATATTTATATCTTAAAATGTTTGCCAAATGTTCAGGTAACTACAATGTTCGGTGCTACAAAAAATTGCAACGCAACTTCAAGCACGGGAGGAGGGTCGAACACAATCGGTTTTAGACTAATTGGAAACCAGTTTCAGCCAGATCGCATTGTGGGTGCATCCACATGCTTTTATACTACCAAGATCACAAAAATAGTTCGACAGAGCGCAATTGGCTGCAGACCGTAGTTTTAAAACAGTAAATGTAACTGATCTCTGTCCCAAATAGATCGTAATGAGCCCAATCAGGATCCTACACATAAACCTTCAGAAAAGGAAAGCAGCTTCAACAGAATTTACTGTTGATATTAGAACGTTCGATGTCAACTTGATACAAGAGCTCTGGGTATACCAGACCCAAATAAAAAGTCTATCGGATGTTAGGGGATAGCTGTAAGATAGCGGGATGCAGTACCACCAGTGTAAAATAGACAGTTTATTAGAAAAATATGTGGAAAGTTGCGCATAGGCGTTCTCTTGTACCAGAATAATGCAGCCATATTCTAAAAATTTTACCTCCAACGATTATCGACTGTTTCCAAAACTTAAAGAACGCTTGGTAAATGATTTTCTTCAGATAATAGTGTCATATATGCGGTGATTCATTCAGTCGTTTATGGAGGTCAACCAACCTTAATTTCGAGAAACATTTAACAATGATGACTAAGTTAAAAAAATAAAAGAGATCAGCCCTCATAGTTTAATCCGTGAAATATTGCAAGGTGAATGAGATTTCTTGGTTTTTAATATTTTGGTAAAATGTTATTCAATATTTTTTTAATTTTAATTCATAACCACTTTATGAAAATGTTGTGGCACGTTAATGATGAATAAGGAACTTTAGACTTCTTTTTATTGACCAATTTTCAATGGAACTATAGTCATTAATGGACTATTGAATTGCAAACTTTTCTATTCACTGATTTAAATTAAGTTTCAATTCAAGAAGATACTTCATAATTACATTTGTATTCATCAATTTTTTTAAAAAACGGTACTCATTTGCATCTGAGTAAATTCTATTATGAAAATGTTGTTTTCTACAAATTCGTTTCTTACAACATATGTGCAGTGTGTTCTCTAAATGGCAAGAATAAAAAGAAACACAATAATCCATTCTTAGAGAAATCAACAATCAAAAAGAAATGAGAAATGATAATTATGAATGGCTTACATCGTTAAAAATTCAGACGATTAAATTATGGACAGTAACCATAATATACCTCTTAGCTCGAATGTAAGGGTGTTTAAGCACCAGCTCATATTGAACCCAACATAAGATCCATTTAAAAACTAAAAAAAATTGATTCATGTTGCATGTCTGCTTGATTGTGATTTGTCAAAATACGGCGAGATTTACGCAAGAGAAATATACTTAAACGGCCAAATATTGTCCTTTGTATTTTAGGTTTCACCTCAATGTTGTTTATATTGTATTATGTTTGATTTGTTATAGTTTCGCTTTTATTATTAATTTCTACGTGTGTACAAAAATTAGTTCTAACAAAGAACTGCTTTTATTAGATCCTTTGTTCCTGCAAAAGTTGTATCAATCATGTGATTTAAGGAACAAAAATAAGTAAATTAGCGAATAGATAACATAATTAAACCTTTATAGACCAGAGAAAGTGGTAAATAAAAAGCATATGGAAATATTTGGAAAAGTGACACAATATTGCTGAAAAGTCATAGAAAATGCTATAAAATGAGAGTTTGTAAAGTTATGTTTCTTAATTTGTTACTTAATTATTGCAACAATAGCTTCAAAAGTCGATTTTGTGGACATATTAATAACTTAAAATAGACAAAACTCTAAAAAAACACAAAAAACTTTGATTTTGCGTTAGAATAAGGACAATATCACAAACACTCATCTTTAAAAATTTCAAGAAGTTTCACTTAATAGTTATTGCAAAATAGAAATTGTATTAATCCCAGAAACCTTTTATCTACAATGTGATTATGCGTAAACTATTAGATCTACATGAATTCTGAAGACACCAAATAGAAGAGAAAGGCTTGTTTTATCAAATTAAATCGTTTAACAATTAAAAAGTTTATAAACATTTTTTTTATTTCGAAAATATGTGTCTCGACAGCTAATGGTCATTGGCATAGGTTCAATTATTTACATTGGGTACAAATTAGTTACAGTACATTTTTTATAATACATTTTGTTTTAAATTAAATTGTATAACTTTGTGTTTTTTAAAAAGTTTAATACATTTCATAGTTGCTGCTGTTTGAGATAAGGCAAATATATTAAAAACAACAAGAGCCAACATAAAAAACACTTACACAGTAGTGTGTACAAACTTAAATGTGGCGACTGCCCAAAAACTTACATTGGTCAAACAGGTAGAAATTTTAATAAACGAATAGCAGAACATAAAAGGGCTTTCAATAATAGAAAAACAGATTCTACATACGCACTTCACCTTCTAGATCATAATCATTCGTTTAATGACGAATTTAAAATTCTCCACATTCAAAATAAAGGCCTTAAGCTGTCTTTGTTAGAATCTATGGAAATCAACAAATTAAAAAACACAGATATAATTCTGAATGACCAGCTTGAGACAAACAGTTCTCCCCTCCTCAACCTATTTCATTAGAGACTATAAAGTGTAAACCCATACCAAAAACAGATCACTTGAGAAAGGCAATCAGCCGAAACAGCTGTAGTGATAAGAATTTAAAATAAATTTTGTGGAAGTTTGAAAACAAAGTTTTCAGTGTTTTATTGTTACATAAAATGAATTTCCATCAAGTAACGGTCGAATCCATCAATTATTTGAAAGAAATATGATAGATTATTGTTAAGATTTGCTTCATATAGTATAAAACACATAAAGCTTAACTTCAAGAATAATATTAAATGGACTTATTCAGAATATGCCATTTTCACCGCAAAATTGCGCATTATATAAAATTATTTTGTCCATGATTTATACATGAAATTACAACACGACTAACTATGATGTAGGGCACTGAATGTTAGGCAGTTAAAATTAAAGAGGAACAACGAATGTACCTGGTGAAAATGATAATGCTTAGATCGATAAGTGGAGTGACAAAAAAGTTAAAATTAAGAATGAATATTTTACGGGAAGTCTAGTGGTGGCACCAATTGACACCAAAATGGAAGAGCATCGGTTAAGATACTTTGAGGATGTTCAACGTCGAGATATTCATCACCCATTACGAAGAATTGCTGATTTGCAAGTTCCTGGAAGGAGTAGGGTAGGAAGACCAAAAAAGACCTGATGGGAAGAGCTTAGGCAAGATATGTTGATAAGGGGATTAATATTGGTATGACAGAAACTTCTGGAGAAATGTCGTTTTAATACTAAAAGTATTCACTTAAACCAAAACTTTCCAAGTTAATTTAGTCAGAATATTATGTACTACAAAAGGTTAATGGGCTGTATATGTCCTTTGCAGATGTGTTAAACATTGTCTTTATTGAACAATTTCCTAACACAGTGGAGTAGTTGTATCATCTTATTTTGTAACAGTAAACGTGCCACATATTGTGGTGTGGTACTTAATACCCAGTCACAATTATCTATATCCATTAGTTTTGCTGGCCGCCATAAAATAACTCAATTTACTTTAAACGTCAAAACACAAAAGTTTTGTAGCTAGATTAGCAATTTACTTGCCAGTAATAAAATTAGTTGAGCAAATCGAGACCTTTTTAAGTAGACATCAAGTTTCTTACTTTAAAGTCTTGATTCACAAATCTGGTCACTTTTCTAAAAAGGTCTTTATCTCTTCTCCGTCATAGAAGGATATTAAACCGGTCTCTGTCTTAAAAAAAGACTACTAAAAAACTAACTTTACACTAAGAAAGCTATTCATTTGCTTATAACAAAATTTAAAACAAAAGGTAATGAATCATATGAAATAATTTTCTTGTAGTTTTTTTTCTCAAATTTAAAAGGGCAATTTATAGTAGTGAGCTGTATACAATATTTTTAAAAAACTTACTATGCAGTAAAAACTTCTTGCGTGAAATGGTATAAAATTTATTAAAAAAATTTAAAAATTATTCAAAATGGATGTATAAATTTTTAGAACGTTTTCAATCCGATCATTTTTAAGGGAACGCACACATTTCCGGCTCGAACAAGGACTTGATCCACTGAGTGGCAACAAACGACTGATCAGTTTGTTGCTGCCAATTAGTGGAGAAAGTCTTTGTTCGAGCAGGGAATTTGTGCGTTCCCTTAAAAAATGTAATCCGTTATCATCGACCTAGTGTCTTAATAATTACAATGTTTGTTACTTTAATTATGTAATTTAAGGGTCATCTGACCTCATTATGTGGCTAGTTTCAATCACCTTATAGACGTTTTTCACTGATGATGATTCGATAGGATTGAAAACGTTCTGAAAATTTAGAAATCCATTTTGGATAATTTTTAAAATGTTTATAAATTTTATACCATTTTAAGCAAGAAGTTTTTACTTTATAGTAAGTTTTTTCTTTCTATTTATTGAAAATTAATTTCTGTCCTATTTAGTTGTCTTTAAAATGTGATATCCAATCTCCCACGCCTCCGCTGCCATATTTTTTACATTCATTTTCCTATTCATCAACTTTTTCTCTCACGTTGTTTGATTACTTTCTCAAAGTAATCAATAAATATTAATAATTGGTTGGATGTATAATTTGTTTACAGAAACTGGTATGAGAAACGTATCATTAGAGAAGAAATAATGGAACCATCTTGTACCTAATTGAAAACCGAGATTCGCATTATTTTACTATATTATTAGAAAATCATAAACAACATCGAGAATTTTCAATACAAACTGATAATTGGCCGCCAAATAGGTCATCCGAATCAAAAATTGCATAATTTCGTATTGAACGAAAACGAAAAGAGTCTATAGAAATTTATTGGATAATTGCAAATAGAAGTATCAGGAAGTATTATATTTTTGCAACAACTGAAAGTGTTCACGTACACACCTCAAGTTGAGGCAATTGGAAACAAAGTTTGTACTATAAATAAAGACACACAATGTGGTATAAGTAAATATATATATATATATATATATATATATATATATATATATATATATATATATATATATGTATATATATATATATATATATATATATATATATATATATATATAGTATATCGATGGAAGGCATCCGTATATACGTATTTCTGACTATTGGTCGTCTTCAGTACGGTGCAGCCAAGTTATGCCATTACTTTTTACTTTGATTATTCACTGGCATTATCCCTTTCCATTCGTATATATATATATATATATATATATATATATATATATATATATATATATATATATATATAACAGCATTATAGGCCTTAGATGTTCTTGGTTTCAATAGTCTTGACTAGTATCTTCCACTTTTTCCGGCCCTTCACTTGTTCTCTCTAGTTCTTTGTTCCCATTTCTTTTATGTTTGACCGGACGGCATAAAACCACTTCCTTCGTAGTCTCCCTGTTCTTTTTTTTTCTCTTGTTCTCCTGCTGCAGAACTTTTAGGAAGTTTCTTTCTTTTGTCATTCGTAAAACTTGTCACAACCATCTAACTCTCTGTGCCCTGATTGTCTGTGTTATTTTCATGTTATTAAAAACGTCTATAGGTGTTAACCTTACTTTTCTTATTACCTTTTTATAAAAAAATTAAAATATTTTTAAACAAAGAAATTCTTGTCCTAGTCCTGTCTCCACTTAAACGATCTTTTTTCTGCTTTTTCTTTTAGATAAATACAAATCTTTGTATAGTGTTCTTGATCTTGAAAAAGACTATGATTTTGTGATGTAGTGGGTACTGAATAAGAAAAGAGTTATCCTCCTGAGATGTGACAATTTCAAAAGATATTTTATATATGACAGTAAACATTTTTTTACAATGTGTAATATTTCTGCTTCCTATAACAAGGAAATTACATGCATGCACTACTTGAAAGTTGTACAAAAAGTTAATTAACTTCAACAGAAGACAGATTTATTGGGTTAGTAATAACGAAAACATTTTTTTCTTTTGCTATTTTCTCCGCCACAGGTAAACGTTACTGAATGAAGTTGTGGTTTAAAAACCGTATGCAATAGATAATTTAAACCAAGAGATTTAATATCAATTGCTCGTGTGAACAGACGAGATGGTCTTTGCTTTTGTTGTAAACGGTTCTACAAATTAAACCAGCCGGAAAATTGTCGTTTATTTTTCGTTATTGTCGATAAATGGCACACATTTATTTAATTAAGTAAACTAGGAAGTTGAATAATTAAAGAAATCGGAAGGTTACTGGGACGGACCTAGGAATTTCTTTAGGGAGAATATTTTTCCTTTGCATAGTAATTGTTTTACAGTTTTTTGCTTTTTATCTTATTAATCTCATAACGATAAAAAAATTACTAAAAATTTACAGTTTGTTTGGGTTTGTCAAATAGACAAGGCGAAAAGCTCAGGTTCGTTTGAAAAAATATTCCCATGAGATTTCAAGAGTTCCCTTTTCGAGTTATAAACATTTAAAACTTAAAAAAAAGGAAAATTACGATGTTCAAGGCTCAAAAACACGAGTAAAAAATATTATTTTTGAATTCACCAAGGACCTAAATTTAAGTTCAATTCTTCTTCTATCATTTTCCGATAAGTATTTTGGGCTTATTTAATTTTAAAACATTGTTTTTAATTGTTAATAAAGCGCTTATGACAGGACGGGCACTCTGACTGCGGCGTGTAAGAGAAACAAGATCTATACCACAAATTTTTGCTAGTTTGAATGTTCATTGTACAAATCTACAAATGAGGCCCGCCCTGCCGTACGCTCTTCATTAACAATTAAAAAACAATCTTTTAAAATAAAATAAGCCCAGACTTTTCATCGGAAGCCCTTTCTTATAGAAGAAGGCTTGAACTTGAACTTGGGCACTTAATGATTTCAAAAACTGTATTTTTTACTTGTATTTTTGAGCCTTGAACATCGTGATTTTGCTTTTTTTTTCAGTTTTAAATTATTTATAACTTAAAAACGATCTACTTTAGGGAACAATTACAACCGACCTTTTTTGTTCATATTAATCCAAAAAACCTAAAAAAAATTATCTGAGCCGAAAAAATTTAATGCTACAATTTGATTAAAAAAAAATTGTTTAGAAAAATTTGAATAACTTTTCGCCTGGATGACCTCTTGAACCTTATTTTGGGGTATCTCATGAAAGTGATTTTATAAAAAAATCTCATGGAAATATTTTTCCGAACGAACCAGAGATTTTCGCCTTGTCTAAAAACGAGTAGATGTGGGAGACTTAAAATCTAATTAACGAAATCGGTGTTATCAACTCGTGATTAAAAAACTAATTAGTTATATTCTTATAAATAAATTTCACATAACGATTTTAAAAAGTAAAATCTAAGTATTTTAAAGATCATGAGTGTCACTAGCGTGGGTAGAAAACCCCCTAAAAAGATGAGTTGGAATATGATATGGATGTGTCCACTCCGGATACTCCAGCTTCTCCAGTGTAGGAATTCGAAATCTCAATCCTATTACAAGTATTGATCATGTTTCTAAATCTAACAGCTAAAATCGGCAATTATCTTCTCCACAATTTTGACAACGTTCTTTTGATCTACAATGTGCAACAAAATGAGCATATATTAGACATGTAAGACAGTGCGTTACTCTTGGAAGGTATTTTTTTACTGCATACAACATTTTTTCTATTATTACCCTAGTAGGTAAAAATTGACCTCTAAATGTAACTATATCTAAGAAATTGTAGTTGTTGAAACAATTTCATTTTGGTCATTTTACGTGAAATTCTTTTTATGTGATTTTCTTCAAAATTATTTCCTAATTTCAGTTTAATAATTTCTTTTTATTCCCTAAATTCGGTTTAATAATTTCTTTTAATTCCTGTTCCGATAATTCTAAATCTATTTCCCGTATGATGCCTTTTACGTAAGTAAAAAACATTGGAATGTATATATCGTATTGTTTGTCTTTTAATGGCTGTGCTAATAAGTTATTTGCGCTTAAACGTTGTCAAAAAAACGAACCAATATGCATTTATTGTAAAAACAAGCATTGCGCTAATGATAAAAACATTGTTTAGAATTTAGTAGATAAAAGAGTATTAAAAGAACTATGGTATAAAAAAACTTATCATACGCTAAGGCTTCTTCGAAGCACGAAAGATTTTTTTTAATTGCAGTAAAAACTAACACAACTTCTAACCGCTATACTGCTACTTTAAAAAGAAAGAGGTTAGCTATATCCCAGAGATCGATGAAACGCTCGAACAACATAAAGAAATAATTTCAAATCCCAAAATTTCAATAGAACCTGTTTTCAATAAATTTAAAAATATACCAAATTATAATCATAGTTTTGGTGATAATAACACTTTAAATAAACAGATAAAAAAGCAAAAGGTCACTTTGAACAATACATATTGGATAATAAACTTATGTAATTTTGATTTCGGAAACCTGCTTAATGGAATCTTCACGTTTTTTATTAATAATTAGAATATATTTAGAAGTGATTGTAATGACGGTTATAGAGAATCTTATTAAGACCATACCATATAAAAATATCAAAATTAATCTATACAATGTTTATACTCTACATACGCCAAACCAAATATAACCATTAGAGATTAGGGTAACTTTTGTTAATCACCTGGAAGAGTAATCATAATTTTATTGATCATCTGGAAGCGAAACGTTAATACCTAGATTTGGAAGTAATAATAAATCGAAAATAAATATAATAATATTATTCAATAGAGATATAACCTTAAATTGTGCTTGGAAAACTGACATTACACCATTAGGTATTTCCAATCGTTTTCCGTTCTAATTCAAACACATCTTATACAATTATCTTTTAAGTGTAAAACCAGTGTTAATTTAAATAAAGCTGACTGATCCTTTTTCTATTAGATAGTAGATGAACAATTAGAAGAAAGCAATAATGAAAGATCATAATATAAAAGTTTTATACCACAGAAGAGAACAGAGATCAAATAAGAATTTAGCAAAGTTTGGTGGAGTCTGAGATGTACAAATGCTATTAAATGTTAATAACAAGCTGTTTAAAGAAGAAAAATGTTGCTTTACAAAAGGCAGTCAAATTTCTAACTACTTAAAATATAAAAATTCAGTGGCAGTCGCAAAAAAAATTATATTACAGAGCATAGAAGGTTCTTGGCAAAATTTTTGTGAACATCTTAATAGAAACCCATCTATAACAAATATATGGAAATATATACAGAAAATAAAAAATACATTTAATCATCCAAAAAATAGAATCCAGATAGGTGAGTGGGTAGAAGCTTTCTTCAATAAAATTGCTCCAAGTTGGGTGGGAACAAATATTCGGCCGATTATTTCACTAAGCACGGATGATATATAAATGTTTCGTAAAGTAATAAATAGAATATGGAATCGGGCGGAATTTCCAACAAGGTGGAAGAAATATTCAGCAATCCCAATTCTAAAGCTAAATCGAGATACCGAACATCCAGATTCATATAGAGCAATTTCTCTAGTTTCTTTTCTCTTAAAAACTTTATGATCAAGGCCAGACTAGTTGATTGGCTCAATAACAATAGAAAATCATCTACATTGCAGTTTGGTTGTTCCAGAAGAGCATGTTCAACCATTGATAATATATGTAACCTAGTAAGTGACATAAAGATTGCTTTTACTCACAACAAAGCACTTCCAGCAATTTTTGTAAATACAGAATCAGCCTACGATAATGTAATATTAAACATTCTCTATGAAAAATTGGAAAAAATGGGAATCTCTCAAGCTTTGACATCACCTATCAGAATAATATATTCCGATAGAACAATTTTTAATGTTCTCAATAAGCAAAATATAATAATACCAACTTGTTTTTTTATATGGGACACCCCATATATTTTGACATTTTTAATTCTCTTTCACTTGATATGACATATGTATATATATATATATATATATATATATATATATATATATATATATATATATATATATATATGTATATATATATATATGTATATACATATATATATATATATATATATATATATATATATATATATATATATATATTCAGTCGTTGGAGCTACTCTCAAATAAATTGTTTGCTTGCCATCATTTGCCATCACGTTAAAGACACTCAATAATAAAACACTCAGTACCTAACACATTCCAACATATTATTATGTAGACAATAATCCTTCACAGTTTTATTTACCAGAAATAAGAAAAATTAACTGAAAAAATAGGCATAACAAATTTACCAACAACAAAAAGCTACTTAATGACCAGAAAAAATTTTACAAAAATATTAACATTATAATAAACATACAAACAATAATAATAAACAACGTAACTAGAAGTAATTTTTTTAAAAAATATAAAAATTATAATAAATCTTCAAAATGCCCCCCGTTTTTTTATAATAAACACTAACACCTTTTTGTTACAGATCTTATACAACTGAATATATGCACTGGCTTTATTTTTCTAAATGCTTGATTAATGCTCTTTAATAATTCTTCCTTAGTGTTAAAGTCAATTTTATAAACATTGTTGTTTAAAAATTCCCAAATAAAAAAATCATCAGGATTTAGTTCTGGTGAACGAGGACCATAAGTTCCAATCTACCGATTAAGAAATTTTCCATTTAAATAATTTCCAATGAATTCATGGACAGAATAAGAGAAGAGGAAGTAAGACACAGAACGGCGAAGAAAAAAATATTAATATATCTAGAACGGGAAAGATTGAAATATTTTGCCATTTTAAAACGAGGTATGAGAGTCGAGAAATGGCCGCTAGAGATAGATAGAAAAAGTTTAACAAGCGAAGGCAGTGAAAACTGTTAATTAGCCTGTTAAGATTTTTCATCAAAATTGTACTTTATTATGATATGCTGTTTATCATACGAATTTTTGACTATCCCGGTAATATAATGACCTTTACAAGAAATCTCTTATATCATGGTACTTAATTAGCGTGACACTTTCAGATTCAGTAAGCTAAAATTCTCTTTAATAATAGTCATTATACTTTTATTCACTAGGTTCCCATGGTACTAAGGAATTCCGCAAAAACAATAAAAACTGTCAAAACATTGTTAGACTATGATTATGTTTTAAAAAATGAGAGCTCTCCTTTTACCTTCACCTTGTTATTTTAATTATGATGTTGATTAACCGACAATTCGTCGTAGTGTACTTTATTTTTTATGAGATTATGGGGTCAGCGCTTTGGTCTTTGTGGTACTTATACTTAATTAAAATGCATTTACACTATGTCTGGGGTTCATACTTGATACAGGGTGCTGCAGCATATAGTTCGCGCATCAATATTAACTGTTTAATACTTAACATGTATTGCTGAAAAGATTAATAATATGCTTGATGAGGAGAAGCAAACATGGAGAACAATAAAATAAATTTGTTTTTTCATGTTGCCTTAGAACTAAATTTGTATGTTGAAAGGATATAAACTGGGAATGAGGAATACAAAATAATATAATGATATCGCCCATGTCCAAATCATGTGACAACCAAGCACTATTTCCCTTTTTTTAAAACCTAGTTGTTTATTTTTATCGTCTCGTTATTTATCTTTCTTTGGGCACTTAAATAGATTTTAAAACAGTAGCGGCACTGTTTGTCAGTCAGAGGTTGTTCACAAAAAATTACAATCGCAAATCATTCATTACAGTCATATATTTTCCTGAGAAACAAAAACGAGAATCAAAGGCTGACCTACTAGCATGGATAATGATTGTCTATATATACATATTATTATACGGTTGCTCTTTGTTTGTAATGCATGTGGGCATATTTAATTTTATTTAAATACACTGATAATACAGTCAGTGTATGAGTAGAAGTGCCTAGAGGTTGGGAGATTTTATAAAAACAGTTAAAAGTACAATAATTAAGCAGCTACTCCTAAATTTTTTGTACTAGCCCATTCAATCATTCTCATTTCTAAACGCGCTACGTTATACTATTTTATTTTTAAAATTTTAAAGGAAGATCACGAGTTGAGAGTTTGGAAATTATAGAACATTTTTATAACATACATTGACAACATAAAATTGTAATTTAATCTGCCCTTGCTTATTTTCTTTTTCTTTTTCTTTTTAGAATTTGCTCCCTCTGCCGGCTGGAGCAAGTGCAGCTTTGGTCAAACCCACCAAATATCACTACTACCCTCACAATCAACACATCTATCTGCTTCCAGAATGTGCCATACAACAGGTAGGTCTGATAAAAAAGCAATTATAAATATTTTTTACAGGAAAGATTGACCCCCTTTTAATTTACAGGTTTGTAATGCCGTTTATATAAGGCTCAACTGGACCCAGCCTCTCTGCGCTTGTCCTTCAAGATACAGAGATCCCTGCTCAGCTTCCCTTAATTCTGATGATCAACATACCACAGAGCTCATGACAGATAAAAATTCAAGGGTAAGTTTTTAATATACATTGAACTATGGTTATTAGTCTAATTTATTAACTTTATTTATTATAAAATGTTATAACACTTATTCTATTAAAGTCTTTATTAAATTTATATATATATATATATATATATATATATATATATATATTCTTACACTTATCACTAAAAACTAGAACACAACTACTTTAATTTATATTATTTATTTACAATACTAATTTATTTCCGCGTTACAATTCAACGACTCGATACCATTATTCAGTCTAACCGTTTTCAATAAAAAGATCCTCTATATATATATATATATATATATATATATATATATATATATATATATATATATATATATATATATATATATATATATATATATATTAAATAGCCATTATTCCAGAGTTCCGTAGAATCTCGGCCGGCGACCCTTGAACTCTCTCGAACAGGATGGAAAGCCAAACAGGTTTTTAGCGGATCAAAGAACCTACTAGAAAATTCTTGTTAGAATAATAACATGTTTACAGGTCATATGAGTCATATTTATCGTAACATTGTCCCCCTCTTAAAAGATGGTTCCTCTTGGAATCTTGTCGGGACTGGAACTGGAACGGTATGCTGGTATCGGCAACTGGACCCTCTTTTACAATTTCCAGTTGTATAAAAATGACAAGGGACGGTTTTCTCTCCGCACCAGTAACTATGCGGATTGCAACAGACTAACGCCTGGACTTCGGTGTCTTTAAAGATCTCCTCCACCATACTTCGGATAACCCTCCAATCTAATTGGTGGCACTCTACCTTTGGCATGGCTAACTTTTGCACGTCGGACTTTGGTACGTGCGCTCTCAATTGAAGTAAGGCTGCCCATACATCTCGGTAGGTAGGTTGGTCACGGGCAGTGTCTTTTGTTACCAGGTAGAAAAGGTAACGTGATGCATCTGGGAGTTTCAAGGCTTTCCCGGGAGCTGGCACTTGGCATTGAAGTTCGGCAACTCGACCGAACTTCCTTCGAAAGACGGATGCCAACCCTGGTGCGTCTTTGATACTGGTGGGATGGTAAGGGCCAGTGAGTAATCGGGAAGCGCGAGTAGATCTTGCTTTTCTTCAGGGGTAACACCATGTCTTGCTTTACCGGTACCTCCATAAGCCCCCATGAATTCCTCAAACGTGAGGTCAGACACATCTTGGACTTGGTTTACTTCCACATCTTCATCTACGTCGTGGTCCCCTTCGAAAGACGCCAGCCGGTTATGGTGTACTATCATCGGCTTTCACCTCGGAATCTTGCTTATTCGGTAGACGACATCGTTGATCTTCTCCATAATGAGGTATGGACCTTCCCAAAACTGCTGCAACTTGAGAGAACAACCTTTTCTCTTCTTGGGATTATAGAGCCAGACTTTGTCGTTCTTCTTAAAGCACCCCTTTTCGGCTTGCGTATCGTACCGTTTCTTCATTCGTTCGCTAACGATCTGAAGATGGGAACGGACCAATTCGTGTACATCGTCCATTCTTCTTCGTAATTCGATCACATAATCTTCACCTGCTAAATCTTCTCCAGGTCGACACCCAAACTCTAGATCACAAGGTAGTCACATCTCGCATCCGAATAGGACTCTGGCTGGTGTCTGGCCTGTTGATTCGTTAACAGCAGATCTGTAGGCCATTTTGAAGAACGGAAGATATTGGTCCCAGTCTCGCTGATGATCGGACAACATCTTTGTCAAATACTTGCCAACTGTCCTATTCATCCGTTCTACCATACCATCCGATTGCGGATGATTTGCTGTAGTTCTTGTTTTCTTCATGCCTAGCCTATCACATATTCCTTGGAATAGATTGGTTTAGAAGTTCCTTCCTTGGTCACTATGGATCTCCAAAGGCACTCCAAATCGGCTGATATATTCTTGGATCAACTTATCTACAATGGTGGCGGCCTTCTGGTCTGGAAGTGCGTAAATCTCGACCCACTTAGTGAAGTAATCCATTACTACCAACATGTACTTGCCTCCATTTTCACTTTCTAGAAATGGCCCAGCAATGTCCAAAGCTATTCTTTCAAACGGGCTTCCAACATTATATTGTCTCATAGGAGCTCTCCTTTTTCGGTAAGGCCTGTTACTCGTAGCACAAATAGTACATTTCTTACACCAGTCCTTTACGTCGTCGGAACTGTTTATCCAATAAAACCGTCCCAAACTCGCATTAGAAAAAGTATAACTTGGACATACTATATTTTTTGGAGCACCATGTATAATTCACATTATTTTTAAATTGTAGTGTTAATGGCTCTGTAAGAAACTTTGTGTGGTTTTCAGTACAAAAACTGACGCGTATAGGATGGGCCACCTTGTATATATATATATATATATATATATATATATATATATATATATATATATATATATATATATATATATATATATATATATATATTTAAATAAAACGGAGCATACATATTTAATATATTGTAACTGAACTAGGTTTGAAACAGTCGGCCAATAACACATTAATAACTACCATAAATTATAACGAAAGTTAAGTTCCATCGCCTTTTGCACAAATAATACACACTCCTTTATTAACCGACAATATATATATATATATATATATATATATATATATATATATTCATAAGACGTGGGAAAATTAATAGTACTATTTTATAACTGAGATCCCTCCAAAATTTTGAACATGGGTACCGTCAAGTCGATTACGCTCTCTCTCACCCTGCAACTTACCTATAGCGCTTTTCATTCACACGCACGCATAATTTTTTTGATCACCTAGCAGGTAGAAAATCTCACCATAATGACCTGTCTTTTTTAGAATATTTATTTTTAATATTAAAAAATACCCTGTCAAAATAAGAACTTGCCTTAACTACTTTTTTGTAGTTATTTGCAAGCATCTTGCAGAGTTCAAATCCATCGCTAATAGCCTGCCTTGTTCATTTTGTTATTTTTGAATATTTAAATTTAAAAAAAATACAAGTTGCCTCAAAAATATGTTTTGTAATAAAACTTTATATAATAATGTTTTTGAAGGGGTCGCTACTCTCCAGACAGGTCTGCATTTCTTTATTAGGATATTATGGAAGAGATACCTGAAAAATGTTCAAAATTCCTCAAATAGCTATCCAAAAATGTTTACCAGGTGTGAGAGGCAACCTATTTTTAAATAGTTCAGGATCCAATAGTCCATTCGAGTGTTTGATCTTTATAATATAATTCTTTGAAAACCTTTTGTTAGCCAACTGCCTGGAGCGGAGTCAGCAGGAATGCATGTAATTTATATGCTCCGTTTTATTTTCGCTTAATCTGTATATACATAGTGTCTTATTCTATATGGTACTGATAGAAATGTTTCTTTAAGTTTATCAAATTTAATCAAAATGTATAAACTCCGACTTTTTTAATTTCCAGAGGGCGTTAACCCTGGTGAAAACATGTGAACCAACTGCTGAAATGAGGTTGTGCAGATCACCAAGAGATTGGTCTTTATTAGCACTTCAGAACATCCGTAGCGGCAAATCTCACTATCTTGTAATATGTAGATGTCCAGAAACGAGCATCCTAGGTAAGTATAAGTTTGATTGCAACATTTTATTTATATCTAACTATCTCACTATAGTATCTTCATTTTGTTTAGCTTCCTTCTCTTATAAACTAATATATGTTTGCATGTGTTTAATAATGTGCATAATATGTGTTTTGGTATCGTATACGCTAATATAACTCACCACTAACCCGAATTTTTTAGTAACGTTAAATATATTTTTAGAGGGTCCCATGTCTCACGATCAGCCCACATATGCCAGCGTACCGGGAATCAGAGTATATGGAATGATGTGCGTGGACGGCAGAAGAGACAGACAATCTAGGATATCTAAGAGTATGGATAAACCTCAGTTTCCCTGGGATAAGGCCGTGGAACTAGCAAGGAGTGCTATATGGGACTAATCTAGAATTTTTAGTAGATAGTACTATAGTACTTGAATAATTTGCATTTAAAAAAGTCACTATGATGATAAAAGTAGGTGAAAGGGTTTTTTTAGATATTAGTACCAAACGGACTAGGGATATGGGCAAAATATACCAAACGTATATTTTTGCAAAACCATTGGTCAAATTTGGATTATTTTGTTTTTAAAAGACATATTTTTCGCAAAAATATTGATTAGTTTATACCACCTTTTTTAAAAAGAAATATTTATATTCCAAAATATAATCACATTAAAGATAGCAACAGAAATCCAACCTACCTTTACGAGTCCAGGTGATGTTTTTATTTGCAAATTTTCAATGTCGACATTATTCATAAAACTTATCTCGACTTATATCATTTTTCAATTTCTCGATCGTACTCAGTATATTTATTTTATTTATACGTAGTTTTAGCTTGATAGGCCGGAGTAGTGATAGTGCTATAATAAACAGTGATGAAACTGGTCATTGGTAGCGAATTACAATGGGAAATATACAGCATTCGCCACAAAAAGCATACTGTGTATCTAAAAATTACATTTACTTACCTCCAATGCAATAGGCGTGTATCGCGTTAAAATTTTAGAATTATTGTTGTGAAAAATTAATACAAAGGCACACCGCTGCAAGACGAGCTCAAAATCGGCATGATTCGCTCCAATGATATGTACAAAACAAACAGTAGAAAATATAGTACCTTTTTTATTTTACGCATTTTAACTTAATAATAATCAAAACCATAGTTGAACTAGAATATAACGTAATTTATTTCTTATATTCATTAACTTAATTGCCATGTAGTTTTTGATATACATAAGAGCATAAAGTTGAAATTGTAAGAATCACGTATACATGAAAATTCAACATGTATACCATAATGTAGAACATGAAAGCACGAAATATAAAAACTGAAAGATTTTAATACCCATCCAAACAAAAAAAAAATGGATGGAGATATGTGGGTGTAAAAATGTATCATCCAACATAGAATTAGGCATTTGGCAGATAATAAAATCGAATTCGGCACACTAATTGTACTGATAGGGAATTAAACGGCAATAGAAATACATGAACTACAGTCAACCAACACAACAATGTAAACAAGAATAAAAGCTTTCAGTAAAATATTAGTTAAGGTTACAAGATGATGATCGGTGCCAGCTTACGAGAAAAACTATCAATGTAGTGGTACTGCGGAATCGAATAGATTCACAGAAAATGGAACAAAAGGTGTAGAAGAGAAACAAGAGGTAAAGATCAGATATCACACAATAGGCTATACTAGTAGGAGAGCTAGTGAACCCTCCGAGTAACGGTGCTCGATATTCTTATAATAATGGATCATAACATGCTAAGTACGGTAACCATCACCTCACGTCATCAATCGCTATATTTTTAAACGTGACGAACAATAAAAAAAAATAAACTTGTTCCTGTAAGCTTAACATTTTTATACGATTTTGTTCATTCATTGTGAAGTTGAACAAAAATTGACAGGCGTTTTCGATGAGCACAAGTACCTGATAGTTAGAATGTCCATCGGCAAAATGTTTATGATATATACTCTCTGCAAACTTTGGGTATCGGTTTATTAGGCCGAGTTTGACAAGATTTCCCATTATACGAAAATAGAAATTACGGGTAAAATATATTTTATTAGTTATGATAAAATCTACATAAGTTTTTAAATTAATCTTCATCATCTGATATGTCATCATTACTTTCTTCACCATCATATGATTCATCATTATTTCATCATCTAAAAAGAAACAAAAAATTATATAGAATTCCATATATTTTATGAAATTAAAAAATTGTGTATTATCTTTAATGTGTTCTTCAGCTTCACTTGACTCAGTCTCAGCCGTATCAGTAGGCTGTTGGAATATTATTTCGCAAATAGAACAAGGAACTGTATCCCCCGCAAACCAATTAAAAACATAGATTCCATCGATCAATTCCCAACCATTATCTTCAGGTTTAAAAACCGTTGGCACTTTTAAGTGACTATTTTGCCAGATATTTGTAATAAATAAAGATCGTAATAATTGTTGTTGCAGTTCCCGTTAACATGGAAGTTTGAGGAATCGTAACTAATAAGTTTTTTCATAAACGCCTCAGTATCACTTGTTTTATATGTGGCGAGAAACTTTTCTTACCGTGCTTTATTTAAATTTGCAGATTTCATGCCATACAATTTTTTTAAGTAAGAAAGAAACTTTTTTAACACAAACTTTCCAAGTAGTGGAATTTAATGTGTAATTGTGAAATATTAATCGAATTTTTTAATTCGTCTTGCCATATTCCATATAGATTTTTAAATTATTGTTGCAGAGATGGTCCATGTTTCTAAACCTTATTATTAAAATGTCTGTGTCGGGTGCTTTTATTAAAACATTCGACATCGTTATCCATTCGGCATATATGGTATATTATTTTCGCATATGCTTCTTCATGATGCTGGCACGATAAAATTATTATTGATATTGGAGATCACACAGTTATGAGCACTTGTACTCTAGTGTGTAATTAAAAAATCTACAAATGCTTCTTTGAATTCTTTGTTACGGAGTACCTTGATAAAATCAACTGGTTTGATTTGATCTGAACCAGTTATCAAATATTGTATGTTTCGTACTTCGTGGCGTTGGCTTCGTTCATAATCTTTAATTCGACGGCGAAGATACTGATCTAAAATTGTATCTACTTAGACGAGGAAACGAAGCTCTAAACCTACCAATTTTAAACATAAAAAGTTTATGAAGATAATTCATGGTGGTAAAATGAAAATTGCATTTTACGCATAAGAAAAATGCATTTCCAAAGTGCATAGAAAATGAAAAACTTGCAACTAAGAAACTATCGATAGGAATGAGTTTAATTTTGTTACTCGGGGGTTTACGAGGTCGCTGAACACGACTATGATAACGACGATAGTCCTTCAGCTTCCTGCTGCGCAGAGTGGATCACCACGTCTCCTGAAGGATGTTAATTTTATTCTAAATAAATCGACAGTCATAATTCATGGTTTTTCGAGGTCGCTTAATACAAATATAATAACGACGATGGTCCTCGAGCTACCTGGTGTCCAGGGTGAAACTCGTCCCTTGGAGTTTTATGTTATTTTCATTCGAAGTCAGTCGAAGGTCGTTACTTAGAAGGTTTTCGAGGTCGCTGAACACGAATATTATGACGGTGATGATCCTCGAACTATCTGGTGCCCAGGGTGAACTTCGTCATTTGAACTCTAATGTTATTTTCATTCAAAATCGGTCAAAGTCATTATTGGGGGGTTTTCGAGATCGATGAACACAAATATTATAACATATTATTATGATCTTCAAGGTACCTTGATTTTTATTGACATAAAACTCCAGAGACCTTTGACACCAAGGCCGTCGTAATATTCGTGTGCAATCCTAAAAATCTACGAGTAATGACTTTAGACTGATTTCGAATGAAAGCAATAAAAACTCTAGGGAAGAGGTCCACCCTCTACCAAGTAGCTCGAAAACTATCGCCGTCATAACATTCGTATTCGGCGACCTTGAAAACCACCAAGTAATGACTTTCGACTGATTTCGAATGAAAATAACATAAAACTCCAGATGATGAGGTTCACCCTGGGCACCAGGTAGGTTGAGGATCATCGTCATTATCATATTCGTGTTCAGTGACCTGGAATACTCCCGAGTAATGACTGTCGAGTGATTTAGAATGAAATTAACATACTCCAGGAGACGAGGTCCATCCTGGAAATATTACTAAACGTTTTTGGAATATTTTTCATTGTATGAAGTAAATAAAACCCATCAAAAATAACAGCATCGAACCGTGCTGGTATTTCTTCGTAAGGGCTATTTGCTTGTAAAGCTTCAATCATTGCTGACTTTGCAGTTTTATAGATAATTCCATCTTCATAACAAAGTGACATTGGGATAATTGTAATGGGGTATGATAAACTCAATATATGAAACCTTATAGAGAATATAATATATATTTGTTATATTATAAGTTAATAAAAAAATATATCTGCTGATGATGCTGGTACATTGGATGAAGTCGATGGTTCGTTCTGGCGATATTTTTCCATTGCAGCAAGAAAGTTTTTGTAATACTTTACATGAAAACCTGTATTATTATTAACTTCCTCTGGCAAAGAAATGTCATTAAATTTTACATTATGTTCTTTTCTAACTTTTAATATTGATTTGCTTTTATCCCGAGTACTTATTATAAATTTTACAGTTTTCGCATCAATATGTTGGTTGTAAATCGCACAAACAACGTGTTCAGATTCCATCTTACATAGTATTTACTTAAATATGAATATAAAGTGCACAATCTTCTTCTTATTCAGTGCCTTATCCGGTCCGGATGTTGGCGATCACCAAGGCTATCATGGTTTTGTTGACTGCTCTGCGAAACAGCTCCGCTGAGGTCATCCCAAACAATTGTCGGAGATTTTTCAACCACGAGTTACGACGGCGTCCCGGTCTTCTTCTGCCAAATACTTTACCCTGCATAACGAGTTGAAGAATTCGATATTTTTCTTCGTTCCGCATCACGTGGCCGAGGTACTCAAGCTTACGTTGTTTAATTAAATTAAGCACTTCTTTTTCTTTTGTCAGTGCACAATCACTATTAATATATAGTTAAAATTTCAAACTTTAAAATAATTCTCAATATATTGTGTACCTACCAATTTTGCCGTTAAGATAGCTTTACATCTAGGCTATTCAAGTATCACGCTATGCAAGTCCGTCTTACATGGCATACCTCTTGCCTAGCCTGTCTGTTTACATCAGGGCTATTTTTGTGCAATTTTGAGATACCACTTTCACTGTTACCAACAGAAGAAATATATCAAAATAATAACTTTAAATATTTCACTTGGATATTTCAGTCCAGCAATAAATATATTTAAATATAAATCACAAATTATTACATCTAATAAGTAACATTTAAACTGACACAATAATTTTCGTCTTTACTAAAACAATTTTTAATTGAAGGCGATTAATTGGCAACATCGCACTTAACGATAACTTTGCAAAGAAATCATATTCCACTTGTCAATTTTACAGAGGCGTACCAAAAAAAATTTTAAGTATTTATTTAAACACGTAAGTAATTACGTAAAAATTAAATCTAAGACCGATATAATTATTAAATTATCATGTGTCTTTTGACAGGTGTCTTATAGTTATCTAACAAATTAAAGTAGAATTTTATTCTTATTATAGAGTACGTAATACAGAACTTCAAAAAACAGAAAACTTTGGAAAATACTTATTGTTTCATTAACTTAGACAATCTGCAATTTTAACATACGATCTCGTCATTACACTTTATTCTCTATTTATAGAATTGCTGTGTGCTGTAAACGTTATATTTGTTTTTTTCTTAACTTGATTTGAAAGTTTTGAAAAAAATTTGAAAATTTTCAATTGTCGGACTATAGCACAGATATTGCTTGGAAGTAAATCGTGAGCATGAGCAGTTGCATAATATGTCTTGCCTAGCTCTTGCACAGCATGAAAATTGCATAATGTCGACTTTAGATAAACTGTCCCACTCGCACCACCTGAAGTCAAATTACGCCTCTTACTTGCACTCTCGTAGCATCTTTCCCCTCACTTGTCAAGTACTTATGTTAGCCAGAACCGCCTGTCATTGTACATACTTTAAATCACACATATAAATTTCAACTTTACAGAATAAAGTTTATTTTCATTTATATATGACACACATTTCCGTTCACCTGTCAGGTATTTGTGCCCATCGAAAACGCCGGTCAGTTTTTTAAACTTTACAATAACAACAAAATCATATAAAAATTGTCAGCTTACAGGAACAAGTTTTTTTTAAATTTGTTTTTACACTTTCAAAAATATAGGGGTTGATGACGTACAGGGTTGATGCTTGCCAGGTGATGGTTACCGTAAGAATTTCTAGCCTTGCAGATACACACTACTCGGAGGGTTCACTACCTTTTGGTCCATACCTAATGATTAAACAAAAAGTCAGGGTCCTAATTCATTGAGTTATATAGATTTTTACGTGTCAACTATCACATTAACCCACGAATTAGTTACTTTGAAATGCATATTCAAAAATTTTATACATACTCTGATATTTAAAAATATTTATATATCGTTAGAATATACCTGTCATGTTGTTTTTCAACTATGTCTCTATTAGAAATAAATAAAACGCTATAGCAAAATCTAAGTTGTTTTTATTAAGATAATATTCAGGGGTGATTGGTCACAGTATGGAAATTTGGAAAGGTAAGTTTTTAACACCAAAAATATTTTTTAATATCGACTGATTCTTTTTATAAAAATTTAAAAAGCATATTATTTATCACAATTACAAATATAGCAAAAGTTCTGTGGATATATTAATAATTCAAATTATTGAGAGAGGGTGTCCAAAACCGATATTATTTAAATAAATATTAGGCCAGATATGCAACTAGTAGTCCTATTGTTTATGCAAAAACTTAAAAGTATTGGATCCAGATAAAACTATCCACAAATTAAAATAATATGTATTTATTTTAGTTATTATTCAAAATATATAAATATAATGATCAGTACTATTTTTTTGTTGCATGTCTATACATTCTAAACAATATGAACATACATGACTGTATACTATACACCTGAGGGAATGGAATATCTAAAAAATTTAAGTAGGTAATTATAAGATTTTTAAATTACTTATTTTATTTAAATTGAATCAATTATTTGCTATACTCTATAGACTGTCTGGTGGCACTATAGTACCTTAAAGAATTAGGTATTCAAAAATGAACTAGTCTGCTTAAAGGGTGAGTCAAAATCCTATTAAACTTGCTGTTAACTTGAATCAGGAATATTCTCCAGATTTGAGGATACAATATGGATTATCAAAAAGGCATCCCCATCCTTTCTTGAATTGTTCAATTCTGTTAATACAACTTGTTTATTTTCACTTTGATTATCATTAACCATTATGACGTTAAACCATTAAAACCATTAATGAAAACGTTATGACATGTTAAATGAGTAATTGAACCTATACACAAGATTTAGTAAGTACTAAGAATATAGATTTTGTAAATTTTTAGATGATCCACTTTCTCTGATATGCAATATATTGTTGATTTGACTATATTTTTGGTGATTTAACATAAGCAACTTGTAAAATGATTTAACAAAATCTAATTGGTAGATTCAAAATATTAGTAGAACAATAATAGTTCTATAAAAACGATATAATATAATTTTAGGCACCCTCTACTTACACCCTAGTAACACAGCAACCAAAAGTTATTTTAAATAAAATGTCTGCAAAATAAATACAAAAGACTTACAAGCTCAAGAAATATAACCTAATCCTTTGCATAACCAGCTACATACTCCATAACTTTCATTTTAAATTCTTCTTTAGAATGCCTGTACATATCAGCAGCTTCCACATTTAGAGGATCTTCAAAGTTCAGTAAGTCCTAAAAAACTGCATCATGAGATACAGACAAAAATAGAGCATACAGTAATAGTATACAAGCCCATGAGAGATTTTTAATGGATCATTTGACCCAGCATATAAAACAATACTACAATATGTAATAACCACTTAAGAAAAGATACCGTCAATTCTTATCGGTACATGTGAGTCACAGGTAAGATAAACTTACCACTCAAGGGGGTAATTTTCTTTTGGCCAGACATTTTTGTAAGACATTTATAACTTAAGTAGGTAATACAAAAATAATGACATGCGACCTAATGCCGTACAAAAATATTGGTACCAGGAGCAGGAAAAAATTTTTATTTTCAGATAAATGTTTCCCTATTTTCGGTAATTTGACATCTAAGGTGTAGCTCTTAATTTGAACCCCCATCCTTTGAGTATCGATAAGAATGTTCGGCATAGTTTCTAAACTTGTTATTACATATTGTAGTATTTATTTATATGTGATTTCTGCTGGGTCAAATGACCCATTAAAAATGTACCATGGCTTGTAATCTATATATGCAACACAAATGTCAAGAAGCACAAGTGGGGAATAATCAGAAAGTATTAGGTCATTCTCATTACATTACTTAACACTTTATTGGATCACATTAATGATGACATCATTGTTACAATTTGCTACCTTTAATCTCTTACACAGTTTGTCATTCTGGTCTGTTCAGACTGGTTGGGTGTCCCTCGAGACTTTTTGTCTTTTATTTATTATTCTGTTCTTTATAACTGTTCTTTTAACAAATAATGTAAAACATTTTTAGTAAATCTGTCAATTTAATCCTAGAATGGTATCGATATTTTTGGGATATTTTTTAGGTTATTAGTGGTACCGTGATGTCATATACGACACCACAGACTTTTTTTAATTTATGCTAAGAAATCAAAAATATAAGAAGATTTTACATTTTTTATTGAGCAAAATTATAAAAAGGCTCTAAAGAAGTAGAAACGAACATGTTTATAACAAAATCAAATTTCTTCGGTACAAGTTGGAGAGATTGGTCTTGTATTAGGCTCAAAGGCAAGCTTTGCAGCAAACATACAGGTCTCTACCTTTTATGTTGGCAAATCGAGGGCAAACAGAAACCTGGACTTTAACAAAAAGCAATGAAAACATGTTAGGATGTTTCGAAAGAAAAATACTAAGGCGCATCTATGGAGCGGTAAATGAAAATGGTGTCTGGAGGAGACGATACAACTTCGAACTCTATAGGATATACCAGGAACCAGATATCGTAAAACACATAAAGATACAACGTCTGAGGTGCCATGTAATGCGGATGGAGCAAACCGACCCAGCTAGAAAAACGCTCCTTGATAGACCTATTGGTCAAAGAAGAAGAGGAAGACCCAGAACAAGATTCCTAGATAACATCGATGAAGACATGAGAAATATGGAAATACATGCTTGGCGGAGGAAGGCGATGGATAGGGACGACTGGAGAAAAATTCTTGGGGAGGCTAGGACCCACACAGGGTTGTAAAGCCAAAATGATGATGACTAAGCCAAATATGTTGCCACAAAGGAGGAGAAAATTCTTATTTGAATTAGGTTTCTTCCTGATGGGGGATCATTTAGAAGACCAAGCGAAGATACTAACACTTCCAAAAGATGTAAGAGAATTTCTGCTGCCTTTTCAAATTGCCAAAGAACCCACCAGCACGGTAAACCAAAGTTGAAGTAGATGGTGCCAGATATGCAGTGCGCATAAAAACAATAAAACAACTGTTTGCTGTGACTCATGCTGGCAAAAATCATAGTGAGAAAAAAATTCAGTGTAATATGTCTTTGTATCCTTCAATAGAGGAAGACTAATTTAATTATTTTGTATTTAGATATTTTTCTTTTGGGATCTTTTGTGAGGATATATTTCATTGCAACCGTTTTCTTTGTTTTGATATTTTTGTAAGATTGACTATTCGTTTTTATATTTTGCGCCTGAGTCGTTACATTATGTTAAAGTCATACAATAAATTGCTAAAAATAATGCTTTTCTTTTTTTGCCTCATTTTCGAATTTTTCTAACAAAGTTTTGATAATTTTTAACTTTTAATACCATTTTTTCTATGTGCGGCATTAAGTACCGTAGTCTGTCCACTCATGTCACTTTAAGAGACATGACTGCCGGAAGGTTAAACAAAATTTTAATCAAGATGGTCCGTGGTTTCTTGCAGACTTGATATTAGGGACTAATTTTTGATAAATTTATGCAGTTAGGTATTTAGTTTCAAATTTTTTGGCTGATATCTCGATTTTCCTTTGGATGACTTTCGCGCTAGAGGATGATGGAGTAGTTTTTAGGGGTTGGTCAATGTACCAATCAACAGCAACTAATTAGCAATAAAATATGCCGTTAAAATGGGAACTGTAGCTATTTTCATTGCAGAGATATAGCTATGGTTAAGTATTTTTACCACAAAGTTAGGATAAACAGTGTTTCTCAGCAATAACTATATAATATACAATACCTACAGCAATAATTTTTTTCTTTCCATAATAAATTTATTTATTTAGTTATTTATTTATTTAATACACTGGATAATCCCATTAACAGTTTAAATTACAATATACAATATCACAGTTAGGATTCAAAACTTGAAATTACTTATAATATAAAATCAATATTAAAAAGTTTAAAAAAAAAATGAGACTAAAAATCTTACAAACTAAAAAAAACAAACAAAGCATAACAAGAACAAAATTCAACAATCCCAATATACATCACAAAGCAAGAGATCTTTTTAACTGAGTTAAAGTTATATTGAAAATATCAAAACCATGATCATTTAATAGCCCCATATATCTATCCAATTGGTTGTGAATACCATAGGTTGTTCTGTGGAAAGGAATATTAAAAACATTGTGATACAGTAGAGCTTGATGGGGAACATTAAAGTTAATCTGACTTAACAGGTTTGGACAATCAATAAATCCATGTATGATCTTATACATAAATATAACTCCTGATATGTCACAGTGGTTCTTGAGTGAGGGTAAAGATAATTGTTGTTTGATACAGAAATAATCATGATTTTCAATAGTAGTGTGGACGTGGTAAGCACAATATCTCAAGAATTTATGCTGGACTCTTTCTATAGTATCAATATTGTTCTGAAAATAGGGTGACCAAATAACTGAACAGTATTCCAAAATCTAACTAAGCAACAATACACTAATCTTGTTGAATTAATGGAGAAATACTTGCAATTCTTAGTAACGAAACCAAGAAGTTTAGATGCCTTTATTGAAATAGAGTTTATGTGGTCACAGAAAGTAAGCTTCTCATTGAAAATAACACCCAAATCCTGAATAGAAGAAACATAATTCAGTGGTTGATTATTAATAGTATAGCTTGTTCTAATTCTATTGACTTTGTGAGAAAAACTTATAAAACAACATTTTTTTATATTTTTACATTTTTTACAAATTAGCAATATATTATAATCTTGGTCTGAATTCAGCCTTATAAAATGGTTATACTAAATTGACTGACATGTATCCCTTAAGGTATTCTGATACTTCAATATTAATATGAGAAAAGAGCATAAAATTTGATCAGAGTTATAGCATGTGAGTTTTTTTATAAATGTATTTAACAATCTACTGAGAAGTAGCAAGAGCATATTAAAAAATACTTTAACCACAATATGGAAGAGTTCACATTGCAGAATAGAATGGCTTTAAAATGATAAAATTTAGATAAAAATTTGTTGATAGTATTTATTTTTGATGTGGTTGAATATGTAGGTAACGTGAGATGATAATAATTTTGCTATCACTAGTATCACGAAAGTAGGATTTTTCTAAATAGAAAAAAGTATATCGGACAAAATTACTAAAATAAAAAACTTACTGTGAATAAGGCATTTAATCCCCAAACAACATCATTTAATCGTCTAATAGGTGACCATCCCATACCATCCATACTGTGCCTTCTAAGTAATGATAAACATACCTCGCCAGATTCGGTAATATTTGGATGCCACAATTTTGTTAGGCATTTAACTACAGGGGGCTAAAATAATTTTAAATGAAAAAATAAATGACTAGGGTAGTATTATAAGAAAAATTTTCAAATAGCAAAACATCTATAGTACAAGACACCGGAAAATTTTGTGATGGTTGTATCATACATAATATAAAACTACTTACGACCATGTTATATTCATCTGTAACACATATATCAAACCGAAAAGTCCCACCTTCCCAGAAGCCCTCCGTTGGCTTTACTACTAACATAAATCTACTTAAATCATGTTCATTGGTATAGTGAATAGAACAACACGAAGGTAACAACTGAGCCATTTCTTGAGCTTCCTTAACTAGTAATCTGTCCCTTATTGAAGCTCTTGATGTTGTTGCTTCATTATTATCTGCTTTTCTTTTAAGTCTTTGCGACAACGTTATCATTATGAATTTACAATAGTCAAAATCACACTAATTAGCACAAAAGTGTAAATTTTATGAAACCTTTATCATTTTTTGTTTACTACCAAAAAACATCCTTCAAAGTTGGGTTATGTTCAGCCTCCTATCATCATAAAAGAAACGATTATTAATACGATTGACGTAATCGATTTTTTTCACTTGATAACTGGAAGGACACATTATTAAGTAATTAATAAATAAGTAAATGGAGCAATAAATAAAAATAATCTAATTAGAAGCTTCAAATAATGTTTCAAAAAATTGAAAAATGTAAATCATATGGTAAATCATTTCACCTGTCAAGGAAATATTATTCACTACCGAAATTATCGATTGTTCACTTCATATTCGATATTGACTCAATATTATATGACAACTAACAGTAAGACAACTATAGGATAGGTTCGCGGTTCGCGCCTTATGCAAAGTAATGAGATCGAACTTTTATCAGCCAAATAAGTGTTTATTGGTTGGTTCTATCTAGAATGCCGGTGATTTCTATTTAAATTAAATTTAATATTATATTCTTCTAAGTTTGATTGTGAAAAAACATGGGTATTACAGGACTATTACCATATCTTGAAGTCGCTGGAAGAGATTGTCATATTAGTGAGTTTAAGGGTTCTGTTGTTGGAATAGATGTTTCTTGCTGGCTACATAAAGCAGCCAGTACTTTTGCCAAGTCTATTATAATTCATAAAGATTACCAGCAGTAAGTATTGCATATGCATATGTGTTTTTATTAAAATGGCTACACTTTCTTGATAAGTTACTCAGGCTCTAATTATAATCTAGCTAATATTGAATCACGTTATTGAGGTCCGTATGTGGTTGGGTCTACCTCTTTAAAACGCTCAATTAAATGCTTATAGTTTCACCCAATTAGTTTGCTGCCAACTATGCCCCAGCTATTTGAGAAACTTTTCTTTTAAGAGAATTGTTGTTGAGAACAAGTTTAAATTTTAAACATTTTACAATTAAACAGATTCATAACACAGTTGACCCACCTGTACTAACATGAAATCAGATCCTATATGATTCCAACAAATTTCCTCTTGCCCTAGGTTACAAAACTGTGTTTTAACATTAACAACCCATGGTTTATGATGTCAGTTACAATTTAGTTTTTCTTGAACTATCTTTTGCTAGATAATTATGTGGTGAAAAAAAGTCTTTTAACTTTTTTCTGTATAAGCCAAAGCTTGTGTAATTTTTAAAATAATGATAAATGTTTGTTTCAGTGTGGTAAGATACATTAAAAACTATGTAGAAATGCTATCAAAAAACGGCATAAAACCTGTATTAGTATTTGATGGCAAAGCTTTACCAGCAAAGGCAGGAGTTAATACTAAAAGAAGTGAGAAAAGAAAAGAATATAAACAAAGATCTGATGAATTGCTAGCACTAGGAGACACTGTCCTTTCAGAAAAATATCTACAAAGAAGTATCAGCATCAAACCAGAATTAATAGCAGAGGTAATAAAGGCATGTCACCAAATCAATGTTGACTGCATTGTTGCCCCCTATGAAGCAGATGCTCAGTTAGCATACTTATGTAATATTGGTAGGTTTAATTGTTTGTTTTCATAAACCCTTTGGGGATTTTCATTTTTAACATTTTCTTCCATCTGGTTGCTCCAACAATAGAATGTTTGAATATCAATGTATTTTAAGAACAATTTATCAAACAGTTTACTCCAACCTAAATATGATATATTTATTTCAGTAAATTTTTGTAAATAATAACTGCTATTGTGAAATAAATCATTTTAGTTATGGTTTATGAAAACAGTGGGTGTATAAAAATAATTCCAGATGTGTCTGAACGGAATAAAAGTCTGCTAATAGTATTTTTTATATTTATTAAACTAGTTGATTTTTAGGAGCTGTTAATATAGCTATAACAGAAGACTCAGATCTCATGCTTTTTGGTTGCAAAAGTGTGATATACAAACTAGATGCAAAAGGAAATGGTGTACTTATAGAGGCGCATAAAATACATTACTGTATGGGTCTACAACTTGAACAATACACCTTTAATAAATTCCTTTATATGTGTATTTTGTCTGGATGTGATTATCTACCATCTTTACCAGGAATAGGCCTTAAAAAGGCAGAGAAATTTATAAAATTGACAGAGGAAACAGACCCTTTAAAGGTAAAAAGAAAGTTCAAATATAGTAGTTATAGTGATGTTTTCTTTTTCATTGATGCAGACTTGATCTTAGGAACACCTAATACTCACAGTATGTAGGCTAAGGTAAATATTTAAATATCTGAACAAACACAATTTTTTATTATTCTTCTTTAAAATTATTTACATTTCTGCTAATGACCACTATCAGCATACTCTACAGAGCTGAGACAATTTTATAATAATTGTACTATTTCTTTCTATGCCTCCCTTTGTATCTCTAATTGCAATATTGAATAGTGTTAAAGAGAATTATCTTGTTTTAGTATACTCTCCATGTATAGAGCATCCTATTTTTAAAAAAACATCTTATTTTTAAAGAACAACATTTTTTCTCGTATCCAAGTAATATACTTTATATATGACTAAGGAGAACAGGAATACTCAAAAATACTATAATACTTGATAAAAAATTTATAATAAGAGTTGAATTGAATGGTTTTATAAAATTGCATCCCAAATCATTGGTG
This sequence comes from Diabrotica undecimpunctata, assembly GCF_040954645.1. Lineage (NCBI taxonomy): Eukaryota > Metazoa > Arthropoda > Insecta > Coleoptera > Chrysomelidae > Diabrotica > Diabrotica undecimpunctata. The sequence goes on from NC_092812.1 coordinate 42,173,224, forward strand.
TTAGCCAGGGAGCCTAGGTAATAGGCACATTCGTATTTGTCTGGTATTATTTTTATTGTGCTAAAATAAGTGTAACTAAAATATATTTATTAATAAATGGAAAGCTAGTGTGTGTTTCAGAAACTCTTATACTTTTATGTTAGGCACGTCATCTGAGGCATTGAAAGGCACATATTCAACCTAAATTATTAAATACAATGAAAAAAATTAAAATGGATATGACATCCTATAAAATAATATTAACTCTAAGGTAGTAAATATTATTATTATTATTAAGTACATGAAACAACAAACAAGAACCAAGAGAAGAGGGAGTCAAGGACCACTGACTCAAACTCTTCACCAACACAGAGTAGGGAAGAACCAGTAACCACTGCCTCAGACTCCTCAGCTTCAACACTCAGGGACATGAAACCTATTGATCCTGACAGTAATCAAAAAGCAAAGGGAAGCAAGTCTCTGCACTATTATCTGAGGAGATTAACAAAATCAAACTCAAGACAGAAAGGCTTTTGGAGGCTCAGAGAAGGGAGCTGATCAAGGAGAGAAAAATGGCAGAAGGGACTTAAAAGGATGAAAATCCTCACAAGAAGAAGATCAAGACTACTGAGAACAAAGATATGATTAAGAAACAAGAGGAGAGCAGGAGCATTGGAGATCAAAGATCCTACTCTGAGTCAGACTCCAGAACAAAGCCAAGAAGCATAAAGTCATCTCAAAAGGGGTGAGCTACAGCAAAGTGTCAAAGCCAAGAACAGGCAGACATGGTACAAAGCAAACTGCTAGAAGTACTTTATGCTGCCCCTTCAGGTAGTGGCAGCATTCCTTAATTTGAAAGATCCTCATTTAACACAGGAGTACTATCATTGACCCCAAATGAGGTCACTAAGAACTGGCTTAGGGAGACAATTGAAGTGCTGGCACTCTCTGGGAGGGGGTGAGTTTGACAGTGGTTGAATTCAAGAACCTCCTGGTGAGAATCAGGGTCCTGGTCTTCATTCCTGAGCCAAAATCCGTAGATACACAGATGATTAGGGTGCGCCTTCAACATCTGAATCAGATGATGAGGACACAGAACTGGTCCCTGTTAAGCAGGAAAATAGAGAAGAGAGCCAGCTCCTGACCTTTTCTATAGATGAAGAATCCTGTAGAAATCTGAAGAAGAGCTACAAAGCTTAGTATGGACTTGGTAGGGCAGAGATCTGCAAGTCAAGAAAGATAGGCCTAATGGTAGTTCAGATTGAACCTGCAGTAGTTCAGATTGAACCAACAATGTTGCAAGGCAGCCTTAGCAGTCCTCGTAGCGATTGAAAGGACATTTGATATTGCACTTATACAAAAGCCTTAGGTAAACCAAAGGGAGGTCAAAGGTTTAGTGTTAAATGGAGAACTGATCTACAGTAGATCTTCTGAAGTCCCCCGGACCTGTGTGATTGCCAGAAAGGGACTAGAGATACTGCTGCTAATTAATTTGTGTTCCAGAGATCTGACGACAGTAAGAGTCAAGATCTGGGAGGGAAGAGGACTGAGGGAGATTATTCTGGGCTCGGCCTATCTTCCTTCGGACGATCCAGAAGCGGCACCAGCCAATGAAGTGGAGGAGCTGGTGAGGCAGTGCAGGAAAACGGGGATGCAGCTGCTCATCGGCTGCGAAGCCAACATACACCACAGGACTTGGGGAAGTATGAACACCAACAAAAGGGGTGAGTCATGAATGCAATTTATTATAACAAATAAGTTTGACATACAAATAATGTATACAAAAGCCGACTTTCATAACCAAAAGTAGAAAGGAAGTAATAGACACTACAATAGCCTCAAATTTCCTGACCGATTTTATATCAGAATGGCGTGTGTCTGAGGAGGAGAGCTGCTCAGACCAAAGATACAACTTAAAGGAGAAAGCAGCAAAAGTCATTTATCGGAACCTACATTCAAACAATTGGGAGGCTTATAAAGAAATTCTAGACCAGCATCTGTCGAGGATGAGGAGAACGATTAATGACGCCATGAATCTATAAATAGCAGTGAATAATCTAAATTACCAGAAAAGTAACCAGAGAGTGGGGAAAATACAGAACCTAACGGACAAAATACTATACAGCTATAAGAAAAGCCAAGAGAGATACATGAAGGAGGCACTGTGAGGAACTTGAAAACAATCATGCTTGTGCTAGACTTTAAAAGGTGCTCTCAAAGGAGAAAACACAACCAATTAATTCAACTAAATGACAAGGGTGAGTATACCAATGCAGGAACAGACACAGCTGAAGAGCTCTTCAGAGTGCACTTCACTGGATGGCAAATAGTTGAATCACCAATTGACTGGGAATCATTATACAACGAGGCTCCTCATGACATAACTGGCAGACAGTCAAAAAGATTGTAAACTATGAAAAAGTAGCATGATATAAGTATATAAGTAGCAGATTTTGTTACAATACTACAATATTTTATGAATATAGTGGTTAAGTTAGGATATACATGGCGATGGTTTTTCCACCACTGTAATGGACAGTTCCAATCTCCGTTCGAAATTTTTTGTGGGTAATATCATCAGACAAATACATGTCGACTTCTTTTATATCTCTCGATACAGGTGTATGTTTAGACGAGTCATGTCCAATTAATTCATCAAAAATACACCATGGACTTAAGTCATCCTCATCAGTTTCTTTTTCTTGTACTGGTTGATTTTCACTAGTACAATCTTTTTCTTTTTTTATAGAAGTAACCAGCTTCTTAACTGTTTCTTTTGTTTTTTATAACTAGGTATTCTGATTAATGGATGAGTTTCAATTTAAGATTGATCTGCATTTTCGATTTCAAATCTTTATTGATAGTTCGTCAAAGGATTTATTTATTATAAATATTCAATTAAGAATTATTTTTCTTAGTCAAAATTATTGACCTAGTATAAGAATAATAATTTTATTTTCAAAAAATGCACATTTGTAGAAGATGCAGCTGTTATGGTCCGCTTTCTGAATATTGCAATGATTGAAACTTCTTCTGACGCATTTCTGTCCGTTTCGACTACTTCTACTACAAATACTGACATACTGCCACCGCCACCCAAGCGTCAAAAGGTGATGGATACTTCCATTAATAAAAATATTAGTTTAGAACAAAAGAAACAAATAGATATGGATTTACTAAACCTATGCAAAGACTCGTTTCATCCGTTTTCCATAGTTGAAGAACGAGCTTTTAAAAATTTTGCAGGGTGGATTCCTGGATATAAACCGCCAACAAGAAAAACTTGTTCATTACGTCAGGTTCATTACTTCAGGAATGTTATATCAAAACTGAGCAAATTATTAGATCACAAGTGGTTAAAAAAGTAGAAAATACCTGTATTACTACTGACCTCTGGACATATGGAGTAACTAAGAGTTACATCGCATTAACAGGACAATATTTAACCGAAAATTTAGAATTTAAAACGGTTTTATTAGGCTGCTGCCATTTTTCTGGAAACCATAATTCAGAAAACATCGCTTTTGAAATTAGTGAAATTATTAATCAGTGGGGTCTAAAACGAAAAGTAAATTTTGCAGTAACTGATAATGCCTCAAATATGGTCAAAGCTATTAAAGATGTTTTGGAATGAAAACATTTAAATTGTTTTGCTCATACGTTACATTTATTGGTGGAGGACGCACTTAAATGCTGTCGTGTAGAAATAGATAAAATAAAAAGTCTTTTTTTCGACAATTCGGCAAAAAACACATTTTAAAAAAAGCACCTTATCTTCAGAAAGGCTTTTAAAGTATCAATTACAACATAACAAAGTTCCCAAACGGCCAATCCAAGACGTGGAAACTAGGTAGAACTTCTCCTATTACATATTAAAAAGAATGACCGAGTTAGAGGAGGCAATCCGTTCCACATTGGTATTAGTTAATACAGACAGACCAAATCTAAATAATGAAGACTGCATTATTTGTTCTCAACTTTCCCAAATTTTACGGCCTTTTAAAGAAATAACAAGTACAATGAGTGGCCAAAAATACTTGAGGGGTAGTTCAGTGATTGTTATGGTACGCTGCCAGCAAGAATCTTGCAATAAAATTTTAGCAAACGGTAACCTTACATCCATAGTATCCGACGTAGTACAATTACTAATATCGGGTTGTATTGTTTAGTTTATTTTTCAAGTTATAATAAATATATCTTTCATTAGTTTCTTTCACTTCAATAAATATTGTGTATAAACGATAATAGCCATTATGTTTGTTTATGTAGGTACTCTCTTACTTGAAACTACTGTTAAACAATCATAGTAACTTGTTTACGAAAATCGGTTTACGATAAAAACTTTAACAACCCACCTCTACTCGTTACCTCTGTCCTTACTTTGATTCTGTGCTTTGACGAATCGAGAGATCGGGAGACGAGATGTTGCCAAATAATTTTGTATGAAGAATTTTTTATTGTGGTATCATATGCAGTTTATTATTTTTAATGGGAATAAGGCACAATGTGACTTTAAAATAAGCTTATTTTGATGTTTAGATTTTTATTTCGGAAATCATACTTAAAATAGGAAACATTAATAAATTTTATTTATATAAAACGATTTCCGAAGTGGAAATCAAAATGTTATATTACACTTATTGTAAAATAAAATTGTGGCATATTCCCAATAAAAAACAGTAAGCTGCCATTTAAATCCATTTCGCCCAAATTTGATTATCTTAGAACATTGGTCAAATGCTAAAAAGACAACAGGTCAAATAAAACCAATAAGTTTGGCAACATTGAATTTCCCCTTTTTTATTATTTCAACTCATTCATTTTCGGCCATATAAAGGGCTAACCTAATATACCTCTCTCTTTTTAAACACGTGTTTCTCACTCCATCTCACGTAAGGTCCATACCGACCATAAACTTTTACCTATACTGTATGTCATTGAGATTATTTATATAAAACTATGACACTCAATAGTCATTAATTGCAGTACATATAGTAGAAATGAATCAATGAATGAATGAAGCATTCTGTCTCCTCCTTTAACTCCAATAAATGTTCGGGTTCTGACACCCGTACCATAACCAAATTTAATGTGTTTTTTGTGGAGTCCAATGTACAGTTTTTTTGTGTGTTTTTTCAATGGAAAATTTGTAATATAACGAGCTTAAAAAGAAAAAAATTCTGTAATTTCTTACCAAATGAGATCTCTCCTAGTAGTAATACTTTAAATACTTGAGCATAGCTCTGAAGATGGCTTTGTAAGCCGAAAGCGCTCAGCTAGGAATTACATGTTTAAAATACTTTTCTTTTTCCTTTCTTTGATTTGTCATAGGTGTGTACAAAATCATTTGATAAATATTATTTACAAATTTTTTAAACACCTATGGGTTCCTCGAACTCACCTATCCTTGTCAATTTTGTTCTTGATGACTTAGTTGCTGACCAATTAAAGTTGTTGAATTTTGAAATTCTCTTTACTAAGTGTTATGTTGATGACCTAATTCTAGCATTATCACTGGACAGGACATGGGCCACCCTATCAGTGTTCAATAATTTTGATCCTCTATTACAATTCACTTGTGAATTAGAGGACTACATCACAAAGAGCATACCTTTTTTGGATATGCATGTGTTTAGAAGGGCAGAACACCTTGGTTACAGATTGGTATAGGAAACCCATGGCGTCTAACAGGTTTTTTAACTACCATTCTTGTCAGCGATTTAAATATAAAATCAACTTCATCCAAGCCCTTAGTTTTAGGTTACACAGGTTATCACATGTGGTTATATATAATATCTTTATATACAGTTGCGAAACTGCAACAATATTAAGAATTATAATATAGATTTATTGTGCTTATAAAATTTCTAGAGTAATGTGTAATTGTATGTGTCACAGCAATTGGTAATTTTTCTGCTCTAATTTCCTATTCATAATTTACTATTTTTGTTTCTTTGTGTTTTGTCCATTCCAAAAACCTTTGTCCATTTATTGTAGTTAGTGTTTGTTTCATATGCTCTGCTTAGCAATTATATTATACAGGTAATGCATTGTATAGGGATACCTTTCTTTATAAATAAAAAGAACTATCCACCCTGGATTTTAAAGGTGTATTTTCCCAAATGTTCATTATCAGTTGATAGACTCTTTATAACGTTTTTAGCTTTGTTTTAATAGTTATTGTTTCTGTATCAGTTTCCGTGGAAGAGAAACAATAAAAAGAGAAGTCTTCACTCTACACTGCTGAATACTAAGTATCTAATTTTATGTTGTACTTTAGTTTTTAGGAAAACTGGCAAGATACTTAAGAATTACACAACTGGTTGTGACAGATGATTATAAAGAAAATTTTATGACTGCTGTGGCCACCTTCAAACATCAAATTGTGTTTGATCCTTTTTTAAAAAAGTTAGTTCATCTTACAGATCCTATAGGTGTCCCAGACAAATACCTCAAAAATGCTGGGTCATTTTTTGATAATAAAGAAGCTTTGGAACTAGCCGTAGGCAATATAAGCACAGCTGATGGAACTCGTTTAGCTAACTGGAATATCACAAAATGTGTAAGTGTAGACATGTTTTGATTTATAATTTTTTCATGCCAAGTATACCAGGGAGAGAGATAGGAGATTCTAAAGTTTTAGACATTAACCTCAACTAGTTTCAATATACTTTACTAAGCAATATAATCCTAACTTTTACTTCTTCCTTCTCTCTTTGTTATATACATATGGTATTTGTTTTGTGTTTTGGAATATACTGGATATTTGAAAATAAGTTTAACTTTTTAGGAAATTGGTAGTATATGGCATAAAATTGATTCAAGGAATCTACAAAATCCGCAAAATGCTACTATAAAAAGTAATATTGCTGCAACAGGCAAATCTACTTATACACGCAATATTGATAAAAAGCTGGAAGAGAAATTTAGTGGCTCAAAGTTCAATCTAAGGGAAACGCTCAATATATCTATACAACAATCTAAGGTTGAAGATGAACTAAAGGAAGAAGCTGATAGCAAAATTAAAACCGAAATAAATCGTTTAAGCTTAAAAAGAAAAATGAGTGATGCAGATAGTACTGATGGTAGTGGTAACGAAGATAGTCCCGGTTCCCCTGTTCTGGTAAAGAATCCATTCATGAAAAAAATAAGCAAATTTGCAATAACTGAAAGTGTTGAGACTGAAAATGTCAATGTGAGTGTTCAAAGTCGATACTTTTCATTTGCATCGTCTTCAAGTAACACACAATATCGTGAAACTAAACAAGAATTGGAAAGCTCTGATGAACTTAAAAACTTAACTCAAGGCTCTGATAACTCAATTCCAGAAATTATTCAAGCAGCAGAGAACACTGACAATATAGAAAATCAACCTAACAATTTTTTGAATGCTTCACTTGCAGAAATTCATATTGAAGATAAGCAAAGTTCAAGTATACCTATAACTGTAACGGATTGTGCTCCTTCAACTTCTAAGGTAAGAAATTTCCACTTCCTTTTAATAATTGCTCCTGCAGTTTGTGCATCTGTTTTCTGTCATTAGAGCCACTTGACTTGCCCAGTTCCACTTCAGTGTTCACTCCTGATCTTCCTCGTAGCTGGCGGTTTGAGATCTTATCTCACATTGAAACGCCCAACATAGCACGCTTCATCGCCCTTTGAGCCACACGGATGTTCTGCACTGTTCTCCTTGTCATGGTCAACATTTCCGCTCTGTAAGTTAACACTGGCAAAACACAGTGATTAAAGGTTTTTCTTTTAAGACATACTGGTATGTCGAACGATTTGAAAATGTGCTTCAACTTGCCGAAGGCTGCCCAAGTCAGTCTTATGACGGAGTAGCTTAACGGTTTGGTTATATTTTCCTATGCGAATCTTGTGACCTATGTATTTATAGGCCATTACCTGGTCTATGGATCTTGTTGCTATGCATATACCTTCGCTGACTACAAGATTTGTCATCTGGGGTTTAGATATATTTATTTTTAATCTCCCTTCTAGCGAGGAAAGGTAAAGCTGATTTAAAAGTTCTTTGGTCTCATCTATCGCTATCAGCTATTAGCACAATATCATCAGCAAACCTCAGGTAGCTAAGCTTTTCTCCATTGATGATTATGCCCTTGTCAGTCAGATTTGCCCGTTAAATATGTAATCCAAAAGCGTACTGAACAATTTTGATAATATGGTGACCCCCTGACGTTCTCCACGTTGTATCGGAAATTTCTGAGTTTCACGGACACGCACTCTAACACTAGCTGTTGTATCTTGATATACGAGTTAATTATATTTATATACCGATAGTCAAGTCGGCATTCTGTCAAGGCTTCCAATATTTTTGTTGATTAATGTATTATGTATGTATGTATTATTATATTCAATACATTTTTCTATAAGATTTTTTAGTACCAATAGGTGATCGTTTGTTCCGCAATCTTTTCTAAAACCCGCCTGTTCTATGGGCCGATAAAATTCCAATTTATTTTTTAATCGTTTCGTAATTATTTTTGTAAATAGTTTATAAATATGGGAAAATAAATTAGGGGTCTGTAATTTCTGAGGTTGGTAGCATCGCCTTTTTTATTAAGTAGCATAATGTCTGCGTTATGCCACTGAGTTGGTGTTACTGCTTCCTGCAGACATTCAGTGAATGGTTGGACAAGGACCTACCATAATCTTTTTTCATCCACTTTCAAGGCATCTGTCACTGTTTCATCGCCCCCGGGGGACTTATTTTTGTTATTTCCCTATATATTAAAATCGTGTATCACTTTATTGTCATTAATATCAATTAATTTTGCTGTGTAGCCTCAACAAAGGAAGCGAAAATTGGAAAGTACAGACAGAGGTGCAAAGAAAAAACAACTTACTGGACAGACATCTATAAAAACATTTTTCAAATCATATTCAAGTAGTTCTTAAGTAAATTTGTAATGAGATTTGTTTTGTATGTTGATATTTATGATATTATTAGTTATCGATATTATTTTAAGCGACTTCTTTTATGCATCAAATTGAAGGATCAATCAATAATATAAATAATTTATTATAAAAAAATAGTTTATCAGTTTTAATGTAATTTTCGGCAAAACATACTAATGGGTAATTAAAAGAAATCGCTGAAAAAGATAACGGTGTTATGTTTATGTTAAAACATGAATTAATGTGATAAAAATTGTAATTCTTAGTTACAATACCTCATATGACTTTTGCGTTATCAGAGGTTTCTAATTATATATAATATTTATAAAAGTATGCATGGCACGACCTACTTGCTTTATTGCATCTCAAGGATGCTCAACAAGGCTCATATCTGGATTTTCCATGGTGAATTTAAAGTTGCAATATATCACCCTTAAGAGTTATTCCATGTCAAATACTTTAATTCGGTCAAATGTGATGTTCCTAACTCTTAGATCTTACAGTATTGGGCAGGTGATACATAGTTTCTTGGAAGCTTAGATTTGTCTAAACAGACATGCAACGCCTAACTGAATGTTTTATTGCAACCTAAGAATCCTCTAGGATCTGTTGCTAATCAGTCGATATTTTTTCTTATTATAAGTTAGTTTTTTTTTATTTTAGTGACTACACTTATTTACAAAATAATGCATCAACAGAATATTATAAATAAGTCATTTTAAGAATGTATGAAACTTACTGAAACAAAACAACACATGTTTTTCTGAACGGTTTTTTGAGGAATATTTTCTCATTTAACAGACAACTTTTCGAAAATTCATAAAAGCAGACATTGAACTCAGAACTGATTGTTTTATTACATCCCATGGGTGCTCTAAGAGATTCATGTCTGATTAAACAGTTTTGTTGGTGCATTTTTTGTGTTAGATTTATTAAATCGTTTGAGTGTTCAATTATTCTAGTGAGTTTTTTTAATAAAATTTTTTATAAATTTGTTGTAAAGATTAAAATCATATTTAAACTGGTTGTTTTTTTAATTTCCTAAATATTCCACTTTACTTGAATAATGAAATATATATATTATGTGTAGGTTTTCAAAAGCTTATAGACCAATTACGTTAGTAAACATAAACCTTTTTTCAACTGGTCAAACAACTGTATAGACGGGTTTGACAGTTAAAGTATGCAGCATCTATTTGAAAAAAACTCTCATGTAGAGATGGTTTATCAATTTTTTAGTGGAACTATTTTTAAATAAACAATCAAAACGTCAAACTTATTATTTTGCTCATAACTAAGAAACTTACCTATTTAGAAATTTAACGTCAACAGACAAATTTTTCAGAAAAAAAGATAAAATAAGCTATGCTAAATTAAAATCAGCAAATATACAAAAATACACAGTTGCAGAACGGTACTCGGAGAACATTCCCAACAGGCTAAGGAATCAAAATGTAAATGAAGAAGGCCAGCAACATATAGACTCCTAGTGGACCAGAATAAAGGAAGATATTTATAGATAAACTCCTTTTACCCTATGAAGGCCGATATGTAATTAAGATATGATCAGTGGGGCGTTAATATTTAATTCCGATCGCTTGAAAAGTAAAAATATTTAATTTCCTGTATTTTATGTTCAGTAATATTGGATTTTACTGTATCAAAGGCAAATAAAATGAATATAATATGTATATACAGGGCGGTTAAAAGAAGTGGGACGGAATATTTCGAATACTCGAAATTATTTGTCGACATCAAATGTTCATCAAGGTCTCTATAAGTATCTATTTTGCGTAGAGTAAAAATTATACGAATGGTTTTGTATGCAGTTAAATTGGAAAATACTTGCAAAGTTGCTGGTATGTCCGAATTTGAATAAAATACATCCAAGACTTTACTTTCTGCAGACACTGTATTAAATATAACCTTCAAACAAATTGGCACTAAATCACTTCCGAGTTTTCAGCAAAACAAAATGTTTAAACACGTGTAGTCCAGTAATTAATACCAAAGCTATTGAGAGTATGCAGTCCAGTAATTAGACCGAAGGTACTTTATCGTTTAACTAAAACACACCACAAAGTCCGAATTGAATTCCCGAAACACTTTTTTGTTTCTTCTTTTTAGCAAACGATTTGTCCTATTCACTGTCCGATATTTCACTAGCAGAATCGTCACTATCTGAATTGTCTATCCGAATAATTAGAGGCCGGACCTCATCTATAACTCGCTCGGTTTGAAAAGACTGAACGATTATGTCTTCCGTATTTCTAATACAATTTTGCCATTGTTCTGCCTTTATTTGTTCTAGCGACTCTTTCCATAAACCAAGAACGCTAGCACCATCTTTTGTTTTGGATGCATGTTTATCATAAAAATTTTTGGCTATACCCCAAACTAACTCAATTGTATTATAGTGGCAATGGTAGGGCAGATGTCGAAGAACTTCATGGCCATATTTAAGAGCCATTTGGTCAGTAACAAAATTCTTTTGAATTTTGTGCTCTCCACACCTTAGAAATAAATCGACTTTTAAAAATATGTCACTGATAAATTTTCTTTTCTGTCAACCACAACTTTATTTCTTTTGTCCAGCTGCTTGAAGGAAATCTCTCTTCTACTCTTGAGTAGTAGGATGCGTTATCCAAGACTATTATGGATGGTCGTTCCAATTTTTTTAACAAATTTTCTTCAAACCATTCAAAAATATTTGCATCCATATTTCCATGGTAATCACCTGTATTCTTTGTGGACGAAAAAATTAAACTAGCGTCAGGAATAAAACCCGCATCATTTCCAGCATGAAGTATAATGTAGCGTTTACCATTACCGGAACGACTAGAAGAATAACATTTCGTGGTGCCATCTTGCCAAGATGATTTTGACATATTTCCTTTAGCGAAAATCCAAGTTCACACAATACTTGTCTATTATTTGTCTTTTTATATCGTATTGTATTTAAAAATAAACACTCTCCACAAACTTGTTAAACTAATATCACACAGTTCCTTGTCTTTTATTTTTTGCAACACAGCACTAACTGTTACATGTTCTTTGGCTTTATACATATTATATATAATATTTTTAACTGCAAGTTTAATTGACTGGTGCAAATCTAAAGTTTTTGGATGTTGACGATTTCTCTTGCTTACTTTATTTATTTCATCCTCACTCATGTTATTAATTCTTCGGAATGTCCTCTCTGAGATACTGCAAGCATCACATGTGCGTTTCTGAACTGCCATAACAGATTGTCAATGGACCCATATTATTTTTTTCCAAATTGAAATAACTTTCGACTTTTAGAACTAAACGCCGTTCTTCTGGAGATAACACTCTACTTTTCGACTGTATTTTATTTTCTTCCAAATTACTCATTTTGCTTTAAAGTACCGCTTCACTGCACTACTATAAAAAATAGGTACTTATATGCAACTACTACACCCTAAAAAGGACGAAACAGTGTAATGTATAATTTTATGTTTATGACATTCTTTGATTGTTGGATATGCCAAAATTGACGAAATGCCCCTGAAGATGCTCTAAGAAGCGAAAGTACTTGGGCAAGATTTAATTATTAAACTGTAAAATCTGCCTTTTATTTGATCAAAAAAGAAAATCGTTTCTCTAAGTACAAAAACTAATTCATTAAATTATTTAAATTTAGATTCTGTATTATCTTTGTTTTGTCATATCAAATTTATTAAATTAATATATTTTATAAATTTAATTTAATCTTATTCTATTTTTTGCTATTAGACTTTTTTATTTTGGATAATTATTATATTATTAGAAAACATAATGCTGATTATCACAGTCAACAACCGAAATCCGTATCAATCTATTACAATTTTATTATTTTAATGCTTTTTAGTTCTCAAACTATTGACTTTTGTTAAAATTAATACAAATAGTAATTCACATTGTAAAAGATCGAAATATAGTACTTCGTGTGGTAAAATGAATGCAAATAATTCAAATTGTAAAAGATCAAAATATTATAGTACTGATGAATTATATAATATATTAAATAATAATTCATCTAGTGAAGATAAATTCAGTGAATCCAGTAATAGTTTAGTTTTGTCAGATGAAGACACAGGTATGTTTATTATAAAGTACTGATTCCAATACGAGATTTGAGAGATGAATTCAAAATTATATCATAACTTTATTTGTATACATGTTTTGAAATGTTTATTTCTGATATCAACCTTTTAAAATATTATCAACAGAATTATTTTGCAGCATTAATTTTCTTGTACAATTGCTTTATTTTCTTTTTTTTTTTAGATATTGAAGAAAATGATTATTCTGGATTGGTTGAAGCTTTCATGGAAATGCAGGTAGGAATGAAAATATACAGGAGGAGCCAAATTTAAGTGAGGATCGTGTAAAGATGATCCTATTGGAATGCACAAATTTAATTTTATCAAATCTTCTGGGTTATTTGTAGATGTTCCAGGGACTGGTCTTCCATATGATTTTTTTTGTCTTCTTGTAGAAGATATTTTTCTTGAGATGTTGAGATGATAGTGCAGGAAACAAATGTTCATGCCGGATCGTTATTTTTATCCGGTGTATCCAGAACATTCACGTATAAATCAATGGAATTGATTCAACACAACGGCTGTGTCTGTTAACGAACTTAAAACATTTTTTGGACTTACATTGTATATGGGAACATGGAAAACCAATAGAATCCAGCACTACCGGAATACCGATCCTCTTTTTCAGTTGAAATGTTTCTATTATAATATGAGCCGAGATCGTTACTTGTTTATTTTGAGATGTCTACATTTTGCCAGAAATCCAGAAGAGGGTATAATAGAAGATAAACTCCTAAAGATCTAAAGATGATCTTTAGGAATATTTTTCATAAGTGACTTCCTCAACTTTTCCCTTTTCAGGAGTCGCTGTTCCTTACTCTTCGTCGCTACTCATTTCTGTCCATTGGGTCTTCTACACCTAAATCTTTCTCCCTCAACTCCTCTGCCACACAGTCGTTCCTTCTTTTCCTTTACCTCTTCTTCCGTCAACTTGTAACAGCTCTATCCTTCGTCCTACATAGTTTTCATCTCTACATCTGCCGTCAAGACTAAACCATTGCAGTCTTTGTTCTTAAATCTGTTTTGAGACTGAAGTCTAATTGGCTTTTTCCCTAATCAAGTCGTTTCTGATCCTGTCGCCTTACCCAACATCCACCGTAACATTTTCATTTCAGTTACCTCCATCTTCTTTTCCTGGAGCTTTCCAAGTAACTTATTATACTAATGAACCTAAATTCGTCGCATTTGCGGGAACTAGATTTCTTTGTTATAGCTATTCCTTTGGTATAAGACCACTTTCATATTTCTATTTCATCTGGTCCAAAAGCTTTCAAGTCTTCCAAAAGGTCGACGTCTGTTGCAATTCAGGTCTGTTATCCGCAAAAAAGTTTCGATAAATTCCTCCCAAACTTGAATTTGTCCGCTTCTTTCTCTAATTATTCTTCCTTTGTTGTCAACTAGAGCGTTCCGAGTGTTCTTTATTATTATTCGAGGTTTCTTTTAACTTTTTGTAGAGGTTGGATGTATAATGTTTGTTGTTAGGTTTTCTATTTCGTTACACTTTTCTTTTGCTTCTTTGATTTTTAAATCTATGGTTCTTTGGATTTCTTTATATAGATGTGGGTTGTTTTTATGTTTTCATTTCTCTTCCAAAATATCTTCAGTCGTCAATTTTTTCCGTTTCTTACATTTCGTATTCTTAAGTTCTTCTCGTTGTACTCCAACTATGGTATTTTTTATGGTTTACCATATATTTTCTATTTCTTCGTCTTCTGTTATGATTGTTTTTTTCAGGTCTTCATTAAGTTTGGTTGCTACTTTTTCATTATTAGCTTCACTTCGAAGTATTTGAATTAATTGAAAATAAGTAATAAACGAAATACCTAGATAATTTAAAATTAAATATAAAACTCTCGGTATACTCCACTTTTTCAAGCCCTCATTTGTCTTTTCTTATTATGCAGGACACTTCCACGTTGTTAAAGTGTCTTTTATAATCAGTTTTTACTAGCACGTGATACTATTTGTGTTGTTATGGTACAAAAGATTGTTTATTTTTTAAGCGGGTTTATCTCAACAGTGACTAAATTGTTCACTTAAAAATGGTATATAAGGTGGGCAGGATGCGATAGGAAAGAAAAAATATCAGGAAAATTAAAACAAGTAGGTATTGAATAAAATTAAATTTTCGATATTATTGCTTAAATGAAACAATATTTTAAATTAAGAAAAATTAATATTTGTTATTTACATAATTATGACAGATTTGTGTTTAACATGGGGAGAAACTATTATTATTATTATATATATATATATATATATATATATATATATATATATATATATATATATATATATATATATATATATATATACTTAATATACTTATATATATACTTAAAGCGGCTATAGTCGACGACCAGCTTCGGGTCGGCGATGTGTAACGACAGAGAGAGATGATCGATTCATTGTCCTGAGTGCCTTTCGGAATCGGCACGCGACATGAGTTGATCTTCAACAATCCTTGAGGAATGTATGAGATGGCATTGTCACTCAGTGGACAGTTGAGAGAAGACTTAAGGCTGCCACTTTGACTTCTAGACGAGCTACCACAAAGCCAAAATTGCACGCACGTCAGAAAAAAGCTCGACTTCAGTTTGCCCGAGAACACGTCAATTTGGACCTTTTCCAATGGAGAAGTTTTATTCTCTGATGAGGTTCAAATGTGCGACAAAAGACGACACGTCTATCGGAGGCCCGGAAAACGATTTGCTCAGTGCTGCAGTGTCGAAACAGTGAGCTACGAAGCTGGTTCGTGTATGTTTTAGGGTGGTATATCTTTAGAAGGAAAAACAGAGCTAGTGTTCGTGCCCGGTGGTGATCGCGGAGGGGATTGACAGCGGATCGTTACATTACGGATATTCTCCAAGACCATGTGGTTCCTTACGCCTGCTACATAGGCGACGGCTTCATGCTAATGCATGATAACGCTCGATGTCACACAGTGCGGATTACGAAAGATTACCTGGCCAACACCAATATAACAACAATGGACTGACCTCCATTGCGTCCGAATATCAATCCCATCGAGATAAACTTAAACGCAGGGTTTGGGTCCGTAATCTAGTACCAGCGACAGTGGCGGAGCTAAATACTGCATTAGATGAATAGTGGAAAGCGATTCCTCAGGAATCAGTGTTAAACTTAATAAGGACCTTAAGAGATCGCATGGAAAGTGTAATACAACTCAGAGGAAGAAATAGTATTAATTTTTATTTTTTTTATTAATTTACTTTTATATTCATTACATAATGACATTCATTCATAACATGTTTCCTCACATACAATATTATAAATATTGGCGTCATTACAATAAGAACTACTTCTGTTCACGATATTTTACTTTTAATTTTACATTATATGTGGATATTGGCCAAACAGCGTAGTGAAGAAATATAACTTTTTTACTTTTGACTCGATTTTTTTGCTCGCAAGTGTATATATATATATATATATATATATATATATATATATATATATATATATATATATATATATATATATATTTGTTACTTAACAGACACAGACATCTCTACAAATTAGTTTCAGAAGTTTAAATTAATATTTACAAGCTTAGGGAACACCAGTGTTTTAAAAATACTGCTCTTATGTAGCATTTTTGGTTTATCAATATGTGCTACTTTATCCCTTACATCTGATCTAGACAAATCACCCCTCAGGTTAAGAAGTCGTAGCAAATGGTCATCAGTAATGTCTGGATACTTCTCAACTACTCTATGTAGCTCAAATGAAAGCATGTCGTCATCACTTTTAACGACCTCCGAAAGCATTATGACAGCATCAAATGGATTCTCACATTCCAAGTCATTACTTAAAGTTAAGAACAATTGGTTAAATCTGCTAGCTTCCTCTGAAACCTTTTGTGCAGCTTTCACACACTCGTCAAATGTTTTAAAAGAAATTCTTCTGGATAACATCGCTGTTAAATATCGTCTTCCTACCATAGTAACTACCTGTTCTACTAAATATTTATAATTAGCTTCAACTAAACGATTATAATCTTGGAAATAATCTTCAATAGTTACATATATTGTGTCAGCTGGATTAGCAGGAAACCAATGGCTTGTGAAAAGCTTGTCAAAATGTTGATCCAGATCTACAAATGGTTCTTCAAGTAAATATTGGACGGCTTCATTTCTTAATTTCTGTAAACACAAATTATATCTCATAAAATAAAGAAAATACATAAATGGATTTGCTTACTATATATGTAGTCTTCAGCAGACCAAAATTCCTAGCTAAATCATGTGATGTATTGTTCTTTACATACTGTTTCTCTAACTGTGAACCCAGTTCCACAAGTTGGAGGCAATTGTTTACAATAACTATCATATATTGGGTAAAATATATGACCTGCAAAAAATAGACATTGTTCATTTGTATATATTTTTTACTATTAAATTTTATTTATATTGTGAGTTTTTGCAACATTTTTTTTTCAAATTGTAGGTACTGATATAAATACCTGCTTCCTGTCTTCAAAATATTTATTTTTAAATTCAATAATAGCATCTCTAAAGGCATCTGCAAACATTATGACTTGTTGGATACTTAAATTCAAACTTTTTATAGTTAAGTCTTCACTGAAACAGATAACATTTCTTTAATAAACAAATAATTGATCATCGCTTTAATATACATTTATAGGTGAGCTATATTCCATTGTACATTTTCTTTATTTACTAATCATCCAAAAAAGCTGAATTATACTAAAACACTACCTGATAGTTTTTGCCACTTGCAAGTTTTGATCTATCATCTGGAAAATTATTATTGGAGCAGCTGTCCTAGAATATGACTCTAAATGTGGTTCTGTGTTAGACCTCCATTCTTCTTTCTCAGATTTGAGTGTATTTTGCATCCATTCTGTATAATTAGATTCTATATTCTAAAAAATGAATTATGTTAACCAAGACAACTAACTTTAATAAAATGGTACCTTCATATAATCTCCTTCTAACCTATCTAGAACTGCTTGAGGGAGTAAAGGGGATAGTTTTTCAGTATACACTGCCAAATCAGGGTGACCCAGCATATCATTTGCTTGGTAGGTTTTCAACACCCATGATAACATTGTGACATACTCATTACCTTTTAAACCGTTTTGGATTATTTCTTGTAACTAGAAAAAACATATTAGCATCATAAACACATCTAGCTCCATAAAGAACTATCAAATAAAACAAAAATGAAGCTTTTAAAATCAAGGCTGTGAAATAGTAAATGGCAATCAACTAGTAATATATTCATTTTTTCTAAAATAATAAATAACAACCTAATACACTGTAATTAAATAAAAAAAATATATCTTACATGTAACGAAAGACACCCATGGTACATATGTATATATCTATTCAATATCTTGTAGCTTGGTGGAAAACACGGAAGACAAAGAGTTTTTACAATCCTTAAATCCTCCACAATGGTCATTCTTATTAATTCTAGGTATCTTATAAGCCAATGCTTATTATCTTCCCTTTCTTCAACCTGTGTTCCTTCTATTTTAGAAGACACAGACTTTTCAAAAATTTTAAAAGCCATATCTTTCCACTTCTTGGGACGACTTGGAGGAATAAAACCAGTCTGTTTCTGTTGCTTTAAGGCTTCTTCATCAGCTTTTTCTTCACGTTCTATTATTCTTAAAGCTGTTACTATCACTGTAGGGTCTTTTCTAACAGTATTTAATGTTCTGGAAAGTATAAACGTTAATTGCTTCTCGAGAAGATTGGAAAGAACTTCTACATCGGCAAAATATGCTTTCAACATTGACTTATCATGTACAGATTGGTTGGGCAGCTTATGTAGCTCAAATAGTAAATCGTCTCTTGAATTTTCCAAGTCTCTCAGACACTAAAATGTAAATATGTCAAATTATAAATGTTATTTTAAACAAGTATTTGGTAAAATGCATATCTTTTATAAAATCTACATTATGATAATATTAAATTGCACCTGATGTGTATGTAACAATTTCCCCTCATTTATCAACGCTTTAGTCTTTTCAACGCTTTCTGGTACAGTAAAAATATGTTTGAGATTTTCTTTGGCAGTAACATATTGTGAGTGTCTCATATTTTCATCTCTGACATCATTAAGTCTTTTGCACAATTCAGGAACATCCGCAAATAGGTCATACATTTTCTTCACACTTTCAATCCGAAAAAAAAAGAAATATTAATATTCATTGACATATAACAAAAATATATGACGTTCATTGATTAACTGATATCAAAAAGTCTTTCACAAATTTAAAAAATGTACTCACAGTTAAAATGAACATAACTTAAATAAAAACACTGTCATTGGGCTAAAAAGTGAGCTATTTGAAATAAGAAAAAGAACCAACTAAAGAGACCCAGTCTTTTGTTTGTTTCATCCTTGTCCCACTCCTTTAGTGCATTACAATTAATGAAAAGGAATAGGTGAACATTTCTTGATTTATTTAACATTTATTCAATACATAATATCTCAATCACTTAATCATCATTTTCAGAATTTGTAGTTTTCCATTTGATGTGGTTCTATAATTCCAATGCTTCACCTCGGGTATAAGTCATTACCTTCTTGATGTCCAGGATTTTTTTCATTAATTGGAACAGATTCTTTATATGCCTTACTAGTGGGCAGAGATGGGCTGTTCTTATGTTCTTTGAGCAATTTAGAAGTGTGTAAACCATCTATAAACTCCCAAGTTTTAACATATTACGGATTTGAACTGTCATACATTGAGAAATTCGTGCACCCTCCAATGTAAAGACATTGGCTGGACCCTGGTCTACCTGGCCTTTCGGCATACGACCGTTAACGGAACCGCTGCCCCTACGAGTCCAACACCATTTGAGGGTGGCGTGATTACGTAATGTAACACGGGGCTCCACCCTCCCCGTAGTACCTGTGTTGCGGTACGCACACCATCCGTTATCCCGGGGCGGGATGGTGAACGCAGGTCGAGTCACCCTTAATGAGGAAAGGGTGTATCAGGGACACGGCACGTTCAACCTCACCTGGTTCTGTGGAATGAGAGTAGAGTGGTCCCACGAGAGGCTCGTCTCAGATACTAGGAGTGTAGACCGCTGACTCAAACGACGACTCTCCACCTCTTCAATTCCTTCCCAATAGTCGACTCTTAGGACAGGCAGAGAAAATCGCCCCGGTAGTATTCTTATTTCCGCGAGCCGGACGGAAGAACTGTCATACAGGAACTCCGTATCGTTTGACACAGCAAATGTTTCTTTGCCACCAGTTCCTAAAATCGGTAATATCAGTGTATTGGATTTGCTTCACAGTAAATGGTTGCCTTGTTCTGGAAGTCATAATTAAGTTCTCATATTCTTCTGGAGTATAAATTCGATCATTTTTTCTGAAAGTCCGTATTGTACAGCCAAAATCCTAGTCACAAAACAAAAACCAATCGCCTCTTATTGGAAAATAATCATAGATTTTGTTGAATCTCTCGGTCACCTGTAATGTGAAGAGTAAACAAAACGTTGTTTGGTTTTGGTCCTGCCCTGCACATCCATCGGAAATCAATCATATCAACCAATGTACATATAATGCACATAGACTCTATGTACTGCTAGTCACAGTGTAGAACTTTTTTACTTATTTACATGCAGATCTTACAGCCTTTGCATTAACTTGTTTTCCATTCTTAGAAACATATGACTCACCTTGCAAACAGGCTGTTTTTTCTTGCATTGTCTGTCCAACTAGCAACATTTCTTTTTCTTTTTCTGCTACCACTAGTGGTATTAATAACTTCTTTACTATCACTGGATGACATAATTTTACTTGAAATTATTGAAAATTAGCTAATATCCAAGCTATTTTGTATAATACACATAAACATGAAGTGACCATTATGCCTGTCAATACCCAACTGGCCACTATTTTATTGTTGAGGTGAAAACCCATACAAGTCTCGGACATGTAAGGTTAACAGCTAAGTTTCTAATACAGTTTTTAAGCCCAATCGACGAAGGGACAAACTTTAAATAAAATGGCTATTTCACTTTAAAATATCATTTTTTTTTACTTATTTGGTTTTCGAATTCAGTGATTAAATTGCAGTCAAACAGCTTGGTGGAATAGTGAAATACATGTTTTAGTTGGAGGTGGTTTTCTTAATTTATTGACATGGTTTTGCTTTCTAATTTAATGTGTTTGTTGTATGTTTATGTTCTGCATGATATCTATTTGAAATCAGTAAAAAACCAAGCTGCAGTGAATTTAGAAAGAGGAATGTCAAAAATGTTTTGGACAAAAAAAAATAATACAAAAAGTTGAAAAAGTAGTTGTAGTTATTACAGTAAAAAGCCCTTAATAGGTACCTGTCCTCACAAGGAAAAAGGAACTGATGAAACTGTATTGTCATGTACATCAGATTTAAATTTTGAACCTGGCTAAACAAAGCCAACATGCTCATCTTTAGTTTCGTTTGTATTGAATAACCTGGATACTTGGAATACCAAAGATGAACATGCGGTATAACCAGAATTTAAAGATAGATAAAACGTACAGTATCTGTCAAAATCTTCTCATCTGTTTCCAAATACAGAGACTAGAGACTAAACTCTTAAAAGTCAGTTACTAGCTCAACACTTAAACAAACTATGCTGAGCAATTTAATGATAATATGTACATAAAGTGATGTAACCATAAAAATAACTTTGAAGATTCAATTGATGAGTTTTCTAAAAAAAATTTATAAAGAACCCAACAATAGAAAGTCTAGAACTTTTCAGTTTGTAGTTGACAAACTTATTTTACCTAGTACAAAAACATGAATCTAGTTGTTTTTGATAACTTCAGTATTACTGCATCTATTGATGGTTTACATATTTACAATTGAGGTATTTTGATTGCCAATCAAAATTGAACACAATAAAACTAGCCTAAGTATTCCTTAATTATGTTTCAAATGTGTGTTTTAAACAGCTGAGGTCATTGGAAGATTTTTGTTTGGATGATTTCTGGAAAAGGGCAGGCCTGATGAGGTATATAGAAATTACAAAAAAATGAAGTAAGCACGGATGAAACTAGAAATTCAAAATACACACAAGGAGAAATATAAATAATTAAGAGAAACTACCATATCAAAATGACAGGCAGCATACTTACCTAATATTTATATCAGCCACATCTTCAAGACATCTATGTAGTTGAGTGAGACCTACTCGTACCCCATCTAACTGTTGCTGCATTGCTGATTTCAATAATGCTTCCACTGATGCCTTCTTTCGAACATATCTTTGCTTTATTTGATCAATTTTCTCTAACTGTCCTGGTCTGTTAAGAGTATTGATAACTTTTGTGGTTGCAGAAACTTTAGCAGCTGCCTCCAGCTCCCTCATATTAATTTTTTCTAATAAACAGTTAATCAAAACGTATATTAAATCAGATAAAATGAAACATAAAAGCAAAATAAAAGTGTACAAACTAAAGGAAGACGGGAAACGTATAAGAAAATGTATGGATAAACAAAACAACAATGGATAAATAAATAGGATTTATGGAAGATTAGATAAATAAGTAGAATTTAAATAATTATTTTACTTACTATAGCCCATTATAGAAAAAAATTAAAACAATATCACAAAATAATACACTTGTCAATACCAGACAAATACATAACCTATTATTAAACTTTAAACAGACTGTAAAAATAAATATCATTAAATCCACCCTAAAATATAGTTCAAAGTCATGCAACACCTATTACAATTTATTGTATAATATATTGCATAAGTATGACATGTGATTTAAATTAAAAAATAAATTTGTTCTTATAATATGTCACAACTTAATTAATTCATAACTTCTTGTGCTATTACTATTTTGATTTGTAAAATCTTTTATTTTAAGTAAAATATATAAGAAAATAGTTTTATTATTCACATCATATTAGTTATGTAAAAGGAAAAATTGAATAATTAATCTCCAGTTTTTTGCTACAAATCCATAACTTTCTGAACTTTATAACAGACTTTGAATAAAATATATCTGTTTATTTAATGATAACAGCACAGAAATTTTTCGATTTTAATTTGAAACCAAATATAAATTTCTCTTGAATGTATTCGTACTTGTTTATTTTTGTAAATTTGTTATTGTAGACATTTAATACTATTCAAATCAAAAATACAATATAGTATTACTGATGAATTTTTAACTGAACTATACTCTTTAATATTTTTAGAAACATATTTGTGTACTTAGAAATTCATGTACCTACACTTTTTGTTTTGCAAGTTTTTGTATTTTTATACCTACCAACGTATGTAAACTGGGATCACAAATGAAGTTTAAAAATTAGAGATATTAAAAAATTAAGAATATGTCTCAGTGCCATTTTAAAATTATGATTGTTGCCTTTCCCTTGTGAATATGACCTATGGGAAAGTATGAAAAGCGAGAAGCTATCGAGTATCGAATTACACGATTATTATCGATTGTAAGAATCGAGTGTTAAGTTGTTTGCATTCGAAGGAATCCAATTCCGTATTCCTTCTTTCCTTTCAGTTTGTGTTTAGATCAGTTTGTGGAAAGTGCAGTGTTTTAGTTTGAGTTATGTGGACCCGCACATGTGATGATTTTAAAGTTCAATGATTTCATTTTCCAAACAAAACGTTAGTTCAATTTACGATGATTTTTATCTTAAATAATAGGTAAGTTTATTTTTCTTTTAAATGTAGTCATTTATTTCTCAAGTAGATTGACAATACGGATGCTGTATACCTATCTGATCTCTTGTTTTATATGAATGTCTGTACTCTGTACTCATAATATTTCCAAGATTGTCTGTTACTGATGAAGAACATGATCAACATTTATAGAAATAAATAATTAAGTGGGTTAAATAGATTCGTTACACGTAGATGTAATTGAGATTCGTAATTAAAATAAATAAAAGCGTTAAAAAATTGGAAATTTCGTTTAAAAACCTGTAAATAGGTTTACAAGTTTACTTTTTTACTACCCCCTTAGTATCTATTACAACACTGCAGCTGGGTACATGCTGAATATGTCATTGTTTACCTGTTCATCTTGTTTCAATTGGGTTAGGTACCTGTGGGTCCTCGATAGAGGTACTAATTTTGTAAAGGTACTTATTAGGTACGAGGTCGTCTCCTCCACATTCTTTCTTTACAAATTGGGTCTAGTTTTGAGTGACATTGATATATATGTGCTATTTTATAGCTAGTTACATTTTTTTTTGTGTAAAAGAATGTGTTCTTCTAGATTGTTGTTATATTACCATATTACCTGGTAAATACCAAAAGCTTTTATTTATTGTTAGGGATCCTGTGCATAATTCCTTGGATACCCTACGACTATATTGTTGTACTAATGTTACGAGTAGTTATTAATATTAGGTCGTTTGCAAATTTTAAAGTGTCCATATCTCTTGCTTTTATCAATCTACTCTTCATAATTTTTTTCGTGATCTTTACTAGTTTTTTTAAAATCCTATATATTTATATATTATATAAAAAATTGTGTGTTTCAATTTTTACTCCGGTCTGTGCATTTTTGTCTTTTAAATTTGTCAGACATTTATCATTTTAGAGACGTATTTTTTCCCTGAAAGGTGTTACACATAATTGCTACCGTAAATTAAATGCATATTTTATAATATTTCCATTTTTCTTCTCTTATACTATTTAGAATTATATCACAATTTCTTGGGTAATTATCTTAGTTCGCTATAATATACTGATTTGTTCATCTCCTAATTTACATTTGGAAACCAATCTAAAGTATAAAATGTCACAGCTCTTCAATTAAACCTAGTGGCACTAATATGTTGCTAGTCGTTTTATTTGTGAGTTAAAATAGCTAGCAATTAGGTTAGCTAAGTGGTTTGTACAGCAGCACATCCAAAAATTTTCTAAGAATGTATAGGTACCTCTAGTTTTGCTTCTAAAATAGTTATCATTTATATAAACAGTAAGATTAATTTATGATTCGTATTTCGTTTTTAATTTTACGTTTTGCTTATGAGATCTCTTGAATTTTAAATAAAAGGAAAATATTTGCTTGTTGCTTTGGTAAATAAATTTTATATTTAAAAATATGTACTTGTAAACTATAAATGTATTACAATTAAACACGAACTACATTATTATTCCATCTACATCAACCGATGGTATACAATTGCATTGTCGATGTAATTTTAATAATTATATGATACAAAATATAATTACCTACATCAAATAATTAATCTTAGTTCATATAATTTTCATTTGCTTTTTACTACTAATAAATTTTATACGTAATTATGTTTCATTATTGCGAATGGTCGTAGAAAAAATAGTGTAAATAAAACTTCTTGCATTTGGTGGCTATCCAGGATCCTCTTATTCTTTTGATTCTTTAGACAAATGCTTGTTGTATATCGTCGTGTGTAATATCTGCTATGTGCTCAACCCCAAATTTTACAGGAGAGGGAAAAAACTGTCCATCTTTTTATTCAAACCCCTTAGTTCTTATTTTATTTCCTGTTCATACTATTTGCATATGTTTATACAATGTGGGGATCGTAAATAATGGTTAAATAATAGTTTTAAAATAATTTTATCTAAAAATAGTTTATTTTGACACATGGCAGGTGTTACTAGTTCAAATAATTTAACATGGCAGATATTAGTCAAACACAAAAGCGTTGATCTATGCAGATTTAAAGAATTTGGAAACTGTCAATGATAAATTTAGCGCATTTACAAAATTTACTAATGTTTGATGCAAAATTAGGTAATTATAGTTATTAAACACATCTAAGGATTTTATTAGCCTGAGTAAATTCAAATTGGACTTCCAAGTCCATGAGATGATCGTATTTAGTTTTTGCGATAGGACGTGGGGAGGAATATAATGATTTTGGATTTTCATTGCCACATTTTCGTCTGTGAGGTAAGCTATCTCATGGTTCATTATGGCGGAGTCAAAACTGTATCTCTCCATTAGGCAATTATTTTAGACCAAGAATATCGGTGACAACAGGGTCTCCTGCCTTTTTACCGGGTCTGACTGAAGGTAGTGTACTTGTAAGTGCTTCACAGTAGCGCACCTAGAAGTGTCGGAATAGGGTCTGGAGGGGGGGGGTTTAACCCCCCAATCCCCCCCCCTCGGTGCGCCGCTGGTGCTTCATAATTGAAGAAAAAAGTATAATCCAACGGAATAACATGGTATGGTTTCTTTGGTCTTGCTCCTCTCATGCGAGATATGTAATCCGCTGGGGAGTTAATGGGAGGTTTAAAGTAGTGGTCAAGAGTGGAATGAACAGAATCCGCTTGCATTATAGTATGCCCCTTTTCCAGATATAATTGTTCAATAATAATATTCCTAGATTTTGCAGTATCACTTGAGACAGAAGTTAAAAATTTATTTCGATTTTGATAATTACAACTATTTGAAATTAAGGTTATATGTTCAGAGCCTCCATTAACCTCATGCCATACATACAGGGTAACATTACTATCATTTATTTCGTAGATGGTAAAATAATAGTTTTGTAACTTTTGCTTATAGTACATTTTAGATGCCAGAGTTTTTGGACTGAGAAGTACACTCTGCATATCCATCGCGAGCACCAGTTTCTGATGGCTAGCACTTTCTTCAGCTTCATGCTTGGCAGCTCTAGCTTCATCTTTCATTTTAATATGCTTTTGAAATGTATTTTCATCTACAAGACCTAGCTTTTGACCGCAGCATAGATCACACTGATCTTTCCTGGGCTTATGAATTGCGATGTTTTTGCATCATTCTTCATAAACAGAGTACATAATGGCATATAGACCTAAAAGTAGATTCCACATAAGTCTTTGTGGAGGAGGACCTGCAGTAATGGCTGCGAACTTTTGGTAAAAAACTTAAGATATTCTAGGATCTTGTCATGCACAATAGATTTTTTCTTTCGTTTAGCAGATGGTAAATCTCTCTGATTAAGTTCATCTTCTGAGTCTTCGAGATTGTTATTCCGAGTTCATGGGAAGGATAATAGAAATCTGATTCCATCTATTACACGTATCACGACCCAAATCCAGGGTGTTCAACAAAAACGTTCTGCAAACTCTGACTTTTTGGCCATCGTTGCTTGCAAATAAATGTCATAACCTGCATTCTTATTTGTTTTATTATCGACCTGTTTCCTTCGTCTTTTAATATCTCTAGTAACTATTAGGCCGTTCCAAAATTGTTGAAAAAATTTTTCTACGATCATCGTCAGAAATTTCACTACATCGAAACATTCTCTTAATGTACTTTTTTTCTGATTTTTCCCGGTAACGTTATGAGTGCAGCGTTCTTTAATTTTTCTTGGAGTTCTAGTAGTACTACGAGACACTTTTCCTTCGCGCGTTCTTTTGTAACCAACATAGCTAAGGACAGTTCTTCTTCTTAAACAACTACGTTTTCTTGGATTGCGAGTTTTTCTTTTATTAAGTTAGAAATACCCTGTAGGTAGAACAAGGTGCAAGAGTGGGTATATATCAAAATCATGTTGTAATCTCATGTTTTGTGAACATTTTGTTTATTTTTAATTTCCCTGATATCTTTAAAAACGAAGAAAATAGACGGTTTTATTCTTTAACATGTGTTTTAACTGAAACAATACTAAATTTACAATAAAAAATTACAACAGTTAACACAACTTTAAAAACAGAAGAAACATAATGTAAACTAATAGCGCGTGTTTCTTTCTGTACTTCTAATAACAGCTTCACGTAGCCTAGGCATGCTGGATATTAAACGAACTATTTAATTTTGGTCTATGGAGTTCCATATATATCAACCAAAGTTTTTATATCTTGTAGAGAAGCAGGAAGGGCTTGCAAAATCTTAATTGTCAACCAAAAATATCCCATACCAAGTGTTTAATAGGATTCATGTAGGGGCTGTGAGGGGACCAATTCAATGTCTGGATATCTACCTCACGTATATATTGATCCACCATTAAACAATCTCGTCTCTCTTATGTTTCACTGTGCATAACACTCACCTGGTCGACGAATAACTCTTAAGCGTCGATCAGAGCTGTAAAGGCAATTCTTAGACTCGTCCGTAAAAAGAACGTCCTGGATATTCCAGTTCACTTGTTCTCTAGCAAACTATTCTATTTCTGCGATGGTCTGCAATAGTCTACATTCAACGCAGGTCGTCGAGCTAATACTCGGATATGAAGATTTCCTTCCGAAATACGTCTTCTGACAGTGACAAAACTGGGCTGAACACGGTGAACTGCTTTGCGTTGCGTTACAATTTACAATACTTCTTGATGAATTGAAGTGGAACGTTCTCTTAAAGCACGGAGTCTATTGTATCGATCTTGAACAGCTGTAGTCACTGGAGGTCTACCTTGTTAAAACATAAGAAATGGTTATATGCGCAAATCCCAATCTCGAACCAAGGCACGATAGCTGAATCCCTCATTGTGTAATGTTACCTCTTGATCACATTCATGGCGAGTTATATTTCTTCTAACCCGGTCCATATTCTAAATAAACAACAATAAAAAGTCATACAAAGACAATTGAAGACCTTGGAGCAACAACGGTACACGCCGCAATCTTACTAAAAATGAGTTATATCCATTTTTCAAATGGTTAGGTTCCTATCTACCTACAAAATAAAAACTACAGCTTTTGCTTCATAGATTACTCCACAAGTTACAAATATCCTTGTTACTTTTATACCAAAGTCAACTATTTTGAGTGTAACAACGGTACTAGCCACCATACACTTCACGATACACATTTCCTTCAAAGGAACCAGACGACAAAATACCTGAAGAACTTAGGATTCAGTTGTCACCTCGCTTTCGTTTAGTAACTATGACATCTTTCCGTTGTTATTGACTACCTGTGACCCGTTAAATTTAATTTTGATATTCGGATCAGTTGTGTCTTTCTGAAGATTCGGCTCTTTGACTCAGGTCATTTCTGATTTGCTCTTCTGATCTCTTCTGTAGTTTGCTTTTCATTGGAAATAGGCATTTCATTAAATTGCGATGAGGAATATGTTAACGAATAAAACCGTATATTTTCTTTGTTTTTACAGATATCGTGGAAATTAAAAAAAAACAAAATGTTGAGACCACAACATGATTTCGATGTGTACCTTATCCTCTCGAGCGGGCCCCGGTAAGAAGTGAAGAGGGGGTCCCAGCAACAAGTTTTCAAATATAAAATTTATTAAATTTTGATTATATTTATAATAAAAATCTTCGACGATGGCGGTCAGAGATCAACTAGTAAAGTTTTGCCATTACTTCCTAAAATTATTTGGACCCAAACTGATTCGGAAAAATGTAAAGAAAGAATGTCTTGTGAAATTAATAGAGTGAATGAGTGGACTGATCAACCGGAGATAACTTTAGAGT
The DNA here is from genome assembly GCF_040954645.1 of Diabrotica undecimpunctata. Lineage (NCBI taxonomy): Eukaryota > Metazoa > Arthropoda > Insecta > Coleoptera > Chrysomelidae > Diabrotica > Diabrotica undecimpunctata. The sequence continues at coordinate 42,202,630 of NC_092812.1, forward strand.
TACTATAGCAATGTATAAAAAAGTCAGCACACAAGGGAGAATGTAAGCTTTTTATGGCAAAGGAGGAGTGTAAACAAAGCCAGCAATGGTTTGATGGTGAGTGCGTAAGAAAGAGGAAGGAAGTAATGTCATATCTCAGAGTATCTAGAAAAATTAGCTCAACTTATGCAACGAACATATACAGAAACGTTAAACAGGAATACAAGCACCTTTGTGACTTTAAAAAGAAAGAATTTTATAAGAATGCTGCATTGAGTTTAAGAAATACAAAAAATTCAAAAGAATTTTGGAAGGTTGTTGGACTGTATAAGTTTGGAAGTTCGACCATTGGAGAAGGTGTTAACTTAAAAAGTTTACTGCAAAATTTTACAAGGCGTTTGACTACGGAGATAACAGCAGATCCTGTGTTGTATGCAGAACCGTTTATCCTGAATGAATATTTAGACCGTCCGTTTACTATGGAAGAACTTCAAATAGCATTGGATTCTTTAAAACCAAATAAAGCACCAGGAGTGGATAGAATTGCTGCTGAGTTTTACAAGTTTCTTCCAGAAAAGGAAAAAGTGCTTGTACTTGGGCTTGCTAATAATTTTTTCGTCAAACCAGACTTTTCTCAGGGTTTTTATAATGCAATAATTTTTTCTCTTTATAAGAAAGGAAACATGGAAAGTGCAGAAAGTTATCGAGGTATTAGCTTCTTAAATGCAGTAACCAAACTCATTGCGGCATTGACTTTAACCAGACTTACCTCGTGACATTTATAATCTTACGAGTATAGTCAAAATCCAACATGCACGGGGAGTAAAAAATGTTAATACATTTTTTGTGGACTTTAGTGCTGCTTTTGATACAGTTGATCGGCGGGCCCTTTTTTACAAGTTGAGTCATTTAGGATTATCTACTAAAGTGCTGAATTTGTTAAAAAGTATGTTCGCGAATACAAAATCAGCAGTCTGGTCAAGGCAAAGTCTATCTTGCATGTACATGCATTATCTACTGGAAATGGAAAATTTTGGGGACATTCGATGGCTGTTCAAATTAAGATGTGGAGTTCAATATTTGAATGATCGACCTGGCAGAAATGATGAAAGAAGGTTTTGCTCAATGTGAACACGAAGGAAAGGGAAGATGTGACACATTTTTTGGGAAAATGTTCGGTGTAGAGACAGATTAGGTTAAAATGGTTGCGTACAAATGAACTTAGTAGAGTGGAAGTAGTTTCTATGATGAGACAGGGACAGGCTGAGTTAGCAGGTTATTGTAGGGAGGTATGGCCGTATAGGTATGAGTTAGTGAGCCTATTTAATTACTAAATCTATTAGCATGATGTTAGTTCAATAGGATGAAAGTATTTAAGTTAAGTAGCGTTAATAATTTGTTTCCGTATAGCTCTTATCTTTTTATCTGTCTTGACTATCTTGTTATTATTATTGTCTAGATTTAGCCATACGGCTTACACTCCCTCTAAGGGTAAAATTCACTCATCCCAGATACCTACGGTATCAAAAAGATTGAGTTCTGGTGGGACTCTTTCCATGTTATCGAGTCTTAGGTGACTTGGTACGTCGGTTTATCTCCCAAAAATTTTCGCACGCATCTGGACGTCGAAAGTAGCACAGCTTTCTGCATGATATATAGATGTTTATTTAGACCCAGCTTTTTTATGTTTTCTAGGAGGTTCTTCGGGATGACTCCAGTGGTAGAAAAAATAATAGGTATCGTCTGGGTACTTTCCATTTTCCATTGTCTCCTTATTTGTATTTCCAGATCTCTGTACTTGGCGATCTTTTCGTTGTACTTAACACGCAGATTATTGTTGTTAGGTATCGCCACATCGATTAGTGTTGTTTGTCTTGTTAGTTTATTAACTAGCACGAGATCTGGTCTATTATGTGCTACAGTTTGGTCTGTAAGTACAGTGCGATCCCAGTATAGCTTGTAGTTGTCATTATCAAGCATAATCTCAGAAACGTATTGATAATATGGGAGATGGTTTGTTTGTAGAAGTCCCAGTTTAAAAGCTATCTCTTGATGGAGGATCTTCCCTACTGAGTCATGCCGTTCCTTATATGCAGATGCATCAAATGCCTGGCAGCCCCCGGTATATATTATACATTGTTATTATTGTTTAGTCTAGTGTTACTAAGTAGCATATACACATTTAGTTTATTCATCATCATCATCATCCAGCCCCGTTTTCACATCCATTGTTGGATATAGGCCTCCTCCAAACGTCTCCAGTTCTCTCTATCTCTAGCTGCTGCAATCCAGTTTGTTTCTATTCTCCTTAGGTCGTCGGTCCATCGGGTGGGTGGTCTGCCTCGACTTCGCTTGTCGGCTCTTGGTCTCCACTCCAATAATCTCTTCGTCCATCTTCCGTCTTCCATTCTAGCAACATGTCCAGCCCACCTCCACTTTTGTTTATTGATTCGCAGTATAATATCGTCAACGCCAGTTCGTCGGCGTATCTCCTCATTTCTCACGCGATCTTTCAAGGTCAGACCCAGCATTGATCTCTCCATTCGCCTTTGTGTTACCCTCAGTTTTTCGGCAGTAGCTTTCGTTAAAGTTAGGGTCTCTGCTCCGTAGGTCAAGACTGGTAGGATGCATTGGTTAAATGCCTTCCTTTTCAGGTGAATTGGAGTATTTGTTTTAAAAATGTCTCTCATCCTTCCATATGCCGCCCATCCCAACGTGATTCGTCTATTTAGCTCGCAGGTTTGGTTGTCTCTGGTTATTCTGATTTCATGACCCAAGTATGTGTATTTATCGATTAATTCTACCTTGTTGTTATTGATCTGTATCTCTTCGCTGGGAACCATATTGGTCATCATTTTGGTTTTCTCGAAATTTACAGTTTCTTGTAGTATGTAATTCAGTTCTTGGAGCATGTCTTTGATCTCTCCCAGATTATCTGACAGAAGCACGATATCGTCCGCAAAACGTAGATGGTTTAATCTTTCTCCATCGATGGATATTCCTTTCTGTTGCCATGTTAGTCTTTTAAATGCATACTCAAGAACGGTAATGAACAGCTTTGGTGACATGGTATCACCTTGCCTGACTCCCCTTTTTATCTTTATCTTATTAGTTGCTGAATGTAGACTTATGGTTGTTGTGGCATTTTCATATATATTTTTAACTATATTACAATATCTGTGGTCGACCCTGCAATCTTGTAATGCTCTTAAGATGGACGGTAATTCCACTGTATCAAACGCCTTTTTAAAGTCTACAAATATCAATGCCAAGGGACGGTTATATTCGTTAGTTTTTTCTATCAGGGTTTTTAGGCACTGCAGGTGATCATTTGTGCCGTAATTAGGGCGGAAACCGGCTTGTTCCCGAGGTTGGTAAAAATCCAGCTTTGTCTCTAATCTGTTCGTTATTATTCGGGTGTATAATTTATAAAGATGGTTAAGGAGACTGATTGGTCTGTATCTTTCCAGGTCTGCTATATCTCCCTTCTTGTGTAAGAGTACAGTTATTGAATTATTCCACTTTGTTGGGATATTTTGATTCCATAGACATAGATTAAAGAGCTTTTGAATTTTGGTTATCAGTACTGAGCCTCCTATCTTTATCGCTTCCGTGACGACACCGTCCTCCCCCGGAGCTTTGTTATTCTTCATCTTTTTTAGAGCCTTGTAAATTTCGTCCAAGGAGATTTCTGGGATATCTTCGGAACCCTGATTTTGAACCTTCCTCTGCTGATATTCAACTATATCTAGAGTCGATTGGTTGCTATATAATGTCTCATAGAATGATTCCACAATTTGTAACAAATGTTCTCTGTTTGATGTGATGTTGCCATTTCTATCCTTGAGTTTGACTATTTGTTTATTTCCATTTGTGAGTTTGCGTCTCATTATTTTCATACTCTTATTTTCCTCAATAGTTTTGATGATTTTCTCATCTTTGTATTTTCATCATTAGTTTATTACTATAACATTTATATGAATATTTACTTAATTTATTTTTTGTTAATTTTAATGACCTTGTTAGATAGAATGAGCCTTAGTGTAATTTTTTATATATTAATTAGGGAATAATATTAGTTTGCCAACCCTCCTGATGGCATGTGCCAAGGAGAACAAATGTCGCTAAAAGAGAATATTGTATTGTATTTTTGTTAATGAGAAATAAAAAGGCATTATTATTGATTGATTGATTATAATAAAAATATTTATAATAGAGGTGCTTTTCGAGATTTCTGACTTTAACATGCTTAATGCATAACATAATCATGCTCAATGCACAAACTTGCTAGGCCAGTTAACCGATCCTGCTTTATTATCATAGAATTTTTATGCGAGAAAGACAACTATAGGATCTTTCCCCTTCTGCGACTGTCACCGGTAATGTGCAAAATATTCTTAACGCAATAATAATGTTAGGAAATAATGATTGAATTTTGGGATGTTTAATTTTATTAAGTAAATCTATTGGAGAAAGTTGATACTCACCAAGTCTTCTCTATAAAACTCGCCCAATATATCAATTTTTTTCTTAATGTTGTCGTCATCTTCATCTCGGAATGTCCATAAAATGTTAAATAGCGAATGAATTTCATTCGCCGCATTAAATCTTCTGGTTAAATTGCTTATTATACAATCTATAACAATATTAAATATTTCACAGAGAAATATTGCGTCGGGCTCAACACTATCAGTCGTGTCACTACTAGACCCAGGCAAATGATCAACAAATCTCGCACGCTTCTTGCACTGTTTTTCTTTACCTACTTGATGTAAAGTAAATAAAAAAATTTCTGATTTTTTGTAAATCTTTTAGAAGTCCTGATTCATAGTTATCTGACTGCACTGTAGTATTTGACTCCTGTGATTTATTGTTAAAATTTCCAACCACATCGATGGCATTAGTCCACATTCAATTTGTTAATGTATTTTTTTATTTGGTTTAAATTTGTTTTTAATTCCGCTGTTATATTTAAATTTAGAACTTTTTCTACAGTTTTATGAATTCCAGGTAATTTCTGTGTTCAGTAAAAATTAGTTCTTTGGTCTAGTGGACGTCGGGCCCCTTACATCGCCGGGCACTGGTAAAATGTACCGGTTGTACCGCCCTCTCGGCGGGCCTGGTCCCTCTCTAAGGAGTTTTGCCCAACAGTGTAAGTACCCAAGAAAATCCGTTGTCGAGAAAATTAACTATGAAAATGAGCATAATTATTGTTGGTGTAAAAGTTTTGCTATTAAGTGTATTTGAAAAAACTTGCTTAATCGCCTGCTACTACGCTACTGGGCAGAAGTTCAAGCCTAACTAACTATCTCGTTTTTTGCATGCCCGTGGACCAGCCGGATAGAGCTGTTATACCATTTTTTGTTATAATGTGAGCGCGTTTAATTCAAGCTTTTCCCAGCAGCTATCGCTAAAAACTTCGAAAATAGTAAGGGATTCTGTAAATAGAAATACAGTGTGTTTTTACACCAGAGGCAGGTATATTGTTATCTTTGATCATTATTAGATAATGGACGATTTTGTGTCTATACATAAATCAGATTTTAATCCCTGGTTTTACCTGTAAAAATCCCACTTGTATGTCTTTTCGTCCACCCAGCCCCAAAATAAAAACGTTGTTAAGCGATCTAAGCAAACTCAAAAATGAAACAAAATCTAAGAATTTTGATATTTTTAAAAACGCATACGGTATTCGCTATCTTTCACAATTAGTTATTAGTTGGTCCTCTTTGATCCTGTTCTCCTTTATTTAGGTTAATTCATTCTTTATAAGCTACTTTCTTTTCATGTAAAACGTATTCAACTTGTTTTTTCTTTATATTTTTTTAAGAATTTTTATTCTTAAAAAGTATTAATTACTTCTTGTGAATTGTTTTGTCATTTCTTTTGTCATTTTCCTTGCATATTAGACTAGAGACGTTATAGAGGCGCTTACGTGGACCTCGATCACTTTCTCATAGCATGTATAACAAATTTCAGGAAAGATACAACTAAACTAAAAAGAATTAAATATAACTTTGATACATTTAAGTGTAGTTACGTGGTAAGAAGCTTTAACATATGGTCAGATCGTAAACTAACAGAACACGTCGGAAGTGTGGTAGACCACTTTGAGCTTAACACAAATTGGGAATTTATAACACCCTTGCTTCAAAAGACAACAGAGGCAGTGTGGGGTCAGATATCCAAAGGGCAGTGAAACAATAATTGGTCTGATGAGGAATACGGTAGGCAAACGGTAACTTAAGATAAAATAAGGGTATCTGACAATGAACAAATCAATAAAGAATTTGAATAGGTGAAGATAGATACCCCACAGAAGTGTAAAAAGAGGAAACTGAACTTCCAATCATTTGAGAAATAAAGCAATCCAGTCTCTAGTCAGAAACAAATCACCTGGGTAGGGCTCCCTATCAGAAATATTGAAATCTGGCGGTCAAACGTTTGTAACTCTCTTTCGTAAGCTACTAACACATGTTTGCGAGCAGTTCAATCTACTTGAAGAATATGATGCAAGAATTGTATGCCCTACACTACACATCATCAATTAGCCTATATTTGTCCAGCGCTGAACGTAGGCCTCCCGTAAAATTTTCCACCTATTCCTATCTTCGGCGGTCGTCCTCTGCTTCGATATGCGTCTTGCCTTGGTCGCCATTCCAGAATCTTTCTGGTTCATCTGTCATCCGTTAATCTGTCAACATGTCCGGCCCAAGCTCATTTATCCATGGCTATTTTTTCCACTGCATCTGTGACTCCTGTTCTTCTTATTTCTAGGTTTGATACTTTATCTCTGAAGGTAATACCTAATATTGATCTTTCCATAGCGCGTTGTGCAACTCTTATTTTATCTATTGTTCTTTTTGCCAGAGTCAGTGTTTCTGCACCATATGTAAGAACCGGTAAGACGCACTGGTTAAAAACCTTTCTTTTTAAACAAACTGGGATAACAGACTTGAAAATGTTATTCAATCTACCAAAGGCAGCTCATGTGGACACTACACATAGGCTGTATAAAATGAAAAAGGAAACGTGCTGGACTGCTCGAACTTAGTAATCTTAAAAAGAAAAGTATTGAGGACTATGTATTGTAGATTAACGCCAACGAACAGGATCTTGTAAGTCGACGTAATTTTGAGCTCATATAACTTTTGCTGTTTTAAACATCGATAAAACCATTAAAATAAACCACCTAAAATGCGGATGGATATCTACTAAAATAAGTATGCTAAACAAACCGGTGGGGGAAGAAATTCATATCAGGAAGATGTAGATTGGAGTGAGGGACAAAGGACACAAACACTCGACAGAAAAAGGGTGGTAGATATTTTGAGGCAAGCCAAGGCTCACGAAGGATTGTAGCGTTGTTTGACGATTATGATGATAATTTCTATTACACTAATTACATTTTTTCTATCATATCTCAGTCTGAATCTAAATTTCCATCATTTCATACCTTTGTGTCTGTACTAAAGTAAAAAAATATTGTATAAACAATAGTTTATTTTTGCATGCTCTTGTCAAAGAGAGCGTCTTGATTATAAAAAGGCCACGAAACGTAAATCGGTATCAAAACATAAACAAAATGTGACATTAAATAAATAATTATTATTTCGATAAGATTAAACAAAACCGTGTCTTTTGTTAGCGAGAAATTCGTAACAACCTTAAAATATTGCGACTTACTTTGATAATCTTGTGTTTAATTAAAGACCAGTTAATTATTTTTAAATGTTAATCACCTAATTAATGAATAAAATGAAAATATAATCGCAGACTTAAATATTGTATTTATTATATCAAATTTGCGACTTAAAGTAAATAACGAATTAGAATTCTGTTGTCACAGATAAACACGAAAGAAAATAAATAAATTTCTTCTTCTTCTTGATGTACCCATCCGTGACAAATGTTGCAATCATCATGGCAATCTTTATCTAGTCTGCAGCAGCGCAAAAAAGCTGTAGAGATGTTGTGTTAAACCAGGTTCTGAGGTTCTTTACCTAGGATGTTCTTCTTTTTCCTGGACCTCGTTTTCCAAATATTTTTCCTTGTAGAAGGGCATATATGGATTCACTTCGCATAGTATGTCCGAAGTATTGTAACTTTCGAGATTTGATGGTGGTCAGTACCTCTCGGCTCTTCTTCATTCTTCTGAGAACCTCCTCATTTATGACCCCGGCAGTCATAAATCATAAACAAAATAACACAAAATATGAAATACGAAGTGATATACCGAAAATCTTGGAAAAAATAACAAAATGGCAACCATACCAAATGGGTATGATAAATAGAAAGATGAGTGATTTTGTATGTCGGTAAAGTTAGCATATCCATTGTATAAGGCCGAATTTAGACCAACACTGTAATTTATTGCTAATCCATTACGGAAAGAAAAAAATTATTGCGGTAGCCGTTTCCGAGAAACAGCGGGTATAGTGCGGCAAGGAAAAAAGGTACAGGGCCCATATGAGCGCCATGTTTTATTGCTAATTAATTGCTGTTGATTGGTATATTAATCAATCTCCAAATCTACCTTATCATCACCTAGCTTAAAACACCCCCGGAAAACCAAGAAATCGGACAAATAGCGAACCGCGGGGAATGGATTACTAATTTATTGCCAAAGTTTTAACTTTACGGTAAGGCCAGCATAGCCGTAGGTACATCTCGGTAGTGAAAAGGGATACAGGGAACAATTTGGCGACATATTTGATTGTTAATTAATTGCTATTGATCCCCAACAATTACCCCATTATCCCCATAGCGTAAAACTCATCCACAGAAAAAAAAATTCGTCTTATTCTATCGACCCATGGTAAAGTTACTGCAAAAAGTTAAATATTGCACTTTTTATGCAATACATTCCCATACGATGGTTGATATACACCAAAAACTATAAAGCTCTTCGTTGGCTCGCCACTGGTATGCCTACAAAATTTCATTAAACTCATAAGTTTTTTTATTGGTTATGGCGTCAGAAAGAAGATACTCGAAATCAGGCTAGATCGGACAAGTGTAAGCCTTACTTGCTAACATTTTCCTCTTATACATTAAGAATTATTGCTAAATATAAATTTTTGAAATATTTTTAGCTAGTAAATAATTTAAAAATTATAAAAATATAGAAAATAAAACAATTTAATAGATAGTGTTAGAGCTTTGAAAATGGCCGATTTGAAAATGGTCAGTCAACTGTCACCGGTTCCTGCACTTCCTGTGGTCTGATTGATCTTGTAGCCACAAGGCTTTGTATTCACTCAAACACTAAAGAGCTTTCGAATCCTCTTCGCTTTGACGTCTTCAATCGAAGAAATGTTCACTCAGGTAATAATAAAAACGCATAATCGTAGTAAAGGCACTCGGCCAACAAGGTCTAGCAGGGGCTAGTGATGTAGACAACTAGATCCCGATCGGCTACTCATTGTATCGATGTTCGGTTTCTGGGATGGTTTTCTTTGATTGAAGTTTTGGTGTCCTGTTTTAGGTTTTTCACTTCTTCAGGACGTGGTTTGTATTGTTGGGTGGTGTTTTTTTTCTTTCGCTGGCTTTGTGTGTTTTACTGGTGGTTTGCTTCTTGGACTTGTCGTCGGAGGAGCGTATGAACAATCAGCGGCGAAAGGGGTACTGGTTAACGATCCCGATCGGAAGATGTGCTGCATTTTTATAAACTTTGTATTTGCAATTTAGCAGCGATCTTCCGCCGGAAGGCCAATAACAACGCAGTAAATAAAAGGAGTGGAAAAATTGAAATAAATTGGTTTTTTTGTACACAGCTGCTATTATTCTTTCTATATAAATCTCACTTCCTATAATTTTAGTGAAGGCTTCAAATCTAATCTTGTGGACATTCTCACATCAGAAATATATGAAATTATTATAAAATTATTATTTGAAAATACAGATGTCCGCTTTTGGAACAAAAATGGGTAAATGCCCATGTTTGATCCAAATGTGATGGTAAGTGTCCGTTTTTGATGCAAAAAAAAATTGTATTTGAAAGAGTGAACCCTCGGTTTGGACCTAACTTAAAATTTAATGCTTATAACATTCATATAGGGAATCAGGTATTTTAAATGAAAATTCCAATGTTAAAATCTCCCTGATTATATATATATATATATATATATATATATATATATATATATATATATATATATATATATATATATATATATATATATATATATATATATTATATGTATATATAGCGAGGTTATTGTATTTTCGATTTTGCACGTGAGTCTGAATGTGAATAATCCTGTAACTATGATTCTAAATAGTATTAAAATATATTAGTACAAGCCCTATATCTTAGAGGGATCGTATAAAAACATATTTCGAATCGCGTATTTACAATGATTAGTGATATTAAACCATAGTTTTCTTTTTAGTGTATTTCTAATTAAAATAGAGTTTAACGGGAGTTGGCGCACAAAATTCAATAACCAGAGATACCTTTAACCCCTACTCTGCAATATATTACCAAAAAAGGGCAGAACTTGCTCTCCTTTGTTTGCAGGAACTTTAAACCAAAAATCAATAGAAAAGCTTATCAATAGCTCCTCTAATTACCCTAATGTGCGTTCTAAAATTAACCCCGTGGCAATTTGGTACATAACGTTATACGAGTCTATTGTTCCGACGTCTTTGCCTTTTGTCTTTTCGTGGTTTGCGGCATGCTGATCTACTAAAGCGTAATCAAGTAGGCCACTTACTCTGCTTGACAAAAACACTCCTCCCATACAGTGAGGCCGTTAAAGGATGTGTTCTCTAAAGAATCAGAAACATACTTCTTGGAATGTTTCTTCAAAACAACACAACAAACCCAATTTGATTCCCAGATTTCCTATCCTTAAGTAGATAAAAGGCAAGTAAAAATAACAAGAAAAAAAATGTATCATTACCATTTTCTTTCTGTATCTGTACAATACGCAGCTAGATATTATTTTATATAGAATTAAACCACAATAATTGATTGTAATGAAAGTTACATTTTACATTTGTCTTGACGTTTCGATAATTTTTCATTTATGATTTATATTTTTTATTTCAGAAGTTTTTTTAAACCGATTTCCGGATTGGAAAAAATCAATTGTAGTTTAATCCCATACAAAATAATATTTACACTGTATTTCACGAATATGTGTCTGTCTTGGAATATCGCTAGACACTCGATAGCTATTGGTCCATTCCACTATATAGCATAAGAAATAGGAAAGTAATAATGCTCTAGTAATGAAAATATGAAACAAGTAATTTCTAATTTGAATTAAAAATACCTTTTACAATATTAGTAAGAAGTTATTTACAGTAAATCCTTTTGATATAATTCATGTGCACTGCAGGTGAACAGAGTTTTATCTTTTTAGTTTCAAGATAACAAGGTTATGAAAAGAGTAAGATTTTTGAAACATGTTTATATTTTATGTTTACCTGCAAAATATGTATTTGTTACAACCAGATTAGTTATTACCTAAAATTTAATGTGTTACCTATTATATTTAATGTATTTAATCAGTTACCTCTGAGAGATTATCATAAGCGTAACGTGACAGCCGAAAAGAAGACGAATTGACAGACGGAAGAGAAGAAGATTTGACGGCCAAAAAGAAGACTTGACATTGAAAAGAAGAAGAGTTGACAGACGAAAAGAAGAAGATTTAATAGTTGCCGTCTACGAAGAAGAAGACTTGACAGATGGTTCGACGATTTGACACCATCATTATTCTGGCTTTACAACCCTGCATGGGTCCTAGCCTCCTCAAGAATTTCTCTCCAGTCGTCCCTATTCATCTCCGCCAAGTACGTATTCCCATATGTCCCATGTCTTCATCGATAATGTTATCAAGGAACCTTGTTCTGAGTCTTTCTCTTCTTCTCTGATCAATGGGTCTATCAAGGAGCGTTTTTTTAGCTGGGTCATCCTGTTCCATCCGCATTACATGTCCTATCCACCTCAGACGTCCTATCTTAATATGTTTTAGGATATCAGGTTCCTGGTATATTCTATAAAGTTCGAAGTTGTATCGCCTTCTCCACACTCCATTGTCATTCACTGCTCCATAGATTCGCCTTAGTACTTTTCTTTCGAAACATCCTAACATGTTTTCATTATTTTTTGTTATCGAGTCCAGCTTTCTGAACCATATGTTAGAACTGGGCGTATTATTGTTTTGTAGGTGACGTCGTCGATGACGTCATTTTCTATAACGAGTGGTCGTAAGATTTGTGGTTGCGTGCTGATTTTCATATACTTCGTTTTGTTGGTGTTTATTATTAAGCCAATTTTTGTAGCTGATTCTTTTAATGCTACATACGCCTCCCGTACAGCGTTTTCCGTTCTCCCAACAATATTGATATAATCAGCATAGGCCAGGATTTGCACTATTTTATTATATATTGAACCAGTGATTGTGATCTGTGACATACGTACTTTTTCCAGAGCCAGATTGAACAGTATACAGGAGATAGGGTCTCCCTGGCGCAACCCATTATTTGTTTTAAACGGTTCAGACAGTTCCCCCTGAATTCGTACTCTACATTTAACTTTTTCAAGAGTTAGTTTTGTTAAATTTACCATGATTTGGTATTCCTAGCTCTTATTCAATACATCTTTCCGTACATCATGCTCCGAATTCTTTCTGTCTGTCAAAGTTTTCTATATATCTAAGTTCCGTATTTAGGTGGTTTCGTTTTTTTCTTTTATGTATTCTCTTTTCTTCTCTTCTCTTTGTCTGGTAATTCTCTACAGTTGTTCTAGTTCGTTGGATAAGCATCTTTTTTGTATGCTTCATTTTTTTCTTTTGTTGTATTCTTGCATTCATCGTCAAACCAATGATTTTTACGGACACAAATTTCTGTTCCTATTTCATCTTTCGCTGCTGCTTCAATATCTTCCTTTATTCTGATCCAGTAGGAGTCTATATCTGTCTGGCCTTCTTCATTTACATTTTGATTCCTTAACCTGTTGGTGATGTTTTCCGATTATCGTTCTGCAATTGTCGCATCTATCAGCTTTTGCACATTCCATTTTTTTGTATCCATTTTATTTTCTTTACTGGTGTTTCGACGACTTGACAGACCAAAAAGAAGAAGAAGCGGTCATCTTGTGACGTCAGAGATGAAGTGAGGGGTAGACTCAACTGTCCCAACGAACGTGGAGTCAAGGTGGAATAAAACGGATTTGGCAGGACGAGAGTATAAAATCCATAAAAAACACTGATACTGAGAGTAAGAGACATATATTGCATGCGGGTAGAAAACCTGGTTTTATTGAAGTAGCGGAGGAACAGTACAAAAAATAAAAGAATGGTTAACGAATGAAAATATTTCATTTCCTAGGGATTCTTTCAAAACGGAATTACTATAGTTAGCCAAAAAGAATGAAAAACCAAAAATATTTATAATAGATGAGATTAGACATAGATTTGGACATAACTTGTTAAGACTGCCACCTTAGCATTGTGAATTAAAATCCATTGAACATATATTCGGGGAATATGTAAAACTTACTATGATAACTATATTGGACGTAACGGTTACAGTGACGCAGCAGTGGACGTTATTATTCTTCTTCTAATGAGAGTCTTGGCCTGCTTAACAATGTTCTTCCATTCTGCCCTGTCGGATACTTTCCTTCGCCACTGTCTGATGTTCATGGTTTTAAGATCCCTCTCTACGTCGTCTATCCATCTTTTACGGGAACATCCATCTCTGGACTAGTTTTACAGCTCGATTATCTGTCATTCTTTCGATGTGTTGATTCCATTCCACTTTTCTTCTTTTGGTCCACGCGTTTATTTCCTCTATACCACATCTCGCTCGTATTTCCTCACTTCTTACTCTGACTCTTAGAGTTTGGTTTGTTATTTTTCGTAATACATACTTTCATTTCTGTTGTTCCCAGTAGTCTTTGTGTTTTCGCCGTATCTGCTCTTGTTTCCGCTGTATACGTCATTATCGGTCTTATTTTTGATTTATATATCCTGGTTTTCGTTTCCGTTGTGAGGTATTTGTTTCTCCAGATTGTGTTGTTGAGACATCCTGCTGCTCTGTTTGCCATGTTCACTTGTTTTTGTACTTCTTCTTCCACTTTTCCGTAGGTTGACAGTTTTATTCCCAAGTATTCAGTTTCCATCACTTGTTCTATTATTTTGTTACGACTAGTTTACATCGTCCTTAGTATTTGTGATTTTACAAATCTACAATATCTGCTTTCTACATTAGTTCATCCAGCTCGTGGTTCATTTTAATTCTCCACGAACATCGCTGCATTGGGTTGGTCCAAATATCTTCCTTAGTATTTTGCGCTCAAATATTCTCAGTTGATTTTCATCAGTGGTTGAGTGGGTCCACGTTTCACATCCATATGTGACCACTGGTCTAATTACTATTTTGTAGATTCTAAGCTTAGACTCACGATTCAGTAACTTATTTTTCATTAAGTCTTTGTATGCATAAAAGCACTTATTGCCGCTAAGAATCCATACTTGTATTTCTTGACTGATGTTGTTGTTGTCATTTATTATTGAGCCTAGGTAGAGAAAAGTGAAGGAATATTTGTAGGTATGGTTGTCTACCTTCAGATTCTCATGTTGATTCGATTTTGTGCACTCCATATATTTTGTTTTGCTTTCATTTATATATAGACCAAACGTAGCAGCTTCTCGTTTCAGTTCTATCAGCAGTGGACGTTAGACTAGTAAAAATAACCTTAATGAAGAGCGAAAATAGAGTAAGGATAGAAGGAAGCCTAACAGAAAAATTTGAAGTAAGTAGGGGACTAAAGCGGGGAGATCCGTTATCAACAATACTCTTCAATTTCTTGCTGGAAGCAACAATTAGAGAGAGAGAGAGGAATACGAACGAAGGGTATGATTTATGACAATAGAAGTAAGGTCCTGGCCTTTGCGGACGATGTATTGTTAATGTCAAGAACTAAAGGAAAACTGCGGAGGTTTTTGAAACTCTTTGAGGCTAATGCTAAACAATATGGACTAATTAATAATGAGCAGAAAACAAAGTATATGGAAATGGAGCAGTCCACATTATGTAGTAAAGAGTATTACTTCAAAAGGTTGACGTAAGTTTGAGTATCTAGGAGTAACTCCAGCCAGTAAAGGGAAAAAAACGAAGAAATTGAGAATCGAATTTCGAGAGAAAGGAAGACGGTGGGAGCTCTACACAAACTACTAAGAGCAAAAAACATCTCCAGAGAGGCAAAATTAAGACTATAACATGGGTTATGAACAAAAATCAAAGAAATCAATCGTCAGGACAAAGAGACTTAGAAGGTTAGGCCATCTTGCGGAAATGGCAGGCAGAAAGTGAGCAAAGGACTCGCTGCTGAAAGGGAAGGAATGAAGAGAAGAGGACGACCACGAAAAAAATGGCTATGGGATAGCAAATTGGAGGTGTGCAGAAATGTGAAAAGAATAGAAACATGTTGGATGTGTGAAACTCGCATCGAAGCAATTCTGTGTCATTATTTACAATCCAGATGAAGATACCGACGAGTATTTTCTCATTAAGAAAAATTTTGAGTGATATTGTTATTATTTCATCGGTAAATACTTACCACTACAATTTAAAAATATTAGAATTTGTAATTTTCTTCTATTTTTGCACTAATAATTATTGTGTATTTCTCCAAATGAATGTAAAATACAGTAGAACTTCTGTTAACGACCACCGACTGAGTTGAAAATTTTTTTGAACTACCTAGAGATTGATGCAGCTCTATTGAATGAAAATCCTGAAGTAAACTTAGCCATTTGTGTTAGTGATTTTAAAGAAAACGAACAGGTGTTCAATGTTTCCGACAATGAGAGTGACGATGAACTAGAACTTACTACAACTGTAAGAAATATAAATGATGCTTACCTAAAATAATTAAGAGACTTAGAATTATTTTTTTTATATATAAAAGTGATGCAAGAGTAAGTCAAAAAATATCCGATGTAATTCTAAATGTTGAGTCATAAATTGTGAAAAATAATGTTCAAAATAAAAAACAAACCAAAATTGATTTTTTAAGAAGTGATACCTACCCTTTTTACATTAGTATTTTATTTGTGTATGTTTTGTATTTATGTACGAAAATGTTTAATTAAAGATCAAGCAAATGGAAACCTCTTTTTTATTTCAATTGATTAAGCGATAAATCTACACAACGGACAATTAGTGTTTTCCGTAGGTGTCCATTATAGAGAAGTTTCACTGTACATTATTAACTAAAAACGTATTTTTGCTTGTGTTTGACATTACTTTAAATATTGGGAGAATTTACTAAACTTTCTAAGCACAACTGACCGTTTAAGTTAAAGGTTTCATGTCTAATCCAAAATAGCCGCAAGTTCGTGAAATGTACTTTAATTTAAACATGCCACAAGAAAACAGGTTTTAGAACCTTTTTAATATGAAGCTAATTTCTAATGGTTTTTTTTTCTTTTTTAATGTTTTTCAAATTAGTTTCCCTACTAATTATATTTCAAGAAAAACTATACGATATATGCGAAGTATATAGTATAGCTTTCATCCTTAATTTATTTAAATAATACCACTTGCATTTGAGCTTCTAAAACGACTGACTTCATGTGGGAAAATATTACCTCAGAATTGCTCGTACAATTTGCCCTTAGCTGTATTCTTTTGCTACGCAAATAACTATTAGAAACCGACATTGTGTCGTTGTTACTCTATTCATATTCATTTTGTACTTTTCTACGAAAAGTTAAATTCCCTTAGGATTAAAATTCATAGAATGCTTTTATCGAAATATGTTGGTTTAGTTATGGTGTAATTACAAGAATTGTAGCTATAATTTATACTGTAGCTATAATTATACGCCGCGTATAACCAAACCATGTGAATGGAGATCCAATACAAATCCTGCGTAATGATTACGTTTTAAATTCTGTAAAAGCTTCCACGAATTTGATAATACACTGCTTGATAAAAGAACTTATAGCACGCTTTCACATTTGTAGTTTTACTTGATTTCTTTATAACCTTTCTGTCATTACTACATTTTTTGGAACTTTCAAAAATCATTTTTAAGAGTATAAGAATGAACTTACATGCAAAATTTCGGTGTAAAAGCAGATTTTACAAAAAGTAAATTTTCGCTGTGCAAAACAAAAAAAAAAGAATTTTAAAAGTATTGACTAAATGATACAAAGAATATGCATTGTCAGTAAGTAATACTGACAATGGATGTAATAATATTTGTTTCTTCAATCAGCAAAGTTTCATTAACAAAACTCAATTGAATCGTACTTCATTAAGACCCATTTCTCTGATGTCATGTCTACTAAAAACACTTGAACGGATCCTGAAAACTAGATTGGAATGGTGTGAAAACAACTGCATATTCCCGGTAGCTCAGTTAGTCTTACGGAGAAATAAAGGAACCATAGACTGTCTGTCACAATTAGCTACTGATATCCAATTTTGCTACTCAAATAATAATTATTTAGCAGCACTATTTTTAGATATTTCGGGTGCAAGTGATAACGTTATTTTAAACTTACTTCTCGAGAAACTAACATATATAGGAGTCCTAACTAGACGTGCACAGGTATTGGTTAATCTATTTGTTAGTATTTATTCGGTGCAATAGTAAATTGATTGGTCCAAGGTTAGTTTATCAAGGTTTGCCGCAGGGATCTGTGCTTAGTCCTCTGTTGTTTAATCTATATACTATGGATCTACATGGTATGGGTATTAATTGTAATATTTTACAATGCACCCATGATTTCTATCTTTACACTGCTAAAAAGTCTTATCAGGAATGTATTGATTCATTAAAAGGGATTATGTACAGTACAAGAGAATATTTTCTTAACCAAGGGTTGGAACTTACTTCGAATAAATCCGCTGTTGTGTTGTTTACTCGTCATCGCTTACCGAATATATCCAGTACTTATTAGAATTGATAATCTAAGTATACCTGTCCAAAAACACTATACTTATCTCGGCGTCACACTTGATACCAAATTAACATGGGAAGAACATATTAATAACTGTTTAATTAAATGTGAAACAAGCCTAAATTTTTCAAAGGTAGTTAAGCGTCACCAATGGGGTGCTGATCCTAAGGTTAATCTAATGTTTTATAGGGCTTATACCTTAAATGTCAAAGTAATAACCAAACCTACCTATTGCAAAAAATATTCCACATATCTGTGTCTAACTCAAATGGTGGCATAACAAACATTCTCCAATTTTGGCTATAGCATTTCCATGTTTCTTTCTATAATGTTTCTTCCCATTTAGAAATTCCAGCTGAAACTAATGTCTTGTAATCTAATTTCAATATTCTTTATGCCTAAACCAAAGTTTATTTCCCTACTTTTGATGATAACAACGCCATTCAACTTTAGAAACAACCTGCCAAATTTGATAAGCCATACAGGATTTTCACAGATGGGTCAAACCAACAATGTCCCATTTATTCCGCAGAACTGTTTGCAATATACCAAGCTCTGGAATGGACTATTGAGAAAAAAATGGCTGATCAATAAATAGTAATCCTGTTGGATTCAAAATCTGCGTTGTCTGCTTTAGATAATTCGCATAAGCCTATATACAAAAACAGTATTATCGTCAAAATTTTAGAAAACCAACTAAAGTTACTTAGTTACATTAAAGTTTTAAGTTACACATTTTATTAAACTTAAGAATAATTTGATATACCTTGTACATATTTAATGATATCAAATAAAGTAGATTGAAAGGGGGGTATAATTTTTGCAATAATAAACTATTAATAAGTTCTTGTCTTTGTATTTCAAATTTACTACAAGGATAAAAAATGTGATCTAAGTCGCAAATCACATTGCAAGTTTCACAAAGTTCAGTGTTGACTACACCGATTTTATATAAGTGTTGAGGGAAGCTTGCATGTCCGAATTTTAGCCTTCAAATGGTCACAATATCATTTCTTGTAAAATCAAATTCTTGGTGCCACAAATCTGTCGGAATACTTGGATGTAATAGTGTATATCGTGTGAGGTTATTAGAGCAATAGTTTTTCCAATGCAATTCCCATTTTGCCTTAAAACTACTCTTAGATATCATTAAATATTCTTGACCGCCTAAATTGTTGTTGATATGCTCTTCAGTTGTAACGCTTTCTTTGTCTAAGGAGTCAACAACTTCATTGCCACGAAGTCCTATATGAGCTTTTACCCAAGTGAATTTTAATTCGTATTGACTTTTTTTTAATTTATGAATTCTTGCTTTTAATTCTCTTATAAAAGGATTTGTATCAGATTAATTGGGTTAGCGATGCATTTAAGAACAGATAAGGAGTCACTCAAAAAATGTATTTTTTTTAACTTGTTTTTTCCACACAAGCGCAGGCTTTAATAATACCAATCGCTTCTGCAGAAAAAATGGTATTATTATTATTCAGTTTGAATTTTTCTTGAACGTTTGTTGATGGTATATAGAATGCACATCCCGTGCCATTATTTTGTTTTGATGCATTGGTATATATTTCCAGAAAATCTGACAGATTTGATATGCAGGCGCTTAATATATTTTTACTTATCAACAAATTTTCATTATATACAGGAATATTAATTTCTAGTGGTTCCAACATATCAAAGAATTCAGATTTTTCGACTGCAATAGTTCTTTTTAAATCCCTATTATAACTACTTGTAGTTCTAAAAGCCATACATAATGGAGGAGAAGGTTTTTTTGACCAGTACGTGTTAGTTAAATCGTGATTATTTAATAAAGCTATTTTATCTAACAGAGTATAGTTTTAAAAAAAAGACTTAATAAATTTTTCTGCTAACCATTCCCTTCGTAAAAATAATGGTGGTTCTAGTGCTTCAATCCGAAGTGGTTCCACAGGCGTTGAACACATTGCACCGAAACAGAGTCTTAGGGAAATATTTTGAATTATTTCCAGTGGTTTTAGAATGTAAGGACTAGCTGATCCATATAACGTACATCCGTAATCCAAGATGGACCTAATAAAGGCTTTGTAAAAAGTTAAACACGATTGTGGATCTGCTCCCCACCAGGTTCTCCTGATGAATTTTAAAAAATTTATGCCTTTTAAACATTTTGATTCTATACTTTGTATAAATGGTTTCCAGCTAAGCTTTTTGTCAAGAATAATTCCAAGATAAGTTACCTTATTTGATACTGGATATAAGGTACCATTTACATTTATGTTATCAATATTGGGTAGATTATGTCTTGTAAAGATGGTAACACTAGATTTTTGAGGGGTTAAAGAAAAACCTAACGTTTCAAATTTCGAAGTAGTTAGTTGAATATGTGACGTGAGCTCAGTTATGCCTACTTCTAATTTTTTATTAGTGTTATAAACGACAAAATCATCAGCATACTGTATAATATTATAATTATTTTTTTCCTCGTGGATTTCGTTTGTAAAAACATTAAACAAAAGGGGAGAAATAACGGAGCCCTGTGGTAAACCTGTGGATGATCGTCTGAGACCTATTACAGAATTGTTATTTGACCTTACATAAACTTTTCTTTGTGTTAAAAGATTGCATAAGACATTACACACTCTCGCAGGGACATCTGCTTGAAGCAATTTTTCTCTTAACATAATGATATTAACTGCATCGTAGGCACTTTTTATAGCGAGAAATGCAGCACCTAAGTAATAGTTACTTGAAAAACATAACTGAATGTCTGTTGTTAAATAAGAAACTGCGTCAATAGTACTAAACCCCTTTTTAAAACCAAATTGTTCCAACGGAAAAAAGGCAGTACTAGTCAAATGAAATTCTAGCCGGTGTTTAATAATTCGTTCAAAAGTTTTCATAACACAGGACAACAAGGAAATAGGCCGGTAAGACTCTGCAAGGTTGGGATTTTTGTGTGGTTTGGGGATTGGTACAACTAAAACATTTTTCCACTCCTCAATGACAGTGTTAGATAACCAAATATCGTTAAAAATTTCCAAAAGAAATAATTTACCGACAGTTGGTAAATTCCACAACATATCGTATGTAACTTGATCCATACCTGGAGCTGTGTTACTGGTACTTTTTAATGCAAATTGTAGTTCCGTAAATTTCAAAGGATAATTAAATATATCATTTTGAACATCTGTATTTATTAAATCCTTTACTTCCTGATCTGCTGAACATGGTGTGGTATTTTGCAAAAAAGTTTCTATCCAGTCATAGTTACTACATTTAGGCTTAGGTGCGGGAATTCTTTGCATTTTTTTTTGCCTGTTGCCATATTTCCTTAGACGGAGTATTTTTGTTAAGTTTAGCGCAGTAGTTAATCCAGTAACTCTTAGCCTTGTTTTTTAAAAAAATTTTTGATGTTGCCATTTTTTCTTTAACCTGTATATAATTTTCTATATTACTATTGTTGATATAATTATTTAAAGCTTCTTTTCTATAACGAACGACTTTATCACATTCATCATCCCACCAAGGAGGTGGTGACAGTTTGGCTCTTTTACAAGGCTTATTGATTGGAATTGAACATGTAGCAGCATATTCAATGCCTTCCATGAAATATTTATATTTATCATTTACATTATATATATATATATATATATATATATATATATATATATATACATATATATATATATATATATATATATATATATATATATATATGTATATATATATATATATATATATATATATATATATATATATATATATATATATAATAATAATAAAAATTAAAAGCGACTCAACGAAAAGCTCATGAACTATAAACAAAAACGAATGAAAATTACCACAAAAATTTATTTTCCTTCACATATTTGTTTAAATAATCCATTAAAGTCAGTAATATTTTTTAATTGGTTTTTAATTGTTTAAACTATAACTTAAGTCAGCATAGAATGTGCTAACCTGTCATTTTCTAAAATAATTTATTGCAAAACACTTTAAACGCAAATTTATACAAATGCCTTCCCATATTGATTAATTTTTTTATTTACTTTACTCTGACAAGGTTAGCGCTTTTCATATGTGTGCTTTGTTGTTACAATGATAACATTGTATATGTATATTGTTAAATTAGATTATTTTTAACTTATGAGATCCCCACATGTTTTTGCAATTTCCAACAGATTTGTTCATTGTTATAACAAATGTATAGTTGCTGTTTTATGTAATGTAATAAACCGAACCAATTCTTCCTGCAATTTAATTTAATATTCTTATGCATAATCTACTTTGATACGTGTATTATATTATCGGATGCCGGCGCCGTAAAACCTTTTTCCAGTCGATCTCTTGACAAAATCAACTTAAAGTATTTATATTTGACAATGTGAAAACATAATAAAATTATATAAATCTAAATTAAAAGTTCACGATCATGACCACAATGAACTCAAGAGTCACACCTTGTTTGACTGACCGAGATTTTAGCGACATTGTTGTCTTACTACATTGGTGAAGTTGGGACAACGGGTATTGAGATCAATTGCGAGAACGTCGTCAATTAGAAAAAATAGGTCTTGTCTTAAAATTAACTTGCAAATAAAATGTTTATTGTGGCCCCTTTTATCGATATAAATGCATAGGCAATTAAAATAACTGGCACTGTCTGGTTCAAAGTTCAGTGTTTATATCGAGCAACGTAAAACTGGAAAATTAACATACAGTATTTAAGTTTCAAAACAATTTTAATATTAATAACAAACACACTCAACCAAAGAAGGGTGGGAGGTCTGGTCCTGAACATGGTAACACAAACTGTGTTTACATTTCAGTCCCGAAAAATTGTCTTTTTCAAAGTAATCTATATCTAAATAAACATAAACAAAAGCAATAAGTGATATATAGTACAGCAACGTTACGGAATACAACAGTGAGTTATTCTTATTTTATAATAAAAAAATTTTCAAAGCATACCGTTTGTAAGGTTATGTCGGCCGCAAGACCTGTTATCAGAATCACTTCTGGTTCTATAACTGATTTAATTAAGTACTAATGAGTTTATCAAATGATACCAAATCCTACCTCAAAAATTTGTCAACGGTCATGACAGACGATCAACATTCTCAAAACAAAAGAGTAGGTACTCAATAGCTCTTGGTGAAGTTGTTCATACACAGAATATTTTATTTTCATCAAGACTCTCAAATAACAGAATATGTATCTATCTCTACAGCGAATCCTTTGTTGAAAACTTTATGTCGAATTCAGCAGAAATAACAATAAAACGCGAAAATCTAAAATCACGAAGATTAATAACTCCGAACGAAAGACTGTTACTATCCTATCTAATGTTTGTCCTTTTATTTTACACACTTTGATAGAAAATGAGTTAATTAAATTGGGTCTTTAATTAATGTCACCTTTAGTCCTCCTTAGAATAGGTAGTCAGCTCCCAGAATTTCAACACCTCCTCAGTTTTAGAAGACAAACATATATTCAACCACTTGTAGATATAGACCTTCCTACCTTCTTCCTTCTTAATTACATATGAACAAACTTCGTATTGCATATTTTTAAGTTCAGATAAACCTTCATGTTTTATCTGCAAGCAAACAGATCATATTGCAGCAAGTTGTTTAAGTCATAATCCATAAAATGATTCCACTCTTATCCACTACCAACCACAACAACCACAAGAATCCTCCCAGTCCAACAAATCAGCCTTAGAAATGGAACCAGATTTTCCCAGTCAGTCAGTCAGTAATTTTTAATACCGAACCTACACCTAACCAACAAACAGATACGAATTTAATACCTGCCGTACTTATGGAAACGAATTGTATATCTAAAAATCAGTCAACGACCAAGAGAACAATTTCAGAAATCTATACTACTCTATCTACCAGTGAAGAATTATATAAAGGCTTTAAAATGCCAAAACCAACCAAAAAGAAACAAAAAAAAACAACCTGAAACTAAGTATGTATATCAATTTAGGAAATGATGATGCCAACAAAAATAATATTTCACAATATGTCAAATATGATAACAACAATTAAGTCGTATTTTACAGAAAAAAGCATGAAAACCAAATGCACTAAAATAATAAACAAAATACAAAAAATGCTAAACTCAGATGATTCTGCTAATCATGAAAGTGATACTACAATAAATTCATCTCAAGAAATAAACTAAAATCTTCGATCCGAATTTTCAATGGAATGTTAACGGGTTCTATGCCCGATTAGAAATGCTTGGACATGTATCTTCAATAATCTCGTCATCAATTATTTGTTTGCAAGAAACAAACTTTCAAGGACTGCATAGTTATGGCATGAGCAATTATTCTTATTTCCATAAAAACAGAAACGACTCAAATATTGCTAGTGGAGGAGTTCTTACATATGTTAAGTAAAATATGAATCGGAAGCATTAGTAATCAATAGTAAATTAGAAGTAGTAAGAGTAGAAGTGACCTTTCCACAAAAAATAAATATCTGTAATGTATATCCATCTGACTTACCAATCACAGAAGCAGCTATTTCAGATGTATTAGATCAGATTCCCACTTTCAGAATAATTGTTGGTGATTTTAATAGTAAAGGTCGCGGCATATTATCGTGCACGTATAGTTTCCGGAACGTAGCGCTTCCACTCCAGCAATCGGACTGCGCGTTCACATTTTCATACATAGAACGTTTCAGTTTGGTTCGGTGAAGATATGATATCGCTTTTCTCGACAAAAATTATGTGCAATTGCTCTTCTACTTAACGATGAAGAATGAAAAACTGCATACTGAAATACTGCAAATAATGCATACTATTCACCAAATTTCTAAAGAACAAAATAAATGAAAATGAAAAAGAAAAACCTACCATAGACTACGAATATCAAAATAACAGCGAAATAAACTTTCCAATATCGATGGATGAATTAGAAACGGTAATGAAAAACTGTAAGAACTCGTGCCCTGGGCCAGATAATATACCCACTATTTTTCTAAAAAACCTCACCTACCTATCTAAAGAATAATTACTCAGCATGTTCAACCTAATTTTCTCGAAAAATGTATTTCCAGAATCCTGGAGAAAATCAATAATAATTCCTATTCCTAAACAAAGTAAATCAAAATCAGATCCCGAAACATATAGGCCAATATCTCTTACTTGTAGTATGTGCAAAATGCTAGAGAAAATAATAAATAACAGACTCATATGGTATCTGGAATCAAAGAAACTAATTATACCAGATCAAAGTGGCTTCCGAAAGCGTCGTTCTACTGTAGACAACCTTATTGATGTAGAATCGGAAATACATGAGGCTTTCGCAATCAAACAACACTGTATTGGAATATTTTTCGACATTAGTAAAACCATTCAGTATGGAAATATTTAATTTTGAAAACGCTCAGCGAATGGAAAATAAGAGGTAATATACTCAAATACATATCAAACTGATTATAAAATAGACAATTTCAGGTCAGAGTAGACGGCGTATATTCCTCAACAAAAAATCAAGAAAATGGTATACCACAGGGCTCGAACCTTAGCACTACTCTGTTTCTTATAGCTATGAATTCTATTTCCGCAAAAATTAAACATCCTGTAAAAGCTAGGCTATATGCAGACGATTTAGTTATGCTTTGTAGAGGAAAGAACCTAACAACCATCCATAACCATGTCCAAAAAGCCATAAATCAAATTGAAGAATGGTCATTCACAAGTGGTCTTCAGTTCAATACCCTCAAAACCAAAGCAGTATGTTTTACGAAAAGTCACCAAATACATCCTAAGAACTTATATTTAAATGGAGAACAGCTTAAATATGTAGACGAAGTTAGATTTCTTGGTATGATCTTTGACCGAAAACTAACTTGGAAGAAACATTTAGAATATTTAAAAAAGACATGTCAGCCTGGAATAAATTTGTTACGATCACTCGCAAACAAAAAATGGGGCTCCGACTCTTCTACATTACTACATATTTACAAGGCTTTAGTACGCTCCAAACTGGACTACGGCTCAATTGTTTACAACTCCTCCAAAAAATCGTACTTAAAAACAATAGATGTTATTAAAAATACAGGCCTCCGAATTTCCTTAGGAGCACACTACACAAGTCCAATACAAACTCTATACTGGGAAACTGGAGAGATTCCACTCGCATTTAGAAGACAATATCTAAGTCTTTCTTATGCCGCAGCAGTATCGTCTAATCAAGATAATCCTGTTATACACAACGTATTCGCTGACCGCTTCAACAGTTGTTTCCAAACTTCAAATCGAACTGATCACCCTTTCTATTACCGCCTACATACCTACTTGTTAACAATGGGTATCCATTTTCCAGACACCTACGATATCTCCTCAATTCAAACCCCTCCTCCTTGGACAATTCGACTTCCCTCTACTGACACCAGCTTATTGCGCCTAAACAAATCAGAAACGCCAGCAAGTCAGATTAATCAAGAATTTCTAAAAATATTAAGCAAATATGGTAGCTGTTTTAAAGTTTACACCGATGCCTCCAAAAACGAAGACGAACTGGGGCAGCAATCTACTCATCAGATTATACAGAAGCTTACAAATTACCTTCATATACAACAACGTTCTCAGCTGAACTGTATGCGATACTAAAAGCACTAGTTCTGATAGTTAACAAAAATAAAAAAAAAATATCATTATTACAGATTCTCTCAGCTCAATAATGGCATTAAACCAAGTCTACTGTAATCATCCACTACTCCTTCTCATTAAAAAGGAACTAAAACATGCAGAAAATATGAGCATTAAAGTTAATTTTATATGGGTACCGTCACATACTGGAATCGAAGGAAACGAGGTTGTAGATAAAATAGCAAAAAATGCACCTACTAACCGAAACGCAGAAGAGAATACGAAAGTTTTTCACACCGATCTGAAAGCATTCTTTAAAGAAAGGATTAATTCAATATGGCAGGATACATGGAAGAACTCCCCAACCAAGCTGTACGAAGTTGATAAGAATCATAAAAAAATCCCAAAATTTAACAATAGAAGACAACAAGTAACCTTCACTCGCCTCCGGATTGGCCATACTCGGTTAACACACTACTACCTACTAAAACGTACTGATAAACCTGTGTGTGACATGCGTAAAAGTGTCTTAACGGTAAAACATTGTTTATTGCAGTGCCCCAAGTACGATGTGCAACGCAAAATGTATAACATACCATCAACATTAAACAGTGCTCTTGGAAAAGACAGTAATACTAAAAATATTTTCGCCTTTCTTAAAGACTGCAAGCTGATATCAAAAATCTAATATTTTACTGTGTATAGATCTAGGTTTATTTTTATTTATGTATTGCTATAGTTAATATTCTATTGTTAAGTTCTAACTCTGTATCACAATCCATACACGCTAATAACCCTGCGTGGTTGATGCGTCATTTAAGGAAAAAATCAAAAGATATCTCCCTCTCCAAAATATTCAATTCCCAAAATTTTTTTATCAGACAAATACAGTCACACCTTCACACTGGACCTTTCCTCCTGCAACATGTAATCTAACTCTTTCTAAATACAATAAGCTTGAGACATCCCATGCAACAATTATTCAATCTTTTGAACATACTAGCTTCTTTCACAGATCATTGTCATATCTATACATATTCATCCAAAGCTATTGATGGTGTGGGATCAGCAGTTATAGTTCCAAACATTGTATTAAAGTTTAAATTATCTTCCACTTGCAGAATATACTCTGGAGAACTATACTCAATTCTAACTGCAAGCCCTCATTCATGTACTTACCCAAAAAATTTCAAATTCTGTCATAATTACTGACTCTCTCAGTGCATTACATACGATAGAACAGCTATATACAAGTAATCCTATAGTTATTTTAATAAAAGAAAAATTACATTTACTAAACAACGCTAGGCAGCAAGTACGCTTTATATGGGTTCCATCACACATTGGACTTCAGGTAAACGAATAAGCCGATTTTCATTCCAGAAAAGCAATACACAGTGCCTCTTCAGTGTTAGTGAACTTCTAGTTCACTAGCTAGTGTCTGTTTCCGACTACAAATCGTTCCTTAAAGAAAAAGTGACAAATGAATAGGAAAACGAAAACAATCAACGCTACACATCCTAAAGCCCTCAACTGAATCTTGGTGCGAGATAAACTTAAATCGCCAGCTGTTTGTTAACCTAACCCTTTTATGTATAGGTCATAGCAGACTAACTCACAGCTACCGAATCTCAAAATTAAATCGTCCTATTTGTGACTTATGTAACTGCGACATTAATGTAACACATTTCTTAATAAAGTGTCCTAAATATGACCTATGAACAATATAAAAGCAGTCTTAGGTGCACATTGTAAATTTACATAGTTACTTAACCCTATAATGCGCGATATTTTGTATTGAAAAAAAAAATTTTTAATTGCATTAAGGTATAAACTGCCTAAAAGTAGTAAAAAAATCTAGCTTTCATAAAAACATTAATTTTTAAAAAATCTTGTATCATGTATATGATACATAGCGAAAATTTTTACATAATAAATTGTAATAGAATATTGATAAGTATAAATCTTATAATAACTAAATATATAAATTGAATGGAATTTATGAAAACAATTATTATTTTTAAATTGCGTTAGGCTTTCACGGCCATCGTCTAACTTATTAAACTGTTTATTCGGGCTGTTGGGCCGTTGTCTTCTGTTGAGATTTGTTCTCGACGTTTCGCCAACACTAGGGGTTGGCATCTTCTGGAGATGTTGATGCTTCGCTTGTAAGCAGAAACTGACGACGCGTTGTACTACGGAGGCAATATTTATAATTCCCATGTCTGCATTTCGGTGTCTTTCGTGCATAAAGCTAAGACACCGAAAAATAATTTGAGCCACCAAGAAATACGTGCCATAAAATCGTTAAACGCAGACAAAGATGTTGTAATTTTACCAGCAGACAAGGGAAACGCCACGATCGTAATGAAGACAGCCGACTACAAAACGAAAATACAAAATCTTCTAGATCCTGCGGTTTATAAGAAACTTAAAAAAGATCCCACAGCAGTCACCCTACGGAAAATCAACAGACTTATTAAATCTTCGTCCATACCAGAGGAGATAAAGCCAAGAATATGCAACAGCGAAGCAGTCCCACCACGCTTGTATGGCTTGCCGAAAATACACAAAGACGATGTACCTCTCCGCCCTATTGTGAGCTCCATAGGATCTCCGTCTTACAGCCTTGCAAAACATCTGGCCGATATTTTACAACCACATATAGGAAAAAACGATGCCTTTGTAAAAGACTCCGCCCATTTTATTGAGAAGATCAAAGGAATAACTTTGCAGGAATCTGACATTCTTGTTAGTTTTGATGTGGTTTCCCTATTTACAAGAGTCCCCCTAGAAGACGTTCTGAATTTAATTGAGGGACTAGTTTCCAAGGATATGGTGGAATTATACCGTATTTGCCTAACTACCACATACTTTTCATGGGAAGACCAAATTTATGAACAGATGGATGGAGTAGCAATGGGAAGCCCACTAAGCCCGGTCGTAGCCAACCTTTTCATGGAGCATTTAGAGAAGAAGATAATGGACTCAGCATACAAGCCTAGGGTATGGTTCAGATACGTTGATGACACCTTTGTGATTTGGGGTCACGGAGCAGAAAAACTAAACGATTTCCTGGCTTATATAAATACACTACATCCAAATATTCAATTTACGATGGAAACAGAAAAAGCTCAACAACTAGCGTTCCTGGATGTATTAGTAAATCGAAAGGAAGGTCACTTAGGACATAAAGTGTATCGAAAACCTACACACACAGACAGATACCTAAACAGGAACTCAAATCATCATCCTAGCCAAAAACAAGGTATCATCAAAACTTTGGCAGAGAGGGCGAAGAGAATTTGTGAACCACAACATCTCCAAAGTGAACTTCTTTATATTGAAAAAGCGCTCACCTCCAATGGGTACACCAGAAGAGAAATACACAAGGCGATGAACAACGTATCTAGAAGAAGGGACGAAGAAACAGAATGTAAAGGGAAAGCGTTCTTGCCCTATATATCGGGGGTAACGGACAGAATTGGGCGAATACTCAAGAAAGCCAACATAAAGACCATCTTCAGACCTACAAAGAAGATCAAGGATTGTTTAAGATCGGTAAAAGACAAACGCGACCCATTAGCAACGGCCGGAGTATACCGAATACCATGCACATGTGGAATGGTATATGTGGGAACCACAAAAAGACACACCAACACCAGGATAAATGAACATAAAAGCCATTGTCGTTTAGGACATATCGACAAATCTGCCGTTGCCGAACACGCTTTGGGAAGCGGAGAACATCGAATACTATTTGAAGAAACACAGATGCTGGACAAAACTTCACAGTACTACCCACGGTTATATCGGGAAGCGGTGGAAATATACAAGCACCCAAACAATTTCAATAGGATAGAAGAAGGACTAAAAATCAACAAAACATGGATACCAGTATTAAAATCCACAAACGCCCTTCCCGCCAAACACGGAGATAGAAAAGCTACTATAAACAACGACACGCCCCCTCAAGCCGAAACCAGTGGAGGGGAGGCGAGTGGGAATTATAAATATTGCCTCCGTAGTACAAAGTACAACGCGTCGTCAGTTTCTGCTTACAAGCGAAGCATCAACATCTCCAGAAGATGCCAACCCCTAGTGTTGGCGAAACGTCGAGAACAAATCTCAACAGAAGACAACGGCCCAACAGCCCGAATAAACAGTTTAATAAATTATTATTTTTGTTCAGGCAAAGATATAGTCCACATTTTGAACATTGAATATACGAAAAAGAAGTCCACTTTGGCATTTTGCATCTGTCTTGTGATTTTGTACAATGGCCAGTGTAAGTGACTTTTTTTCTGCTATTTTTCAAGATCTGATGGCCTTCCTCTCTTAAGTAAAAGAATACTTTCAACGTTGCATAGGCAATATGCCATTTCAGCCCGAAATTCGGTAAGTTTCATACATTTCTCTACCTTCTTTTCTCTAGAACATCGACGGTAAAGAAGCCACGAAGCGTGATATCAAGAAAATGATAGAATAGCCTCATATACCACTTTTTTTATTTTGATTTTGTAGCGTCCAATGAAGCTATCCATGAGGTCCACCCCTCCTATATGTTGGCTATATTCCTGAACCAACTTAGGGTATTCAATATTAATTTTTTGCTTTCTTTTTCTATCAAATCTTTCAACATTTCCATTCGGCAATTCTCCAGCATATGTTGACAATAAAAAAAAACAGTTTTGTTGCCTCTACAGGCCACTGACGATATTTCCACTCTTTCAAAGTCACACATACTCAACTGAAGTCCCAAGATCCATTTTTTTTCCTTCATCTTCAGATGGCAACTTACAGTTTGGAATAAGGTTTCGTCTAACAGTGCCTAGGGAATATATTCCTTTGTTCACAAGATAATGAAGTAGAGGCAATGAAGTATAATAGTTGTCAAAGAAAACAACATAATTCTGATTTTCCGGGATAATCCTAGATAATCTGACTACTAGACTGACTGTAGGCTACTACATTGGCACTTGTTCCTAGGTCTGGTTCATTTACCCGACGATTCCTTCTATCATTTTCTGTACTAGTGTATATTTCGAAATTGTAGGAATATCCACTAACACCGCATAAAATGAAAACTCCTTAATAGGTTCTATTTGTTGGTCTGGAAACTCTGTGACAGTAATCCCATCTTCAAACTCTACTGGTAAGCTTTGAATATCAATATTCTCATCAGGATCTAAGTTGGTCTCATCTCTAAAATAGTCTTCAGAGTCACTATTATCCAAGTTGTCATCACTGTTCCAAAAATTTGCTGCCAACTCCTCTAATTTATGCTCCGACAAAGCTCTTTTACCATCCATAATGACTCTGTAAAAAACGACGCAATGTATCAGATCTGATATAACCGTAAAAAGAGAAAAATTTTAAAAAAATTACTTGTAGAAATATAAATTAGCTCGATCTATATTCATATTACTTATCTACCTTTTAAACAATGTTCATACAGCCAAAATAAAATAATTACGAAAAAACGAATAAAAACCAACCAAAATCTGAAGAGCTATAACACGTCGTCGTGCTCAATGCAAATAGACACTTGCCAGACTTATAAAATAATTTACGCGCGACCTAAAACGATTGCGGAATATGCAATCTTGTTTTCTAGTACGTATCAGATTTAATACAAAGCGCAGCAACGGCTTTAAACGCACACAATTTAAGGAAACGATTATTTAAATAGGTTGTAGCAGATCTGTGACATTGCGCAGTATAGGGTTAAAGATATTGATGTTTTAAACAAACTGTAACTGTTAATGTTTTGTAAACCCAATTTACAAATTGTAAAATATGACATTCTTACCTAATTGTGAACCTAATAATTAATCAAAAATACTGTTTAGATTTAAGTATCTATGTATTAATTATAGTACAGCTTATAACCCACAGTGGTCGCTGGGTGGAAGTCATTTATACAACATGTATTCGTTGTGCGTTGTTTTTAACTGCCCGGCATTTTTTTAACAACTTATTCATAATCATATACTATTTGAACAGTCTATTGGCCTGGTCATCTCCCGGTCATTCATTAAGACAAATCCTTTATAATATGTATTTTGTTGCGACAAAGCTACATTCTTTAATGTCAGCGGATAATTTTATGAACTTATATTTAAGCTTTCCTCGTATGTAATCTGCGAAGGCTGTGCGTGAGACATTCACTTAAATACAAATCAAAATAACAAGATTATTTGAAGAAGTCTGGTATTAAAACACCATTGTGTTCATTTTTATGTGTTTCTCAAAATGCGTGTTTTTCTGTCAAGCTTAATGTTTTTCTTTAAAATGTCTACACCATTCTCAAGAAGATGATTATAGTTGTAGTTCAACATAACCAAGAGATGGTAATGTAACATTCATATTACATTTAATTCGTGGTTAAGTTCCCTTTTGTATTCTTTGTGGCATGTTAGTTTTCATTCAAATGTCTTTTGAGAATAGATCACAAAGTGTGAAATAATATTTTATTATTGACATTTCGGTTTCCAGATCCACCAAAATCTGTCTCTCCTTGATACTGGACCATTTTAGGTAACCTACAAAATTCCTAATATAGATCAGTTACTGAGTATTTTTTCCTCCGAATTCTTTATAACTGAATCGATTCATTTGAAATTTTGTGTGTTGGTAAATAATTACTCAAGGAACAAAATTTATATAGTGCCGATGTGCGCTTCCACCCTAGAGGGTGGAAATTTTTTCACTCAAATTCGGCGCTGTGATCATTCAGCTTGTACTGAACAGTAAACATGTCTCCTTGCACAAAACGTAGTTGACAAACTTTAGTGTAAGGTATTTTACTATCACGCCACGTGATTATCTTATT
The DNA here is from genome assembly GCF_040954645.1 of Diabrotica undecimpunctata. NCBI lineage: Eukaryota > Metazoa > Arthropoda > Insecta > Coleoptera > Chrysomelidae > Diabrotica > Diabrotica undecimpunctata. The sequence goes on from NC_092812.1 coordinate 42,235,975, forward strand.
TATTTCCGGATATTTTAAAACTACTTTCTCTAAAATTTGTATTAGGGCACTAGACAAATCATTGTCTGATAATGTTTCTGGCCGTATTGCCCAGTCAACTTCTGAATCAACAGAACTGTGAGCTGTCAGATTGTATACATTTAATTTCCGTTTGTAAAACAGCAAAGAGACTTCAGATTTAGGTAGATTTATGACATTTTCCAGATCAAAACATATAATGACAAAGTTTGAGTTCTGTTTTTTTTGTCATTTTCACGTTCTTAGCGCATTATCAATTTCTTTGTAATGTGGGAGTGATATGTCTGTTCCTCTTCTGCATGCACCCTGTTCTCTTTTTTGGCCAATCTATAGTCCTCGCAGACGTCACACCTATCCGTTTTCGGTTGCAAGAACTCTAGATTATGCTCAAAATTAAAAATGTGCCTATACAACGATAGCGTTTGTGGAGGTATATTATTTGCATTGCACATTTCAATGTACAAATCATACATTTTTTGAACGTTAAGTGTTGGGTCTAGATATCTTCTTTTTAAATCTTTCCTACAATAATGTGCCTCTACATATGGAAAAAATTGTATGTGTTGTGTTATTACTTCCTTTTCTTTGCTTGAAATGCGATCTTTTGTCCCTTTCCCTCTTTTATCAGAGTATGGTGTGCCTGAATCACTCTTCTGTAAATGCACAGGATATATAATCGGCTTTTGGTTTATGCAAAGCGTATTTAAGAAAAATGGCTTGCAAGTAATACTCAAATGAAAAAGATTTGTAGTTTGTTTCAGTACTTCATTTTCTGTTAACTAAAATTCTCTTTGTCACATTGAATATAAATGCATACTCCAAAGGAATATGAAAATTATTTTTTTTCAGGTTGCCAAGTGCCTAAATTGAAGAGCAGTTTTGAGCTCTATTAAGTTTATTTTGTTCTTTTCCTTACTAAGAAATTTATCTTAAGATAATTATAATAAGTTTTGTGGTGGAGGAAAGGGTCGATAATAAATTAATAATAACATAGGAATAATGTTTAAAAAAATGATAAATTGATTTAAAATGATATGAATAAAAAAGTGTATAATAGGAAACTAGGTCTAATGGTTCGTTTTTGTCATATTCTTACCAAGTTTTGTACTTGGTTTATCTGTTTTCTTTGTGTCACTCTGTATCCGACAAGGAAAGCAGAAAAATCTCACTAATACGCTTTTAAGATTAAGGAATCTATAGCTAGAAGGAAAAATGAAATAAAGTTGAGATACTTGATCCTGCAACTCAATTTTTAGTGTAATAAAATCAGGAACAGGGAAAATCCTAACCCGAGTTAAGTAAATTATGTTCCAGAGCCAGAAATGGCGTTTAATATAGAGACAGATTATGCGAAATATGTGAAAAAGTAATTTACTGAGAGCTAACAGGTAAACGCGCTGTCACCGTGATTCTTTACATTCCCGTCTTTGAATTTACATTTGCGATTACGGGTTTCTCTAATTCTCTTCCACTTTTCAATTAATTCAAGACCTGAACGATTCTCGGAATGCGAATACTGTCTATTGTATGCGCCCGCCTTTCATTTTTGTTTCTTTGCCTCTACATAGAATCTTTAATGTACCAAAGCCCCAAAATTTTCATTAAGCTGTCGTGATAATTCACACAAGTATCTGAGATGAAGCACTTAAAAGAAGTTACGAAAGAAACATAATTCGAGATCTGTTTCTTTTTTATAACAAAAATAGTTATATAACAGACGTTTTGACTAACCGAAAATAGAAGTACATATACCATAAAGCTGCTGGACTATAGTTATTCATTAATAAACTATTAGAATAAATGAAATATGAAATATTACGACCCCAAAATAGTAAATGGAGCATAATTTATTGACAACCGTTTAAATGCGGTGAAATTTAATAAAGGGATTCCAATTTTCAATTTAGTCATAAACGCATTACCGGGTAGTTCCGTTGTTTTCTGCAAATCCTATTGAAACATCCAAATGTGACAATCGATTGAGCCAATTTTTCAGGTGTTATTTTGAATACTTACTAAAAATGAGTGTAAAGCTTAATCATGAAAATTGCAAATCAGGTCACGTATTTTGAATATATAATAGTAATGGACTGTATTATTGTACTTTTGAAAGCATTGCGGTTCCAGGTACTAGTGTATTTTTCAAAAAATAACCTATTTTACATTATTTTTTACTTTTTTGTTTTTCAGGTAAGTGGTACGAGTTCCTAACATTTCAGGTAAATATTTGATATTTCTACATAGACTGATGTGTATAATTATAATTATATTTTTATAACTCATTAAGTACACCTCAAAGATTTCTAGAGTCGTAGTTCCGACTAGATTCTTGTTTTGAAAATATTTGTTATAAAATAAACATTCTAGTGAGTAGTAGGTATATAGTATCTGTCATAGGTGTGGACAGATTTTTTTATTGTGGGTTCCAATGCTGAGAATCGCGCCCTCCCCGGAAACCTTTTTTAATTCCCAACAATGATATTTTCATATATGAAAAACAGTTTACAATTTTTTGAAAATGAAAGTTACGTTTATTTTTGTATTAAATTATTGCGTGATCGTAAGAAAAATATGGGTGGCCACAGTCACATATATAGAGAAAATACATTAACAATTTATTATAAAAACACGTTACAATACCATCACTAGCTAGAATGGTACGATTTTTTTAAATTCGTCAGCTACACTATCTTTATCTATATTTACAGCAAGTTTTTTTTCAACAAAATGCAGTTATTATGCTCAGTTTATAGGATGTTGATTATGTACTTTAGGAACTACAACGTTAAAGGGGTTTTATTGTTTCATTTGGTTTCATAAGTAAGTTTTTCTTTTTAGTTTAATATCTCGTTTATTTAATATAACTCACAGATTAGTTATTTATAGAAGTGAACGATCCCAATGTTTGCACCCCTCGAAATTAAGTGTGGGTTCCACGACACCCGCGGCACCCGCTGTGGCCACGCCTATGTCATCTGTATACTTGAAAAATCACTTTGAAATCCGCCCGTGTTTTTGTTTATGAGACAGGATGAGTGCCAATTCTTTTCTAATTTTACGCTCGGGAGAATCGACGTAATCTTTTTTAATAGAAATGTAACAATTTCGTGGAACCACAATTAAGGATTGATTTTTTAATAACTAATTTCTGGATTATATTGATAATGAAAGAAACGAACACAAATTATGACAAATAACATATTCGTCAATTAAATTTTATAGAGAAAATGTGGCGTATATATTTCTCATTTGATATCTTTATCTGTTATCTCTCGACTCTTTTGGATTTTTTTGACCAATAGTTACATAAAATATTCTTATTTAAAACAGTCTTTTTGGCTCTAAATAGTCCTTGAAATACCATACTTCTTTCAAGCATCGCTCAAATTTATCTCTTTTAAAGAAGAGCAAATAAAAGGTAAACACATCGCGAAAGGTTTTTGCTATATAAAACGTGCTCGATGATAGTGCAGAATTTATTTATTGCGTTCCTAATAAATAGAAGATGTCCAAAAATGACACTAAGATTGTGTTAGGTGTTAGGTAGCAAGAATAGGACGAGAGCGAGTTTTCATCCCCACTATATGAACGCATAGCGTACACAACGTCAGTAGCGATAATGGATTACGACTGATAAACTTATCAGCAGCACTAAACATGACATTCGCTAGTACCTATTTTAAAAACAACAATGTATACAAGTAAAACAATGTACCTCCCCTGATGAAAGAACAACGAGTCAGATTGATCTTAAAAAACAGTTGTAATTAACTGCAGAAGTTATAGAGGCGCAAACATAGCCTCAGATCATTGCCCTGAGGCAATCACAACATCGAGGGCGAGAATTTCAAACGCCAGCAAAGAAAATAGAATGGCTTAAAAGAAATTGAATGTGCAAAAGCTGAGAAATGCAACAGTTGCAGAACGGTACTCGGAAAACATCCCCAGCAGGCTAAGGAATCAAAATGTAAGTTAAGAAAACCAGAAACATATAGACTCCTACTGGATCAGAACATTGAATCAGCAGCAAAAGATGAAATAGGAACAAGAACTTGTGCCCGTAATATCATTGTTTTGATGATGAATGCAATAATGTAACAAGAGAAAAAAATGAAGCCTACAGAAAAATGCTTACCCGATGAACTAAAACAACTGTCGAGAATTACCAGACAAAGAGAAGAGAAGAAAAGAGGAACATCAACAGAAAATAATTCAAGACAACTGCAAACCTATGCAGAAGACTGAATGGTGACCTATTAATAACAAGTAAAGATGGATTGAATCGATGGGTGGAATAATTTAACCGGATACTTAATATAGAGGAAGAAGAAGAAAACCTGGAAGGTGAAAGAGATGAGGTAAGCGGAACATATGAGAGGGAAGAGGATCCATCAACGATTCTTTAATGAAAGACGCAGTTCAAAAACTAGACACAAATAACAAATCACCCGGAATAGATAATCTCCCAGCTGAACTATATAAAGAAGCGATACCATAATAGCATTACAGTAGTTTCCACTATACTATGCCACCGTATGGCACCATAACAGGAAAACACTAGGCTCGTTTCAGAGCTGCTACATCGACAATGCAAAAGATTGAAACCCTGAGACAAATTTTAGAAAAGTCAAAAAAGGATGAATTTTGTCTCCAACATTGTTCAATGTTTATTTTGACCAGTTATTGAAAAAGACACTTAAGAGACAGCCATATGGAATAAAAATCAACGGGGAACTGCTTAATGTAATTAGATACGCGGAAGATACAGTAATTCTGTCAGAAATTATTGAAGGTCTCAAAATTCTGCTTAATCGTATTCATGAAGTAGGAGAGAAAATGGATATTACAATAAACTCAAACAACACTAAATTTTTAGATTTTAGTCATAACCCACATCCGTCTGTACTTTTGTATAGAGCAGATTTGTGGACACTAAAAGTGTTAAGTATAAACAGGATTTAAGCATTAGAGATGTGGATTCATAGACGGATGCTGAAGATACCTTGGACAGGAAGAAAAACTAATGTGGAAGTGCTAAAAGGGTCAACAAAGATAGAGAGTTGCTAAAGGTCCGAAACATGTCTTATCTTGGACATATAGTGAGTAAGGATGGACTCCAGCCGAGCCGAGCTTTTGACAAGCTTGACAAGACCCAGAACAAGGTTCCTTGATAAGATCGATCAAAACATGAGAAATGTGGGAATACGTACTGACGGAATAATGACGGACGAAGATGATGGATAGGGATGACTGGAGAAAAATTCTTCAGGAGGAGGCTAGAACCCACACGGGGTTGTAAAGCCAGAATGATGATGATGATGAAGTCCCAACTACCTACAAACTCAGTAACAATGTAAAGACTAAAGTTGAATTATTATATAAATAATTTTTTAACTTACCAATCCTGGTTATAATTAAATGCTGACGTTACTGAAAACACGTGAAACTTATGAAAATTGATAAAACTTACTTTTGTAACTTGTTCCAAATTTTAGAGGTGCATCACTTTTACCGAAACGACATTGACGATTGTTGTTTTAATTTCGAGGAAGTCTCGTTTATTTAATAGCATTTCATTTCATTGTCAGTGTCGTACTTATATCTACGCCAAAAAGGCACACACATACACGATTTAGCTCATTAATCTATTTATTCAATGACAACATTGAAAACATCAGTTTCCGTTAGTGTAGTAATTGATCAATGTTGTCAAAGATCAGTGTTCGGATGGATGACAAATTCGGGTCAGCACGTGGCAGAATTTCCGTTGATTAAATTTCTGTAGTGAAAGGCTGACTGACTGAGATACTAATTACGGCTTTATATGAAGCGTTTCATTGTTTCGTCTTTAGAAATTTGAAATTTTCTGTTAAAAACGAATCAGTATATTTTAAATTAAAACAATGCTGATATGTGTTTTTTGTTTTGAATTCGAACAAGTAAAACACTAAAAAACAATATACAAATGTAATCTATTACCTTTTTTTATTACTATAGTGAGCATTTACGAAATATGTATTATACAGATAGTTTAAAATGATTAAGTCATACTTATTTCAGTTCTACATTTCTTTTAATTTTAAGAAATATCTGCGTAGTTTAGTTGAGCAGTTTATACTAGGGTAATCATTTATCACTTACAAAAGATAATAAATTTCTATTAACTGTATAAATACGAGAAAAACATTAACGAAATCATTCCAATTAACTTTATTTCTTTTAAATTGTTTGTTTTTACTGTTAGAACTTTTTACGAAACTACATACCTAATTTAATGGTAAATAATAAACAAAACTCCTACAACGTACTTACTATACAGTGTGTTCCAACGAAAATTTAACCCCCCCCCCTCCACTTGTACCTAGCTCTACTTCAAGTCTTTGATTTTTAATGTTTCTTATGGAAGTTGCAGTTGAGAACCTTTGTTGTTGTAAATAGTCCACTAAAATATCATCAATAGCGTTTTCATTGATGTCATCTATCTTTTCGGTCTTTCGAATTCTTTGGCATGAGGTAGAAAACATGACGTTAACCAGTCAACACCTTCCACTGCATGGGTTCCGTTTTGGGCTATTTTCGGTCTATTGGACCCACATTTTTTCTGACATAAATAATGTATGCATGCAAAACACCTGAGATTGAACCACACACCACTATTGATGTGGCGCTTTTTGTAAAGTTACAAACAAGCAAATGGTTAAAATAACTCTTTACTGTCTCTTTCGAAACTGAAGCTCAAGGGCGCTTAATGTTAGCAACCATTTTTTTACTATACTATTGCTATGTCGCTTTATTAAACAATAAACTCAATCGTTGCCTGGCAGGTTGTTTTCATATGCGGCTACACTGCGGCAACGTTCCATAAACGACTTTGTATTCTCTAGCAGCCTGTCGCAATGGCATCGCAGCCTTCTTCAATGACTTTTGCTAAAGCCTTTTCAACATTTTCTTCACTGTAGTCTTTGTATCTTCTAGCGCCTACTTTTCTCTTATATATTCGAACCATTGTGTACCGACACCAACGAAATTATATATATATTTAGGGATTCTACAGTATTCACTACCTTCCCTCGCTCAACCGTTTCCATCTCTCCCTGTTGTTCCATTCTCCATCGTTTAGTCCTCTCTTACTCATGGCGTCGTCTACTTCGTTCCTCCAGGATTTTAGGGGTCGTCCTCTTTTCCTCCTTCTCCTCCATTCGCACTAATGTTTTATAAATCTGCGTTTTTGTCTTCATATTTAGGTGTCTATCCCACCATACTGAGTTAAGTTGTCGGATTGCTGTTCTTGTTTGTCCTAATCTTTGTGTAATTTCTTCCTCTATTGTTGCCTTTTTCGTGATTATAAACCCCAGGTATTTGAATTTATCCTTTCCTTTGATTGTTATGTTGTCATCAATCTGTAGATCTTCTATGTCTTCTTCACTTGTAGATAGGTACTCTGTTTCGTGAGGTTAATATCTAGGCCAGCCTTGGTATATTCTTCTTGTAGTTTCTTCATCATGTAGCTGAGGTCGTCTTGGTCTTGTGCAATCACTACTTGATCGTCTGCAAAACTTAATGTATATAGGAATTCGTTCCGTACCGGTACTCCCATGCCTTCGCATTTTCTTTTCCATGTCGTCAAGGCTTTCTCTAAGTATATTTTGAATAGGGTTGGAGATGTGGAACAACCCTGCAGGAGCCCTTTTGTTGTGGTGAAGTCTCCTATGATTCTTGTTCCCATTTTAATGGACACTTTATTTTCTTTATACAGAGCTTTTGTAGCTTCTATAAGTTCCGTCTGTATTTCTAATTTGTACATTGCCTCCCATAGTTCTGACCTTGGTACAGAGTCATACGCCTTTCTCAGGTTCACAAATGCCAAGTGTATATCTCTATTTTTTGCTTTTTTCTTTTCCAACAGTTGTTCCAGTGTGTATATGTGGTCTATGCATGATCTTCCTGCCGTGAAGCCTGCCTGATCCTATCCGATTTTGCCTTTTATCGCTTGCTCTATCTTTTCTCGCAGTATCTTCCCATATAATCTTCCTATTGATGATATTACGCTTATTCCTCTGTAGTTTTCGCATCGTTTTCTATCTCCCTTCTTAAATATAGATGTCATATATGCCGCCGTCCATTCCTTTGGGAGCTGTTCTCCATTTATGGCTTTCTGAAATATCCATTGTATCATCCGGTGTAATTTTTTTGATCCGTATTTTATAAGCTCAGGTGAGATGCCTCCAGGTCCCGGTGCTTTCTTATTTTTGATTGCTTTTATGGCCGTTCTCATTTCCCTATCTGTTATTTCTATTTCTTGTTGTGGGAATCTGCTTCGTCTTCGCCTGTTTTCTTTTCCAATGAATTGTGGTCTTTGTTCTGTTAATAGTTCCTTGTAGTAGTCCTTCCATTCTTTGTCCTGTATATTTCCCAATTTAATTTTTTCTTTTGAGTTTTGTTTCAATCCTTTCAGTACTTTCCATGACTCCGAAGTTCTTGTACCTCCTATATATGTTTCAATATTTAAGCAGATTCTTTCCCATTCTTCATTCTTTTGCTGTGTTATTTGTTTTTTCACTTCTCTATCTTTTTCTCTATATTCTTTATAAACTTCATCGTTGTTTGTAGTCAGCCATTTTCTGTATAGTTGCTTTTTTTCTTGAATTATTCATTTTGTTGGTTCATTTATTTCATAATAGTGCTGTTTATTTGTTATATGTTCTTTTTCCCCAAGGGCTTCGAATGCTGCTTGCTTTATACTCGCCTTTATATGCTCGTATATTTCTTCGATGTTGCCGTATCTAAATTCTATTAATTTTTGGTCTAGACGTTGTTGGTATAGTTCTCTTATTAATTGTTCTTGGAGTAGTTCTATATTGTATTGTTTTTCTCTTATAGTGTTCAACGGTTCTTCTGTGGAGGGGGTCTTGTTATGTTTCCAATTAATGCTCATTTTTGCTGTCAGTAGCCTATGGTCCGTTGGCAGCTTAGTATATCCTTCATGTTGGTAGAGAGGTTATTTTTTCTTCTTTCTTGGGTGTATGTTTTGCAATATAAATCTTATTTGCCCTTGTTCTTCTGCTTCTCTAAGTTCCATCTTCTATCGAAGGTTGGAAATCATTCAAAACATTCCCTCAAGTTCTTAATCCACGATTATTATTATATATTATTCTTGTTTGCCAGTCCATCTTTAATCGTTGTCGGACTTAACAACTTTTAGACGAATTTCTACGTCTTAAAAAGTCGGTTAAAATTGATAACTAGTGTATGTACGTTCAGGTTTTCTTCATAACTAGTATTTGCTTTCGTCATAAATGAACAAAAAAAACGAATGAAAACTATTATCAGCATTATCGTTACCAAGACCGCTATCGTTTGTTTTGAAACGTGTGGTTTTACCTGTAGAGGATGTTAAGATAAAATATACAACTCTCTTTGAAACGAACAGTGTGTCGCTGACCTACAGATTGTTTTTATTTTAAATTGAAGGATAATAAAATGACATCAACAAGACATATGATAAACAGAATTGTACGAATATTGTAGTGTAATATACTTAGGCCAAAAACAACAATATATTATTATGCAGCTTCTTTGATAACTTGAAACGCTCAGTATATTCCTAAAACAATTTCTTTTGCGCGGCTTTATAAACATTTTTGTTTAACTCGAGTAAATAAACTGCAATACATTACATTATAATGATTGTTGGAATAACAAAAATTGAGATAAATTACTATCACAGTATGTTTTACCACTAAATTAGCGATGACTAATCTGAAAACAAGAAATTCCCATTTGGTTTATGTAGCAAACAATGCTTTATATTGGTTTATGTGCTTCTATTTGAGATTCCGAGGAAAACGAAAATAAAAAGAAATCCCAATGTTATTTAATGTTTTAATAAACAAAATTTTATCGCTGTAAGTGGCAGCATAATTGACAATTGTATTAGTACGGTTTTATAGTTGGCAGTGTAGAGTTACTATTAGTTAGTGTGCTGTCCCGTACATACAAGGGTGCGAGTAAATAGTGACAAAAATACTACTTTTTATTTTGGTTTAATATTTTCAACAGATGCTTAGGTTAGTATATCTTTATATTTGCAAGGAAAGACGTCACTTTTTTTGTTCATTCTAATAGATTATCGTAGAAAAAATAATATTCATATTTTATGGTCATTAAGAACCTTGTATTCCTCACTCGTGTCTTAAGATTACCTTTAAAATGCCCTTGCAAAATTTACTATTTTGAATTTTTTTTGTAGATTTTGCCATAAATGTCATGAATGATTTCTCGTAATTGTAGAATTCACCGTAGCTTCTTTATGACACGTGATCTTTTAACTGACTTGTTATGCAATTGCAATGCATCGTAAAGCATTTAACTGGTCATAACTCTCCGTCGTTTTTCTCAGATTTGCTCGTTTTAGCGCCCTCCTGTCTTGTCAGTAATATTTTATTCCGAGCGTCTTGCGCCCTGACACATACATTTCAGTAAATTTGTATAGTTTTACTATATTTCCAGGGAATATCGCCATAAATCCACAGTCGCCTCTATTTCATTGCACGATTTTCAAGCTTCAAGCTCTCTATAAACGGATAATAATTTTTCGTATTGTGAGGTGTGCAGCTCCAGTCGTCTATACACATTTCTAAGGATATAGGTCATCCGTAATCACTGTTCAAAATATTCTATAGCGCTTTCGATTATCAATAAAAATGTCTCTAAGGGGTTGGCATATACTATGATGCCTTTATTCCCGCTGTTACATTTTCTTACGTGTTTCATTTTAGACACATAATAAATACTATTAATATTCATATTGCATGAAGCCAAACCTAAACTAAATAAATAAAACTAAAATCTCAACAATACAACAACAAAAGTCAAAAGGCACTGACCATGTTACAAATCAATTATGTGATTTAATATTTTTTCAATGAACATGGAGTATAACATTTTAGTTTATTGGATATCGAATTATAAACACTCATGTCAAGTTGAATTCTTATAGGAAATTTGAGGAATACTTTTTTATGCTTTTGATATCAGGGAGTTTACAAAAGGAAACTTTTTTCTATTTTCTTCCTCAACTCTGTTTATTCCATGTGCTAAACAAGTAACGTGTATTAATTTGGTATAAAATATTTTTATTCTGCTTTGGCCATATATGGTGTAGCATCGGATAAAAAAAGCAATAACTTATGGCTAGGAACAGTTGCAGGAAGAAAAAATTTTGATATTTCTTCTAAGACAAGGCGAAAAACTCGGGTTCGTTTAGAAAAATATTTCCATGAGATTTTTTTGCATATTCACTTTTATGAGATATGTACCTCAAAATAAGGTTCAAGAGGTCGCCCAGGCGAAAAGTTGTTAAATTTTTTTTAAGCAAATTGTAAAAATGAATTTTTTTCGCCCCGGCAATCTTTTTTCGAATTTTTTGGATCATTTTGAACAAAATAGGTCTGTTGTATTTCTTCTGTAAACTTTGATCGTTTACGACTTATAAACAATCTAAAACTGAAATAAAACGCAAAATTAAAATTTTCAATGCTCAAAAACACATTTAAAAAACATAATTCACCAAGGACCTAAATTCAAGCTTAAACGTTGTTCTACCATTTTGCGATGAGTATTTTGGGCTTATTTAATTTTAAAACATTGTTTTTAATCTTTGATGAAGCGCTTATGACAAGACGGGCGCTCGGGCTGCGGCGTGTGTAAGAAAGAGAATACAAAACAATATTAAAAATTGATATATACGCAAAAAAAAATATAACAAATTTATTGATTGGTTCTTCCTTTCTAATTTAAATATGTCTAAAATGAGCGACCTGTACTAATATTATTAATTAAAATTAAATACCTAATAAAAAAAGCATTCTATACCTAACTATCAACACATATAATGGTAATTAAAAAAAAACAATGTCTATATCCAGTCTCTCCTATTTATAACTTTCTTAAGAAAGAACTTTAGTTAGATCAGCAAAAAACAATGGGGGACGTACTCACACTACCTCAGATTGAGCTGTAAAACGAATCGACTGAACGTTGATCTTCTGTGCAGCCCGTTTCCCAGGATTCCGTTTTTAGCTAAGGGGAAATGTAATTGAATCGGAACTAACTGGGACATACCTAAGGTTATGTCAGAATATGCTTAAGGTTGCACTTAAGATTCAAATTGGAATAAACAGAAGACTTGATGTGAAGTCACAACCAGATTTCATCTAACGGGACCATCTTTCGGCCGGACTGTCTAATGGACAATAAAAGATTCAAATGTACTGTTCGATATACCTTTGAGAAATCATATTTTATATTTGCAAACAAAAGCAACCGACAACAGCGAAATGTGTAGATTTAACAGCGTTTGGATAAGCAACCCACAAAAGACAGTAAAATTTCAAACGGGAATCATATTATAGCACCCGAGCGGTATTTTTAAAAAAGGTTTTTATTATGGTCCTAACGGCTAGTTAATTTGGACAGGTTATTATCACCGAATTTTTGTCACGTTACAGTAGTAGATTACAACAATCAAGTTCCTTTTTCGTTTTGGTTTTTTTAAAGGCCGATCCTGAATTTGCAAATCAGCGTTATCTTGTCTTCTACATTTTCGAGATCAGATTTAAATGAGCAATTGAGTAACTTGATAACAAAATCCGTGATCTCAGCTATATCTATGTATTCTGATGCTAGGCTGAATGCTCAGATTTAAAAGAAAAATAAATTGGAGTATCTACACAAATAAGTGTAGCATAAAGTTATGTATTTCATACGAAGAATTTCTCACCAAGCCCTCGTAATAAGTAAACATGGATTTCACTATAAAACTGTATGCGTAATTAAAAAACTGTAGTGGGAACAAATTGCGTTCAAGAAAATTTACAAAAGAAATAAACTGACCTAAAATACCAACATACCACGTAAAACATCCTGAGGATACTCTGCTTGGTAAATATATATGTTATATGTGTAAATATATATATATATATATATATATATATATATATATATATATATATATTTCAGCAAAACACGAGCACAGCCCGTAGTTTATTTAGCAAGATAATCAAGGAAATCTTATAAGACAGAAAAGTGTCTGTGATAAATTATGATGCAAGATCGTCATAGCAACAACGTAGAGACTATCATAAATGTCTAAGTTCACAATTATAAGACAAATAACACAGATATCAAGTGAAAATAAGCGAAAAATAAAACGTCAGCCGATACAAAAAGAAATTGGCAACTACGTTGAAGGGAATTAAATTCGAGAAAAAATATTTAAGGCGGCATAAAAAAATAATTGTATTTCGTGATGGATTGCGATAGACTATATTTTTTGTTTTCTTTATAAGGATCTTTCTGCAACATCGGCCACTTGTATTAATTGTAAATTTTACGCTTTGGCATTAAATCACATTAATAAATCATATTCAAATATGTTTATATGTATCTTTAGAAAGTGATACTGATCTACGCACATAAAAGCATTATTTTTTTTTACAAGCAGTCACATTAACCGTTATTTTATTACCGACATAAATATATACATACACATGAGATAATTTACCTATAAATATTAAATTTTGTTTAGAATGTCTTTAAGGAATTTTACCAGATGTAAAATTTACAATTTTACAATTTCATTTCATAAAAAATCTTGGTGTTAGGGGTCAGTTCTCATTATGAATGGCTGTCATCTTATTTACATTCTAGGAAGATCCTCGTTAAACTTAGTGACTCACGATCAGATTATGGTGATATTGATATTGGGGTTCCTCAGGGTTCAATATTGGGGCCATTAATATTCCTATGCTATATTAATGATATGTCCAGATATGTCAGTTCAAATAACATATTTATGTATGCAGATGACACAACTATTGTTACATCTGCTTCAAGTGCCGAGAAATTAACTGTTCAACTGAATGTTATATCAGAAGATTTTACAGAGTGGTGTAAAAAAATGCTTTGATTGTTAATGCTAAAAAAAACCACAAGAATGCAATTCTACTATAGATCAAATGCAAGTTACCAGTTTTCTATAAAAGTAAATGATAGCCTGGTTCCTTCTACAACTTCCACCAAACTTTTAGGTTTGTATCTTGATAGTAACATGAGCTGGGAATCTCAAATTAATCTTGTTTGCAAAAGAATAAATAGTAGTTATTACGCAAGATTGCAATTAAAAAGTTTTTTTAAAATGGAACAGTTATTGAATGTTTATTATGCAATTGTTTATTCTGACTTGGCCTTTATAAATTATAAATATATAAATTATAAATCTTTGGGGTAGTGCTGTGAATGCTACAAGAGTGTTTGTCTCACAGAAAAGGATAATTCGGTTAATTTTTAATTTACCATATAGGCATTAATGTCGACAATATTTTAAAAAATACAACATTTTAACAGTACCTTCTATATATATTTTTAAATGTATACTACATGTAAAAGCCAATATAACTACCTACTTTTCATTTTAACTCTGATTATCTCCAGTACTCAACTAGGCAAAATGACTTCATCAGAGTACCAAAACATAATACAGCACGATTTGTAAAATCCCAGTATTATATGGGTATAAAACTTTTCAATCATCTTCCCAACAGTATTAAATCTGAAACGATTTTAAATAAATTTCGAGGTAAATTAAAATCTTTTCTATTGCAAAATTGTTTCTACATTGTAAGTGAATATCTGGGTGATGTAAATAATTATTGTAATCTTATGTACTTTTTATCTTTTTATTTCTAAAATTGTGATGTTTTACAAATATGTATATTTTTTACTGGACTTGTCCTATATCATGTAAATGATCTTTTAGGATGAATAAATTATTATCCCAGATTTAGCCATACGGCTCACACTCCCTCTAAGGGGAAAGTTCACTCATCCCAGATACCTACGGTATCAAAAGGATGGACTCTTTCCGTGTTATCGAGCCCTAGATGACTTGGTATGTTGGAGTATCTCCCAAAAATTTTCGTACACACTTTCTGCATTTCCTTAATGTTTTTTAGCACTTGTGCGGTGTTTGTATACTGCTATCTGGTCACAAATGACCAATTATCAGTTATTTTCTGACCTAACTTAATAAACAGCAAATACTTAAATCTAAGGGCTTCCCCTATGGCTTACTCTTATTTTATCTATCAACTAATACACTACAACTAACATGCAATAACTTCACAGCACTATACTCTGCTTTTTACACTAAACTGTTACACATTTACACTAACTCAAATGGTTTTGTCCTTATGAGTCTTCTTTTTAGTTCAGTGTTGTCAATAAGCTGGATTGCCTCGACATTCACATGACTATGGAGCCTCTGCTCGTGACTTGCTGCTGTTCCTTACTTGAATTTCCTTATAGTGATGTTCATTTAGACCCATCTGTTTTATGTTCTCTAGGAGGTTTTTGGGAATAACACCAGTAGTAGATAGAATAATAGGTACTGTCTGGGTACTTTCCATTCTCTATTGTTTCCTGATTTGTATTTCCAGATCTCTGTACTTGGCGATGTTTTCGTTGTATTTAACACACAAATTATTGGTGTTAGGTATTATTATTATTATTAATGTTGTCAGATCCAGCACCAGAGTTTAAAGCCGATATGTAACATAAGAAGCTTCGTTAGTCGACGCTTGTACGGAAATGTAAAATGTTTCAATACTGAAGATGATATCTCTATTTTAATTCAGTTATTCTAGTTTGTTTAGTGCTCCAGAAACACCTCAAGAACGCCGAAATATATTATAACATTACTATTATTGTTTTACGTCCTTTTATATCTTGCTTGATTGGTAAATACTAGCGAATTTGTCGCATCACTAATTTGTCCGGTATCTTTTTCATTCTTGGTACCCAGCGGGTGGTGAGTTTTTAATACCGACTGGTTCAATATAAAATGTTTTTTTGCTGAGAATTCGAATCATGGAACAAATCGCCATTTTATTTGGTCACGATCGATTTTGGATGCTACAACGTTGAAACACACTTTAATTGTTCACAGGAATATTTCTCGGGATTTTTTAATTGCTAAAACTCGAAAGGGTGTATTCGTATATTTTTTCGGCGGTGTTACTTTGATATTTTAATTCTGTGAACAAATGAAACATTCTTTCGTTACGTAGTAAGCAAAATATGTTTTTAATTAAATATTGAAACCATATCCAATGCTGTACATAGACCCCCTTTAATTATTTCTGTCTTCCTCAATTTTGCTCTGTTCGGATATTAATTTTTTGCAAATGTCAGATATTAGTCATCTCACTTTTTGACAAGCTCTCTTTGGATTTATAAATTTATATCTTAACAATAAACTAACTTACTGTATTATTGTCTCCATTAGTTTCATAAACTCCAATCTTTCCTTAAACTCTTTTTCTGGTACAAAAGAAAAAGGAAAAATAGGATACTAATTCTCTCCGCTTTTGTAAATCTTTTGAGCAAATTGAGTCAAGAAGGATCTACGTTCTGATTAAGGCCAACGCTCTCGTAGCTCATTATTAGGTCTTTCTTAAGTGAATCTGAAATATGTAATCTTTAATTAAAATGATGCCTTAAAGCAATTTCTCAACAGCTTTTCTATATTTAGGCGTATTCGATTTACGAAAAATATCTTAAAAGTTCAATGCACAAGGGGTTAACGATAGAGAAAAAGTTTATAGAGTTTTTAGTTATAATAGCGTATTAATTAGGGATTAAAAACGCTTGATATTGTTAAATACAGTAACGATTAATATCTTTTCGTTTCTTGTTATGCATTAGTTTTTTGTTTATTTCAGATACTATAGCACGTTATCGCAACAATATGTATATACAAAACCCACATTTGACATCATGTTTGAAGTCTTCAAAATGATTAAATCATCTGTTACATCCTGTTGTGAAATTTTAAAGCTAAAACTTGTAATAAGTTTCGTGTAGTTAGGTGGTAAAAATGCAGATGTATGTTTGTTCCACTTTCGTAACGAAGGTTACAGTTGGATAAAATAAACGAATAAAGGAAGTACATTTGTGTAGAATTGGTAGAGGTGGACACAATTAAAAGTAACACTTACTGAAACTCATAATTTTTTTTTGTGTTTATGAAGACATCTTGAACAAATCTAAAAGGTCACTGACAAAAGCTTCAAAAAAACTTGAAGATCTACAAAACCGTTTAAATATTGAGCGCCCGTTCGATTTTTAAGCCGCACTTTCGCACTTATACATATTATTCGTACTTACGCAAAAAAATCCCAACAAATATTGACATTTATTAAAATTGTAATAAATGTTAATATTTATTGGGATTTTTGTGCGTTAAGTACGTATAATATAGATAAGTATTGCGGCTGACCGTCATCGTGGCGGATTAAACATCTAGTGGACGCGCATAATTAACAATTATAAACAACGGTCTAAATTAAAATGTCTAAATGCTCCGATTGCTCTTCAGAATCTGGAAGCTAAATGTTTAAACTTCAATTTAGGCAGAGAGAAACCTCAAAAATAGTAATTTTCATACTAGTTCAGTTGTCAGAGAGTTAACCCCTAAAAATCATACGAACAAGCTGAATTTTGACGATAATATTAATTTTGAGATCCCGAAAAAGATGCAAAAAAGTTTACCACTTTTTCCCTCTAAAACCCCCTTTGTAGATTGTCATAATGTAAATGAAACGAAAGTGCTAATAAACATTTTTGTTTAAAATTAACTGAGCTACATTTTTTATTTCAAACATTTTTTCCTACGGCGTACAGATTATTCGTATCTCGATTTTTTTACGTTTTTATCCCTCCTACGATGGGGTTTTAGGGGGAACCTCGGGGGTAAAAGTAGTAAACTTTTTTGCATCTTTTTTAGGGTCCTAAAATTAATATTATCTGCAAAATTTAGCTTGTTCGTATGATTTTTAGAGGTTCAGTGGCATTTTCGTCTCTGACGACTGGAGTAATATGAGTTTTCAAGCCTCAAAAATGCGTATTTTCGTAAAACTGTAAAATTCAGAGAAAAATGATTTTTTATTTAAAATTGCACAAAAAAATTAATGGTAATTTTTGGAATTTGTTTAAAAAAACTGTTTAAATAATTTCTGCAAAAAAATTTCGCCCGGCACACTTCAGATTTGTTTAAAGGGGACACTTTTGAACAAGAATCCGCAAAGAAACTGAATCAGAAACATTTTTCCCACATGAGCGGTCTCACAACATGGACTAATATTAAATGAAGACTTTTCAATCAAAAAACAATTGATGAATTAATGTTAATATTCTAAAAACAACATTTTTTTCTGATGATATTATTATTATAAGCTATACCCAATTTTCATTACCACAGACTAACATGAGTACCAATTAGCACTTTCCGGTAGACTAATTCTGAGGATAGCCAAGTATTGTCCCTTTATGCTATTTTTGAAGTAATAATGAATCAACGGTATAATACAGTATAATGTAAATATAAGAGTGAAATGTCCCTGCGAACGGCTAGGCTCCCCTGGGAGGCTACAACCCTGCTCCTATTGATGTCAGTGAGGGCTGTGTGTAGCAATTAATTTTATCTTAATTAAAATTTGATTTGGGTAAGCCTACCACTAATTAAAAGTTATTTTAGCCAATGTTTTGTTTTAAGAACACTGAAGAGGTCTGCTAACAGTTTATACAGTTCTTTTCAGCGATGTTTATCAAACGGCGTAGCAAAGAAAGTGTAGGTATGGTAATTTGGAAAATTCAAGTAGATCAGCCCAATCTGAGGTTTCATTTACTATTTTTTAATTAACGTGATTTCTATTATTTTTATTCAATATTGAATATCTTTTACTTTCTTTCGTATGTCTATTATCTTCATCTATATTATATTTGCTTTTATATGTTCCCTTCATCATGTCCTTTTTTATTTCTAAAAATCATGTCATATATTTTTGAGAGCATTCTTAATTCTTTATTGTTATTTTTTCAAATAGACCTATTTTATGACTATTATCTCTATTCTATATTATGTTTGCTTTTAGGTATTTGTCCCATCCATCATTTCCGTTTATATTTCTGGAAAATCATGCCTTACACATTTTCCAGAGTATTCTTAATTTTATGTTGTTGTTTCTCCCTATTTTGCAAAGTGTATTATTTGTACATGATGAAGGATAACAATTTTTACAAATATAAATTAAAAGGTTTTTTTCTTCGAAAAAGCTTTTACCTTAAAATAAATAATTGAACAAGATGTAACGAAACATCGAGGACAGTATTAATTTTACGATTTTTGTTTTTATCCAAGAATATATTTGAAAGATGTTGAAAATTATCCCGATTGAACGAAAGAACAACGCTGAAACAAACTGTATACAAAACATTCAGTCGGTTTCAAATAAAGAAATCCCTAATCCTGCGAATCTTACTGGAAATTTCATTTGGGCCCAAAAATAACAGAAATTTGACGAGGGATAATGGGCAGGATCAAAGTTCAGCGTTTTATGTTGATTTAACTCATAAAATTGCGAATATGCGATTCAATATCACAATAATTCAAACACAATAAAGTGGAAGTTTGAAGGGAAAGCCTCCATAAATTTTAATGATCTACTAAAACAACGTAATCGTTCTATCAAAATATACGTGGTTGATCTAGAAGAGTTATTTATTTTTTTCTTAGAATGTTTTCTCCAATAAAAAAAAATTATCATTAAATAACGGAAGTATTGACTTAATTTACACTAGTGGAACGTGTATCATTGATATTATTCAACGGACTTTGAACTGTGTACACGGTGTACAACTGAAAAGCTTTGATTGGAAAATCTAAAATACAATTAATTACCTGTCGTTTCTTAAGAAAAATACGTATACTAATACAAAAAAAAAACTATTTCGTCTGTATGGAATAGCCAACTTAAAATAGGTCAAATTAATTTGGGAAATGATCACTACAGTAGCAATGCAAAATTGCAAGGCAACCTGTTATTATATTAGTTGTTAATTTATAAGCAGTCGTCTAATATTCTTATCATAAAAACGGTTTGTTTTGCTTCTTTCTGTTAATTGAATTCGTTGCATCGAATGACCGAATTGTTACTTGTTGTAATTACAAGGACGCTCTTTATATTTGTTTATTATATATGTATATATATATATATATATATATATATATATATATACATATACATATACATATATTTCTAGTTTCAGAAACTAGAAAGAATGAAATCAATCACAAAACCAACAGTAACCGGTATATTAACAATCTAAAAGAAAACTCAGATCACTACCAAAGGACAATTGATGAAAGATTACATGACCAAATCGATAGCTCTCAATTAATGGAAATCATCCTTGATAGTGCCAACCAAAATAATGCTAAAACATAGATGGGAAATGAAAATAAGTAGCAACATAGAGTGAATACAATACACAGAACTTTGTTAGACCATAAGAAAAAATATTGAGCAAGACATTAAGAGGAAGTACCAAAAGGCCTTCCGAAAGAAGTAGAATGGACACTTAAAAAAATGAAAACCGGTAAAGCAGCTGGAATGGATAGCATAACAATGGAACTGCTTAAATACGCTGGCAAAAAAACCTGGGAAATCTTAGAAGGCATATTTACTAACTGCCTAAGATCAAGATGCATACCAGACCACTGGAATACAGCAAATATAATTTTCATTCATAAGAAAGGTAGCAGAGCGGATATCAAAAACTACAGACCTATAAGTCTACTACCAATCATATAAGATATTCACGAAGATCATCAACAACAGATTAACAAGTGCATTAGATGTTGCACAGCTAACAGAGCAAGCTGGCTTCAGAAGTGGATTCAGGATCCTGGACCCTGGATCATATCCATGCGCTTCGAGAATTAATGAGTAGAGATATCCCAAGGCAGTAATAGAAGTTTTGACCAACCAAGTTAATGACAAACCGTACATAAACACTACCAGAGGCGTCCGCAAGGAGACGCAATATCACCAAAGCTCTGCACTGCAACTTTAGAAAATATATTCAGCAAAATTAACTGGTATAACAAAGGCCTATCCATTGATGGAGAATACCTTAGTCATCTAAGATTTGCAGATGACATCGTTCTGATTGCTAATAAAATAAAATAAGTTGGCCTAAAAAGAATTTGACAAAAACAAAAACCATGTACAATAAGCTAGTGGATGTCCAAGATGTAATAATAAACAACACTGCACTTGAGACAGTAGTAAATCTGGCTCCTTACTCCCAGAAATCAACAGAAGAATGAAAGTGGCTTTGGCATCTTTTAGTAGAAATGCAGTTATATTCAAATCAAAGATGCCACTCCATCTGAAGAAAAAAAGCATTCGATCAGTGAATACTACCAATTATTGGAACATTGGTCATTGGAACGATGCATGGAAGGTATAAGAAAGAGAGATCAGACAAAAAATCAAGGTTACTGATGTAATCCACAGAATTAAATCTTTAAAATGGCAGTGGGCGGGACATTTAGCGAGAAGAACTGATAATTAATAGATGGTCCACTAGAATTACACTGTGGTATGCAAGAGGCGTCAAGAGACCAAGAAGACGTTCAAATTTAAGATAATACATGACATAAGGAAACAAGCGAGTACAACATGGCACAGACAAGCGAATATTAGATAATCAGAAACTATGTAAGGGAGACAGATATATAAGGGTGCTGCACAATAATCGGTAGGATACGCTGAGAATGATAATGAATGATGATAATGATGTTATATATATATATATATATATATATATATATATATATATATATATATATATATATATAGATACTAAGCTAAGATTAATACTATTACAAGAATTAATATTAAACTCAACAGGCTTCCGTGTTGAACAGCGTCGATTATCACTGCGCCGAGCTTTCGACATCCTCTTTGATGTCTTCTTCGGGGCTTTCAAGGTCTAACTCTCCCGATCCTTATTCACTACTACACTGATCACTAATCAATGCATTACTGTTGTAGCTGTCAAATAACACTAAACATGTAATAACACTGTAACACTAAAAACTGTTTTACCTTGCTCTACTATTTTTGCGGCAATTTATATACTCAAAGAGTAAATATTTCACGTACATACATTCAGTCGAAAGCAGTTGTTTATAGAAATGAACATAATGAACTTTCATACAGTTCAAAAATATAACCTTATATTTTTTATCCTAATTTGCGGGGTATGATAAATTTACAAACCCCCACAGAGCTTTAAATAATGTTATGTTGTTTTTCTACCAGCGGTTTTAATTTTCGGGAGCTATCTAGCATCTACCACAAAGTCCATTTAATTAAACTAGCGTGTTTGAAGTTTGTGGATGAAATTATTAATTAAAATTGTTAGGTTTCAAAAACCTTTAGACCGAGACATACTTTTATTAATAAAACCTTTAGAAAATGACTTTATCAAAAGCTGCTTGGTAGTTTTATTAATCAAAATTAAAATAGATCACGAAGTAAATATTTTAACCAGAAATGTACAAGGAAGTACTTACACGACGCTGGGAACAAACAGAAAAATGATAAAAATAGATGAAACTTAATTTTTCAGTTGAAATTAGGACTGAGAAAATAGACTAGAGTCTAAAAGACTAGAAAAAATAAATGGAACAAATTATTTCTATGTAAGAAGGTTACGCCTTAATTCCTCGCGGCTGTGCTTTATATAATAGATAACGGTTATTTGGAGACCACCGCCTGAAAGTCACTGTGTTAACCGTTTTCGTCTCATAAAAATCCTTAGGCCATTTTTTTGTAAATGATCACTCCAAACCTTGGTGAAAAATTCCAAATGGAAATGATAGTCGAGTGATCCCTTACTTAAAGGAACTTTCAATAACGTTTCAACTCTATGTCTTTTTGACACTAAACACAATAATCAGTGTCATAAATAAACAAAATACTATTTTAATTTTATATTTAATTCCACACTAGAAGGTAAAATTATTGTTCTAGATGAGATGTTACGCTCCAAGCTCCAAGAGCAAAAGGCTACCTCAATTATGTTACTTGACAATGCACTAGCAAAACTTCTACAATTCCACATTATTAAAGACGTCGCGCGTCGTTTAAAACCAATTTATTATTTGTTTGCAGCTTCAAATAACAATTAAGTATTTTTATTTGTTCAGTCGATAGCGAAATTGAACAAAGGGGATTTACTTGTTTTACTGTGTATATTGTGATTCACTTATCTACAAGTAAATTAAATTTTAAAAGAAAAGCGTCTTTACTGAATTTTTCAAAGAAACGAATATCAGACATTTATTTCTGGACAGGGTTGTAAAAATTTTTTTAAAAAAATATGTTGTGTGATATAAGAATTTGTGACGTTATTTTTTATAATAATATAATATAATATTTTTTTATTGTACGTGTGAGAGAATAAGTATAATATCACATGTTAAAGTAAAAGGTGGGAGCTGCTACACGGGATATTATAATATTTATCATCTGGCACTTCATCAGTGCTACCAACTGCTTAAAAGCGCCAAATTTAAAAAATGTTTTAGATAAGTTTTATACAGGGTGAGTCATGAGGAACTTTACATACTTCTACCATATGTAGAGTCCCTCAGGGAGCATATCATGTGGCCACTAAAAAATGTCAACTCCTCTTCTTTATTAATTAACAGGGTGATTTGTGTAATTGACCATTTATTTCATTTTACTGTAGTGTTTATACGGCTCATTTGATTTTTTTAATTTTTGCATGATACATTACACTACTATCAAGCATTCGACTGGTATTAGCTAAACTAAAAAATTCCAGGACTGGCTTTGGAAAAATTAATTTAGGGATTCATATTAAATATTACACCCTATATAAATTTTTTTTAAAATGCAATAAGTGATTTTCAAACTACATAAATAGTCAATGAAAACGACATATGCGACAATGTTGTCGCACTTTTATTAAATTTTTAGTGAACGATCAAATCTTACCAAAAATAGAACAACCATAATGAAGTATCAAATTATAAGGTATTCATTTAAACAAATGTTATAAATTTCAAACCTTTTAATTAAAATGAGTTCCTACAACATAATCTAATACGTAGAAAATTAACATCTTTACTGTCACTTTGTATTATCTCTATGATAGAATCAATTGTTTTTCAATTTTAAATTTTTACTCATAGATCGTATTGGGGCATTATTTTCGATAAATAATAAATTAAATTGATTAAAAAGTCAAACCTCTTGTATGTATTAGTTTTTGTTGATTGTAAATGATTAAAATTTTATGTCAAATAATAATACATTGCATCAACTGTACTAACTAAAAATAAATCTAAAAAAGTTTAAAATGAAGGTTGGCGTTGACCGTTTGACGTTTCTTGATATTTTATACCCATTGTCATTATTGTCATTATCAATTGTTATTTATGTGTACAAGAATACATATTTCTTCTGTCATATCTACGTTAAGTACATTGTGTTAGTTTTGGTAGAGCTTTTGTTACTTTCGTTCAAAATGCCACATCAGTTTTCGGCCACAGAATATGCAGACATAATATTTGTTTATGGATTCTGTAATGGGAATGGTAGGGCTGCTAGTAGAGAATATCGCAGGAGATTTCCTAATCGTCGAACTCCCAGTCATCCAACATTTGGGTCAGTTTTTAATTATTTTCGAGAAAATGGCACTTTTCCTAGTGGAACAACAGAGCGACATGTAGATGAAGCGCAGGAAGATTCATTATGGACGTCGTTACTATGAACCCTACAATAAGCACTAGACAAGTAAGTCGAGAACTCAATGTTACTCAATCAAAAGTAAGTAGAGTCTTACAAAAAAATAATCTATACCCATATCACATTCAAATGGTTTAGCGACTACATGCTGGAGATGAGATCGATAGGTTGGAATTTTGTAGATGGATTAACAATAATCGACCAACGCTATACAGGACACTATTTACAGATGAAGCCCAATTTACCAGAGACGGGATAAATAATTCACGAAATTCACATGTGTGGGCAGAAGAAAATCCCCATGCTATTCGAGAACGTCGTTCTCAGTTAAGGTTTTCGGTTAACGTGTGGATTGGTGTCATAAATAACCAATTAGTAGGTCCTCACTTTTTTGATGGTCCTTTAACAGGGCAGGTCTATTTGAACTTTCTACAAAATATTTTGCCGAATTTGCTTGCCAACGCGAACGTTGCTATCCGAGGGATGTATTTTCAGCATGATGGGGCACCCCCACACTTTTTACTGGCAGTGAGACAACATCTCAATAATGTTTATGGCAACAGGTGGATAGGACGTGCAGGTCCTATTTCGTGGCCTTCAAGATCCCCTGATTTCAATCCCGTTGATTACCATATTTGGGGACGATTGAAGCAACTAGTTTACGCAGTGAATATTAATAACCGACAACAATTAATTGATAGAATTATACATTGTTGTAATACTATTAGAAACGATCCCCAGAGAATCCGTAATTCAATACGTCAATTAACAATTCTGCCACAAAAATGTGTACAGGCTGCAGGGTTCCATTTCGAAAATCTATTTTGAATTATTTTTATTATGTTACCATTATTGTATCTTTTCCAGTTCTAATTTATGGGTTTATCATAACTATGTACATATTTTTAGTTTTTTTTTTTAAATTGCTCCTCGTTATTGTTAGTAGTTACTGTTTTTTGTTGTGCAGTGACTCAGTTTATCATTTCAATTAAAATGTTTGAAATTTATAACATTTGTTTAAATTAATTACCTTATAATTTGATACTTCATTTTGGTTGTTCTATTTTTGGTAAGATTTGATCGTTCACTAAAAATTTAATAAAAGTGTGACAACATTGTCGCATATGTCGTTTTCATTGGCTATTTATGTAGTTTGAAAATCACTTATTGCATTTAAAAAAAAATATATACAGGGTGTAATATTTAATACGAATCCCTAAATTAATTTTTCCAAAGCCAGTCCTGGAATTTTTTAGTTTAGCTAATACCAGTCGAATGCTTGATAGTAGCGTACTGTATCATGCAAAAATTAAAAAAATCAAATGAGCCGTATAAACACTACAGTAAAATGAAATAAATGGTCAATTACACAAATCACCCTGTTAATTAATAAAGAAGAGGAGTTGACATTTTTTAGTGGCCACATGATATGCTCCCTGAGGGACTCTACATATGGTAGAAGTATGTAAAGTTCCTCATGACTCACCCTGTATAAAGTTGCATGAGGTATTCTGACGTCATTGATCAACGACGTATTCGTGTTCAGCGACCTCGAAAACCCCCCGAGTAATGACGACTTATTTAGAATGAAATTAACATGAAACTCAGGAGACGAGATCCACCCTGAGCACTAGGTAACTCGAGGATCATCATCGTATCATATTCGCATTTAGCATCCTCGAAACCCCCGAGAAATGACTGTCGACTAATTTAGAATGAAATTAAAATGAAACTCGAGAAGACGAGGTCCATCTTGGGCATCAGCTAGCTCGAGAACCCCCGAGTAACAAAATTGCAACAACATTCCTTTCGATATTTTCCGAGTTACAAATTTTTCATTATCTATGCACTTTGGAAATGTGCACAAAATGCAATTTTCATTTTATCACCATGAATTTTGCTCACAAAACTTCCTAGACCTTCCAGAATCGAATAGTGGCATAGCCATTCATCGCAAAATTGGTAGGTTTAGTGCTTTTTGGTGCTTCATTGCCTCGCCTATAATTTTATGCTCAATCAATCAACTCAATAATAAACATATTTAAATTAAAATTGTGGTTTATTGTCAGTAAAAATAGCAAATTGTAATTTGTCTTTTCTTCGGTTTTGTTACATGAGTTTTTGATAACTGACAAGTCAACAACGCAAGCATACGATTGCATTGATCTCATGCCTATTCCACCCCTATACCAAAAAATAGGTCATCGCTCTGAATAGTGAGTATTTTTCTTCCAAATTCTGTTCTTATGGTTGTTAGGCTGTCTTATCCAAGGCGCCGCATAGAGTGGTATTTTACATAAAAAGCTGGCCAAAAATGGAAATTTCAAAAACTAGTATTTCGGGTCAATTGTTTTCCTTACACCAAGTAGCTGTATGTGACGTCATTTGGAACCACCCCCCAACCCAAATAGTTTAGTTGTTAGATTTTACTACATTTTTTTGTACAATTTCCGATTTTTTTATTTTTACATTTCAAGTAATTTTTGTGAAGAGACAGTTACGGATATGCTAAAGAAATATGCATTTTTTAAATTTAATATTAAATAACAAATTTATAAATCAGCTTGTACTACTCGCAGTGTTTTCACTTTTATTTTATTTTGTGAAAAGTCATGAAAACTTTGAAAACTGTTTATAAAAGTCGATAATCTAATCTTGATTATGAAATATTTCTTATGCAGTATCGATGAGTAGAGGGTAACTAAAAACATTCGTTTATATTGAAAATCATACAAAAAACTGGATTAATTTTTATTGAAATTCTAGAAGGCTAGGATTTAAACAAAATGTTTAATATGGAGAAAGTACTTACCTTCCTCCGGTCTATCTATAACTGCTCATTTCAAAAAAAAATTTTTTGGTAAGGCTACTTTGTGACGAGGTGGTGCCAAAAGACGTCATATACAGCTACCTGGTTTAGGAACAAGAATCTGCTCGAAATGCTAGTTTTTGAAATTTACATTTTTGGCAGCTTTTTATGTAATATACCACTCTGTGTGCCGGCTCACATTTTGTACTCACACTTTATTTTATGAACAATTCTTGTCACAACAATAGGTTTAAACGCATTTTTACCTGTTATTACACTTGCAATCAGAAGCTTTTGTAAATGATAACACAGGCCGACGAAAAATTTTTTTGTGAAAACTTTTTTTACTTTAATAGCTGATTTTTATTGATTTTTATGTGCTGAATCCAAATCTGGCCTTAGTTTTTTTGTATCACCCATAGTTTTTCTGCAATTTGGGTTTTTATGTAGTATACATTTTTATGTAGTTTCTTATGTAGTATAAATACGGTATATGGTGAAATTAATGAAACACTATGTTACATCATAATCATGAATATATTATTACAATAGGTTACTTGAAACAGTTATACATATGATATAATACAGGTTCCATTAGTCATCTGGGATTGGTTTGTATTTTCTTTCCCTCTTTTCTTTGAAACTTCTTGTGTAGCTTTTTCTACGATGAGTCGCCTGCTGAACTTCTCTGTGAAGTGACCAACAGTAGTCCCCCATCATGTTAGTGTTCCAGCGGCCCTGATAGCGTTTTTCCATCAGTTTAATGTCCTGGTGAAAACGCTCTCCTTGCTCCTCACTTACATCGCCCAAGTTTTCCGGGAAGTAATCAAGATGACTGTTCAGGAAGTGAACTTTCAGGCTCATCAAACATCCTAACTTTTTAAAGTTCTTTAACATGTTAGCAACAATAGCAACATATTCTGGATCTTTTTTATTCCCCAAGAACTTGGTAACCACTTGCTTGAATGACACCCATGCTTCTTTCTCATTTGAGGTCATTGTCGATTCAAAGTTAAGGTCTAACATCATTTTTCTAATGTCTGGTCCGACAAAGACGCCTTCTTTCAGTTTAGCTTCTGAGAGGTGTGGAAACTTTAGGCAGAGATACATAAAACATGGCCCATCTTTAGGCAAAGCCTTCACAAACTGTTTCATGAGGCCTAACTTTATGTGAAGAGGTGGTAGGAGCACTTTTTTTGGATCTACGAGGTTTTTGCGAAGAATGTTCTTTTCACCTGGTTTTAAAGATTCCCTAGCAGGCCAGTTCTTTTTGCACCAATGTTGATCTCTAGCCCTACTGTCCCATTCACACAAGAAACATGGAAACTTGGTAAAACCACCTTGTTGACCAAGTAGCATACATGTTACTTTTAAATCACCACATATCATCCAACCATGATCACAATAGCCTATTTTATTCAGCACTATTTCTAGGTTTTCATAGCTTTCTTTCATGTGTACAGAATGACCAACAGGTATAGATGCGTACTGGTTTCCATTGTGTAATAAAACAGCCTTTAAACTTCTTTTGGATGAGTCAATGAACAGCCTCCAGTCTTCCTTTTTGTACTCAACACCAAATTCATTCATCAGACCTGGAATGTCTGTACAGTACACCAAATCACCATCTTGTTCAAAAAATTTTGAAAATTGTTGCTCTCTCTTTCTATACACATAAATGCTGGTTCCAGCACCCAACAAGTTCTTTTCTTTTAGTCTAGAGCCAAGCAATTCAGCTTTTTCTTTAGTTAAGCCTAGATCCCTAACCAAGTCATTAAGTTCAATCTGAGTAAACAATTTAGGCTCTACATTTTCTGTAATACATCGAAATTCTTCATCATCTTGTTCACCTAACTCAGATTCTACATCATAAGATGGTTCAGTTTGAATGGAATCCAAATCATCTGGAGGTTCAGGGACCGGCATATCTTGACCGTGTTTCACTGGTCGGATGGCAGACATAAGGTTAGGGTAGCTTATTACCTTCTTATTTTTTGAGTTGTGACCAGTTACATCAACACTACAAAAGTAACAATCATCAGAATGATTTCTTTGCTCTCTCCATATCATAGGAACTGCAAATTTGAAGGATTTTTTCTCCTTTTTTGACCATTTTCTTAGATCTTCAACACATACATAACATACCTTATGCGGCGCCCAAGATTTATCCTGATCGCCAAGTAAAGTTCCAAAGTATGATCGATAAACCTTTTTCACAAAGTCCGTAATGTTTCTTTGGTGTTTTTTAATCACAAACTCACCACAAATATAACAAAAACTGTCAACAGAGTTTTTACAACCGCGGTTAGACATTGTGTTGAGCACGTGTACAAAAACCGTGAAAGTGAGGTTAGATTGACAGTAAACAAACATCAGCTGTTAACGTTCAAATGGAATCTACCTTTTTTGATCTTTTAGTATGTTTCAGCAGTGCTACCAACACATTTTAAGTCCATTACCTCTACTTTTTTGATTATATTTAAACTATTATAGTATATGTTAAATTCTGTAGAAATCGCTTAATTAAAAAAATGTTACTACAAAATGTGAAGAAATTGTGGGTGATACAGCTTTGTAAGCATCATATTTGGATTCAGCGACCTGAAAGACATTAGAATAGGGTATTTTTAGTGAAAAAGTTTTTTCATCGTTCTTCTTCTTCTTCACATGCCATACACCAAAGTGCGTAGGCGACTATCTCATTACTAGAATTCTGTTCTTGGCGGCGTGACACAGCTCGCCTGTATTGTGTATTCCTGTCCATTCTTTAATATTTCTTAACCAGGATAATTGTTTGCGGCCGGCTCCTCTCCTACCTTCGATCTTCCCTTGTAGGATTAACTGAGGTATTTCATATTTTGCTCCTCTCAATATGTGCCCAAGGTAACCAATCTTGCGTTTTTTAATTAATTTAAAGAGTTCTCTTTCCACGCCGGCTCTCTTAAGGACGTCATCGTTTCGAACTCTATCCACCCAAGGTATGCGCATCATTCTTCTTAATGACCACATTTCAAATGCTTCAAGTTTGTTGATAGATGTTTTTTTCAAAGTCCACGTTTCCATGCCATAAAGCAAGATGGACCATATGTAGCACTTGACCATTCTGTAGCGTATTTCGAAATGTAGGTTTTGATTACATAGAAGCGGTCTGAATTTTACAAAAGCTTGTCTTGCCATTTGTATTCGGGTTTTTATCTCTTGTTGTGGATCCGATTGGTCATTGATTGTGGTGCCAAGGTATTTAAAAGTTTTCACGCGTTTTATGCGATCGTCACCTATGCATATTATCGGGTTTTCTGGAGGGTTTCTGCTAATGACCATATATTTCGTTTTCAAAATGTTGATTTTGAGGCCATATTTTTTACCTATGCTATTCACCCTATCAAGTAATAACTGCTGATCTTCCAATTTATCAGTTATAATCACTGTGTCGTCCGCATAGCGTAGGTTGCTAATTGGTATGCCGTTCACCTTAATGCCTAATTCCGTGTCTTCTAATGCTTCCGCAAATATATTTTCAACATATAAATTAAAAAGCATCGGAGAGAGTATGCAGCCTTGGCGGACACCTTTCCGGATTTCAAATTCATCCGTATATTGGTCTTGATCAATCCTCACCTTTGCCATTTGGTTCCAGTATAGATTCTGAATAATTCTGATCTCCTTCTGGTCAATGTTGGCCCTATGTAGTAGTTCCATCATGATATCATGTTTAACATTGTCAAATGCCTTCTCGTAGTCGATGAAGGTGAGGTAGACATCTTTTCGTTGATCTAAACAGTTTTGTATTAAAGTGTTCAAACATAAAATTGCCTCTCTTGTTCCTAGTCCTCCCTTAAAACCGAATTGTGTTGACCCGCTAAGTTCTTCTAGTATCTTATACATTCTTGAGTGTAATATCCTAAGAAAGAGTTTCAGCAAGTGACTCATTAAACTGATTAATCGGTGTTCATTGCATTTTGTGGCATTAGCTGTTTTTGGGATCATCACAAAGGATGACTGCAGCCATTCTCGCGGAATGTAACCAGTATCATAAATTCTATTCAACAGCTTTACCAAGATTTCGATATTCTCCTCGTCTAGTAGTTTTATTGCTTCTATATTAATTTCATCTGGACCTGTTGCTTTATGCATCTTTGTGGTTCTAACTGCATATTCTATTTCACTTCGCATTATTGATGGCCCTGATAAGTTTTCGGAAGGAAGTTTGCGCGTTGGTTGTGTTGGTCTTTCGTCATTAAAAAGTCTTCTTTCCACGCCATTGCTATCTCCTCTTCTGACTCTATGTATTCGTTTCTGTCGTTCCGTATTCTTGTTCTGTGGTGGCTTTTGTGTATATTCGATATTTCTTTAATCTTCTTATGTAGTCCAAAACTATCTCCTTTTTCCTGCAATTGTTCTATTTCGTTGCACCTTTCCACCATCCAACGTTCTTTTGCTTTCTTAATTTTCTGGCGAATTTCTTTGTGTATCTGTTTGTATTTGTCTTGATTACGTTGTTGTTTATGTTGCCTTCGCTTTTCCATTAGATCCATAATTTCGTCCGTCATCCATTCGTTATGCTTTCTCTTCCTGATCTGTGTTTTAACTTCCCTGTTTACTGCCAGAATCGTTCCTTTAATATCATTGACCATCTCTTCGATATCATCATTTTGTTCTATTATTCGCATTCTTTCATTAATTTGATTTGCATAACTCTTCTTCAGATTTTCGTCTCTCATCAGTTCTCTTGTATTTATAGGCGTGCTGGTGTTTGTATTTGTTCTCCTAATTTTTGCTAGTTTTAACCTCACATCTGCTATTAGCGGATTATGATCGGATGCAATATCAGCACCTGGATCATCCTGGATCATCGTTGGCCTGTGTAATTAAAGCTAAACTTAAAATTAACAATTTGCAACACGTAAACACGTTATCAATACATCACGTACAGCATTTATATAAAATCCAATTTCTTAGTGCCTAATTAGCACAGTTATTTACAATTTGCACACATAAGTAATTAAAATTATTAAAATCGAATTCTAAATTACAATTTCTACAATAACTAGAGCTGACTAACCTGGGAACTCTAGATTTTACTTCAGTTTGTGACCAAAAACAAGAGTTCTATATAATTAGCTTTTCGATTGTAGCTGTAACTCAAAAACAATTTTTAATGAGTTATTATTTTGTTCTCTTTGTAAATTTTAATCAAGTAAGTGCATTCTAAACGGTGGTCCATAAAACGTCATATTTTCGCCTTACCTTGTAAATGTTTATTGTATTTCTCGAGCTTAGATAACTGAATGCTATCCATCACTGTCACAGCTTGTACCGCGAACGTATTCCGTTTTTTTGTTTTTATTTTTCAACATCGCGTACAAAAGTTAAGTAAATAAACATCTCTTTGAAATGTTTTGTGTGAACCATGAACGACTTTACAACCTTGGATTAAAGTTTTATCTTTTTGCCCATTCGTTAATATTCTGAACTTCATACTTGTGTAAAACCAGGACAAAGGTATTACCATTTGATGTCGAAAATACCTGCAACTAAATTGCCAGCAATTTAATGAATCTGCTAAAAAGGGCAACGGTTTAGCTACATTTGAAAATCTAAAAAAGTATTTGCCGAATATTGTACGTTAATGACTTTTTTTATTCGAAACACGGATTAAATGGCCCTCTATCTTTTATACATTTCCATTGGATCTGTCAAAGTTCCAATTAGCTGGAAAATCTCGACGGAATCGTAGTATTCGTATCCACAATCTCGAAATTCCAATCTACTAATACAAACTTCTTGTGACAGAAATCAATGGGGACATTTTTCATTTTTGTTCATTTTAGCCTTGCCGAGATGATTAATGAAAAGATTATTTTTCAGGCTCATTGACACAAAATAGAGGTCTTTGTATAAATTTTAATAACTTGGTACTCTGATAAAGTTCCAAACGGAATTAACCGAGACTAATGTTCTGTGGAAAAATGTTAAATTATCGTTTCGTTTATTGCGCAAAAACTTTTAGATCCACACAAGACGATTTAGAGCCGCATGCCGAACATACGAGGATTGGACAAAAAATTCTGAAAGATATCAATAAAAACATTTATTTAAAACAATTCATAATTAATGTCGTCACATCGTTTTTATTCGTAAAGTTTAAGTTCATGAATGAAAAACACAACAATTGTCAACTTGAAATTCTCAACCTCAAATTCCTTTGCACAAATTAGAATAGGAGGCAAAACTTCAAAGGCTTTCGGCATAAGCACCGGACTCAGACAGGGAGACCCGCTGTCCCCATTACTATTTAACCTAGCATTGGAATATGCAATGCGAAAAATCTATACCAGAGTCAAACCAGACATAACTGCCAGAGGAGCAAAGATTATTCTCGCATTTGCAGATGATGTAGATGCAGTAGCACAGACAACACTGGAAGTGGATATAGTATCGAACTTTGAAGAAGCAACACTAAGCGTAGGCCTGAAAATAAACGAAGAAAAAACTAAATACATGGTCGTATCAAAAAAGGAACGACAGCGAATAAGACAAAACATTACCATAAACGATCATAATTTTGAGGTGGTCAAAGAATTAAAATACCTAGGAGCAACAATTACCAGTGAAAACACAGGAGAACGGGAGGTTGAAATACGAATACTGGCGGGGAATAAATCATTCTTTGCCATTCAACATCTAATGAGGTCAAAGCTTCTCTCAAGGCGTGCCAAAATCCAAATGTACAAAACCATAATACGGCCAGCAATGACATATGGAAGTGAAACATGGACATTGAAAAAGAAAGAAATCAATAAGCTATTAGTATGGGAACGCAAAATCCTGCGAAATATATATGGTCCTTGCAGGGACAGTGTGACAAATGAATGGAGGAGCGGATACAACAATGAAATAGAGACTCTCTTGGGGAAAGGAAACATCGTAAGATACATAAAAGCCAATAGATTAAGATGGGCAGGCCACGTGGTACGGAGTGATGACGACAGACTGATTAGCAATGTGTTTTAGGAAAGACCAGATGGTAGAAGATCGACAGGAAGGTCTAGAAAAAGGTGGAAAGACGCAGTGAAAAAAGGTGAAAGATTTCAACTGGAACTTTAAAGAGTATTGACATTTTTTTCGAACAAGCTTTAAACGCTCGTGTCCAATTCTTAGATATTTTAAGCATCCATGATCGAGAAAATCGTTAAGGCCGGTTTATTCAGAATCTTGAGTTGTGTGAAGTTTGTTTAATGATTTTTTTTTATTATGGAGGAAACACAGAAGATTTCTTTAATTTTTTCAATTATAACGATACTACGACTGAGGAAAAAGGGGATTAAGAGGGAAAAGACAAGATGGTCAGGATAGTGGGCTTCTAAAAAGAAGCCAGTATTCCCACGTCTCGTTACTAAAAGAACTGAGAGGCGAACCAGATGACTGGCGCAATTATTTGCGAATGGACACCTCAGCCTAATTGCCAATTACTAGATTTGGTAACATCATACATATTGAAACAAGACACCTGCGTGAGAAAAGCCATTACACCCCATGAAAGACACACAGCAACTCTCAGATATCTTGCAACAGGACACAGCCTCAACGACTTGGAGTTCACTTCATAATATCCAAACCAGCGTTAAGCCAAATAATTCCTGAAACCTGTAATGCAATCTACTTGGTTTTAAAACAGAACTACTTAAAAACTTTTGTATAATTCAATAAATTCCCCGAGAAAATCGTGGATGCATTGCCGCAAATCTGACATTATTAGGCTTTTTTGGGAAAAATGAAGCGAACTGCAGTGGAGAGCTAATCCTCAATTGAGTCTCGGACGACTTGTCTGAACATGTATTTTCACGTAACGTTTTATCCTGTCAGTTCTCGCAAAACTATGCTTCTCCCATCATTTCTGCGATCTGACCTTGGATTTCATTTCGATTCGACAAGATGTACGTTTTGCTGTTTACATGCCACGTTTTAATGTATAGGATTTGTCCTATCCAACAAAACCTACAATAAGATTTAGCGTGAAAACTGGCCTTTAGTTTTAGTCACTGTATTAAAAGAAACGACATGTTTAAACTTAAAGAACCAAAATGTAGCGTCTGTTTTAAACATAAATAAAAATGCTTCATTAGTGCAGACATTTGCGTGTTGTCCCAAGCGTGCAGTATTGCAAGAACTGTTTTATTTGGGGTAATTTTAAACAAAAATATTTATGTTAAATACTTCAAACAAACTTTGCGAAATAGGTCAATCTTATTAGCGCATTTTTAAGTTGAAGACGGACATGTCGAGTTTCTCTTTACACTGGAACACAGTGGCGTAACTATAGGGTGGTAGGATTGACAAAATGCCATGGGCCCCCGACACGGGAGGCTGCGAGTTCAGAATTTACTTAACGGTTTTAACAAAATTTAGTAAAAAAATATAAATTCAGTAGGTACCTAAAATTAATTAAATAGGGACGCCCTGTCCCGCATTTTGTCCCACGGGACGGGAGGGGACAGCGATTTTTCTGCGGGACGTAACTGGAGCTTAATCCCGCGGGACATCCCGCATGTCCCGTAAAACTGCACTTTTATTATTATCGGAATGGCTTGTTAATTAACGTTATATAGATATCTGCATTATATTTGCTAACGTAAAAATATTTATATAAATTTAAAAAATTTCTATTTTAATAATTAATATGGATGAAACATAATATAGATTTAGAATAACAGAAAATATTTTCGACAATTCTTTTTGATTTATTGCGATGCACGCCTGCTATGTAAAAAATTGTTTTGGTTTAGGTCTTCCTAATAAACTCCCACCCGACATTACGTTCTAAAACCTAAAATACAATCCTCAGAAATTAATTTTTTTAGTATATGCAGTTTGTCAAAAAATATGAATTTTATGAAGAGTAAAGTAGGTACCTTTATTTTTAACAATATCTACAATCGTTATTAAGGAAATTTGATTCTAGTTAAAAACTACGCTTTATATAATCTACACAAACCGCAGTTTGTACATAAATCTGCCTGTATCTGTAGAGTAGGGAGGGCGAGTTACGTTCCTACGTACTCTCGTATTAACGATAACTTTGGGCATTCACATAGGACATGCTCTACAGAGTTTCGTCTTCTCGTTCACACTTCCTACATAGAGATGTGTCTACTAGCCCCAGTGTGTAGAGGTGTTTTCTTAGTTGACAATGACCAGTTAAAAAACCAACTGTCAAGCGTAGGTTTTTCCTGGTCATTCCCAAGTACTTCTTTGATGCTGACTTTTCAAGGTTACTTAGGATTACCCTGGCAAGTCTACATACTTGCTCTTCTTCCCATCTTTTTACGGTTTGCAGGAGTGACATTTGACAATTTCCGCGATTGTTGTAGTTGACCAACCAAAAAGATCCCCAAGTCCTAAGAGTCTTAGGCCTGCTGCCTTCCTAGCAAACTCGTGTTATTATTATTATTATTATCCCAGATTTAGCCATACGGCTCACACTCCCTCTAAGGGGAAAATTTCTCATCCCAGATACCTACGGTATCAAAAGGATTGAGCTCTGGTCGGACTCTTTCCATGTTATCGAGTCCTAGGTGACTTGGTACGTCGGTGTATCTCCCAAAAATTTTCACACGCATCTGGACGTCGAAAGTAGTACAGCTTTCTGCGTGATCTTATATAGATGTTCTTTTAGACCCAGCTTTTTTATGTTTTCTAGAAGGTTCTTCGGGATGACTCCAGTAGTAGATATTATTATATATTATTATTATTCCTATCGTGTCCTTTAACCCACCTCAGGATGATGGTATTATCCGAAGCTTGAGTTAGTGACTCGTGAAACTCCATTACTAACCCTGATGTGACACATCTTCTATTCAAGGTTAGTAGCGCTTGTCTGCTATCTATGCAGATTATTATAGTTTTCTTGGCTATACCTTTTTGGGTTATTTCTTTTGCTTCTATGGAGATACCAGCCAGTTTTGTCTGAACTACGCTGGCATTTTTGCCCATACCCCACTTTCTTCTTTTGTTCAGTAATCTGGAGTATATCCCGCATCCTGAGCCTTCTTCCATTTTGGAGCCATCGGTGTATATGCAATAGACCACGTTTGTCTCCCTATACTATCTTGTTTCGATTTTGTAGAGTTTGTCAAAGAAATCCAACCAACCAAAAACAAAACCAACCAAAGTTTGACAAACTTTGGTTTAATTGAGTCGCATTACGACAACTCGACAGCTCTCCCCGCCAGAAACTAGTTCTCAATAATTGTCCCATTCCTACATCAAGGTTTGTTTATGGTGAACATATTTTATCGAGTATTGGACATTATTATTAATCAACTTAAATCGCACAACGTTAAAATGAATTAAATCTTTTCCAATTTTGAAAATTGTAAATGATACTGATCTATTAAATAAAGCATTAGAGTTTGTTTAAATATTTATAAAAGAGATGTCTTAATCATTTTCCTGGGAAATTTTTAGTTTTCGGTTCACCTTCATAGATGAAATAAAAAGTCAATATCTGTTGACGTCTGACAAGAACTTGCTGATTTATTAATAATATAGAATCATTTTATGTCATGCAGCTGAAAGATAATTTTCGAATCTAAAATCAATAAAATCCTATTTAAGAAAGTCTATAGGACAAAACATGCTTCTTAACTTGGCTATGCTGTCTACTTAAAATTCTATGGCCCGATCTTTAAACTTTGATGATGTCATTCCTACTTTTACGAAATAGAAAGTTCACATTAAAAAATTGTATTTACAAATATCTTGTTAACATTAAACTATTATACTAAAATAACTTAACTAACTTAAACTCACTAACATTAGACTATAAATATACTGCGCGTCAAAGAAAACGGGCCAATCAAAAAATTTAAGAAATTTTAATTTTTTTCTTCATCATCATTATTATCATCCAGCCTTCATTTGTCACGTCCACTTATTATAGGCCTCCCTTAAAATCCTCCATTCTTTACGATTTTGTGCTGTTTGTTGCCAATTTTTGGTGATACGCCTGGTGTCGTCAGTCCAACGTGTAGGTGGTCTTTCTCTACTACGTTTGTCTGTTCTTGGTCTCCAATTTGTAATTTTGCTCGTCCATCGTGAGTCCTGCATTCTCGCTACATGACCTGCATAGTTCCATTTCAGTTCTGCTATGCGTTCCACAACATCAGCAATACTCGTCTTTCTTCGCATATTTTCGTTTCTTATTTGGTTCCGCAACGTCACTCCCAGCATAGACCGTAAGACGTTCCATTGTTCCATTCAGGGATTGAAGACAAATCTCACGATTCACGTCTTATATCTTACGATTTTTAAAATTTTTAGGATGTTGCTAAATTTCAAGATGAATACTGCATAGCTAATAAAATGTATACCAGAAAATCAGCATTTGTTTAAGTGCTCTTAGACTGTCACCTTGAATCCTTGAAATATTTATAAATCGACTGTATTTTTATATTGAAGTGCTTGCACTACTCCAATTAATATACACAAAATAATATAAACAAAGCTTAAAAGGTTCTTTATTGCTTTGAAAGTGTAAATATCGGTCCATAAACAACTGAACAACATCTTTAATAAATATCAAAAATAGACGGAATTTTGTATTAGTTAAAGGATCAACAGACCTAGTAAAAACATATTGATTTAAGTGTGTTTGAGGTATGAAACAAATCGGCAATTTCATATAACAATGACTTGTATTTCATCTTCAATAACTTTGAAATCCTAAAAGTCCCGATAAAATGTTAAATCCTCAGAAAACAAAATTAGATTTATATATATACATATATATATATATATATATATATATATATATATATATATATATACAAGGTGGTCCAGAATTATGTACATTAATTTCTAGAGCTCATAGTACGTCCAAACATAAGGGTACTTCTTTATGTACACTTTTTTATAAAACTGAATAATAAGGAAGATACAACCCTTTAAAGGGGTGAATTGAAATCCTTATTTTTTCAAATATCTTCCAAACGGTTTTGAATACGGAGTTCATATTTTGGGAGTGATTATAAGACATTAGGATAATTAATTTCATGTCACCACCTACCACATCCTATATTAATACAGGGTAGTTTTGGAGGGTAAGTGGGGGTTATTGCGTCACATGTTTTTTATTTTTACATATTAAATAAGAAAAAACTAAAATGGATACAATATTGCTGTTCTCAGAGATTTATTAAAATTAAATTACATTGTGACGATTTTTCTTGGGGAGTCATCCAATGAAATTTGCCACGGGCCTTAGATGGTATGGATACGCCACTGCTGAAAGACCTTTGTTATGTACAGTTTTAAAACGTTTACTTATTTCTGAATTTCATGATGGTTCGTAGATTCCGAGTATGTTTTATTTAAACTAATATTTAAATAAATATGTCTTGTATGAACATCATGTATACATTTTGATCGTTATATGGAAAAACGCTTTTGATATTAAACGTGTCGGCGATAAAAATGATGACATGGTCATTTTTTGCGCCATAAAAAATCAAGACTACTAATAGAACGTCATTATCTTGAATCCTCGAAACGACAACTGGCATTAAATTCTTCACCAGTTATTTCGTTTGACGACCTATCACGATTTTAGAGTTTCTATCGAACGCAGCATCACAATTTTGTTTTATAACTGCGATCAACGGTTTTTATTTATACACGTAATGATGTTAGGTGGTTGTAATGGGCCTTATCTTAATGTAGGGCTTTCCTGGAGGTGTATAGGACGGAATTCGATGCTTTCCGTATCTAAACGACGCGACGATGGAATAGCGTTCATTACAGAGTCATCATTGTAGACTTTTTTTATGTTAGATTCGGCTTAAAAAATAATTCAGAAATATTTAATGAGCCATTCAATTAAAAATCTACGGGTGTAGTTAGTAAATCTATTTGTGTGCCATTTTTGAACATAAGCATCCTCCCTTTTTTCCACTGACACCTGATCTTTGTGACTGTACCTCGATCTCATCTATAATGCGTGTTCCTCTTTCTCTTGTCTGACACTTCTGTCACCATTATTCCATCTCTCATTCATTTTGTCACATTTTCTTCTATCTCTCATTTATAAATTCGCAGACTTTTTAGCCCTTATTCTCATATTCAGTATTCAGCATATCGGAAATGTATTAGTTTTTGTCCATTTATGTTAATACCTTGTTCGTCTCTCTTGAAGTGATTCACCAAGAACTGATTGTACCGACAGTTTTGGTGTTGATATTGTGTCTCCCTATCATAACTCCACATCTCAATTTTACTGTTACCGGTCCTCTGCACAGTTTTATTCTAATTGACCTATTTCTAAATGCTCTCTATACGATCTGAATATTATGAATATAGTTAACTTTTTCCATTGGGAACCATTATTATTCCACACTTTTTCTCTCTGACTTCACTTTTGTAGTCAAGAGAGAGATACAGTTGGAGAGAATTTCTTGTTCTTCAAATTTACTTTAATATTATCAATAAACTATCAAAATAATTTAAAAGCAAATGTGCACTAGTTATTTAAAAATGTTTTATGGCCAAATTTTGACCTCCGTCCATAGTCTGAGTTCCAATGCCTAAAATGGTACAAAATATATTTTCCTAAACAAATGTTTCCATTGCCTTCATTTTTTTTTTCAAGAGAGAGCTACATCTCAACCTCATATATTTTTAGGTAAATTATCAGATGATTTAATAGATTAGTTGTTCTTCGTAGTAGCACTTCCCTGCCGAGATCTGAAATTGGGGGGCTAGACATTAGAGATAAAATAGAATCATAAAATATCCTTGAACGTAAATTTGATTGAATCATACTCATACCTGCTGTCTTACAAAAATCATTGGTGATGGGTGTTGCAACTAACTATTTTTAATATGCTTGCAATTTGAATTTTTCGTAATATTCAGCGAATCGTGAAAAAAATTATGACGCAACACTTGTTAAAGTATTCTGAATAATAAACGGTAAATCCGCTAAGCAAAAGTTAAAAGTGAATTTGTGTATATTGCAAATTGTTTGCCAAAATATCGAGTGAAATCTCAAATGATAAATTGAAGATCAATTTATATATACAAGTAAATAAAGAGCAACAACGGTACATGCCATAAAACTAATAGGCTACAAGCCCATGGCAGATTTTTAGGGGGTCATTTAACCCAGCATGAGTCACATATAAAACTATACTACAATATGTAATAACCTAAGAAACTATGCCGTCAATTGTTATCGGTATAATAGGTGAGTCACAGGTAAGATAAACTTATCACTCAAAGGGGAGGGACTTACCGTACAAAAATATTGGTACCAGGAGCAGGGAAAGTTTTTTATATTCGGAAAACTTTTTCCCCATTCAGACACAAAGTTTCGGATCGGTATATAGATTCATTTTTTTGCAAATTCGTACATTCAGACTTGAACATAAGTGAGAAATCTAAGGCGCAACCCCTAAGCATTGAGTATCGATAAGAATTCGCGGCTTAGTTTCTAAAGTTGTTGTTACATATGCTAGTATTGATTTATATGTGATCCATGTTGGGTCAAATGACCCGCTAAAAGTCCCATGGGTTTGTAGTCTATTGTCTAGACTACACTATCTGCGATGATGGTTGATCGTGTGATCGTCTATGATTGCCACAATCATCCTGCAAGCGTCTAGACAATCATCCGTAATAGTATGTCGAACCACAAGCATCAAGGAACTTTGATGTGTCTCCGAAAAACCGACAATCCACGGGTTGTAGGCGATCATAGACAATGATGGGCATGTATAGCCGAATATGCCCTTTACACAATCATGCTCGCGCTTACTTGTTTGTAATCGCCGATTATGAAGAGTAGCCATATAAGTTTTTGATAAAATCAAGTATAAAGGTTTTATTCAAATCCAGAAATACCAAATATGTATTAAAAATAGTAACAATTGTACTATTAAGAAATATATCTCTTCTCTTCTTAGATTATTTAAAAAAATTGAAATTAAAACTAATTATTTCCAGAAAAAAACAATATACCTATACCCAAAAAAATGTGGCCACCTTTATTATATAAAAAACTGTAAAATGGGTATTTTATTAACATGCTGAAGATTAAAAAAACTAAGTAAGAACAAACAAATTATTTATTATAAAAATGATTTGTCTTCTTTTCAAAGAACTTCAATTTTCCTTCTCAAGGTCGGTAAAGTCGTCAAAATGCTCTGTCTCATCTTCTGCAGTATTATCCATGCCTGTGTTTCGTACTCTTAAGGATGGTTGTAAAAATAAAGTTCAGCAATGGAGATTAACCGATTATGATGCTCCTGTGTTAAAAAAGGTTCACTTTTCACCCCTGCTTGCTGAACTACTGGAAGAAAGATTGACACCAACTGTACTTCAAAATGCATTTCGAAAATATGGTCTTGTTCCTTGGAATCCAAATGCTGTTAACCTAATAAACACTGAGTTACATGAATCTGATATACCCAACCATTGCAACGGCAAGTCAAAAAATCAAAGTGTGAAAAGTTGGTCTAAAGTTCTTAGAAGATAATATTGATAAGGAGAAAATTGCAATATTTAAAAATAGAGATGAATGTGATGGAGACATACGTGATCATTCTTTATTTTATTTTTTTAGAGAAAAAATGTCTGAATTAAACGTTCTTAAATCCCAAATAATAAAAAATCGAGATTTAAAAACCAAAAATCCAAACGAAAATTTGA
Source organism: Diabrotica undecimpunctata (assembly GCF_040954645.1). NCBI lineage: Eukaryota > Metazoa > Arthropoda > Insecta > Coleoptera > Chrysomelidae > Diabrotica > Diabrotica undecimpunctata. Next base: position 42,279,193 of record NC_092812.1, read on the forward strand.
GGGAAGAAACTGAAGTACCTTCTGAATCTAATGTTCCTCTAGAGGAGCCAAATATTGCTAATAAGAGGGAAGAAACTGAAGTACCTTATGAATCTAATGTTCTTCTGGAGGAGCCAAATATTGGTAATGAGTTATTTAAAGCACCCTCATCTCCTGTTAACTTACCAACTAAAACAACAAAACATTTTACACCAGAAAGAAGTCAAACAGAAGCCCTACAATTGAGACAACTGTCGACATCATCATATGTGGTTCCATCTCCATTTAAAAGAGCTCTATTTTGGGCTGAGCCCAAACAGTCAAAGCAATTAAAAAGAGCTAAGAAAGAAAAAGTACCTTCAGTTATTACTGCAAAACAATGGCAAAAATATCACGAGAAAAAGCAAATGGAAAAAACAGTACAAGAGGAAAATAAAAACTAAGGGCGGAGGAAAGAAAACGAAAGAAAGAAGAACGAGAAAAAATAAAAAAGAAAAAGAAGAAAAAGTGCAACTAGGAAATAAAAGAAAAACGCACAAAAGAAAAGTATTTATTTCTTCAGATTCAGAGACTTGTGAAGAATGGCAAGAGTCTGGTGATAGCCTTGATGATATTAGTTTTGTGTGGAATGGTACAAACAATATTACATAAAAAGATAAAGTGTGTGACACAGAAAAAGATACAAATTTAGATTTTAAAATTGAAGAACACAATACAGACTCGACGACTGAAAATATACCTAACAATGGACAAAACTCCACACAAGTGTATAAAGAAGGTGATTACATTCTTGTGTCATTTCCAGGTAAAAAGAAGAAATATAAATTTGTGTATGTGTGTGTGTTATACAAGAAGTGTGCAACAATGATGAAGTTGAAATTGTAGGTATGACTGCTTGTGATGAAACATAAACCGTATTTAAGTTGAATGAGGACATACGTTTCATTAATTTTTCCCAAATCCTTGAGAAGTTGGAATTTCCCAATATAACTTGTGCTGGAGATCTTAAAATATGAATTTAAGAAAAAGCTTGAAAAGCTAAAAAAAGTTGATGGATAGTTAAAATATCGTCAATTACTGGATCCTGTAGGTTAGGGTGTCCCGTCTTTGCATAAAAAAATTTTTTTTGAGCTACACTGTCGCAAGAGATATCCAAATTTGCGTAATTTTCCAGAGATTATGAAAAATGTAAAATAAATACGATAGCATGTCACCTTCAGGGCTCTACTAGACTTTAAAGTTTTGTAAATTTTACGTTTGTACAGACCTAAATCATATACTTCAAATAATACACAAATTAAATTTAAAAGATATTTTAATATTAAAATTAATGAAAAAGGTTCAAAACAACTTAACAAACAAAATAGATCCTATATTTGATGAAAAAAACTTAAAAATTTGAACTTATTTTTGTGTCCAAAATTTGGCATTTGCTTGACATATTTCATATAGATATTTTTGATCTGTACTTAATTGATTGACCACATTTTTTGGCAAGTCAGGCAAATTACCATTCACAGCACAAAAAGTCACGGTGGGTTTATTTTCATAAGCAACTAACTGTTTTCCAATAGGTCCGGAGTATTCTCTAGGACCCGAAGCAGAACCATCTATGGTCAGGAACAAGTGACGAAACGGTAACTAATTGGCATGAAGCAAACAAACGCACCATTGTAACGGTCTATTCAAATACTCCTCTAAATATTGAATCACACCACCCTTCCAGCCAATATTAGTTGCAGTTCCATCACATCCAACGCAAATTGCATCATCTAAATTCAAACTGTGACCCTCAAAAAAAGTTGTGATCGAAGTTAAAATTCCATTTGCAGTGCCACGACTAGGCAGTGTATGTCCCAAATAAATTGATCTGGGTTCTAATAACAATGAGATGTGTTCTTCCAAAATCTCTTTGCGATGGTAAGGATTCCCCATTTTCTCATTTATCGGGGTCTTGTCCTTTCGTCCATCAAAGTAAATGCTATTTACAACAATACCTGCAACATCTTTTGAAGCATCTCTTCGGGTTTTGCATACAGCTCTGTGGATTTTGTTTTATCACTAACCAGTGTCAGATCTTCGGTAGAAACCAAACCCACGTCAACCAAAACTGCAGAAGCAACAGCAGCAGCAGATCGCATCGATAAACTGTATCTATCACTGACTGTATTATTTTAAACTGAATGTTTAAAATTAAATTTATACACTTTTCAACTTCAAAAATAATAATTTACATGAGTTTTCGCCTCGAAAATGCGTATTTTCGGATTTTTCAGATTTTAAATCGCTTAAAATACGAAGACTGTCAACTTCAGAGAAAAATAAGAAATCTTTTTTGTTTAAAATGCCACAAAAACCCTAAAAAATATTTTCCGGTGCAAAAAAAGTTTTTGAATTTGATTAAAAAAATTGTTTAAACAATTTCTGTCGAACTCGGCACCCTTCGGATTTGTATAAAGGGGACATTTTTGAACAAGATCCACAAAGAAACCGAATCAGAAACATTTTTCCTACAATAGCGGTCTCACAACATGGACTAATCGGTAAGATAACAATTCCATTATGTTTGTATTATTATGATACACGTTTGAGGCATTAATCACATTCAATAGAAATCTCTTTATAAGCACCCTTGCTAAATTGTCTAAAACTGTTTTGGATGAGTTGGAGTCAATAATAGGGCTATTGGTTAACTATTTTTTTATTCTCGAGCTTTCAATTGTGTTTACAATTATTATCAAGAGCTAAAAAAGACAAAATACTTACAATATATATATATATATATATATATATATATATATATATATATATATATATATAGAAAATACGTTTAAAGAAAACTAAGATCTTATTGAATTCGCAAGTACATAAAGTGCCAATAAAATAGCAAATCAAATAATAACACTGTAATAGTTTTGCGGCTATTATGGACAACCATCGTAAACATTTACTCGGCTAGCTGAAACAAATGAAATGCAATTTAATATAGCTTACGCCAACAAATTAACAATTATTAGGATAGATCACTCTACAACAATTTCTTGTTAAATCACTTTTTAATTTCCGTAATCAGTAAACATCAACATTACATGTGTAACACAAAAATAAATGAAGATACGAGGTTTGTGTCATAAATTATTATCTTGACGAAACTATACGGATTTTAAGAGTGTTCAAAGTCTGTTACACCAAGAAAATATACGCTCTAGTCATTGGAAGTTTTTAGTAGACAGAAAATTAACCAATATACTAGAACACAAAAAGTGGACAATATATTTGTTTGAAGATCATAAAAGGTTTATGTCGATAAGTCAAGTGGTAATGCATAAAACATTTCAATTACCATGATCCTAGCTGATCTGGTTCTATTTGAAAGAGGAAGAACTGTCAGTGATGTCGAATAATCATCTACCAAGTTTAGAGAATCATTAAAACGTCATAGAAAAGGGCGGCAAGATAGATTTAAACAGTAATGGCTAATCTATTATACCCTTGCAAGAGTATTTTCCTTCTAGGTTTTTAAAAGAAGTCTATGCGACTGTCAAGTGTATTTTAGCAGACACTTTTCAGGAAGAGCGGGATCCATCGGTTTCCAAGTCCTTTCCAAGATGACCGGGAATTTTTAACTTGTTAATTCCCTAAAGTAAAAATTTCTCCGGTACAACACACGTCTGGGAAGCATTCCTCTATCCCCATTCCTCTAAGAGGAATATTAAAAAAACCGAACATTTACGAGTAGGGAAAAAAGCATCAAACTTAATTTTAGAGGCCCATAAGATAAAAATATGTAACACATCTAAGTACCTTTGAAGCTTCATCAATAATATCAATGCGAGAAGGAAAGATGTACAAAGTAGAATAGCACACAGGAAACTTATTTAGCACACAAATGCTAAACTCTTGCTGTAGCATCATATAAACGACGCAATAACAGAGCCAATCGTAACGTATAATGCAGAATCTTGGATCATGTTAAAAAGAGAAAAATAGAGTTTGAAAGGTTTCAAGAATTCAAGAACAACAGATCAGAATGTAAGGAAGACAACTACAATGGTTTGGGTATCTCGTGAGGCTGGATAATGCGTAAAGAAAATACTAACAGGTATTCTGAGAGAAAAAAGATAAAAGAAGTCCTACATCATCATAGAAAGAAAAAGCTGATTGCGCTATGACGCTATGACGAACAGAAGTATGGAAAAGGGTAATTGGAGAGATACGAAAAGAAGAGATGAGATTCATACTTGAAATAAATTCAACATTTTAACAACATTCAAAACAACAAACACATTGAGATCTATTTTATCTAAAACTAAACCTAACAGTGAACAAGAAAGAACAAATAATTGTATTTATAAAATACCTTGAGAATGAGAACATTTTTATTTAGGTGAAACATGAAGAAAACTAAATGTTAGAATAAGTGAACATCAATCTTATATCAAAAATAGAGAATTTAATAGATCTCAAATATGTAAACACGCATGCGATAATGAACATAGAGTTCACTGAAAACATTCAAGTATAATCCTGAAAGAAACAGATGGTATAAAGAGAAAAATCAAAGAAACGGCTCTAATTATATTAAATGAAACCTACTGTGTCGCAAATTTCTCGACAGAATACAGTAGTATCTGGTTACCCATATTCTTCTTCTTTTTCTTCTTATTCTTTTTATGCAGACATCACCATGCCTTCAGCAAGTTGTCGTTCCATCGTTTCAGTGGTCTTCCTACTGATCGCCTTCCTATTGGACAACAGTTTTTTGGTGTCATTCGGTTACTCTATTTGTTGTCATTCGGCTTATATTATCTTTCCATTTTACTCTTCTATTTCTTACCCAGTTCTTGATGTTCTTCACCTTGCATCTACGTCGTATATCTGTACTGTCTGTAACTACTATATCTGTACTTACTATCTGTAAGTGTTTTCATCACTACTGTTTCTAACATTCTTTTTGTCCTGTCTGTGCCAGGTCGTGTTTCTGTCGCATATGTCATTATTGGTCTGATGACTGTTTTGTAAATTCTGCCTGTCATTTTTTTTTCCAATATTTTTATTTCTCCATATTGTTTTATTCAGGCAACCTGCGGCTCTGTTTGCTTTATTTACTTGATCTTCTACTTCTGTTTTGACCTTTTTTTAGATAGATAATGTGATGCCTAGATATTTAAACTCCATCACTTGTTCTATTATCTGACCTTCCAGCTCCAATTTACCTATTAGTAAATTTGCTGTTGTAACCATGCATTTTGTCTTTTTTGGGGAAATTCACATGTTAAATTTTCTGACGGTTATATTAAATTGGTGCAGCATACGTTGTAAATCATCTTCACTTTGAAAGAGTAGTATTGCGTCGTCTGCATAGCAGGTTATTTTAAGCTGTGTTTTTCCCATTTAAGAATCTCCCCTTCTTATTCTATTGCCAGCTTCAATAGGGTCAGTTAGTTCTTCTTCTACTTTTACTTTTATTGTGTTGTGGTAGATATTTTCGATAGTTTTTATTATTCCTAGAGGTATCTCTCTTGTGTACAATAAGTGGATAAAGTCCTTTAATTTGACCCGATGAAATGTGTTCTTAGGTTCACGAAACATAGATATGCTGGTTTATTGTATTCTAATGATTTCTCTTACACTTGCCTCATTATAAATACAGCGTCGGTGTATGGTCTTCCTGACCTCAAAACTTTGTTGTTCTTCTGCTAGTATTACAATTTTATTCAATTTATTTGTTATTACTTTGGTGGTTAATTTTAGGGTTGTGTTTAATAAATTAATTCCTCTATAACTTTTCGGGTCCGATTTGTCTCCCTTTTTGAAGTGAGGTATTAGGATGGTTGATCTTCATTCTTGAGGAATTCTGTTTTGTTCTATTATTTTTTAGATTAGTTTTAATAGCTGTTTGGCCAGATCTGGTTCTCCGTACTTTAGGAGTTCGTTCGATATTCTGTCTTCTGGTGATTTTCTATTTTTTAATTTCCAAGCTCCCTTTACCTCTTCCTTCGCAATATTTATTTCTTCGTTTGTCGTCACTTCTGGTGTTGGTGATTCATTATCGTTAACTTTAGTAAACAGGGATCGAAAGTAGTCTGCTCGTATTTCCTTCTGAATGTCTTTCGTTTTTATTAGTTCGTTTATCTCTTTTCTTTGTCCTCTGATCATTCTAAATATATATTTTTGTGTTCCGTAGCAGTCGTGTTCCACCTGTTTTGAGAAGCTCTACCACTGTTTCCTTTTTATTGGTCTAACTAACTTATTCGTTTCATTTCTGATTCGTTTATAGTGGTTGTATGCATGTTGTGCTTGTTGTGTTCTGTATTGTAAAAAGGCTTTCTTTTTTTCTTCACATTTAGTCTTCACTTCTTCTCTAAACCATGGTATTTTCTTTTTTGATATGTTAGTGTTCGTTACTTTCCTTTCTTCAAGTAATTCTGTTGCTGCGTTAATTTTGTTATTTGTGAGTTTTCCCCAGCTTTCCTCGATGTTATCGTTTTCTAATATTTTATTCCCAGCGATCTTCTCTGATATCCTTTTTTTGTTTAAGTATTCCGTGGATTCCGTATTTGGTCATCCTACTTTGATTTTTCTTTGTTTTGGCGCTGCTCTCTTGGGTGTGATATCTGATGATTCTTATTTTACATAATAATAGGCTATGGTCGTTACCTACATCTGCTGAGTTGCGGCATCTTGTTTCAATTATTTTTTATGGATGTGTACCTCTGTTGGTTATAACATAATCTATCATAAATCTTTGTCCACGGGTGTTATTGAATGTATATTTGTATTGGTCTTTGTGGTCAAAAAATGTGTTGTTTATCCTAATTTCGTTATGCGTGCAAAGGTTTATCATCAGTTCTCGATTTTCCCTTTTAACATTCTCATTATGTTTTTGCTTAATTCCGAATATTACTTGATTGCATATTCGAGCGTTAAAATCTCTCAATATTATCATCTTCCCTCTGATTTGATCTACTACTTGTTGTAATTCGTATAAAACTTTTCCCTTATTATTTGAGACTTGTTATTTTTTGGGCCGTATACTCCGATGATGTTCAGGTCTTAATTCTCCATTCTTATCTTTGCTGTTACAATCATTTCTGATATGTATTGACACTCTTTGTTGTGATTTTGGTATCTTTGGTTTATTAGTAAGGCTACACCTTTTTTGGTTCTGTTTTGTTTTGCGACTTCACTGTAGATTAAAGATCAGTATGTATTCGCCTAATTTTGATTGTCTTTTCCTTTCTTTTTCTTTTGTTTCCTGTAGAGCGCAAATGTCGTATTTGTTTCTCTTTCAGCACTTAAGTTATTTCTTGGTCCCTTGAGTTGAGCAATCTGATATTCCATATAGTGATTCTCATATGGGTTTTGAATATTTTTTGCTTGTCCTTATTTCTTGCCGTGGTCGTCTTCATAGTATCAATCCGGTTCCAACGCTGTACATTGTTTCTTTGAGCAGTATTCGTTTTAACGATTGGTAGGTTGCTAATCTTGCTAGTCACCCTCCACATTTTATTCGGGTTTGGGACCAACTGTGGTAACCGCAGAGCTACTCAAACCACCCCGTAATTACCCCAAGCAGTGCTGACAAAGTTCTTCAATGTTAGTATCAACAGTCCACAATCTTTCTTCCTCTTTTTTTACGTGATTTATGGCATGAATCCAGTTATCTTTCGTTACGTTTTTTACCGAATTTATTAAAAGTTGTTCAACATCCTGCAACTTAAAAGTTGTATTTTTTCTGGCCACTTCACCTTTTACTTGAGCCCTATTAACCCTATTGGATTTAGTTTACACTGATCAGGTGGCAAACGTAATACCTTTATTCCTTTTGTTTTTACGATTTCGTCAATGACATATTTTTTCTTGTAAGATTTATGTTACCTTGCAATTCGTAATAATTCCGTTTTAAATATAGTCTGATCATACGGTATTGTTTTCGTTATAGCAAGTCAATTATATCTACATCTTTTAATGAGACCGTCGGAAACTTTTCCACTAATTTTGAGTGATAGCTGGCGTTATTGAAAACATTGGTAGAAAATTCAAAACCTGAGAAAAGTAATCCTCATAAACAGCGGAGTTCAGTTTTCTTCGTGGTCATTGTGAGTATATTTTGAAACGAATTTTCATAGCAAAAACCGATTTCTTTAAGTAATTGCCATAACTTAAAGTGAGGAAAATTATTCTCGCTTATTGCCTTTAATATTATTAATGTAGAAATCTCCTTGTTTATAGAACGAAACTTATTTTAAAATAAAATTGCGGCTTATTCCCAACAAAAATAGTAAAGTGCATTAATGTGCCACAAGGAAATAGCTTCAGAACAATATGTGTATATATCTTACGAATTAGACTTTTACATATGCATAAAAATAACCAATAATGTAACTTAAATGATTTATGACACAAACCCCGTATACTAATCTCAAAATATATTGTGCAAGCGATTGTATGTTATTCCTGTTTTGATCGACTGATATCATTTCCGTGATAGATTTTACAGTAAATCCCAATATTGTCACGAAAGTGGACAACAAACATCCCTGAACTAGAAAAAGCACTGGCGGCTGAAGAGGGGGTGTTTATTTACACATTCATGCGCAAAACTGTTTGTTTAAAAAGAGCAGTTTGTTTATATAAACTATAGAAGTAGTATTAATATCGGTCCGTTAAGAGTCAGTTATATGAAAGATTCGGCAGATGTGAGTGTCTAGATGTGAGATTGCGAATAAAACACTAGATCTAGCGAGAGATATACCAGAAGGTAAGATTTTTGAAACCAAACAATAATAGAATCATTAATTACTACATTACTACATACTACTTAATTAAAACAATATATAATTATTTTAAATATTCATGTATAACTTAACAAAACTGTTGTTGAATATCTATACCACATATTATAAAATACATTTTTTATTTGACGGAGATGATTTGATGAGTGACAAAATTAAGACAAGCAATATTTTATCTCATTTGATATAAAAAAAATTGTATAATTTCCTTTAAGAAATTTTTTTTTATTATTTTTTATATTGTCTCAAATTTTTTTAATATATATATATATATATATATATATATATATATATATATATATACACAAAACAACCACTTTGGAATAAAACGATACTATCTTCATTGTTCTATTCCTTCTGTTGTTCTTACTTTTTCTTTTGTTCTCCCTTCATATTTTTTAAATTATTCATTTTATCATTATTTTTCACCAAACTTTTGATTCCCAGTGGCTTAACCACACAATTTGAGGCCCGTGTCAAATTTATTGGATGGGACCCCAAGAAAAATCGTCACATTGTAATTTAATTTTAATAAATTACTGAGATAGTTATTCGACAGTAATATTGTGTCCATTTTAGTTAAATATCTAATTTTTAAAAGTATGTATTACATATTTATAATAAATTATTTTAATTTTATCAAGATATTTAGTAATACAATTCTTTTCTCTTGGCTTTCTGTTCCGCAAGGGTATCATAATATCTTCTAAGTTTATAAAGATCGGGCCGTAGAATTTTCAATACACATAATAGCGAAGTTCCGTAGCTTGTTGTTTCCCATTGAGTTTTTTAAATAGGTTCTTATTAATTTTGGTTTTGAAAATGATTTTTCAACACTAGCTGTCGTCACACGTATTTTAACAAATAACATTAATGCAGTACATACTTCAGAAAAGCTGCATGGCATAAATGGATTCTATATTTTTATTAAATTAGCAAGTTCTTTAATACATGTTGACTATTCTATTTCATCTCTGAGATAGACCGAAAACTTGAGAATTTCGCTGGCAAATAATTTAGATACGTCTTTTTTTAAATATTTCAACAAACTCTAGTGCTTTATTGAGTAGGTTAGTATCAAACACTGTTTGGTGTTTGGTGTTGTTATTGGTGTAATTATGTGTAGTTATTGGTTGTGTGTTGTTGGCTTGTTTCTTTAGGTGTTTATGTGTTTATGATTGTGAGCTTGGAGGTAAAGTGTGTATGTGGGTAATGATAATTAAGGATGTCATGGCCGAGGAAAGGTCCTATGAAGGAATTTCTTTGGAAGAGTGTACAGGTTGGGTTTGTTTTGTATTTTTGGATTGTATTCTGCGGTGAGGACATTTTTGTGAGAATGCGGGGTGGCCTCCATTACAGTTGGGACATTTTGGATCATATATCCAGGGGCATGCATTAGACCTATATTGTTGTCCACAGAATGGACAAATAAAGGATTTTTCTGTGCATTTGTTGCTGAGATGTCTGCTTTTGTAACATTTCGAACAGTATTTCAGTCGAACTGGAACGGAATTGCTTGATTTTGGAACCTCACAATTTAACCGTTTTCCTTCGCTTTTGATACCGTTCGAAAGTGCATCGGCGAATTTAGTTCGTGAGTTCGCGAAAACTCTTGATATAAGAGGTGGGTTGGTTTGTGGAGCTGGCAATTATGCGAACTATTTTAGTGAAAGGAAATTTATTTTCGGATAAGTTAACCTCGATGATTTTCTGGGTTTTGTGTTGTGGGTTGTGTGTTGGCTGTTTGGGTTATGTGAGTGTTGTTTTTTGAGGTGTGGCGCGTGTATATGTGGCTGTGTCTATGGGTCATGGTGTTGGTTGAGTGTGTGTTGGTGAGAGTGTGTTTTGTGTTTGTAGGGTTGTGTAGTTGCAGGGATTTTGGGGTGGAGGATCGTAATAAAGTGTATATGCTGTATGGACCGGATAGGATTGTGTTGCTCTGTATGTGTGTTTCTTTGTGTATTCTTTGGTGTGGTGAGTATTCTTGGTGCTGTGTTGTTTGTGTCTGTGTATTTTGTGGGTTTTCTCTTGGATACGGTTGTGTTATAGTGATCTGTGATGGCTTGCAGATCCTCTTCCCATTCTCTTCTGTTGGGAATAGGACCTGTCGTGTAGAGGATGGCTTGGTTTTCGGATGATTCCATTTCTAGGTTGATAGGGATATCTCCGAGGAGGTTGTGGTTATTGAGAATTCGGTAAAATTTCCTTTGGCTAGAAAACTTTTTTGGGATTAATGTGATGTAGTATTTGTGTGTGTGTTGGTGTAGGTGGAGGTTTGGTGAAGGTGTAAGTGAAGGTAGAGGTGTATTGTCGGCTGATGTGTGTTAAAAGTGTGTGTATACTATGTTTTTGATTTGTTCCGGTGTGATTGGTGATGTTTTTTGTTGTTTGTGTATGTTTTGGACAATCGGTGTGATGTCACCTCAGGATTTTGGAAGCAGAGTTCTGTCAGAGCCCGCTTCCATTCCTGTTCCGACCTTGGTTCGTGTCCATCTATAGTGATAGACACTTGTGATGTTGTGGAATGTGTTTCTGTGTCTGATTCTATGTCTGGTGGTTTTGGTGGTTCTTTTTGTTTTCGTGCTCTTGATCGTGTTCGTGGCATGTTTGTGTGGTGTGTGTACGATAGTTTTTAGAATTTTGAAGTGAAAAACCAATAACATAATAAAATTGTAGTTCTCAATCTTCTTATTAAGTGAAACAGCTTCATTTCTTTTATCTGATTTGCAATTTAACAGAATCGTTTTCGTTTTTGGACTTCAACAAACCTAACTTTTATAGTAAATAGCATCATAACGTCCTGCACATTTCGTAGTTAAAGACTCCTTTTCCTTATCAGATATTAAAACTTGATAAGATATTCCGTCTTTTGAAACTGTGGCCAAAAAATTATAAATTTGTTGAACTGTTTCAAAAGAATTTTATTAATAACCTCTCTTACTGTATTAAGTACCTACTAGATTTAAATTATGAGCAGCACAGTGCAAGTTTACCGAATTAGGTACCGAATATCTTTTATGAGTTTTTCAACTCCACTCCATATTTTTGTCATTTATGGAGTTAATAATTTGGTTAGACATTGCTTGCTTTTACTTTTAGCTTTAATAACGAGCGCCTTTGGTTTCGGAATTTCGACTGTAGATATTTTTATAATTACTTCTTTTGACGGAAAATATTTGATTTCACGTTTAGAGCTTGTACATAGTCGCTTTGAAGAGTCCTGATAGAACGAAATATGTATAAACGAATAGTGGAAGCACTATACGGAAATCGAATCTTAGCTGTATTTTGTGTATTTTTATTTACTCACATTTTGAATATAAGAAATCAGTTCGCGAAAGGTTCTTGCCCAGATGAATTTATAAGTTGTGTAATGCAAATTTAGATTCCACATGTCAGTCCATTCATGGTCTGTTTTGCTTTGAAAATTATAGAAGGCACAGATTTGGGCAATTATCTGAATTTTGGTTTTGGAATTTCGACTGTTTATTCTTAGATGGCGCTATATAGAAAGTCCTGATAGAACGAAATACGTATAATAATAATACTATACTATACTGAAATCGAATCTTAACTGTCTTTTCTGAATTTTTTGTAGTTTATAGTTCATCATATTATTGATAAAGTGCGTAAAAATTTTTCAAACGAAACCAGTAGTTAAAATTTTTTTAGTTAAATACCTTGTATCAACATTTATGGCAGGACTAGTTATATGGTGAAGATGCAATATTGTTTACACTAAAGTATGATTCAGTTTTATTTTTACTAGTACCTTGTTCTGGATATACACTGACGTCCAGTGCTGCTTCTGCCATACTGTTACGTTTAGTTCAGTCCAATTCCTCACTTTCAAAGCACTGTTCACGTGTTTTTTCTGAAGCTATTTTCTTGTGGCATTTTAAATTAATTACTATTTAAATGGGAATAAGCCACAATTAAAGGTTAAAATACGTTTATTGACGTTTCAATTTCCACTTCGGAAATCGTTCTCAAAATACAAACATTAGTAAATTAAACAAATTTTGTTTTTTGTTACTTAGTGAAAAATTCTAATAATTTAATTTTATCTGACTCATCTATATTGACAATTCAGACATACCTTATACATTTTAAAATAGACGACTTTAAAATGATATTGCCAATATTGTTGAGTTGCGTTCCTGGGACGACTTTACTTATAAGATAGTTCATTCGATTACATGAAATCAACTTTAACTTGAGAATATCCGTCAGAAAAGATCATAAAATGTAATTCGTCTTTAAAAAGACAAATACATGCCATGATGACAGTAAAATTCTCCTGTTAGTGATTCCATAGTAAATTATGAGGGAAAAAACCAGGAAAAAACCTCATAATACTATCCCGACATGGTAAGTATTTGATCGTGCATTTAGTTTACCTTCAATAAACACCAAATTCCGATTTTATATGTTTGTTATTTAAAAAAGATAAATGATGTATTCTCTATATGTTACTGACTTAACCAATACTGGTATTTTCCTTTTAATAACTTCCTCTTTCAATATGGGTAACCAGATCCTACTACATTCTGCCGAGGAATTCCCGACACAATTGGTCTCATTTAGCATAATTAGAGCCGCTTCTTTGATTTTTCTCTTTTTACCATCCGTTTCTTTTAGGACTATATTTGAATCATTCCATTGAACCCTATGTTCATTATCCCATGCGTGTTTACAGATTTGAGATCTATCAAATTCTCTATTTTTAATATAGGATTGGTGTTCACTTATTCTAACATTTAATGGTCTTGATGTTTCACCTAAATAAAAATGATCGCATTCACAAGGTATTTTATAAATGCAATTCTTTGTCCTTTCTTGTTCATTGTTAGGTTTGGTTTTGGACAAAATAGATCTTAACGTGTTTGTTGTTTTGAATGTTGTTGAAATGTTGAATTTATTTCCTATCCTTTTAAGCTTTTCCGATAATCCTTTTATGTATGGTATTGTTATTTTCCTCGTATTATTCCTTGCATATGCTGTAGGATCTCGTTCTAAGTTGTTTTGTTCTATTCAATCGATTGTTGAAAATTCCTTATTTATAAACGATAAACGATAATCATTTTTTAATAAAACAGATGTTAACAAATGTTTTTCCTCCAAGAACGAATTTTCGTTAGAACAAGTAATTTTGGCTCTATCGTATAAGGATTTAATAATTCCCTTTTTAATATTAATATTGTGATTTGATTTGAAATTTAAATATCTGTTGGTGTGTGTTGGTTTTCTATACACCTGAGTTTCGTATCCAGTATCGTTCTTAGAGATTAAAACATCCAGAAAAGGTAATGTGTTATTATATTCCTTTTCCATGGTAAATGTTATTGTCTCTTCTTTATCGTTTATCAATATAGATGAGTCAGATAAAATTAAATTATTCGAAGAATTTTTCACTAAGTAACAAAAAAAATCAAAGAAGCGGCTCTAATTATGCTAAATGAGACCAATTGTGTCGGGAATTCCTCGGCAGAATGTAGTAGGATCTGGTTACCCATATTGAAAGAGGAAGTTATTAAAAGGAAAATACCAGTATTGGTTAAGTCAGTAACATATAGAGAATACATCATTTATCTTTTTTAAATAACAAACATATAAAATCGGAATTTGGTGTTTATTGAAGGTAAACTAAATGCACGATCAAATACTTACCATGTCGGGATAGTATTATGAGGTTTTTTCCTGGTTTTTTCCCTCATAATTTACTATGGAATCACTAACAGGAGAATTTTACTGTCATCATGGCATGTATTTGTCTTTTTAAAGACGAATTACATTTTATGATCTTTTCTGACGGATATTCTCAAGTTAAAGTTGATTTCATGTAATCGAATGAACTATCTTATAAGTAAAGTCGTCCCAGGAACGCAACTCAACAATATTGGCAATATCATTTTAAAGTCGTCTATTTTAAAATGTATAAGGTATGTCTGAATTGTCAATATAGATGAGTCAGATAAAATTAAATTATTAGAATTTTTCACTAAGTAACAAAAAACAAAATTTGTTTAATTTACTAATGTTTGTATTTTGAGAACGATTTCCGAAGTGGAAATTGAAACGTCAATAAACGTATTTTAACCTTTAATTGTGGCTTATTCCCATTTAAATAGTAATTACGTGTTTTTTCATCAATAAACTCATCATTCTTAAAGTACTGGCTAATTTTTCTTCAAATCCCCATTTCGTTTTTTGCTCCCTTTCAGATATTTTTTAGAACTAGACATGTTGATATCTAATTTTCACAATTATTCTTACTTTGTAAGTCTTATCTAATGCGTAGTACATCCCTCAAAAAAATACAAATCTGTGATTCCTCTAACACCATGCGTCGCTAAACTGCCAGCGCCATGGAAAAAACTACTTTCTCTGTTAACAAAATGTGAGAATTCCCCGAGCGTCACGAACTCTCCTGTGCCACCTAAAAAATTAACCAACCAAAAGATGCATTTCAAAATTGGTTGAGTCCAACTTTAATCGATTTTAAGTACTTATATAACATTATATTTTTTACTAAATTTTTTTGAAAATGTTACGTTACTTCTGAACTCGCAGCCTCTCGGGCCAAGGTCCGTGGCATCGTTAATTCCGAAAATTATCTTCCATTCTATTTTTCAGTACTTGTCCGTATAATTTTCCCGTAATAATGACACTGATTCCCATTTTGTTAAATTATTTTTTGGTCCCTTTATATATATAATATTGTCGGAATTTAAAATTTATAAGAATTTCAGGCATTAAATTTCACACCTACTACTTACATTGATTTAAATTATCGGGCGTCCTACAATCCTAGCGAGAAGATGTAGTCCAAAGGGGCCATAAAAATTCAAGATATGCACAGAAATATACTTTTCGCTGCTAATATACGTTCGTGGTGTAAATAGTGAATTATTTATACATTGTACTTGGTATTACTAACAAACAGTGCAAATAAACATTTCTGTTTCAGCTCGATATTAATACGCTAAAACCACACAAATAATTAATATTACATTAAAATCTATTAAATTACAGTTTAGAAGCCTGTTAGCATTTGATTACTGACATTGATACGAACGTTGATAGCAGTAGATGGATCGGTTACGTATTTATCTATGTAAGTTTTTAGATTTACGAAATCAGCCATGAAAATTATTTAATAACAGTCCAGTATAAAGTAATAAATTTGGTTATTATCTTTATTTTAGACATTTTGTTTATATTTAAACGCCATGGCTGTCAATATTGCCCCTTAAACCCAATTAAACATTATTAATATATTGCTATGATACATTGTCATCTAGAGTAATTATTGTTACAATGTTCAATTTGTAACTGTTTCAGTAATTCGTATAAATTGCTCTAAAAGATTTTGTACAAGGTGTGATGGATTTTAGAGATATGGATTATTACTTTTTTCCTCTTTTCGCGCTTCCCGTGCAAGAAAGTTACGAGGAAACTAGTGTAACTAATCAATATATAAGGATACTACAGTTTTCACTGTCTTCCTCGCTCAAGCTTTTTCATTAATTTCTGTCATTCGATTGTCTTATTTTGCTTTTTGTCACTTCTATCGGAGATTGTAAATCATGAAGTATATCCTGATCATATTTACAGCTGATCTAAAGAGCTCATTCGTGGCGCAGCCAATCAACTGTCTTAAATATCCCAATCATGATATGCTTCTGTGTATGGATTTCTTTTTTCTTCTATTTTTCTATTATTATGTTTTGAAGTAATGCATATTTTTGTCCTCGCATTAGGTGGCCTAAGTATTCGAGTTTTGTTCGCTTTTTAGTTAACGTAATCTCCAGCTCTTTTCCTATACAACCTAGTACTTCACGTCTGTAACAATTTATCTTTAGTATTCGACAGTAGCGCCACACTTAAAATCTTCTAATATGTTTTAGTTTGTTCTGTTTCAGAGTCCGTATACTCGACTCTACTCCGTATAATAGGGTGTTAAATACATAGCCTCCCAACATTCTTAATCGTAGAAGGTTACTTAAGAATGTCCCTATTGCAGAAGATTTTGCGTTTTTCATTTTAATGAAAGTGGCTCTGAAAATATCGATACATATTTTTATTTCATTTTGGTGGTCTCCAGGTTCATTTATTAATGTTCCCATGTACTTGTAGTTTGATACTTTGTCAATTTATACTTATACTAATTCGCGTTGGTTGTATCATGTTCTTACTGTAGACCCATACTTGGTTTTCTGGATATTGATTTTTATGCCGTAATTATTACAAGCAATATTTATGTTTGTAAGCAGTCGTTGCAAGTCGGCTGCTGGTCTTGTGACTAGGACAGTACCGTCTGCATATCGAATATTGTTTACAACCTCTCCGTTGATTACAATTCCTTTGTTTGCTTCTACAAGAGCTTCCTGACAGATGCTTTCACTATAGACATTAAATAGCAATGGTGACATGACACAATCTTGTCGTACTCCCCTGCGTATTTCTATTTTTTGAGATGTTTCGTTTTCTATTTTGATATTAGCTTTTTGATCCAATAGAAATTCAGAATTATTCGCAGGTCTTTATTATCTATGTTTTTTCTTTCAAGAATGTCTTTCAACTAATCAAGGCGTATCAGTGTCAAATACTTTTTCAAAATCTTTAAAACAGGCATCTTTGGAAGCAAAGCAAGAAAATTGTGGTCGTTTATAAATGAAACAAAAGCAAAATATATGGAAATGTGTGGAAAAAACAGAACACTATAAATTCGTCACACTAAAAACAGGGATTACAAAATGAAAAAGTCAGCCACTTCGAGTATTTGGGAGTGACAATAACGAATAAAGGGGAAGAGGAAAAATAAATGCTTGGTAGACTTAGACAATGAACAAGAAAGGTGAACTACGGGTAATAATATCGGAAGGACTGATAACAGAATTTTACCCTGGAAAAAACGACTGCTGAGAAAGATTATGATGTAGGGATATCGGATAAATTACGGAATGTATTCGAGGAGTGAGAAATAAAAAAGGAATTAAAAGAGCTGAATAAATAATGCGGAACACTTCAAGACACTCACAACATGATCCAAAAAACAGCACAGCTCAACAATGCATTGACACATTAAAACAAAAACTCTTCGTTTACTCAGGCCGCCTGAGGAGATATAAAATAAGTAACAACCGGAAATGCGACATTACACTTTTTTGATGCACTTTTTCTGAGAAAGCTTTCTGTAGAAATCTCAATTCCACTGTAGAAAGTAAAAATAAATCTTACTTAAGCCAAGAAGAAATTCATGAGTTTTGGGGGGAAATCAGCTCTTAAAGCCAGCTACTAATAACAGCAATGTGAAGAATCTCGAAGATTATTAAGCTTATTTAGAAGAAGCTTACTCGCTATTCAGTATCAGGTTATTTCAACCAAAAATTACCTGAAATATATCGTTGGACCCCAAGTCCAAAACGACAAATGCTGATATGGATGTCAAGCTCAACAAACTATCCAACATATTACCAGGGGCTGCCAAACATTTGCTGCAACTGAATATAAGGAACTGCATGACTCAGTAAGAAAGACTCTTCATCAAGAGATAGCTAATAAACTTCTCCAAACCAACCATCTTCCATATTATCAGTACGTCCCTGAGAGTATGCTTGAGAATGACAACTACAATCTATACTAGCACCGCACTGTGCTCATAGACCAAACAATAACAAATAATAGATCAGATCTCATACTAGTCAATATATTAACTAGACAAACAACAACGAAAAGATGCGAAGTACAGAGATCTGAAAATCCAAATAAGAAGACAATGGAGAATGAAAAAGACCCAGACAGTACTTATTATTCTCTCTACTACTGGTGTTATTTCTAAAAACCTCCTATAAGACCTATAACCTTATAGAAGTATGCAATAGCTGAGTCTGTATATCTGATATACAATCCTTTTGATACCGTAAGTATCTGGGTTGTTGGAATTTTCCCCTTAGAGGGAGTGAGAGTCGTATGACGTAAATCTGAATAATATGGATAGTAATTTAGTAAATTACAAATACATTGTTGCATCTATTTATATTAATTATAAGCACTGTTGACCCCTTATCGATGAATTATTCAACGATTGGATAAAAATAATGACGTACGTACAACAAGAACACATTGCAGTAATGCAAATGCAATAAATTCGGTCACAATTACAATATTCCGGGCGAAATGAAACGATCTCGAATTTAAATAGTATGTTAATTCTCCTGCAAATTCATTAGTGGATGAAGACGGCATCGGTTATATGTCAACTCTGTGAATCAAAAGTGATTTATTGTCCCCAAAATCACTTGTCCACGGTCAGTTTAACATTGCTTTAATTAAAGCTTTCAATTACCAGGCGCTAGGGGATATTATTTGACGAAATGATCATTTAGCTGTGATGGGTCCATGTTGAACAGAGGCGATAAAGCTTGGTCTGAGTAGAACAAAGACAACCGACCCAACCGGTGTTTATGAGATGTTTTCCGGGATTTTTCACATCGTTGCCAGGCCACAATGTTGGCCGATTATTAGGGTGGTATGAATGGATGCTAATACCTCGACGGAGGGTGGAAAATCCCAAATTACCTTAGTAGCTTCAAGGAATTTGTTAATTTTCCCATATTTCCTACATCATTGATTGCTGCAATATTGCCGATTACGTAGAAATGAATTATTTAGATGAGAAAAGTCAATGGAAGTAGGTCTAAAAATATTCTCACAGGCTTTAAAACAATTTTCTTAATATTGTCCTGAAGCTATTTTCTTGTGGCATTTTAAATTAATTACTATTTAACTGGGAATAAGCCACAATTAAAGGTTAAAATACGTTTATTGACGTTTCAATTTCCACTTCGGAAATCGTTCTCAAAATACAAACATTAGTAAATTAAACAAATTTTGTTTTTGTTACTTAGTGAAAAATTCTTCTAATAATTTAATTTTATCTGACTCATCTATATTGACAATTCAGACATAGATTATACATTTTAAAGTAGACGACTTTAAAATGATATTGCCAATATTGTTGAGTTGCGTTCCTGGGACGACTTTACTTATAAGATAGTTCATTCGATTACATGAAATCAACTTTAACTTGAGAATATCCGTCAGAAAAGATCATAACATGTAATTCGTCTTTAAAAAGACAAATACATGCCATGATGACAGTAAAATTCTCCTGTTAGTGATTCCATAGTAAATTATGAGGGAAAAACCAGGAAAAAAACCTCATAATACTATCCCGACATGGTAAGTATTTGATCTTGCATTTATTTTACCTTCAATAAATACCAAATTCCGATTTTATATGTTTGTTATTTAAAAAATATAAATGATGTATTCTCTATATGTTACTGACTTACCAATACTGGTATTTTCTTTTTAATAACTTCCTCTTTCAATATGGGTAACCAGATCCTACTACATTCTGCCGAGGAATTCGCGACACAATTGGTCTCATTTAGCATAATTAGAGCCGCTTCTTTGATTTTTCTCTTTTTACCATCCGTTTCTTTTAGGACTATATTTGAATCATTCCATTGAACCCTATGTTCATTATCCCATGCATGTTTACATATTTGAGATCTATCAAATTCTCTATTTTTAATATAGGATTGATGTTCACTTATTCTAACATATAATGGCCTTGATGTTTCACCTAAATAAAACTGATCGCATTCACAAGGTATTTTATAAATGCAATTCTTTGTCCTTTCTTGTTCATTGTTAGGTTTGGTTTTGGATAAAATAGATCTCAACGTGTTTGTTGTTTTGAATGTTGTTGAAATGTTGAATTTATTTCCTATCCTTTTAAGCTTTTCCGATAATCCTTTTATATATGGTATTGTTATTTTCCTCGTATTATCCCTTGTATATGCTGTAGGATCTCGTTCTAAGTTGTTTTGTTCTATTCGATCTATTGTTGAAAATTCCTTATTTATAAACGATAAAGGATAATCATTTTTTAATAAAACAGATGTTAACAAATGTTTCTCCTCCAAGAACGAATTTTGGTTAGAACAAGTAATTTTGGCTCTATCGTATAAGGATTTAATGATTCCCTTTTTAATATTAATATTGTGAATAATGTAGTAGTGTGTTTTTTAATACTCTTATCAAGTATTATAATAAAAATGGTGATTATATATCAAAACATGATTAAATATTATTAAAACTCAGAAATAGAACAAATACGTAGCAAGTATAGAAATACACACCACTATGACCTCTAATACTGATTAGACTAAATCTGATTAGATCAAAGAACACATTAAAGAAGTGAAAAAGTACAAACACATTTATCAGAAAAAACCTCTATATATACAAGACGTTAGTTTTAGATAGACTTCTTGTAGCAGTTTCCGCATTTACCCAATGAGACTTATTTAGAGAAGCAATTTACCATTGACATTTTATGAAAACTGTTATTTAACCTTTGTAGGGTACCATATTCTCTACATTATTGGAAATAGTTTACCATTGATTGCTCTTTATACAATGCTGCAGCCATTCATCTTGTTTCGGCATGTTTCTCTCATATATTTTTAAGGTTGCCATTTTTTGGCAAAATACTTGCTCTTTAAAATGAGATTTTTTAAATAAAAAAAAATGTTTATAAACAAAAAAGATATTGCAAATTAAACTCGAAAGTAAGCATTTTTTCAATTGTTTATAATTATTAAAAGAAACAATAAAAACATTTAAAACACATTTCATAATTTGAATTTTTATGTAATTACTATATTTGCGAAAGACGACCCGATCGCTCAAGTAGTTTTTAAACAATTTTATTTGTTTATCCCATTTGAGAGTTTGGTTATGGTTATGGTAGATCGGGACGAAATCCATTTATGAGCCTTTCAGACACCTAGACCTCTTAAGACGGGTCCATTGTATCACCCCTATCATACGGAATAGGCCCATAAGGGCCTATTCTTCGGCGTTTTTGGGACCCAGGCTGTTCCGGTCTCCCATATCTGCAATAATCAACAGGAGCTCCAAGTCTGAGCCCTTTCTGCCGTTCTGAACGTCTAATCCTTTAGTAGCCTCACAGAATGCCACAAGTCTCTTTAAGGTTAACTCCCTAATTTGGCTCGATTGCATAAAGATCGAACCCAGGATCTGCCACCTCTAGTGGTAGTCAATCCAAGAGATGAAGGTGCGGCCTGAGTCTACAGTGGTCTGTAAGCATACTGATCACCAGAGAGCACCTTCTACGGTCTAGATGGAGAAGTTGGACTGTAAGACTTTAGGATGGCCCCACTATGTGGAGTTTAGCCTGTCTCATACCTCCACAACTGGCCCAGGAATCCTGGAACCCTATTTGAGAGAAAAAAAGATCATTTTCAAATGGCTGCACATGTGCTTTGTCAATACTTACAATGGTTTTTTGAGGTCTGATTCTCTTAGGTCTCAAGTTTTCATGATTTGAAAATAGTATATTAATTTTTAATTTTTTTACTTACAAATAATTAATACAGATGAAGTAGCGTTAAGAGTATATTGGCAATATTCCTAACTTATGCCGCGCAGTATATGATAAAAACTAAGTTAATGCTACAGGATTATCCACTTAACATGTTGCTATGTTTGTTTTTTTTTTTCGAGGATTTTTTACATAACATTTCAATCTACTGGCTGCAATCTCAAATTTGAAAGTTAATTATTTACTTATTATTCATAATGTTAACTTGGGAAAGGATCACTAGAGGAGTAATGCGATCAATTGGTGCCATTAGAGTTAGAAGGCCGTGATGGTTTCCAGGACAACAACTAACAATAACCACAGAGGAAGCTTAAGTTCCCTGAAAAAAAAAAATGCCAAACGTTCAAACGTTTAAAACGTAAAAAGTAAAATGTAATGGTATGTCTCACAAAACAGGAAAACAAAAAACAAAATAGGTACATCGATGGAAGGTAATCGTAAATACGTATGTCTGGCTATCGGTCGTCATCAGTACGGTGCAGCCAAGTTAGTAAAGAAGAAAGGATCACTACAGGAGCAATGCGAACAATTGGTGCCATTAGAGTTAGAAGACGCTGATGATTTCCAGGGCAACAACTAACAATAGCCACAGAGGAAGCTACAGCTACCTGAGTGTATATTTATAATAGATATATCTAATGTTAAATGGATAAAGCAGTACATTTTAAACTTGTCTATAACTAACACTACTTACGTTTAAATTTTATTTGCTTTCTTTTCTGTATTAAGAATCTTCTTCGGAATTATTGTTCAAAACATATAACAAGCAATGAGAATTTGATATAATTAAAACAGCGTTAAAAATCATATTCAATCAACGGTAATTTTTATTTGATCATAATAATATAGTATTAAATGGATAAATCCAGAATATAACGCAATAATTAGCTTTATTCACTGTGCTTGGATAATTCTAACTCTATCTGGATAATTCTAGCATTATAAAATGAGTTTGTATAAGCTGCAGGTAAAAGAGTAAATACTCAAACTGTACGTAATCGGCTTCACGAACATGGCTTGCAAGAAGAAGGCCAACTAGAGTACCTCCTTTGACCGCTGCACATCGTAGAGGCAGACGCTTGTTTGCAGAAGAACACATGAATTTGATCATGGCACAATGTAGTAACGTGATGTTTACTGACAAGTCCAGATTTCTTTTAAATCATGTTGATAGACGTGTTAGAGTCTGGAGAAGACCAGGCGAGATCTTTTTGGATTCCATAACTCAAGAAACACAGGTTTTTGGCGGAGGTTTAATTATAGTTTGGGGTGGTATAACTTTAAATGACCGCTCTGACCGAAATTTTGAAAATTGTATATCAGGTAATATGAATACTAAAGGACGTCATTTTAAAGGAAGATCGAAGTTTTTTTTTGTGTGAATCTAATCTAAAAAATCACGTTTTTTGGTGTTTTTTTGCTTCGTTTTATGAATACTATTTTTGACTTCAGAAGGTGACATTTTGATAGGAAATTTAATTTTGAACAACTTTTCTGTAAATGTATATGTACAAAAGGTGCGTACAATTTGAGTTAAAAATAAAAAAACTGAAGATGGACTAATGCACCCATTCAAATGGTAGCACTCCGCGGTTTTTTCATATTTAGAGGTCCATTGACTATAATAGTTCCTTTGTAAAGTACATAATCAATAGACTATAACGTCACCAGTTATTAACTTGTAAATAAGCTTAAAGAAACGTGACGGAAAAGTCACGAATAACACTAAGACATGACTGAGGATGGACTCTAATCTATGAATATTAATTTAATTTGAACCAGTTTTTTTGCATAAAAAACTGCAGAATATTAAACTTGTATATTTGTTTATTTTGTTGGTTTGATTAAAAGGTTTAACTTCACAATTTTATGGACTCATTGTTCCATTTTAAAATCTACGTTTTCTATAGGTATAATAAAATATTCAAATTTTCATGTTCTATTAAAAATAATTTATGAGGCTAAAAAGCTATTTTTATTGAGAACTAGTTGTTTCAGTTGTCTGTTTCAGAACATTGAGAACCTCCATTAACTAGTACATCTCCGTGCCTGTATTCAAAAATCTTTAGATAATTCTCTGGGGAAGAGGGAACCGTTTATAGCCTAATACGACTTTTAGAACTGTCGATAAATCTGGGGCCATGATGCGTAAGATAACAAACCAAACGGGCGTTTATGAGATGCTTCCAGAGAATTTTCGCACGATTTACATCCATAATTCTGGTGGTGATGTTTCGCTTGACGTTCTTTAATTAGTCTTCCTACAAACACGTGATTACTCCGTGTTTATTTGTCTTCGTGGATTATGTATGCTATTAATTCGTCCATGTCCTTTGCGCTCGTCAAAGAGTAAACACTCAAATGTGAAAATGATTGGGGGATTAAACCGGATCTTTCTGTATGTGATTTATAATTAAGACCTTTAGGATAACCTTAATAAAGCGTATACAAACAAATATTTCGAGTTAAAAAATATAATACGTTCAATGGAAAAGTATATTGTTCCCGATTTTTTACTACTTTTCTCCACTGGCTTACATCTATGAGTGCCATTATAACTTTCTTATTCACTGTAAAGTTTCCTTACACTCTTACTCTGAAGAAAAAAAGCTGAAAAAAAATCTTATTCAGATATTTGAAGGTTCTAAAAGGTATACAAGGGGTAGCTGATGAAAAATCCGTAAAAACGTACAGCTGATTTTGTTTTTTTTTAACAATCTTTAAAAGTGAAAAACATTGTTTTTTGCATATAAGAAGTTCTTTATTTTAAGAGTTTTCAAAATAAAATATATAAACAATTGACCAGAAAATGACAAAGAATCACTTATTTTTGTAGTAATTTATAAATGTTAATAACTTTGTTTTTTGCATAACCACATGTAATATAACTACTTAAAATTGTGGCAGTTAATGGGTTATTAAACGTAAAATCAATGATTTTTTCCCAGATAGACTGCTATATCTTGAGTAGCCTTGTTTTCAGTTAAATATTTTTGTCTTGAATAATTGTCCTTCTCAACAATTCCTTCTTTTTATCTTTACATGGACCTGCGGCAAAATGTGATGATTTTTGAAGAAATAAAAATCGGAATTAAAAAAAAAAACGAAATACCTTTATCAAAAAGGGTATTTGCCAGTCAAGACAGAACCGAAAGAAGAATTATTCAGTTGGTTTTTTTGTGGCATTTTTAGTGTAAATAAAATCTTAGGTAGCATGACTCCATGCTTCAGGAGCTCCAAAAAATTCGAATGGAGTAAAAACAAAAGCATTGGACTTGTGCAATCGGCTGGAACTGAATGTAAATTTCTTTTAACCGAATAATTAAAATTTTGAAACCGCTACATTTTATTAATTACCATAGGCGTCCGGTACTATTTTTTATAACTGTGATTATTTAGTAGAAATATTTGGTTTTAGATCCAGCTTTCACATGTGTACCTCATGGTATGTAATAATATAATTTTGTGCGTTTTTTTGTTTTTTTGGGTACTGAGTTTGATTCTTTTGTTGTTCTAAAGTCCTTTTAGATTTTATTAATGGGTCATCATGTTTAAGTAGTTTAAAAATGGCGAAGAATCTTTATACATTTATATTCCATACTAGCCACTACCGTTATGAATTTATTTTGTTTGTACTAACTACAAACAAAATTTTAGTAAAAGCATTCCCGAAGCGGAAGTCATATTATCCGTGGTTTCTAATACCAGAAAATGCGATAAAATAATTGAGTTTCTAATCTATGCTAATCATCATCATTCTTTTTGCCTTTATATGTCCTGATTATGCGTCTCTCACTAAGTCGTCTTTGGTATTCCTGTCTTATTGCTCCTAGAAACTTAAAACTCGGCCATGGTTAAACTACCTGAATCGGGTGATTATATTTTTGACATTAAATATGCCCTAACCATCTTAACGTATATTTTCTAACTTTGACATAAATTGGTACCACCCCTAAACTTCCCCTAATATATATATATATATATCGTTATGATCCGAAAATGTAGAAGAATTACAAATACAGAGAAAAGGAAGGATAAGTCATATTGACAAAAAATTGTCATTTCTACATATAGGTAAGAATAAAGAAGTGAATTTTAATTACATAAGCGATTTTTGTGCCTGGCATTAAATTTGAAAATTCTGGGAATTTGTAGAAAGGTAATTGTTGAGGTCTTTTGTTTATTTTGTTTATCGAAAACGGAAAATAAGAAAGTTGAGTGATTTCTTGACAAATTGAAAAGTTTGGTTTGCTTTTCAAATTCGGAAAGATGAGTGGCTAAAAAGAAAGAGTGGAAGGAGATTTTGGATGATGATGGATTTTGAATGAGGAGAAGGATGGGTTATCTGTTTCTGACCCTAGAAGGAAGAATATCGAATCCTAAGAAGTGATTGATTACCGTTAATTGTAAAAAAAAATTAAAAATAACGTGTTAAACTAATGATGCCACAAAATTCATTTGATTTGAACGTACTCAAAAGTTTGGGGGGATTTAGGGATGCACACCCCCCTTAAAATTTTTCTGTGCGCTTAGATTTTGTTGTTTCTTTTGTATGAAAAATTCTTTCAGAACAAGAAAGTAACGTGTCCATTTTTATTACAAAATGTCAAGTATAAAAATAGTTTAGAAGATAATGCAAAAAAAAAAATTTTTATTTTGAAACTTCAAAGGGCTGTAACTTTTTTGTGTACACTTTTGTACTAAGGTAAGTTGGATTCAATCAATTTATTTTTGTCCTCGGAATGCGTGATTTAATTTATGACATACCTTTTTGAAACACCCATTATATAAAATCTAAAAAATAATTTGGCGTCTGTAATTAAAAGGATCCAGCGGTTTGAATTAAAACTTCATAAATAAATTTTGTTTGTGAATTATATTGAAATTCATTAAAATTAGAAATTATGTTTAATTTTCTAATAGATTTCACAATCTTAATAATATATTTTTAAATTTTTTGACTTTTGCCACCCCACTCATCCATCTAAGTAGTATTCTCATTTCCGCCACATGCTTTTGTTGTTCTTCTTTCTTTTTAAATGTCCAGTATTCAGTGTCATATATCATAGCTTTTCTTATGGCAGTTTTATAGACTTACATTTCAGTTTTCTGCATTACTAGATGTAAAAGGCGCTTATGATAACATGAATCTAAATGTTCTTCAAGAAATTATAGTAAATCTTTTCATAAACATAAAAGTTTATATCCGAGATCATAAAAATGCATTATGGTCCTTGCATTGTCAACAATGGTCTACCAAACAAAAATGCTCTATTTTAGTCATTTTCTTTTTAATGTCTATATGCAAACTTGCAGGAATTGTTTGACGACACCAATAATGTTATTCAATACGCTGATGATATTTGCTTTTATGTAACCCATAGGTCATGCGAGAAATCCTTAAAATAATTACGATATACTATGTACTGCATTAGACCTTGATGTAGCTTAGGCTTAAGTATAGTTTTAGAAAAATCACCTACCCTGTGTTTCCTAGATACAAGTTAAGGTTACCTGATATCACCATTGGTGGCTATACTATACCTATTATTGATTATTACAAATATTTGGATATGGTTTTGGAAAAAAATTATTTTGGTCTAAACATATCCTCTACCTACAAGCAAGATGTGAGAAGGGGGTGAATGCAATTATGTTATATATAAACAAAAATGGGGACTTGAGGTTAACACCTCGCTTTTATTTTACAAGGCTTATATTCACTCTCTATTAGATTATAGGTGTACATCATATAATTCATCCTCAAATACTAACTTATGTAAGTGAGATATAATACAACTTAAATCTATCAAAATATATTTAGGGACAATGAAATCGGCACCAAAATTATGCAATTTTAGCCGAAGCACAAGAGCCTCTTTAATCTGTTCGAAGACAATATTTGCCAAATAAATGATTAATAAAATACAAGACATTATATTGAATTTCTGTTAAACACAATAGCAGCAATTAATCTCTAGCGAACCTAAAAAATCTTTATTAAAAAAAATAGTGCTCCTACATTCTCTGATGCCTTTATTGATACTGATTTATATAATAAATAAATCAAACAATGTAACATTAACCCATTACATCAGTATCAGCTTGAGGCTATGTTATCTAAACCTCATATTATATTCCCTAACTATTCTAATCTTCGATGTATAAATAAGGTTATTGTAAAATGTGTCTTAAGGGAATGCGCTAGCAGTGATGTATACATTTATACAGATGGGTCCAAAAGTGGAAAAAGTGTGGGTTTTGCATCTGTTATACCGTCCATCCAATATGTAGGGAGGTGCCGTATTTCAAATATATATATATATATATATATATATATATATACAATTTTTTTAGCAGAAGCCTTAGCTGTAAATAAAGCGCTTAATTGATGTGAAAAAATCCAATTAAGAGAGCTGTTATTCTATCTAATTCCAAATCGGTGTTGCAAACACTCATTAGATCTCCAATTAAACACTTTAAAAACGATATAAGACCAAACATTAAATCTATACTATTAATACATATTTCTATACTATGGCATTTAATGCAAAACCAAAATTTATTTGGGTAAAGAAGATGCAGTTATTACTGACAACGTAGAAGTAGATATGGCAGCCAAAAGTGCTGCTGATACTCGATTAGAAGCAACCATTGAAAGTAATAATTATTTTTTTGCCGCTAATAAAGAAAGCCGTGAGGAATAAATGGGAAACTTTATAGAGAAGTATAACTAATGCTCATAACAGTTACATTACTCAAATTATCCAACTCTGCCCAATAGCATTCTTCATCCATCCTTTTCTTCTTCCAAATAATATGCTTCCACTATTACTAGAATTCAAATTCATCATGGTTCCTTCCCAGCTCATCTATTTATTCCTTAGCCCGTTTTGTGAGTGTAACAACACTTCAGTGGGAGACTTAAAACACATTTTTTCGAGTGTACCAAACACAGGAGCTCATCCAAAGAGTTATTATCCAAATTGTACAAACTAGACATCGTGGGTCCAGTTAATATATCATGTTTAATTGCCTCATTCAACAAATCAGTGTATGATCTATTAACTGATTTTCTCAGGAATACAAAAATAAATATTTAGCATAAATATCTTAAACAATTTTGAATTAGTCACTAAAGTACAGTCAATATGTACAAGTGTGTACTCTTTACAAGTAGGTATATTACAATGCATTTAATTTTAAGTCAGGAATATGATTTGTGGCTAATAGTTCAAAGCCAAACCTCTCCACACACACACACACACACACCTTTCAGTTTCTTTAGAATCTTTCTGTGACCTAACATACAACTTACATCGTCCATACGCTACTGCATTAATCTCCATTTATTTCAACTTGACTCAATCATACCGATCCGACATACTTAAAAATATTAACTTTCAATATTCATTTCACCACCCAAAGTTATCATCTTATTTGGAGTAACTCCATCTTTAAATGACGATGCTAGATACTTTCTTTTTGCCTACAAAGTTTTTTTTCAAGAGCTTGTCTCCACTGTTCTAGTCTTTGCTCTAAATCCGTTTCCGTATCTCCTACTAACACTACATCATGAGAATACATTAAGCACTATGGTAGTACCAAAGATCTAGTTTCTCTATTATCTCATCCAAGATTAATGAAAATAAATAAAGACTAAGCCCTGCGCAATCCTAGTTTTACGTGAAATTTATCAGTTTCTCCCACACCTGTTACCTTCTAACACCACTTGTTATTCCCTCATAAGGACAACAGAGGTTCCTTCAAGGAACCTCTGTCATATTTTTCATTTAATTACCTTATAATGAAAATTACATCTGCTACTGCTTTGCTTAAATTCAAACAGATGTTTGGATATTTCGGTTTCTTGACATATCCGTCTATCAATTATTCCCTCCCATGTTTTCATGATGTGACTAAGTAGTTTTATGGTCCTGTAGTTTGTGCATCATTGAACATCTCCTTTGTTTTTGTAAACAGGTACTAATATAATGCTTCTCCATTTATCTGGCATTTATCTCACTTCCATAATTCTATTAAATAAACCTGTTAGGACCCTGTTATATCAGTGCTAATGTCGTCGCGTTAGTAGCGCCGCATTAGCGTCGTCCCAACCAGACAATAGTACTATAAAGGAGTATAAATTATATGAACGGCATTAGTAGTGCCATTGTCGTATAACAGAGTAGCATTCGTATAACAGAATCCTTAGCCAACTTGTTCCTAACGCTGATATCCTCACCGATTCAACTGCTTTACCTTTCTTTATACAAAGACTATCTTTCAAACGTAAAACAGATTATTTATGACGCAAGAACAAGATTGGTCAGCTTTACTTGTTAATAATTTTACTGGAAACCATGAGTCTTCATTTTTCGTAGAAAAATGATAAGAATATAGTAACATAATAGGTGTTTCGGTTAAAATAAAATATAAATTAAATGTTCAAATCAGTACTTCTTGTAGTCAAATAAGACACATTTTGCAAGTTATGATTCGAAAAAGACGTTCTTCTATAGATAAATTCACATTCAGATGGCAGCGTTCCAGAGATAGGCCTGTACTTTCTATATGCCAGAAATAACTACATTGTTGTCTGTTTTTAATCGTACCTACAATCGTACGTTATGGGCCGGCTCCTATAAAAGAATTATAATTTCGGAAATATTTATGAATGTGAAACGGAAAAATACTACATTTTTTTAATTATATAATTTTTCTGTTGGTATTTTAAAAATAGAAAGTTATATTTCGGAAATCTGGTCTTTTCGGAATTATATCTTCTGTTCAAAATTGTTTACAATTCGTGGAAATGAAATAATTATTTGTATAATCCGTTTTTGATCTTAATGTCCTTTTAATGACACACTTTCTCTACCTGCATTGACAGTTACAGACATTAAAAAATAATTTAGAATTAAAAAAATATACCTATTTATAAATTCAAAATTATTGTCTAATGCCAGCAATTATAAATTCAGGTAAATACTTGAGAGTCATTAAAAGAATTTTCAGTTGATATCAGACGTTTGTGTCGTGTCAGTGTCAAAATGGCCGCGAGTGTAATAAAATTCAAAAACGGTAATTTGTTAAATAGTGAATGCAAAAAAATAGTGTTAAATGTTTTTAACTATTTATCAAACAGTAATAATGATAAAAGTGTATCAACAATAGTGCGGGAAGTTTCTGCTATGACTGGAGTCTCTGAGCGAACGATATTTCGATATAGAAGTGAAAGTAAAAATGGTCCACTCGTAACTCCTATAAGAAAAAAAAGAACCGGTTATTTGAATAGTCGTGAGAATAGATATGATGAAGCAACTCGGTCTAGAATAAGACAAGTAGTGCACGGTTTTTTTATGGACAATATTCCTCCAACCCTTGACGTAGTACTAGAAAAAATTAAGCAAATGGAGCATCTTCCGAATTTTTCCAAGAGTACGTTGAGAAGACTATTGCACGACATGGGTTTTATATATGGCAAACAAGGTAGAAATTCAATATTAATAGAAAAACAAGAAATAGTCGCTTGGAGGCGTCACTATCTCCGGGAAATAAAGAAACTGAGGAACGAAGGAGCCAATATCATTTATATGGACGAATCATGGGTTAATACTGGAATAACCAATGGGCAAGTATGGCAAGATACAACAATAAAAAATAGCCGACAGGCTTTCGTAAATGGACTTACCACAGGTTTAAAAACTCCGACCGGAAAAGGACCAAGATTTGTTTTAGTCCATGCAGGAAACAAAGACGGATTTGTTGAAGGTGCTGACATCACTTTTCTTGCCAAAAAAGGTGCTGAAGATTACCATGAAGAGATGGACGGAGATCTATTTGAAAAATGGTTTGAAGAGATGTTAATACCGAATCTCCCAAAAAATAAAAAGAATGTCATTATCTTGGACCATGCATCTTATCACTCTAGGAAATTAAATTTTCCCAAACAATATTGGGTGAAACGTCAAATTAAGGAGTGGCTCTATGAAAAGGACATTTATTTTGAAGAAGATTACTTAAAAAATGAACTTCTGGAAACTGCTAATGTATTTAAAAATATTTATGACAAATACAAAATTGATTGTATTGGTGAAAAATACAGGAATCACAGTGACGAACAATGCCGCGTAGATGTACATATCTTAAGACTTCCGCCTTATCACTGTGAACTGAACCCAATAGAAATGGTGTGGAGTGAAGTGAAACGGTACGTGTCCTCTAAGAATTCAAGTTTCAAACAAAACGACGTTAAAACATTGATTTATGAAGGTTATGATAAAGTACAGAACAATGGACATTGGAAAAATTACGTCAACCGTGTTATAAAATTGGAGAATAATTTTTGGACAGTAGACAACATTCAAGATGACATTGAACCTATTAGAATTTCATTAAACGATGACTCTGAAGATGAACTAGATTATGAAAATGAAGATGATTGAAAATTGTTTTTCGGGGGTATTCTTTTCTCAGTAAAGGTAATAAAATATTTAGTTGATCTGGTTGAAATGTAGCACACTTAAATAACTCATTAATCGACATAATTTCAAGTAGTTATATTAGACGTCATTATGCAAAAAATAAAGTTATGAACATTTAATAAATTAGTGCACAATTGAGGCCCCTAGAACACAAGGGGTGTAAGTGCCAAAAACAAAGTTTTGAAAAATCTTTGTTCAAAGTTCGATATAAATTTAAAAACCTAGGTAGCACTTTTTCAGTTTTCAGCATGTTTTCAATGACATGTAATTTTTGATGGTGTTATTGTTGTTAATGAGAAAGTTTGAAGCCAAAAGTACGTGCCTGTTGTTAGATATCAGTTCCTAAGTGATAAGCAACTGCACTTACACCCTTGTGTTCTAGGGGCCTTAATTAGGGGTTTTTTGCAATTATCTCAGTCATTTGTTTATGTATTTTAATTTACAAACTAAAAAATTAAAAAACTGTTTAAGATCTGCAACATTTATTTGAAACATTTTTCCCTAAAATGACCGAGGAACAAAATAGGCAAAAAAATGATTTTTTCCAAACTTCATCTTTCTTTAAAAAATAAACAAAGCAAAATTGGCTGTAATTCTTCAAGGAATTATCATCAGTTATCCCTTATCTACCGTTTAGAACATTAAAAAACCTGTAGAATATTTTTCATATTTTTTTCCCTATTAACTGCGGTATTATGTATAAAAGCATTTTAGGAATTATTACCATTTATTTCATTCACGAATTTTCTATTAACAACTTTAGCTTACCTAAACATATCTTAGTTTACCGTGAGTTTGGCCCTGCTTATTTTACAAAAGTAGCAAAACTTACAATGGCAGTAGAATTGGCAACGCTGTTATCCTATATCCGTACACTGCCATCTCAACGTGACTTTATCTATAGTAACCTTAAATATTTAACAATGTCTATATTTTCGAAACTGTTTTAATCTAGTCTTATTTGTTTTAATCGTATATTATTTTTTCTACTAAAATTTGTTTAGTTTGTTTTTCCTTTCTTGACATTTTATCCCTACGATGAATTTCTTGTTCAATTTTTTGAAAAATTATTTTCAAATATTCTTTTCTCACATGTTATAATAGCTTTATCGCCGTATTTGAAAGAATTAAGTTTTATACTTTAATTTTTTTTATTAGTCTACATTAAATTTTACATTTACTTGCTACTGGCGTTAAATTCTCCCGCTCGTGCCACCTATGCCGAGAGCTTTATTACAATAAAATTTATTTTATCGTAACTTCTTCATGCTCTAAAAAAAGTTACGAAATACAGACTCGATCCGTACTATTTTAATATCCGTATAGATCGAATAAATAAATAACTTTTCCGTTCTTTTAAAAAATGTGGGTGTAGTGCATACTGATCAATTAAATATGTTTACTCACGAAAATATCGGACAGCCCTCGAGGCTATAGAAACGACGAAGCGTTTCACAATACACTGTATGGTCTCTTATAGATTAAATACAGAGAAAATGAAGATATGAAAGAGAAAAAGTGTGCGTGAGACAAGGCAAAGGTTATAAGTGTGGTGTTTATTTTTAAAAAAATACAACCTTGATAAACACGCACTAAAAAATGTACTAAAATGTTAAAGGCTTAAGTTTGTGCCTTTGTAGCTTCTATCGAGATTAAAAGAGGCAAGCTATAGAGTGAAGAGAATTAATATTTAGACTGATCCTTAACAAACTGGCACAAGTCAACAGTGTCTTTAATATACGTGAAAAGATATGAGAGGTTGCAGGAAAACGAACAATTATTGACTTATTAGCAAAGCGATGCTCGAAAAGAACCTTTGTCGGCACAGAGGTTTAAGAGTTGCTAGAAAGAAGTCATAACAAGAAAAAGAACAAATCCATACAATGACACTAATAAACAACATCGATAAAAGATTCAGGAACAGTAAACAGAAGTTATAAACGGTCCCAGAAATCGTGACTGGCCACTGCCAACTGAGAAAGTAGCTATACCTACAACTTAAGTAAGGTGAATGAAGCAAGGTGCAGAAAATTCGAACTGAAGGAATAATCTGCCATGCACATTATTTAAGAATGTGGTTCGCTTAGTGATCTCAGGCGGACATACACCGGCCAACCAAAAATTGAGCCTGAAGAGATTCCTAAACTCCTAGAAAGGTTGGTTATCGTTGAAGGCACAGGATTTCTTGATAAAATTCAGTGGAAGGACAGGGTGTTGTACGTTACTGTCAGAGTGCCAGAGACTTTCGTGTTTTGCCTGCAAGCAAAAGAAAAAGAAGAAAACACACAAGAGGACGTAACAACAAGCCTTACTCGAGTGGACAGAAGTAAAAACTATTATTTATTTAGAATTATATATTTAAAATCTAATGTTTATTGAGTGGCTATATAAATTTCTTAACATTTTTTCTAAGAAAGATGAGGAATCATGTTTTCAGAAAAATTAAGAATAACAAGTAAATCTGTTCTTGTTATTACGTCATAAATGATTTGCGTAGGTTTACAATTCTGCAGTTAGTTTACTGCATGTTAATACATAAACACATTCTTTTAAACTTTTAAAATATTTAGATTTAATGACTCATCGATAGAATTAAAAGAAGTGGACAACTAGACTGACGTTTACATTGGAAATCTGACAAAATAGTATTGTATATTTTTACTCACTTACTTTTGTATGTTCTTTAGCGTTATGCCGTACGTCGCGTATGTATACTTTATATAATAAATATTGGATTCGGCGTCTTATTGCACGCTGAACGAAAATGATGAAAACAGATGAAACTTAATTTTTCAGTTTAAATTAGAACTGTAAAAAACGTCGCTTCTGTGCTTTATATAATAGATAATGGATACGGTCTATTATTGTACGCTGAACGCAACGTGCAACTGCTGTACAAGCATACAGACGCCACGTATGGCGTACCGCTATACGCGGCGTAAGCGTTTATTGGAGACCACCGCCTAAAAGTCAATACTGTGTTAACCGTTCTCATCTCACACCACTCGTTAGATCAAAATTTTCAAATAATCCCTGCAAACCTTAGTTGAAAAATTCCAAATGGGAATGATAGTCGAGTGGCCCATTACTTAACGGGACTCTTTACGTTTCAATTGTGTATTTTTGACACTAAACACAATAATCAGTGTCATAAAAAAACAAAATACTGTTTTAATTTTATATTTAATTCCAAACTGGAAGGTAAAATTAATGTTCGAAGTCCCGATGAGATGTTACGCTCCAAGAGCATGGCTACCTCAATTATATTTCTTGACAATGCACTTTAACAGAAGTTCCACATTATCAAAGACGCCCTTTAAAACCAATTCATTATTTGCTTTCAGCTTCAAATAACAATTAAATATTTTTATTTGTTAAGCCGATATCAAAATTGAACAAAAGGGGTTTACATCTTTTATTGTATACAGTGTAGCCGGACGAAAACCAAAATGAGGCATTATCAGGAACAACAACAATATTTTTGAATCCAGCTACAGGTCAATTTTTCATTGAAGGGAGACACATTTTTCCGGTATTTTCGATTATTTTACTTTTACCTGATTTCTGTGATTTTCTCGAATTTTGTCGAAAACCTGGTTTTGGAAACGGCTTTATTTCTGCAGGGGAAAGCAATATCAAACTTGCAGGTTCTATTTTTCTCGATGCGACTGTGTTTGCAGACAAATTGTCGTTAACATCTGGGAAAGGTTCTAGAATTTTCGGTGGATTCTCCATGATTTTAGCTTGCCTCACTGTTGAAATGTTTCTGTTGTTTTCGGTAACGTTTCCTTCTTCATTTGCTGGTGTAGAAATGTCTGTCACAGATGATGGCAAGAAGTCACTCTCTGTGAAGATACCCTCATTCAGAGGACTTATCTCTGTTTTACTGAACCCATTCATTATATTCGTTGGCATACTAGCTAAATCCAGTTATCCATAGCTAAATTGTAGTATTTTTTAGGGGTCCGTAAACACTCCTATCTAGAGGCTGCAATTTATGCGAGCAGTGCGGAGGAAAAGATAAAACTGTTACTTTGTTTTTCTCAAAAATATCTAACGACTTGACAAAAAGGTGAGATTCAAGGTTGTCGAGTAGCAAAAGTATAGGGCGCTCCTTAAGAAATCTTGTGTAAAATAGAAAATTTTATCCATCCTGATGGATTTGCATCGCCTAGGCTTCCGACAGGTGCATCTGTAATAAAGTGGTCCCTGTAGTTTATCTTCGAGAAAATGAAGAACGGAGGAACAGTATTACTACTTACTGAAACTGCAACAGTGAGGGTCCTCTTTCTGCGGATATTTCGTTGAAGCCACATCGTGCCACTATTTTATCTGGCTTTCAAACAGTTGTGATACCCGTCTCGTCAACGTTCCAAATATCCGATGCTTGCAAATTTCTATATTCTTTGTACAACCATCAATAATGAGTAAGACCAGTTAATTTCTTAATTTACTGACAGTTGTGTTTGCTTTTTGTCGCTAATTTATTCACAAACAAAATATCGCATTTTTACTTTATAATTATTTATCTAATATCATTTAACCAGCGACCTCTTAAGTTTTATACAAAAAAACCGGCTGGTGATCGAGGAGGCCATTCTATGCAGCTTCTCCTCCCAATCCAATGCCGTGAAAAATGTTGGTCTAAATATTGACAAACAAGTAAAGCATAATGCGGAGGAGTACCGTCCTGTTTAAAACTCAAATGATCTTCATCATATTGCTGATCATTTTCAATAATATCATTCAAGGCAGAATTAGTAACGTCTTCCAGTAATTGTAAATATATTTTGCCAGGTAAAAAAAAATGGTCCCACCAGTCGATCACCAAAAATAACAGCCCATACCTAAATTTAATTTCTACGGTTGCTGTGTATGCACCCCGTGGAAAATCCCAAGATTTTAATCACACCAATAACGGCAATTGTGACGATTTACAGACCATTTGTGAAGAAAGTGCATTCATCGGAGAAAAAAATATTGAAGCTAAGTAGCTTGTTCTTCTTCAAAATGGCTTGGACACTAGCTCAGTTGATTCCAGCTAATTGCATCTGTCTTAACATGGGATCTAATTGAACATGTCGTAATACTGAATTTTCACTACGTTCATTAACTGCAGGCCCTTAAGTTTCCCGTTTTTTATTACCTACATTTTCAGCATCCTGAAATATTGTACTAGCTCCGAAAGATACTTCCTATTGTCGTGTTTATCTTGATGTCATTCATTAAATTGCTGAGCTGTCATATTGTTCCATTTATTGTTAATAAAATACAACAAAACGCTATCTACCCTTTTCGGAATGGAATAAACAAATTATTTTTTAGAAACTATTTATTTTTCCTCTTTCTTCTTCTTTATATCAGATATATTGGACATTGGTGATCACATGGTGATGAGACATGGCGCCTAGGTCTTCTCTCATATGAAAAATTTGCTCCTGTCTCTTATTATACGCTGAACGCAGTGTGTTCAATAAACGCCGCGCCGTGCGCTGCGTATAGTGTTACGCCTTTCAGCTCGCTACGTTCAGCGTACAATAAGAGACCGCATCCATTATTTATTATATAAAGAATTCAGACGCGACGTATGACGTAACTGTATAAACGGCATACGGCGTTTATTGAATACCGCCGCCTTATTATTTGTAAAATGTATTTATCGGTCAGTTGTGTGACTCACAACGGCAAACC
Source organism: Diabrotica undecimpunctata (assembly GCF_040954645.1). Taxonomy (NCBI): domain Eukaryota; kingdom Metazoa; phylum Arthropoda; class Insecta; order Coleoptera; family Chrysomelidae; genus Diabrotica; species Diabrotica undecimpunctata. The sequence continues at coordinate 42,317,631 of NC_092812.1, forward strand.
TTTTTTAAAGGCACGTCTTACGATTATTTCAAGACAGCTAATTCACCAAATATTATAATTATGTTAAATAAAAGCCTTGATCTATCTTAAAAATAATCGTAAATACTAAATACAAATTGTTGTTTGTCGTCGACTAACAAGAATGCTGGTTGAGTAACAGTACTTTCTTCGTCAAGTATGGGCGATAATTACGACCGAGATGATAAGATTCTTTTCGTAAATAAGGAGCAATATTAAATGTACAATGTTTGAGGTTTTTATCAAAGATTTCGGTTCTTTATTTGTGCAGATAACTGTTGTTTGTACTGTTAATGTGTGGCAAATGTACGAGATATTGGGCTAATAGGTTCGAAATATACAGTGTGTAACAACACCGATTAGAAGTTTATAATTATATTTTACTTTGTGTTTCACCAGTTAATAATGGATATTTTATGTTTAAAGTTATCTAGATGTGTTTTAATTTATCAAATATCATCCATGATAATAATTTTGAAAAAAATTTGTTGTCTTGACATCTCTTACTATAAATGTCAAAATGAAAATTTCGGAAGAACATAGCAAAACCCTAACCCAAACAACAGACAAGTCGGTAAAGTAGTCTAAAGCGTCCTTACGCAGCAAAGACACCATGTTATGCTAACAAGAGCGATACTCATTCAGTAATCATCCACTTAAATCCAGAGACTAGACTGCTACGACGCATTGGAACAAAAGGCTTTGGATAATAACGAAAAAAGAGTAAAAAACCTAAAGCAACTTGTATACGAAATATGAGACAGACATAACTGGCAGTATAAAAAGATGTAATAGTCCTGGATGAAAATTCCGAATAGAGATCGAGCTAAAACTTTAAAATGTTACTTAAATCTTTTTCTAAATTTCTCTAGTATTTTTTTTATTTATTACAACTTTTCTTTTCATTGCAGGTAGGTCAAAACCATTCTTTATACATGAATATCATGAAACAGGTATGTATGTTTTATAAAAATTTTAATTCTGAGTTAATTATAAAAACGATATAAATAGAAAAATATTATCGGTGTTCGTTATAGATTCAAACAAAAAAAAATCAAAAAATGCGCTATTGCCAAATAAAAACATCGGGTGTTTCTGTTTATTTTTACGAATATTGATGCTAAAAGTTTAGTTCCCTATATATTTGATGTTTTATATTAGGATAGGGTATGTTATTTTGCTTTACATTGTGTGTTAGTGTATTTTGTTACAATAGCAAATAAAAGTGGATCATAACTTTCGAATACAATGTTTGTATTAAGTTTTCACATCAAAGACTTAACTCATTTCGTGAACGTAAAAAAACTTCCCTTGGTTTACAATGAAAGTAGTTACATAAAAATGCGAAAATGTGTTCCAACACGCAGACGTTTACGTTTAGTTGCGAGGTGGTTGAAGAGTTCTTTTGTAACAATAACACGAAGTCTAAATAGCATATCTGCATGCATTACTGCCTTTAATGTACACTGCAAAAAGTTTGGAGGAAACCATCTGGCTGTCATTAAATACACGGGAGATACTAAGAGCACAGAGACTGCTAGAGATAGCTCAAAGGAATATATTACTGTTCTTATTGATCTTCTTCTTTTTATATAGACATGACTCTGTCTGTTTTACAATGTGCCTCCAGTAAGTTGTCTTTCCATCGTTTACGTGGTCTTGCTACTGATCGTCTTCCTATTGGGGAACCGCCTCTTGCCGTCTTTACTACTCTATTTGATGTCATTCGCCTTATGATCGTTCCATTCTACTCTTCTATTTCTTACCCAGTTCTTGATGTTCCCCACCTTGCATCTACGTCGTATATATGTACTTCTAGCTCTGTCCCATAGTGTTTTGCTATCAATTTTTGTAAGTGTTTTCATCATTGCTGTGTCTAACATCCTTTTTGTCCTCTCTGTGTCAGGTCGTGTTTCTGCCGCGTATGTCGTTATTGGTTTGATGACTGTTTTGTAAATTCTGCCTTTTATTTCTTTTCCGATATTTTTATTTCTCCGTTCGACCGTTACTTGATGAAAATTCATTTTATATAACAATAAAACACTGAAAACTTTGTTTTCAAAACTTCCACAAAATTTATTATAATATAATCGCGCTAACTTTAGCCGGGATTACACTATTGCCAGTTGTGGAGACTGTGGCACCTAGGAAGTTCACTTAACGTTCTCCGAGTTTTGATATCGAGTCCGTAGTGTTGGACTCCAGGATCCTATGGTATAGGATCAGGACTAAGGTTTAGTGTACGTTCGTTTAGTTCATACGTTTGGAAGCAAGATCAGGTGGCAGAATCTAGGCATACAGTTCTGGATGAGTTGCAGTGCAGATTTTACGTGGAATCAAACTTAGAGCTTCCCCTGCATAGATAATAAACTGAAGTTGGAGATCATCTTCGGTAATGAAGAGGCGACGTGGTATCTAAAGGGCTGCGGTTGTGCCATTACTGCAGCCCTTGGTCGTTTTTTGTACACTTGCAGGGTGCTCTCATGCTGGCCTTGTTTTTTGGAATCTTTGCGCCAAAACTTCGATGGTAGTAACACTGCTAGTCAGATGATGACTTAGTACTCTTGGCCATTTGAAGCTGTTGCCCTTCTTCAGATACAGTTAATCTCTTAGATAAAGCATTCACTTGGTCACTCACTGCAGCAACTGCTTTGTCTAGGCTAGGCCTTTCGGTAACAGCCATGACTATAAAACTAGCACACCGGATGTATGTGTCGGCTTTCTTAGCAAGTTCTTCTAGGTCTCCGTCGATAATAGATATAACGTTTTCAACAGAAGATGGGAGCCTGTCAAAAAATTTTTTTAAGAACTTGCGTATTAATGTTATCCGTGGCCAAACTTGCACCCGTGGAGCAATTGGGTTGCTTTAAAGGTCACCGAGAGTAAGTTCTATTAACTGGTGGATCTTCTTATCTGAGATGATGCTATACCTGTCGATAAGTCGAGCTTTTAGTTGTGTATAGGCATTGCCAGTAATTTGACTCTTTACTATGTCTGCTACTTCTATACATACCCCACTGTTCACAGTAGTGATTTTGGCTTGTCCAAACTGCGTCTCCAGACGAAGAAACCATAGTTCTAGTTCAGTGCGCCAAAATTCTGGCGCTTTGACACCTACCCCTGTAATTAAAGAGTGGTCAGCGCCTTCGCACGGTATAATGTTGATATTGCTTGGTCGGTGTCTGTCGTAGTGTCGTCGTTGGCTGTATAATGTGTTTTGTATAATCCACACGCGAAAGAGCATTGAACACTAGTTGACTAGGCACGATCCTGTGTAAATTGTCTTCAGAATATAGCCCATCAATAGTAGAAGAAGGCACGAGGGCGTTTTATAGCCAGAAGGTGCTCAAATTTAGCATATCATTGAGGTTCTTCAATGTCATTAGGTTTCATGGACTAGGTGAGAACGTTGTACTTACAGTTTTTCTCTCTCGGGGTCACCAATGTGGTCTCCTTGCGGGAAACAAACTAATCCAGGCAGGCTTTTAACTGCTAATGGTTTATTAATAACAAAATAAATACTAAAACAAGTAAGAAAAACAAATAATACTTCTTTTCAAAGTTGAATCGTCTTCTGACAGGGATCAGTTGACTGTCTATTTTCTTCTTTCTTCTTGCCAGTATGTCTATCTGCGCCGACCTACCGACCTTGCTTCAGCAGCACAGTCAACCAATGTGTGGCAGGCTGTACGTGAATCGGCACAAATGTATCGATATACATATATATAATTTTTCCCCTTTGATCAGTCCTATATAAAGATCGTTATAATCTGCTACAAAAACTATATTTCCAAATCGAGTATAATTTACTAAAACGACAATATCTCAACATTATTTCATAGTAATAAATTGCAAAAGGTGTTAAACACTTAGTGAATAATAACAATATAAATTACAAAGGATTTAAAGAAATAAAATTTAGACCGAAAATAAAATATATAATATTTTTATCTGTGAATAAATTTTATCGTTTTCTGCGGTGTATTTTAAGTAAAACCGAATTTTGCTTCAGCTTTTTGTACTCTTAATTTGATATTTATTTGCATAGAAGTTACAATGTAAGGCAATATTTTTTCTAATGGATATTTAATTTTATGCTCTTTTATATTTGTTTGTTTCCTGCGACGTGTTTATTTACTCAATGATAGAAGGTGTCAGAAATGGAAGATATGGTCTGAATATTTTCAATAATGTGCACGTTTATAAATAGCATGCATACAGTATTTCAAATAAGGTGAAATACTCATATTCTCCAACTTATACAATAAGTAATATTGATGCATCGGATCACAAATTCTTGAAGCATTCAAAATTTAATAAAGCAAAATGTTTGGAACAGTATTTTATTTCCTGCAGTACACATTTTTCATTTTATTAATGAAATACGGAAAACGTTTGTCACAAAGTTGATACATTTTTCAAGATTGACTAAAACAGAGAAGGAAAATTTATAAAAAGATTACATGCTAGAAAAATAATGAATTAATAAAGTATTTATTTTCTGGTTATTTTCTTCTTCTTTTAGTGCCATATTAGGTGTCTCTAACATTGGCAATTACATTAGCGAGTTATTCGCGGTTTTCAACTAGTCGAAATAGTTGTTCGGCAGTATTTCTTTCTGTCCAATCGCGAATGTTCTTTAGCCAGTACATCTGCTTCCTTCAAATTTCTCTACAAGTTCTCGATATTGTGCGGCATGTTACAATGCATATGCTTATAAACCACTCCATTGACCAAGGTTTCAGAGCCATTAATATTTCTTCCTACCAATTCCGCTTTTTCCCTTGATCTTTTCGTTAAGTATTAATTGTAGTAATTAGTATCTGCTTCCTCTCATTAGATGCTTCAGATATTCAAGTTTCTCTTTTTTATCATCTTCGTCAACTCACCGTCGCTTTGACCTATTCTAGTTAAGACTTCTATGTTTGAGATGCGTTGAACCCATGATATTTTGAGCATTCTACGATATGATTACATTCCCAGGCTTCTAATTTGTTCATCATATTAACCCTCATGATCCAGGTTTCACATACATATAGTAATACAGGATACGCATAACATTTTAGGAACTTGATTCTTGTTGAGAATTGCACAGTATAGATCTAAGTTTCATAAATGCTCCTCTTGCAATTTCTATACGAGTTTTAATTTCTTCATCCGGATTTAGTGTCTCGTTTATCCAACATCATAGGTATTTAAAATGGTTAATTTTTGTATTCGGCTCATTGTTGACACTTAGTTAAATAGGACCAACATCTTGTTTACTAACCACAAGTAACTTTGTCTTTGATGTATTTATGCCAAGTCCGTTATAGGAGCATTCTCTAGTGACTCGATCTATAAAAAATTGAAGATCTTAGATACTTTCATCCATAATTGTTGTGTTATCAGCATATTTGATGTGTTTCTTTGCCGTCTACCAGAATAGAAGCTTCTTGATATATAGATATAAAACTCTCAAATCTCTATCATCTATTCCAATCATTTATAGATACTCAAACAGCCTATCATGTTGGACCTTATCAAACGCCTTTTCAAAATCTATAAAGCAGACGTAAATTGGTTTCTGTACTTCTTATGATCTTTGAAGTAATGTTAGCATTGAGGACAAAGCTTTCCTTGTTCCCAATCCTTCTCTGAAACCGAATGGTTTGTTTCACATTGTTTCTTCACATTTCTGCTATAATAATACTATTATCTTAAGAAGCAGTTTGAGAGAGTGACTCCTAAGACTATTGGCCTAAAATCTTTACATGATGATGTATTAGGTTTTTTTGGGAGTGGGATAAATTTAGACTCCAACCATATTTGTGGCATTATTCCAGTTTTGTATATGTAGTTAGAAATATTGTGTTAGTTCTGAGACATTGTCGTCATCTAGAAATTTGAGCCAGTCTGATGGTATTTGGTGAGGGTCTGGCAATTTTCCATTTTTACTTTGTTTGATATCTTTCTCTAGTTCCGGTTTTAAAATACTAGGACCAGTATTTGTATACTTTGCCGTGTTAAGTGATGGCCTCGTATCCAGGACGAGCTCCTTTATGGAATTTGTCCATTCTTTCTTTTTTTCGTTAAAGTCGAGAATTATTTTACCTACATTTCATATGAAGTGAGTTCTTTTTCTCTGAGTGTAGGCAATTTCTTTAGTTGTTTGTGTATGTTAAACTCGTCATGTTTTCTTTGTAATTCTTCCATTTCACATGTTTGTTCAATCCAGGCCTATTTTCCTCTCTGAACTTCATATCTTATTTGTCGATATATTTCTCTATATCGAGTCCTGTCTTTATTTTTCCACTTGTTTCTTTGTTGAATAAGGTCTAGCATTTTATCGGTCATCCAATACTTTTTATTTATTGGGTCATTTTCTGGTTTCAAAACTTCGTTTGCTATGTTGACCATGGCAGAATTCATTATATCTAGATTTTGGCCGATATTTTGTTATCCAGATCTTTCTAGCTGTTTTTTAATCTCCCGATTTATCTTATTTTCGAATTCATCTGATCTTATGGCATTTCTTAGGAGTCGATTATTAGGTTTCTTCCGAGTTGTCGGAACATTTATTCTTTTCAGTTTTAGTTTGAATCTAGCACACAGCAGATTATGTTTAGTTGCTGCGTCTGCTCTTGGATATGTTTTTGCAGATACTGTTTCTATTTGTAATACTGTTTCTAAACCTTCTAATAATGATAATGTAGTCAATTTGATTTTCATCTTTCCCTCTTGATCAGCTGGAGATCTCCAGGTATATAGTCGTCTTTTAGGTTGCTGAAACAAAGTATTTGCTATATTACATTTCTCTTCCTGGCAGAACTGTATTAGTCTGTGCCTCCTTTTATTCCTTTCTCCATCCATACTTTCCGGTTATATTTTGTGTAATTTCGGCATCAACTTTTGAGTTGAAGTTTCCCATAATAATAGTAGATTCATGTTTTTTGTGCTCCGGAGAATTTTTAATTTGGCTGTAGAATTGCTCAATTTCTTCATCTGGTTTGTCAGCTGTTAGTGTATATACTTGTATTATATTAATATTCATTAATTGATTTTGCAGCTGTATCATCGTTAAAACGAATGAAATTTCGAATACAGTTACGAATCTCTTCTTTGACAATGATTGCGACTGCGTTACATTTGGTTCCTTCTGCCTTTCCCGAGTGATATACAATGTAACCATTACTCTCAAATATGTTTGAGCCTGGCCATTTCGTTTCGCAGATACCTAGGATGGGAATGTCTTATCTGAATATTTTGTAATTTAGCAGCTTCAAACATAGTTGTTACATTCCACGTAGCTATCTTGTGGATTTCCACCCACGACACGAGGTTCCTCCCTGGGATTACGAAGTACATTATCATTAAAAGTATGTATAGTTTCAGTGTCTGTCATGGACAGTCCTAGGTATGATATCTTTGTTATCTTCGTAGTCGTAGTTTTAACTCACGAACGCATAATCTGCCTGTGTGGTAGGGAGACAGGCAGACGCACTATCAACCATGTTCTTCTGTATTAACCTGGTTCTTCTAGACATGGTTGTGAGACCTTGTTAATGACAAAAAAATATGAAACGCAAGACATTCTAGAGAAATTTACTGAGAAAAATATACGGCCCGGTGCAAAAGGAGGACGGCATATGAAGCATCAGGAGAGACGACGATATTAACGAATTGAATGAAAGGCCAGATATTATAGCTTTTAGAAACTGTCAGATGAATAACTTCAGATTTTAAAATTTTAGGTCCTCCTTGATTTGCATTAACCTGTATGTTTGGCATGTCATCTGGAAACAATTCGTGAATATAGTTCTCCATGTTTTTTTGGTTAGTTTATTCACATTAATTTACACGATTTTACGTCAGTGTATGACCCATAATGTTAAATGCCGTCTTGGCTACAAGTGTCACCAAATCATTTTGCACCTTAAAATTCATCATCATCATCACTGGCTCGACAACCCTTTTTGGGTCTTGGCCTGTTCTAGGATTCTTCTCCATTCCGATCTGTTTCGTGCTTTTTTTCTCCAGTTTTTTATTTTTAAGGTTGTTATATCATTTTCTATTTGTTCTAAGTATCTCAGTTTCGGTCTTCCTCTTGTTCTTTTTCCTACTGGCATCTGTTTGAATATTTTGTTTGGTATTTCGCCTTCTTCCATTCTTTCTACATGTCCTATCCAACGCAGCCGTCCTATTTTGATGAATGTTATAATATCCGGATCCTGGTATATTTTGTATAGTTCAGAGTTGTATCGTCTTCGCCATATTCCGTTTTCTTTTGTGCCCTTATATATGTGTCGCAAGATTTTTCTTTCGAAGGTGGCTAACAACGTTTCCTCTCTTTTAGTAAGTGTCCAGGTTTCTGAGCCATATGTGAGTACCGGTCTTATTAGGGTTTTATATATTTGGCATTTTGTCTTTCTTGCGACGTTATCTGATCTTAGGTGTCTAATTAAGCCATGGTAACATTTATTTGCAATAAATATTCGCCTCTTCACTTCCTCCGTAACGTTATTATCAGACGTGACTAGGGATCCCAAGTATATAAAGTTTTTTACCTCCTCTATGTTGTATTCTCCTATTGTTATATTTTGTGGCTGCCTTATTTCTGCGTTTTTTCTTACCTGCATATATTTTGTTTTGGTCTGATTGATTTTAAGACCACTATTTTGTGCAGCTCGTTCTATTTGGTCGTATGCCTCTATCATTTCTCTTCTTGATCTTGCGATTTTGTCAACATCATCTGCAAATGCTAGTATTTGCACGCTTTTATTAATGATTGTTCCTCGTGTATTGACTGTTGTGTCCCTCAGTATTTTCTCGAGCACGATGTTGAACAAGATGCATGATAGAGCGTCTCCCTGGCGTAGTCCCTTTTTCACATCTATTGTTTCCGTTAATTCATTTTGTATCCGGATTCTACTTTCTACTTTTAGAGATTCTTTTATCAGTTCTATTAGTTGTGTTGGTATATTAAATTCTTTCATTGCTTTTATTAAGAATTCTCGGTTTATATTGTCATATGCGCTTTCAAAGTCTATGAAGAGATGATGGGTGTCGATGTTATATTCACTTGTTTTTTCGAGGATCTGTCGTAGAACAAATATCTGGTCTATTGTTGACTTCTGTCTACAGAAGCCACTTTGGTATTTGCCAACTATTTTTTCAGCGTGTGGTCTAAGTCTTTCATAAATGACATTGGACATTATTTTGTATGCTGCATTCAGCAGCGTGATTCCACGGTAGTTTCCACATTCTAACTGATTTCCTTTTTTATGTAGTGGTACAATAATACCGCTATTCCACTCCGTTGGTAGCTGTTTATTCGACCATATCTTTGTTATCAATTCATGTATTGTTTTTTGTAGTGCGTCTCCTCCTTCCTTTAGTAACTCCGATGCTATTTGATTCGATCCCGGTGCTTTATTGTTCTTTAATTTTCTACTGCTGCTCTAATCTCGGCTATTGTTGGTGGAGTCTTTTCTCTGTTGTCTGCTTGGTCTAATGGTATGTCAGGGGTCGTCTCTCTCCGATCTCCTTCAAACTTTTCCGTAAAATGTTCTGTCCATCTACTTAGTATCTTTTGCTGTTCTGTCAATATATTACCTTCCTTATCTCTACACATCGTTGTTCTCGGTTTGAAGTCTTTTCTGCTTTTGTTTAGTCTCTGATAAAATTTTCTTGTCTCTGTTGATTTACTTAGTTCTTGAAGTTCTTTGTTCATATATTCTCTCTTTTTTCTTCGGTGAGTTTTCTTTTCTTCTTTGCGTAGTCGTTTATATTCTTTCTCTGCTTGTCGGGTTCTGTGCCCGTGTTGCGTCAGTAAATATGCTGTTTTTTTTTGTCTGTGATGATCTGACATTCTTCGTCAAACCAGTCATTCGTTCTTGTTTTTCTTTCTCTACCTTTTATGCCTAGTACTTCTTTAGCTGCCTCTTTTATGATGTCTCTGCATTCTTCCCACTCTTTATTTAGGTTTTCATGTGTTATTCTGTTTTCTAGTTTGTTGTTTATCTTTTCTTTATACTCTTTATTTTTGTTTGTTTCTTTGAGTCTTTCTACCTTGTATCGTTCATGTTTAGAGCCACCTTAAAATTAATGTTGCTAAAAAGAGAAATTGTTGAAAATGATACAATTATTTGTTTTTCGATTGTATTAATCCCCTTCATTTCATAACGGATTGACGCCTAATTCACGGGATTAATTAAAACGGTTTGACGACAAATCGCCACAACGTCGCTTTATGAAAATTTCAATCATTTTATTACCAATTTCGCACGCATTTTAATTAATGAATTTTTTTATGGCATATATGTTCTCATAATAATCACTTTTATGCAGAATTTTTTAATGTAATTATATTTAATTTTTGTATTTTATAGAATTTTTCTGAATTTATTTCTGTAACAATTTTATGTTTATTCTTTTGAACGTATTAGGAATAAGTTTCCACTGTTATCGGGATTTATAGACCTATCTATATGTACGAGGTATGTTCAAAAAATACCCGGAATTTATAAATTTCGCGGGTTCGAAGAGTCCAATCGTCAATTTTTTTTATTATGTTAGTATACATGCTCCTAAAGTATAAAAAATTTGCAACTATATTCATTGTTTACCGTGTCTGTGGCAGCCGCCAAGGTTCGACGGTTTTTATGAGCTCGGCGATTTCCATTTGTTTAAAAAATGGATCAAAGAATTTGTATTAAATTTTGCGTAAAATTAAATAAAGTGTAACAGAGTGTGTGAAATGTTAACAAAGGCCTTTGGTAAACGTGCTATGAAAAAAAACAAGTGTTTACGAGTGGTATAAATGTTTCTAAGATGGCCTAGAATGCCCCAGACACCCCAGCACATCAAGAACCGAGGAAAAAGTAAAAAAAGTGACAGAAGTTATGAACGACCGCCGAATCACAATCAGAGAAGTCGCTAATGAAGTTGGCATATCAATTGGCTAATGACGTAACATTTTTTTAAACGTTTTGGGTATGAAACGTGTGTCAGCAAAATTTGTTCCAAAGTTGTTGAATTTTGAACAAAGACAGTGGCGAATGGAGTTGTTTAGAAGTCACTAAATGACGTTAACAACGACGCAGATTTACTCAAATGGGTTATGGATCTGACGTCGATCTTAAGGTTCAATCGTCCCAGTGCAGACATCCTGTTTCGCTCGAAAAGACCGAAAAAGGCTCGAGTGCAGTCGAACGTGAAGGTTTTGCTCACCGTGTTCTTTGTTTTTAATGGCATAGTACACCATGAATTTTGGCCACGAGGTCAAACGGTCAATAAAGGGTACTACCTATAAGTTTAACATGCATTTTAAGAGTTAAAGGTCGTTTCTTTAACTACAGTCTAATTAATGCGCATGCCCCGACAGAAGAAAAAGAAGAGGAAATTAAAGAAGAATTTTATGACGAATTAGAGTCCGCATATCAGTTATGCCCAAAAAATGATATAAAAATAATCTATGGAGACCTAAACGCCAAAGTTGGAAAAGAACAGCAATTCCAACCCACAATAGGTAGGCACAGTCTCCATGAACAATCAAATGACAATGGCAATAGGTTAATAAACCTAGCAAGATCACTTAACATGGTGATTGCCAGCACATACTTCGCTCGCAAAGATATACACAAAGGTACCTGGAAATCCCCGGATGGACTTACAGTAAATATGATAGATCATGTTATTGTAGACTCGAGACACCAATCGAATATAATAAACGCCCGCACTAGAAGAGGGGCAAATGCGGATTCTGATCACTACCTGGTCGAAAGTAGGGTAAGGGCTAGAATTTCAAACATCAAAAAGGAAAGAGGCTCTAAACATGAACGATACAAGGTAGAAAGACTCAAAGAAACAAACAAAAATAAAGAGTATAAAGAAAAGATAAACAACAAACTAGAAAACAGAATAACACATGAAAACCTAAATAAAGAGTGGGAAGAATGCAGAGACATCATAAAAGAGGCAGCTAAAGAAGTACTAGGCATAAAAGGTAGAAAAAGAAAAACAAGAACAAATGACTGGTTTGACGAAGAATGTCAGATCATCACAGACAAAAAAAACAGAGCATATTTACTGATGCAACAGGGGCACAGAACCCGACAAGCAGAGGAAGAATATAAACGACTACGCAAAGAAGAAAAGAAAACTCACCGAAGAAAAAAGAGAGAATATATGAACAAAGAACTTCAAGAACTACAAGAACTAAGTAAATCAACAGAGACAAGAAAATTTTATCAGAGACTAAACAAAAGCAGAAAAGACTTCAAACCGAGAACAACGATGTGTAGAGATAAGGAAGGTAATATATTGACAGAACAGCAAGAGATACTAAGTAGATGGACAGAACATTTTACGGAAAAGTTTGAAGGAGATCGGAGAGAGACGACCCCTGACATACCATTAGACCAAGCAGACAACAGAGAAAAGACTCCACCAACAATAGCCGAGATTAGAGCAGCAGTAGAAAAATTAAAGAACAATAAAGCACCGGGATCTGATCAAATAGCATCGGAGTTACTAAAGGAAGGAGGAGACGCACTACAAAAAACAATACATGAATTAATAACAAAGATATGGTCGAATAGACAGCTACCAACGGAGTGGAATAGCGGTATTATTGTACCACTACATAAAAAAGGAAATCAGTTAGAATGTGGAAACTACCGTGGAATCACGCTGCTGAATGCAGCATACAAAATAATGTCCAATGTCATTTATGAAAGACTTAGACCACACGCTGAAAAAATAGTTGGCAAATACCAAAGTGGCTTCTGTAGACAGAAGTCAACAATAGACCAGATATTTGTTCTGCGACAGATCCTCGAAAAAACAAGTGAATATAGCATCGACACCCATCATCTCTTCATAGACTTTGAAAGCGCATATGACAATATAAACCGAGAATTCTTAATAAAAGCAATGAAAGAATTTAATATACCAACACAACTAATAGAACTGATAAAAGAATCTCTAAAAGTAGAAAGTAGAATCCGGATACAAAATGAATTAACGGAAACAATAGATGTGAAAAAGGGACTACGCCAGGGAGACGCTCTATCATGCATGTTGTTCAACATCGTGCTCGAGAAAATACTGAGGGACACAACAGTCAATACACGAGGAACAATCATTAATAAAAGCGTGCAAATACTAGCATTTGCAGATGATGTTGACATAATCGCAAGATCAAGAAGAGAAATGATAGAGGCATACAACCAAATGGAACGAGCTGCACAAAATAGTGGTCTTAAAATCAATCAGACCAAAACAAAATATATGCAGGTAAGAAAAAACGCAGAAATAAGGCAGCCACAAAATATAACAATAGGAGAATACAACATAGAGGAGGTAAAAAACTTTATATACTTGGGATCCCTAGTCACGTCTGATAATAACGTTACGGAGGAAGTGAAGAGGCGAATATTTATTGCAAATAAATGTTACCATGGCTTAATTAGACACCTAAGATCAGATAACGTCGCAAGAAAGACAAAATGCCAAATATATAAAACCCTAATAAGACCGGTACTCACATATGGCTCAGAAACCTGGACACTTACTAAAAGAGAGGAAACGTTGTTAGCCACCTTCGAAAGAAAAATCTTGCGACACATATATAAGGGCACAAAAGAAAACAGAATATGGCGAAGACGATACAACTCTGAACTATACAAAATATACCAGGATCCAAATATTATAACATTCATCAAAATAGGACGGCTGCGTTGGATAGGACATGTAGAAAGAATGGAAGAAGGCGAAATACTAAACAAAATATTCAAACAGATGCCAGTAGGAAAAAGAACAAGAGGAAGACCGAAACTGAGATTCTTAGAACAAATAGAAAATGATATAACAGCCTTAAAAATAAAAAACTGGAGAAAAAAAGCACGAAACAGATCGGAATGGAGAAGAATCCTAGAACAGGCCAAGACCCAAAAAGGGTTGTCGAGCCAGTGATGATGATGATGACCTATAAGTTTAACGCCGTTTGCGTGAAGCAATTCGAAAAAAATACCGGATTTGTGGGAAAACAACTCATGGCTTTTGCATCACTATAATGCAACAGCTCATACTTCATTGCTTGTTCATAAATTTTTGGCCAAGAACAATACTGTAATGATGGCCCAGCCTCCACATTTGCCAGACATAGCTCCGTGTTACACTTAAACTTTCAAACTTTTCATACATTCAAACTTTAAATGGCCGTCGTTTTACAAGCATAGATGACATTAAAATCGCATCGCTGATGGAACTAAAGGCTATCCCAAAGATCGAGTTTGAGAACTGTTTCAAGGATTCGCAGAAGCGTTACCATAAGTGCATAATATCTGATGGGGACTACTTTGAAGGAGACAACATTAATGTAAACGAATAAATAAATATTTTTTCAAAAAACGAAAATTTGGATTATTTTTTGAACAAACCTCGTGAAAGGCCACAGACCTTGATATTAGTGGTAAATTGCAAATATGATAATGACCGAATGATTTTTTAGTATTTTAAATACAATACTATATATATATATATATATATATATATATATATATATATATATATATATATATATATATTTAACCTTTCCTTTTAGTTATATTTTTATTTTAGTCCTATTTTAACTTTGTCATTTTCAGAACGTTGGATAGACCTTACATAGTTAATTTTTGAGAAAACAAAAAAAAAAGACTCACAGAGAAAAGTTTTAATTTGTCCGAACACAAGTGGAAACGAATAAAATTCTTTTTATTAACCTCCTTGTTTCGCAACTCACGGCCAGTAACTTTTCATTCAATCCAACTTTGTTAACTTCCCTAATTATATCTCAAATATGAATATGAATTACAATGTTGCGAATGTGTTGTTTGGTGGGTGCAAAGCTGAAATGACAGTGAATTAAAATGTTGGAACGAAATAGTTACAGCTCATTTTCGTATTTAATTAGAGTCTGTTCTAATAAAAAGATTTTATAGTCTAGGAATAAAATTCAAAAAAGCAAAAATTATTTTGCTTTATAACAAGCTAGGCACCTCTTTGTTACAATTTCATTTTTTTAAATATACAAAAAGAGAACCAAATCTCTTAGGTTTAGTTATTAACCTTTTTTAAAAGTAATACGCAACTCGAGCAAGATTTAAAGTTGCCGGTATTTCCGTGGCTAATGAAGCAAGAACAGCGTGACAGCTGACAGGTCAAGGTTATGACAAATGGAGTACTGCACAAAATAATATGTTTTACTGTCGAACGATATTGTTACACTTCTTTAAAATTTCTTTATTAAAACATCAACAATATTTAATACAACTATTCAACAATGACAACTATTCAACAACTCAAATACTACTGTTTTTCGAACTGTCAACTTCCTGTGTTTTTATACATGTTCTGACGCTGCAGACTTTATGTGACATTTCGGGATTTTTCGATGATATCTCGAACATTCTAGATTTTTGTAATACTTCTTCTTTTTCGTCAAGGACTTTTCTGTACGGAATAAATCTTACGGACCTGTCGTAGCACTGCTTCTTCCTTTATAATTATTCGCCTCGAATAATTGGTCGATCAGGAACCGATTGAAGCCAACAGGGGGGTCAGTTCCATGGCGATACGTACAGCAAAAACAGAATAGGCCCTAATATTGATCCCTGAAGGATACCTCTGTCTATTGCATGTGGAACACTGCAGTCATTTTCCACTTTGACCAAAAAAGTTCTTTCAGAGAGGAAGTTTTCTAACCACAGTAACAACTCACCACGCACGCTGTAATATTCTAGCTTCAGCATTAACTTTTTTATAGGTACCTGTCAAATGAACGCGAAAAATATATATAAATAATATCAATCGGCTTATATCGGTCCAAAGATAAAGTCCATTTTAGCGAGAGGAAGGTTGCTAGTTACAGAACGATTTAGCAGAAATCCGTGTTGAGAGACCGGAATAACATTGTGCTCTAATCAAAAGGATATACAACTTTATTAGCTATTAAGTTTTCCATTATTTTAACTCATTTTGGTGGAACTGTTACCGGTCGATAAGAGTTTATTTCCACTTTTATATATATATATATATATATATATATATATATATATATATATATATATATATATATATTGACTTTTCAATGGATGTTTGGTTTTTGATATTGTGCTTTTTAGATGAACTGATGATGCTTCCTAATTAGAGAGCGAAACGTCTTTAAATAAATAGATGAAGTAGCCAACTTCTTTGTCTGTTTTCTCTACCTTTTGACCGAAAAACCAACCACTCTTCGAGTGATCCTTATTTATATGGTCTTTAAAAAACCTAATACCTCTTTAACCAATTCATTAGAGATGGCAATTCTTGATAAATTCTGTCAGTGGGAGGCACATCTGAAAACGAAGCCTCCGTGTCAATTTGGTTCTAAAATTATCAACAAAAACGCTCAGCTACCTCACTAAGTTTCTGAAAACGAAAACCATTGTTTTTTTAATTATGGTTTCAAATTTTTGAAAAATATCTTTTCCAGTGTGACCTTTAACATCTGATCTAATTTCTTTTATTAAGGGTATGCTTTCTACCAAGGACAACTGTGATGATTCTAATTGAGTAATAGTTTTTGAAGCAAACTAAAATTTGGTTTAACGAATAAAAGTTGCTGCTGAAAAACGTTGTTTTTAAAAATTTGTTTAGCATCTAGCAGAGATTGAAAACTTTGAGCGTCAATTATATTTTTTAAATCTACGCAATATTCTGAATAGAAAAAAAACGGCTTCCAAATAGAGAGGGTTCTGGTGGAAGTGGAATATTTGGAAGCATTTCTTTATAACATTGAATTCTTATAGGAGATTTGGCAAATACATTTTTAATGCTTCATATCAGGGAGTTTACAAAAAGAAACTTTTTTCTAATTTCTTCCGCAACTCCGTTCAGTCAATGTGCTAAACAAGTAACGTGTATTAAATATAAAATATTTTTAAATTTTTTACTGCCTTGACCATATATGGTGCAGCATCGGATAAAAAAAGCAATAATTTATGATTAGGAACAGTTGCAGGAAGAAAAAAATTTGATATTTCTTTTAAGACCATGGTACAAAGAATAACAGGTATCATTGTGACTTGACATCACAATGAGAATTGCCGTCATTGTAATGGGAATTTTATTAATTTTTTAGCTTTTGGCTTCTGGCTTTGGAAAAAATTATTAGTAGGAATATTTTGAACTCCTTGTGCGATTTTATAAGTGATAGTGGCTTTGTAGGTATACCTACTTTGTACTTTTTATGGACAATATTTTGGTGTTTTAGAAGTTATAAATAAGATATGTTTAATTATTAAGAAGAATAGTAAAGGGAAACAAAGCTTACTTTTCACTCCGGGTCTACAAGACTATTATCAGACCAATAGTATTGTTACAAACATGCTCTCGGCATGGCCCAGGTAAAGGTTGCATTGCATCTCTAATACCCTTCCAGAAGCTTCTCCGTGTATCGAGTGCGAGAGAGAATAACCGGTCACGTAGGCGAACTAGAGGTGGGACAACGCCAGAATATTCTCGAACGTAGTAACTGTAGTATATATAGGTGACAATGTTAGAAGTAGAGTTAGTTATTAAGATACTACCGAACTGTAAAGTTATAAATAAATATATGTATATAAATTCGAACCGCTCGTTTTATTTAATCACGCTACAGTTGGTGTCCGGTGTGAGATTTGCAAATAAATTCAGCAGTGATTTTTGGAAAAGACTTTTGAACTTTTGAAAAGTATTGTTCGTCGGGAACATCCGCGTAGTTCGGTAGTGCCCTTTGTACGAAAGAACATTTAAAAAAGTACGTGTGTGCCTAAAGAAAGATGCTGTTAGTACAACTCTCAGTAAAACAGTTGCGAGAGCAACTAGAAGAACGCGATGAAGATTGCAACGGGTCCAAGAAGATCCTCCAAGAACGACTGAAGAATGTTCTTAACAAGAATGGAGATGATCCAGAGACATTCCATTTTCAGTCAGCAGAAGAAGCAGTTTTATTGAAGATAGAAGAAACTTCTAAAAAAACTGATGATAAATTCGAGACTGTTTCCAAAAGATTCGATGAAACGTCTCAAATGATTGAAGTAACTTCGCAAAAAATTGAAGAATCTTCTCGAAAGAATGATGAAAGATTCAATGAAACGTCTCAAATTATTAAAGAAATAGCTAGACAAAATGACGAGAAATTTGAAAATGTGTCTAGAAGATTCGACGAGACTTCTCAAATAATTAAAGAAGTATGTAATCAAAACAATGAGAAATTTGAAGAAGTCTCAAGAACATTCGATAACATACAGAAAAATGTAAACAACGTAGAAGACAAGATCAAACAGTTAGAGAGCATGATAACTAATACAAAAGTGCTACCAACAGTTAATACAATAGCCTTAGATCCGGTAGTGAAAGAAGAATCACCTAGAGACGAAACGACACATAATATGAGATTCAAATTGCCACCATTTGATGGAAAGTCTTCTTGGTCCATATACCTTAGACAATTTGAAGCTATTGCGACAGCCAATCATTGGACAGAACAAGAAAAAGCTGTTTCCTTGACTGCTGCTTTACGAGGTGATGCTGCAGATATCCTAAGATCGATTCCTAAGGGTCAAGAAAAATGTTACCAGACCTTGTTTACCCGACTAGACAAACGTTATGGAGATGCCCATCTACAACAAGTCTACAAGGCGCAACTAAGAAGTAGAATTCAACGAGCAAGTGAAAATCTGCAAGAGTTTGAAGCAGATGTTGCTCGTATAGTGCGGTTGGCTTATCCGGAGGTACCAGACAACATTTTAGAAGAAATTGCTGTAGATACCTTCGTCAATGGGTTAAAAGAAAGTGAATTACAGAAAGCTTTACGACTAGCAAGACCAAAAGTTCTAGATGAAGCGCTCGCTATTGCCTTGGAACATGAAACAGCCAGTCAAACTTCACGGAGTCATCGAGTAAGAACCATTGAAGAAGGCGACGAACCAAACGATGAACGTCTGGAAGAAATGGTACGAAAAGTAGTTCGTAACACGATGCCGAAGAGACGCCAGCCCAGATGTTGGAATTGCGGTGACGTAGGTCATATTCGCCGTAATTGCAAGAAAATGATACAACAGTCGGAAAACTAGAACGGGTCGACAACAAGGGGCAACTGCCGACCTCGAGAAACACAGCCCCCATAGTAACTGTGAACATTACGTCCTCAGGTGGAATTCATAGCTTGTACATAGAGGGTCGTATCAATAATAAATGTAGATCGTTTTTGGTAGATACAGGTGCAACGAGAACTATTGCACGGCCAGAAGTAGTACGAGGCCATCTTAAATTATTGCCTGCAACAGTAAAGCTTAGAACAGCAACTGGTGAGATAATTAATACATATGGCGAGGCTAATATGTCAGTATCCATTGGCCAGACCACAGTGAAACATACAGTATTAATTGCAGAGATCTCCGATGAGTTCATATTGGGGATGGATTTACTAAGGAAAGTTGGGGCTGTATTGAATGTCAAAGATGGAGTTCTCGAGATCAGTGGTGAAGAGTTGCCGTTTCATGAAGACAAAGAAGACGTTATCAGCTTAATAACTACTTGTGACGTAACAATACCCGGTAATAGTGAGAAAATTTTGATGACCAGACCTGATGGTAACTGCCGAGAGGGAAGTTTAAGGATGGTCGAAGATGTGAATAATGCCGAGTTCCTAACGGCAAAAGCTTTGGTGAGAATTCGAGATGTCGTCCCTGTAAGAGTTATGAATTTAAAGGGAAATGCTATTAAGTTAAGTAAAAGAACTTTGATCGGACAGTGTGTTCCCGTGGCTTCGATTTGTTCCATGAATACTAATGAGAAACCGTCGAAATCTAAGTATCCAAAGGAGCTTGTTGAGACGATGATTAAAACGTGCCAAGACCTTGATGATGAACGAACAAAAAAAGTGAAGTCTATGCTGATAGAATTTCAAGATGTTTTTGCCATGGATAAGAAGGATAATGGCAAAACAAGCATAGTAAAGCATAAAATTAATACCGGAGACGCTCAGCCAATCAGACAACAACCTAGACGACTTCCATTTGCGAAAAGAGATGAAGCCGAAGACATCATCAAAGATATGAACAAACAAGGGGTAATTGAACCATCAAATAGTCCATGGACATCACCAGTAGTGCTAGTAAAGAAGAAAGATGGTTCAACACGTTTTTGTATTGACTACCGACAGCTCAATGCAGTAACTAAAAAAGATAGTTATCCTTTGCCCCGAATAGACGATACTTTGGATACACTTTCTGGTTCTCGTTGGTTCTCCACACTCGATCTGAAAAGTGGATATTGGCAAGTAGACATGGAGCCAGCTGATCGTGAAAAAACCGCATTCTCGATAGGATCAGGGCTTTGGCAGTTTACAGTTATGCCCTTTGGTTTATGTAATGCCCCGGCCACATTTGAAAGATTAATGGAGGCAGTTTTAAGAGGTCTAACATGGAAAACATGCCTGGTTTATTTGGATGATGTAATTGTGGTTGGAAGATCCTTCGATGAACATGCCAATAATCTGACAGAAGTCTTTCAACGATTGAGGGCAGCGAATGTAAAGTTAAGTCCAAAGAAATGTCACTTGTTTCGACGAGAAGTGAAGTACTTGGGACATATTGTAGCAAGTAATGGTGTAACAGCTGATCCTGAAAAACTTTCAGCAATTAAGGATTGGCCTGTACCAAGAGATAAACACGAAATTAGAAGTTTTCTTGGCCTATGTACATATTACCGACGTTTTGTCAAAGGATTTGCCAACATCTCCAAGCCATTAACAAAGTTGACAGAAGAAGGCAAAGAATATACATGGAGCGAAGAGTGTCAAAGAGCTTTCGAAAACTTACAAATGGCTCTAACCAGCGCACCGATTTTAAGCTACCCTAGACAGGCAGGAAAATTTGTGTTGGACACCGATGCAAGCAACAGTGCAATAGGAGCTGTTCTCTCACAAATCCAAGATGGACAGGAGAAAGTCATCGCTTACTTTAGCAAAGTCTTGTCAAAACCAGAAAGAAACTATTGCGTTACTAGGAGAGAATTGCTAGGCGTAGTAAAGGCTTGCGAGCATTTCCATAAATACTTGTATGGCAGAAAGTTTCTTCTTCGCACGGATCACGCTGCTCTAAAATGGCTTCTACAATTCCGTAATCCAGAGGGCCAGATGGCAAGATGGTTAGAACGATTGCAAGAATATGATTACGAGATCGAACACAGGGCTGGCAGAGTTCATTCAAATGCTGATGCCCTTTCGAGACGGCCGTGCAGTGCAAACTGTAATCACTGTCTTAAATTAGAAGAACGACTTTGCCCCGTGAGACGAACCACCGTCATTAATGATCAATGGCAGCCTCAACAGCTACAAGACGCTCAAGCAGATGATCCATGTATAAAAAGAGTATTGCATTGGATGCGTCGAAGTGAAAGACCTTCTTGGCAAGACATTAGTGCATGTAGTCCAGAAGTCAAGTGTTACTGGAGCCAATGGAATTGTCTAGTGCTGAAAGATGATCTTCTGTATAGAACCTTTGAGAACGATGATGGTACAGAAACTAAGCTTCAGTTGATTGTACCTAAAAGTAAAGTGTCAGAAGTATTGCGTCAGTTGCATGACGGTGCATCAGGTGGACACTTTGGTATCACGAAGACTCTGCAAAAGGTTCGAGAACGGTTCTATTGGGTGAACTGTAAAGATGATGTAAGAAGATGGTGCCGGAAATGTGAACTGTGTGCAACCAGTAATGGGCCAGCTGGTAAAAAGAGGGCACCCATGAGACAGTACAATGTTGGTAGTCCTATGGAAAGAGTAGCAATCGACATTGCAGGTCCACTTCCAGAGACAAATGATGGAAATAAATATATCCTGGTAGCCATGGATTATTTTACGAAATGGACTGAGGCCTATGCGATACCAAATCAAGAAGCTGCTACCGTTGCAGAGGTACTTGTTAAAGAATTCTTTAGCCGATTTGGTGTTCCTTTGGAGATCCACTCCGACCAAGGGCGAAACTTTGAGTCAACCCTATTCCAAAACGTTTGTAAATTGATTGGTGTCAATAAGACCAGAACGACACCCCTGCATCCTCAATCAGATGGAATGGTCGAGAGAATGAACCGAACAATGGGTAAACACCTGTCCAAAGTTGTATCAGAACATCAAAGAGATTGGGACCAGCACATTCATTTATTCCTAATGGCCTACCGCTCGGCCGTGAATGAAACTACAGGCCAGACTCCAACCTGTCTGATGTTAGGTCGTGAAGTTCGTTTACCCTGCGACCTAGAGTTTGGCTGCAGACCTTCCGAAGAACATGTTGCAAGCGAAGATTATGTCGACCGCCTGAAGTTAAGAATGAACAACATTCATGAACTTGCCCGACAACACATCCAGATAGCCAGTGACAGAATGAAAGATCAATATGATTCTCGATGCAAGAGTGAAAGCTATAAAGTAGGTGATCTTGTTTGGCTTTATAATCCACAACGTCGTCGAGGCTTGTCTCCCAAACTGCAAAGACAATGGGAAGGTCCATATGAAATTAAAAAGAAAATAAATGACGTAATATACCGAATTAAGAAGTTGCCGAAAGGTAAACCAAAAGTAGTTCACATAAATCGTCTTGCACCATATGCTGGCTCAAATGAAACAGAAGAAGCACGAACCCTTCAACATGAGAGCAACGATGACCGGCGACCAAGCTTTAATGAATTTATGTCAAATTACGCAGAGAGAAAGAGTGCTAGATTCGGCGTGACCACAGAAGTTCAGCAGGATCTTTTTAGTGTTCCGCATAACGTCTCTCTAGCCCACTGTGTTGCCCAAGATCTTGAGATGACTAAAGGAATCTCATCCGTATTTTATAAGAAATTCGGTCGTTTGGACGAGTTAAAAAACCAGCAGCCTAAAGTTGGAAGAGTACTGAGATTAGAAGATGGTTCTCGATCTTTGTTGTATATGGTGACTAGGAGGTCGCATACAGACAGGGCAAGCTACGAGGATATATGGCGTGCTCTAACTAATTTGAAGAAAATTGTGTGCAATTACGACATCAAGAATTTGGCCTTACCCAAGATAGGCCATGCACTAGATAATCTGGATTGGAAGATTGTCAGAAGCATGCTTGAAGTAATCTTCCGAGAAACCGGCGTACGAATTACTGTGTGTTGCATTAACCCGATGAGATCGTATCCTTCAAAGTCAGTAGACTGTTATTTCTTTCTAAAGGGTTCATGCAGAGCTGGAGAGTCCTGTAGATTCCGCCATCCTGTGCCTACATATAGAGTTGATGATCGGGACGATCAGATTTAAGAGGGGAGCAGTGTTACAAACATGCTCTCGGCATGGCCCAGGTAAAGGTTGCATTGCATCTCTAATACCCTTCCAGAAGCTTCTCCGTGTATCGAGTGCGAGAGAGAATAACCGGTCACGTAGGCGAACTAGAGGTGGGACAACGCCAGAATATTCTCGAACGTAGTAACTGTAGTATATATAGGTGACAATGTTAGAAGTAGAGTTAGTTATTAAGATACTACCGAACTGTAAAGTTATAAATAAATATATGTATATAAATTCGAACCGCTCGTTTTATTTAATCACGCTACAGTATGTTATGGATGCGATACATGGGTGATGACAGAATATACAAAACGAAAACTGGAAATCTTCGAACATAAAGTCATAAGGAAGATATTTGAACCTATTAACTAAAACGAAGTATAGAGATTCAGGTACAACCATGAACTCTACCAACTGTTCAAAGAGACACCGATCTTAAAATTCGGTAAACTTCAGAGATTTCGATGGGCTGGTCATGTAATGAGAATGGAGACCGGAAGATAGCAAAAAAGAGCCCTAGATAGTAAAATGCAGGGCGCATGACCAAAAGAAAGGCCACAAAAAAGATGGGAGGATGAAGTGGCAGCGGACGCGCAAAATGTGCTAGACGTGAGAACCTGGAGAAGATCGGGGCGGGACCGGCAAGGTTGGAGGGATAGTTTGAAGAAGGCCAATGCTCGATTTGGGCTGTAGCGCCATTGGAGAGAGAGAGAGAGAGAGAGAGAGAGAGAGAGAGAGAGAGAGAGAGAGAGAAATGTTTAATTATTATTGTCAGTACTTAATACTCAACCTTACTCTTACGCCTCCTGTATGTTTTAGGGACTTTCGCTAGGAATAATTTATAAGCTAAACATAAAATGCGTTGTGCAGTATCTGATTGTTTGAGTGATCTGGTAGGTTTTATGGTTTTCTCAAGGACTGGGTAGTGGAAAAACTGTGGGTTATTGCTTGTTGCCTTGAAGACAAATTTAATACTAAAACCTCAAGGATTTGTTTAAAACACTTTAAGCGGAAAGACTTTGAAAGAAATTTGCTGCATGAATTGCTGCAATATGAATCAAAGAAAGGACCTAAGCTGAAAAGTGATGCTGTTCCTTTTCAACTACCACAATCAAAAAGTTTATTCATAAATCAACTTAAAAGGCATGAAAGGTTTTCCAAAAAGAGTCGAAGAAGATTATGGAAGAGATAATTACAGAATCTCTTTAGATCTCGATTGTATTTTAGAATTAAGAAATTAAACCTAACACTTAAAGAAGATATGAGAAATAAGAGAAAATTAAAGAAAATTCTAACTTAAAACTTTGTGTTTTATTTGTTTTCTCGATTTTATTACAGATAATTAATTATCAATTATTTTCATCTGTTTACGTGCAACTAGACGAAGACTCGATCCCCTCCTTGGGACTGGCGCCAAATAGGACAAGCCAATCAAAAAAGAGCTCGTAAAATTTACCAAGGTTACTTCCCTAGAATGAAAAAGCGAAGAATACAAAAAGAAAGTTTTAAATAAAATTCACAAATTTATTTTAAAGATTTATTTTTGTTCACTGTATTAGTTATAACTTTTTTCAATCACTATTAATTTATACAATGATTATACAAGCATTAAAGATTACTTAATATCTCTTTAATCCCACCGCTGTCACCAATGTTACAATTCTTTAAAATGGCTTTATTTAAACAGCAACAATATTTAATACAACTCAATGACAACCATTCAAATAACTCAAGTACTGTCGTAACAATATTTTAAATATATTTCAATATTTGCAAGCACCTAAAACTAATTTATAAAATAAATACAAAAGTAATTTTAGTTTAGTAAGTGCCGACAAATTCCTAGACATTTTTGTAGCAAATCTATGCATTTTACATTAAAATAATTCATTATTTTTTATCGTTCATATACCGAATAAACTATTGTTGTTATCGTTCTATAAATAAAGCACTTAAAACTGTTTTTTAAATTTTCAACTTTGGATTTAGATTTAGATTTTTAATAAATTATCTGATTAGATCTAGTAGTTTATTTTGTCTCAAGCTCTGCTTTCCTTTTTTATTTATTGATTTGTGAACCTTTTTCGTTTATCTTCATATGTTTGCCTTATTTCTCCGTTTGGTCCGCCGAGATAATTATTCTTTCCAATTGTTTCAGCTATATTTATTGATAGATCTCTCAAATTGTGTATTTTGGTTAATATAAAGTTTTTCTGTGCAAGATTTTGCCTAAAATCTTTATTTTTGTTAGTTCTTTCTAGCAATAATTTTGAGAAGATATTTTTAACAAAATTCCCTTAAAATAAGCGGCCAGTGGACAATATACGTAGAAGGATGGTGTAATCATAATTTATAATGAGACCACCCAAAAAGCTAAGATGATAAATCTTAAGGAAACAGCTCCATGAGTTGATAATTAATCCATAATATTGTTTGTATATATAATTAAACAAAATTGTATTGTTCTAGTAATCTTTCAAATGTTTAATTCCAATATTTTTTAAATTAGAATAAATATTTATGTGAACGCTTACCCTTCGCTAAAATACCAAAGATTGGTGTGACAAAAAGATCTAGTGAATTATGATATTGAAGAAGTATTAAAAGAGTGTTCGAAATAATTTTAATAAATTGTGCGAGAAATAATTTTAATAAATTATGCAAAAATATTGTGACAACTTATAACAATCAGGAGAAATACTTTAGAATGAAAACACAAGGAATAAGAAAAGGATGAGCTCTTTAACATATGCAATGTTTAAATTGTCATTACCATCAACATCTTCTCTCTCTTTACCTTTATCGCTATGTGCGGTCTTCCTCTTTCTTGGCTCTACAGTTCTAAGTGAGTCTTAGCCGGTTTACTATTTTCCTTTACTCTTGCTGGTCTTGTGGTCATTATTGTACCTCCATCTTACATCCGTAGATCACTCGTTACTGCATCTTTCCATTTTTTTTCTTGGGCGAATAACTGATCTACTGTCCGGCCTTTCCCAGAAGGTTGTATGTATTTAGTAGTCTTCCATCATTCGATTCCAGTACATGTCCTGCCCATCTTATCCGATTTGTCTTAATGTATCGTACTATGTTTTCTTCTCCATATAGTGCTTGGAGTTTCTGGTTATGTCTATATCACTACTCTCCTCTCATCTCTTCGCTACAAGGCCCAAAGATCGCCCGGATGATCTTCCGTTCTAAGACTAATGTGGGGTCAGCTTCTCTAATTATATTTCTCCATATTTAACAGGTACATAATATTCTATATAATCATCATCATTCTCTTTGACTTTATATCTTTTTTTTTTTCATTCCACTCATCCAACTAAGCATTCGTTGTTCCTTTTTTTTTAACTGCCCAACATTCAGTTCCGTACATCATAGCTGGTTTATGACTGTTTTATAGAATTTTAACTTCAGCTTCATTGGAATTTTTTGTCACACAAGCAATCCTAATTCTACTGCATGCATCTCCATCTACTTCCCCATTACTCTGTAATATCAATACTAGATACTTAAAACTATTACTTTTCACAATCATTTCACCATCCAAAGATATTAATTTAGTTGTAGCAACTCCATCTTTAAATGAACATTAGAAATAATATGTTTTTGTCCTACTAAATTTCACTTTTCTTCTCTCTCCACTATTCCAATTTTTGTTCTAAGTCGGTTTCACTATTTCCTACTAACACTGCATCATCAGAATACATTAACCCATTCATGCCCGTTAGCTACTACAATTTCTACGCCTCTAAATGTTTCTACCTCCCCTCTACAACTGTGCAATTCGCACAGTGCAGTTACATTAGATAGAGGGGTTATCGTCTAACAAATTCAGAAAAGCAACAGTTTGTACCTATCATTCAACCAATTAGTATCGATAGTTTTCTTAGGGATAGGATTACCTCAATAGAAGATCTCATCTCCAAACAATAGGAAACCAAATGTTTTTCTAAGCTTAATGAAAACACAGGTCTCCGGCCAGGAGAAGCTTGTCAACTACCTTTTTTTACATAGTCCTCTAATGTTGATTTCGGAACTATAATCATGCGGGACTCTTTTAAATAACCCATTCCATTCCTTTTTACTACCTCTCTAGCATAGCTATATCCGACCAACATTTATGCTTTTTACTCCTTCCAGTCATTTATGAAATAAGAAATTGTTGTAAATATTCTATTCTACCAAAATGATGTCCCTTCATGTTCCATGTTCCAACACCTTTTTTCTACTATTCTTGTCTTGAATAGACCTTCTATCTCATCTTTTATCATTCGACCTCCACATTATAGTCACAGAAAGTAAATTTTAATATGTGACATTTACAGCAGATCTGCTGTTGTGAATCAGTCTTCAGCATTGGAAGATTATTTGTCAACGAAGATAACCGCCCCTTTGGTAGTAACTTATTAAACTATTAATATAATACAATTGATGAGTCAATATAAGCTTGAAAAAATATTTTGATAGGAAGCAAATTCAACCTGAAAAAGGTATTGACTACATTATTTTTTCAAAATTCCATATTGCAATTCCGTACATATGAATATAATACAAAATTCATTCAATTCTTTGAGTGATTTCTATTTATATAATATATAAATTTCTTTTTCTATACTCATGATAAATCAATATGACTTCAGTTCCTTTAAGAATATTCCACTAAGAAAATATATCAAAAACATAATAATTATAAAGGTATGATGTTTTGATTAAATATATCGAGTTTCATAGCCACTTTAAAGGTATAACAGAAATAAACCCGTCTTTATTTACCTCTCGTTAATCGGAAGATTGACAAACAAAAGAGATGAACGTTAATTCCAAAAGAAACTTGATACTCCTTTTTATGATACAGATAAGGCACGTTTCTCACAAAACTTAATTGCATATTGGCATAACGAATCTCCGAACACACTTTTGCTATCGAATTTCTTTAGCAGGAGTCTTTAATGACAAAAAAATTAAAATAAATCATAATATACACGCTGTTCAGAAACAAGATACTTTTGTCAAAGTCCGACTTCCAGATAAGAAAATATTTTCAAAGTAAAACTTTATTTCAACAAACTGCCTTGCTTTGAATTATTATTATTTACTTCATTATAATGACAATTTGAAGTACATATTTCATGTACGTGCCTTTTAGTAGCAGGATAAGGGTAACAATACGTTGGCTGACAGGCAGCTCTTACACGAGGGTTCCCTGGTCTGTATGGAAAAGTATAAGCGAGTGAGGATAATACTGTGCTTTGGTTCCATTGGTATATGTTGGCCTAATCTTGATGGACATGGTGCTTATAAGAACGGGATTCAGACATCAAAGGTCTGAAAATCTGATGATGAAATGAATCTGAAATGAAAAAAGGCCATAATAATGAAAAGACCTTCTACAACATAATAAAAATTATATCAAAGTGACAGCGTCTCATGAGGTAAAATATTAAGGAAGAAAACAGAGCCTCAGTTCGTATTTAAGGGTAAGGACTATTTCAGGGGGAATACCATTTACCGGTTAGAAAAATCGGAAAAAGGTTTGGAAACTTGGAAGCTTTACAAGTATCTAAGAGTATGACGTTGGTAGATCCGCTCAAAAGAAAGAGAATACAAATTGTTTAGATTCGAGAGACGAAGTGGAAAGGGTACTGAGAAAGTAACAGCAATTATCACCAAAATAACCAGGTGATATTATTGGGGAAGTGTAGACAGCTTTAGGAGAGACAGAAAGCAGTTGGCTAACAGGTTTGTTTAATAGAATCATGGAAGTGGGACAGAAGCCAAACGAATGGAATTACAGTACATCAGTACCTCTATCTATGTAGAACATTATATAGAATATTAAATATGATATATGGAAAAATATAGGAATAAAGAAACAAACGCTCCTATGGTGTTCACTCAATAATGGTGCTGTGGTGGGCACTCAATAAGAAAGGTGTCCCCAGTGAATATGTAAATATTGTGAAAGACATGTATGTTGAACACTCTAAGAGAAAAAACAATACAATATAGAACTACTCCAAGAACAATCAATAAGAGAACTATACCAACAACGTCTAGACCAAAAATTAATAGAATTTAGATACGGCAACATCGAAGAAATATACGAGCATATAAAGGCGAGTATAAAGCAAGCAGCATTCGAAGCCCTTGGGGAAAAAGAACATATAACAAATAAACAGCACTATAATGAAATAAATGAACCAACAAAAAGAATAATTAAAGAAAAAAAGCAACTATACAGAAAATAGCTGACTACAAACAACGATGAAGTTTATAAAGAATATAGAGAAAAAGATAGAGAAGTGAAAAAACAAATAACACAGCAAAAGAATGAAGAATGGGAAAGAATCTGCTTAAATATTGAAACATATATAGGAGGTACAAGAACTTCGGAGTCATGGAAAGTACTGAGAGGATTGAAACAAAACTCAAAAGAAAAAACTAAATTGGGAAATATACAGGACAAAGAATGGAAGGACTACTACAAGGAACTATTAACAGAACAAAGACCACAATTCATTGGAAAAGAAAACAGGCGAAGACGAAGCAGATTCCCACAACAAGAAATAGAAATAACAGATAGGAAAATGAGAACGGCCATAAAAGCAATCAAAAATAAGAAAGCACCGGGATCTGGAGGCATCTCACCTGAGCTTATAAAATACGGATCAAAAAAATTACACCGGATGATACAATGGATATTTCAGAAAGCCATAAATGGAGAACAGCTCCCAAAGGAATGGACGGCGGCATATATGACATCTATATTTAAGAAAGGAGATAGAAAACGATGCGAAAACTACAGAGGAATAGGCGTAATATCATCAATAGGAAGATTATATGGGAAGATACTGCGAGAAAAGATAGAGCAAGCGATAAAAGGCAAAATCGGGGAGGATCAGGCAGGCTTCACGGCAGGAAGATCATGCATAGACCACATATACACACTGGAACAACTGTTGGAAAAGAAAAAAGCAAAAAATAGAGATATACACTTGGCATTTGTGGATCTGAGAAAGGCGTATGACTCTGTACCAAGGTCAGAACTATGGGAGGCAATGTACAAATTAGAAATACAGACGGAACTCATA
This sequence comes from Diabrotica undecimpunctata, assembly GCF_040954645.1. Lineage (NCBI taxonomy): Eukaryota > Metazoa > Arthropoda > Insecta > Coleoptera > Chrysomelidae > Diabrotica > Diabrotica undecimpunctata. The sequence goes on from NC_092812.1 coordinate 42,348,105, forward strand.
GAAGCTACAAAAGCTCTGTATAAAGAAAATAAAGTGTCCATTAAAATGGGAACAAGAATCATAGGAGACTTCACCACAACAAAAGGGCTCCTGCAGGGTTGTTCCACATCTCCAACCCTATTCAAAATATACTTAGAGAAAGCCTTAACTACATGGAAAAGAAAATGCGAAGGCATGGGAGTACCGGTACGGAACGAATACCTATATACGTTAAGTTTTGCAGACGATCAAGTAGTGATTGCACAAGACCAAGACGACCTCAGCTACATGATGAAGAAACTACAAGAAGAATATACCAAGGCTGGCCTAGATATTAACCTCGCGAAAACAGAGTACCTATCTACAAGTGAAGAAGACATAGAAGATCTACAGATTGATGACAACGTAACAATCAAAGGAAAGGATAAATTCAAATACCTGGGGTTTATAATCACGAAAAAGGCAACAACAGAGGAAGAAATTACACAAAGATTAGGACAAACAAGAACAGCAATCCGATAACTTAACTCAGTATGGTGGGATAGACACCTAAATATGAAGACAAAAACGCAGATTTATAAAACATTAGTGCGAAGCATTATGACATATGGGGCCGAAAATTGGATCATAAACAAGAAAAACAGCAGTAAGATAATAGCAACAGAGATGGAATGCCTGCGAAGATGCTGCAGAGTAACAAGAATGGATAGGAGAAGTAATGACGAAATAAAGCAAAGAACATCAATAGAAACAGACATACTAACATATATAGAACAAAAAAGACTAAAGTGGTATGGATATGTAAGAAGAGCTAGCGACAGCAGATGAATAAAAAGAATAACCGAATGGAGCCCCATAAGAAGGAGGAAAAGAGGACGACCCCGAAAATCCTGGAGGAACGAAGTAGACGACGCCATGAGTAAGAGAGGACTAAACGATGGAGAATGGAACAACAGAGAGAGATGGAAACGGTTGAGCGAGGGAAGGCAGTGAATACTGTAGAATCCCTAAATATATATATATATACATGTATCAGGAAGGGAGTGACAACTAGTAGTAGGACAAGTGTGGGAAAAACTGATAAATTTCATGTGAAATTGAATTTCTTTAAGTTTTGGATCAAATAACAGCGAAACTACAGGAGGTAGGAGGTAATATAATACGAAATTAAAAGTATTACAATATTTTATTAAAAAGAAACAATTATTTATAATCAATAAAGAAAAATAAAATAGATAATAATATTATAATACATATTATGATTTTTCGATTTCATATCCAGGATAACATATTGAATAAGTGCTCTAAACATAAAAACTGTTTGCATTTCACACAGGAAAATCGTGTTGGTCGGTTCTTCTTACGATCACAATACACCACATCGGCCACGTTCATTATTAGTGATATTAGAAGGCAGGAGTGTTTCTATTCCTAGTATTTCTCGAATTCGAATTTGCATACTCCCTGATATATGCAAAGTCACTCGTTGTTGAACATAAGTTAAAACGGTAATATTTTTGTCTTCTTTGTCGATTTCAATTTGAATTGTTTATGGAATGAATAACGAATTTATATATTCCAGCTACATTCAATAGTGAGTAAAAAATGATTATAGACGACCTTCTAGTATTGCGATGAACATCATGTGCAGCACACAATTTGTCGACACATTCGACGCCCCCTTTTGTCGAATTATAAACCAAATTATATCTGGTTTATTATTTGTTTTTCTATCGATGCTGTCATCATAATAAAGACTTGATAGTAAAAGTACATTTTTATTTTTCTTGGAAAAACTGGAACAGTGGAGAGAAGCTCTTGAGGAAAAATATATAAAATTTAGTAGGACAAAAACAGAGTATTTGGAATGTTCGTTTAAAGATGGAGTCGCTACAAATAAAATGATATCTTTGGCTGGTGAAATGATTGTGAAAAATAATAGTTTTAAGTACGTAGGATCGGTATTACAGAGTAATGGGGAAATAGGTGGAGATGCATGCAGTAGAATTAGGTTTGGGTGGATGAAGTGGAAGGAAGGGAGTGATGTGTTGTGTGTCAGAAAAATTCCAATGAAACTGAAGGGAAAATTCTATAAAACAACCATAAGACCAGCTATGATGTACTAACCTGAATGTTGGGCAATGTTGTTAAAAATAAAGAGGAATAACCAATGCATGTGGCGGAAATGAGTGCTTAGATTAATGAGTGGAATGACAAAAAATGATAAAATTAAGAAGGAGTATATTAGGGAAAGTCTAAGGGTGGCACCAATTGTTGCCAAAATGAGAGAGCATAGGTTAAGATGGTTTGGTCATGTTGAACATCAAGACGTTAATCACCCAATAGGAAGAATTGCTGATCTGTGGGTTCCTGGAAGGAGTAGAAGGGGAAGGCCAAAAAAGACCTGAGGGAGACGCTTAGGCAGGACATGTCGGTAAAGAGAATTGATATTGATATTACCCAAAATATAAACTTATGGAGAAATGTAATTAGGGAAGCCGATCCCTCATAGGGACAAAGACACAGAAAATGATGACTTTCTGTGACAATAATCTTTATGTAAGTAATACATCATATATGAAGCAAGAAAACATTCAAAACTCCAAGAAAAATTGGTACCTAAAACCAGAATTAGGGTCTAGAATTTAGACATCAAGGTGACATTATAAAAGATATTGGTAAAAAATTACCAAACATGTTAACTGCTTCCAACGAAAACAATATACATGAATTCGTCATCAAAGTATGATGTAATATACACATATATAAACCCCCAGTTACTACATGGAAACCAGAAGTGGTAAACACTCATCTACATCCTACTATATACATCGGCGACTTCAACAGCCACCACGAAATGTGCAATTATACAACGAATGATGAAAAGAGGCACTATTCGAATGGTCCGAAAAGCAAAACACATATCTAATTTTTTATGCCAAAGACATATGAACGTGGAATGGCAAAAACAGCTGATGGAGAAAAGAATCTATCCCAGATCTATGTCACCACCAATCAAACAAGCCACCAATCCTTATAAACTACAGAAAACACTCTGACGATGAATCTATCCAGCTAATACTTTAAGAAATGGTGATTACAACCAAGTACCACAAAAAGTGAAATATCAACTTTTGATCTCAACAACAGGCTGGCAAACACAAAATTACTAGTGTGTTTTAATAACCAACTACTGAAATACAATAAATACCGGACATACGCTAGACAGAACGCTCACATTCAGAGAACACCTGACGAAAACAGCAGTTAAACTATAAACACGTAACAATATAATACAGAATCTCTGCAGCACTATATGGGGATCTACAGATCCCCCGCTCTTGGTCTGATATATCGGGTGGCAGAATACTGTGCACCGGTGTTCTTGAACAGCACATATACCCACCTGGTCGAAACCGTGCTATGCTTATGATAACAGGCACAATTATGGCGACCCCTACAATGTGGCTACCGACTCTTAGTACCATAGCTCCAACCAACCTACGAGAATACAATAAAAGTATGGATAATCGTCAACTTCGAGTCCACAACAACATTCTCGATTTTCTTCCGTCTCCGATACAGGTTACCTCCCCGGAAATCCGCTCAAGCGGTACATCATACGAATTTTGACTTAACCCCGATTAAGAGAAGAATGAGAAAGAGGAACAGATCCGCATTACTTTAGTCTACTGGACAAAACAGATAAACCTGATGGATTTGAACGTCCTCGTAATATTTGGGTAACCCTTAGTCGAATCAGAACAAACTGCTGGAGATTTTCGATATTTGAGTTTTTTTTAATTTTTGTGACATAATTTTTCTCTTTGCCTTTAGTAAGGATCAGTTTCCCTAATTACATATCTCCACAAGTTTCTATCTTGGTCATACCAACATTAAGCTCCTTCATAGACATATCTTGCCATGTCTTCTTTGTTCTTACTCGTTCCAAGAGCTCTGGACGTTAAACACGCCCTAAAAATCTTAACCTATGCTGTCTCATTTTGGCATTAATTGTTTTTACCTCTAAAATTCCTCTAATATATCCATTCTTAATTGTATCTGTTTTTGTCACTAAACTCGTCCATCTAAGCCTTCTCATTTCAGCCAGATAAAATATCTCTAAGTATCTCTCCTAATTGACCATAAAATTGCTAGTGTGACTTTTCCCTACATACCACAACGTGTATTTTTCACTTTTTTTTTCGCCGTTTGTCCTTTCCACCTCGTTTGTTGAATACAAGCAATTTGTACTCTGCTTCTTTTAAGCAGATCTGCCAAATCCATACTCTTACTTGTAAAACTGCCAAGATTTCATCCTGATTTTTCTAACCTGTAATGGTGTTAAATTTTGAAATAGTCCTCATCCGAAAATACGAACAGAGGTTTTGTTTGCTTTCTGAATAATGTAACTCCTGGAGTATCATGTTAGTATAATTTTTCTTATGTTCGACAAGGTTTTTTCATTACTATGGTTTGAAATGATTTTCGGACATTTGATGTCTGAATTCCTTTACTATCAGCATCATCTCGAGTACGATTTGGCCAACACACTACCAAGGAAAACCAAAGAACAGTATTACCCCTGGCCCGTTTACATTTTTTTGTACAGGTTAGGATTCCTGGTATATGGACTAGACTACCCTATTGGTCAACGTATCGTTGCCCGATTTCCGCTACTAGGAGGCACGTACATATGGGATACAATTTTTGGGACATCTGATACATTATTAAAATAGCAATATCGCTGTTGTGCGTAGGGTTATTGTAAATAATTGTATCATAATTTGTTTTATTCTAGGATCGTTACGCAAATCTCTTTAAAAATAATCAACATACGTTTTGCGGCTTTGGTATTCATTATGAATCATTAGGTCGTACCATTTTTTTATAAACTGATAAATTGTTAAACGCAGTTGCTTTTTAATAGTTGCTGCATTTTATCCGACACGTTTTATTTGCAGTTTGCAGTTTTGTTGCAGTATGAATATTTGGTTCTGTGTTTCAAGATTCTTATCTTCATTAAGTTGTTATTAGAATAACGATCAAAAAAGTAAGTGAGATTTGTTCATCTTGTATGTTTTCATTTATTTTGTTCTTAAAATCAGCGTTTTAAAAAATATTAACGAACCATTTATGTTTAGTTAAAGGTACAAGGATTAACAGGTTTTTCAGAAAAAGGTCAGAAAAAAGAATAGGGCACAAATACAGTATTGCAAAGAAATTTAAAACAACCAAGAATTTATGAACCAAAACCAGCAGTTAATAAAATTAACTAAAAATATTATATTTAAGAAATACCTTTGAATCTGGAAACTAATGTTTTACAGTTTTTAATAATGATGATTACAGAAGTTTCCCATTATTTCCCGGATTTTACCTAAAAATCACCCGTCTTTCAATATCAACAAAATAGCTTATTTACATATACGAAAATCATCAATTTATAGATAATCAAAACATTTTCGCATACCGACATATTATTCTTGGATTAAAAATAGCTTTTTGAAATATTTAAACTTAAACGATGGAAAAATGTATTTTATGAGTAAAAGATTCCAGTGTAGATTGTTGCCGTGTAAAAACAGTTTTTTCGTATTTCGAAAACCGGCCCTAAATAATCACACAAAGGTATTATTTTACGTTAATTTAATTTATAATTTGCAATAATTAATTATGTAATGATGTGTTGAAACTATAAAGTAATTACTCGTAGATATTTTATTACATGTTATTATTTTGTATGTTGTTGGATCAATTTGAGAGTATATTTATATTAATTCATGGCAATTTTTTTTTGCTGCGATTAATACTTTGTGACTATTAATTAACATTTCTTTTTAAAGTATGTACTCTTAATCATTTTTATTTTACATAATATGATATATTTTTTTATACTCTTTAAATGAACATTTTTATTATTCCATGATAGTTGTGTATCTACGTAGAGAACTGCTTATATTATTTTTTATATCAAAACTTTATTAATTTAACAACCATTGTGAGTTATAATAAAATTGTGTGCAGTTGCAGATTGTTTAAATTAAACAATATATCATTCTATAAAAGTCAAAAATATTCATCGTTCATCATGTAAGTTAAATTGTACATTATTGGATTTCTTTTGCAAAACTTTGAAAAATAATTAAATATTATGAAGTTTATTGCTCGTGAAATTTGTAAATATAAAATTCATTTACATAAATTCTCTGCTCATTGTTTCTATATATATATATATATATATATATATATATATATATATATATATATATATATATAAAATTTATACAATGTAGAGTTACTTCCCTGGGTTATCTAATGTTACGAAAATAATTTTTTTAAAATATTTTTTTTTCGTAATTGACAATCGTAACTGGCGCAGTGTTCGTGATAAGTTGCCGAATTTCGTGTGCAATTTTTCTTTTTAAAGATTAACGAAAAAAAAACACATTTCGGGTACGGTAACAGCCAAACGTCCAGGGCTAGGAACAAACATTGTCCACAACCCATTGGAAAAACCAAGACCGGGAGAAGAAACCAGCATCGTCCAGAATCCTATTGGTGCAGACGGAAGAACAAAAATAGTCTATAGGAAAGTCTATAGAAAATGAAAATATTCAGGTGTTTCGTATTTTACCAAAATCCATATTTTACCTATATATTGTATATTTTTTGATTCACTGAGGAGGACATTTTAGATAATGTAATAATTTAAACTTTTAACGAGATGACAACCTAATTTTCAATTAATTAAATATCAAGCAGATAATATTCCTACTTTTGATGGAAATCCGAAACAATAGAAATTCGAATTATAATAATTTTCAAAATCGGCATTCTTCCCAAGGTTCTAGTCAATAAAGAAATAATAATTTTTTCAGAAATCCAAATAATAATTTTCAAAATCGTCCAAGTTTTTCGAACAATGGTTTTAATAATAATAATGGTAACCAATTTTCGAATATACCTAGATATCAGCCATCTATATATATATTTAGGGATTCTACAGTATTCACTGCCTTCCCTCGCTCAACCGTTTCCATCTCTCTTTGTTGTTCCATTCTCCATCGTTTAGTCCTCTCTTACTCATGGCATCGTCTACTTCGTTCCTCCAGGATTTTCGGGGTCGTCCTCTTTTCCTCCTTCCTATGGGGCTCCATTCGGTTATTCTCTTTATCCATCTGCTGTCGCAGATTCTCTTCTTACATGTCCATACCACTTTAGTCTTTTTTGTTCTATATATGTTAGTATGTCTGTTTCTATTGATGTTCTTTGCTTTATTTCGTCATTACTTCTCCTATCCATTCTTGTTACTCTGCAGCATCTTCGCAGGCATCCCATCTCTGTTGCTATTATCTTACTGCTGTTTTTCTTGTTTATGATCCAATTTTCGGCCCCATATGTCATAATACTTCGCACTAATGTTTTATAAATCTGCGTTTTTGTCTTCATATTTAGGTGTCTATCCCACCATACTGAGTTAAGTTGTCGGATTGCTGTTCTTGTTTGTCCTAATCTTTGTGTAATTTCTTCCTCTGTTATTGCCTTTTTCGTGATTATAAACCCCAGGTATTTGAATTTATCCTTTCCTTTGATTGTTACGTTGTAATCAATCTACAGATCAGCCATCTATTCCTACCCAAAATCAAAGCAGAAATTCAATGCGACCTGAGCCAATGGATACAAGTTCCAATAACTTTAGTTTAAGTGCGAAGTAACTTTAGAAATGATAGACGTTCTCCAAATAATTTATTTAATCATAAAATAACGAGTAATAATGTAAGAGAAGAAAGATATAATGATAATGAAATAACATAATAATGATAATTTAAGAATGTATAATGAAAATGAAATAAGAATATATAATGATGAAAATTTTCCAGTCCACGCCTCAACAAGTACAGCCACATAAATTTTAATGCTATTAAACAATATGTTAAATTACCTAAAATAATAATTCCAGAAATTAATGTTATATTTTAATGGATACAGGATCAGAACAAAGCTTTTTAGACCTGACCTCGCAAGAGAACTTTTTTCGAAATATATAATTCCTGAGCAATTTGCTGTGCTTACTGCACACGCTACTTCAATTCATATTGAAACTATTACCATTCCAATATTCCCTAGTTTCAAAAATCCAAATTGTCATAAATTTTATCTTTTCGATTTCTCTCCTAATTTTGACGGTTTGCTAGGAGGCAACTTTTTATCACAAATCAATACTATTATTGATTTTAAAGATTGAAAACTAGAGACCCCAATTATTTCTCTTCCTATATTTTTTATATCACAAGATCCAAAACGAAACAAAAATATTTTAAACCTAGTAAAATAATAATACCACCAAGAACTGCTCAAAAAGTTATAGTGTATTTTTATGTATGAGAGAGTAATAAAACAATAAATTATGTATGCAAATCCCTAAACTGTTGATACGGGTGACTCAATGAAAAACAGATATTTGTCAACAAGTTTAAAGAAGTATATAGGAAAACAATTTTAAATTGACTATGACCACCAGGTATAAAGGTTGGAGCAGAATAGAATACAATAGTTGTGAGCGTTACTAATCCCTAAATAAGGTTGCCAGTGTCGGAGTGATGGAGGTTAACAGGTACTAATGAATTTTCAAGAAATGTAAGATGTTTATTTTATTGGTTATATATAACCAATAAAAGTTTAATAAGTACCTACCTATTTGCAAAATAAAGTTTAATTCTTTAGATAAAATAAAACGTTTTATTTTATCTGAAATGAGTGCATTCCACGAAGTAAGGGTTTCAACAATCAAACATTTAATTCTTTAATTCCAGGAATCTACGACAGTAATTGACTAGATAATTACCTTCTAAACTTATTCCACAGAAAATGTGATAGTGGGTTTTTCCATTTTGTAGGAAGGTCCAAGTGGCGTATTCAAAATTCTTAACAGTTCACTAAAAGTAGGTACTTCAGTTGCAAGGTGCAGTTTATTGTGTATACTAGTGTTATGGAAAATTTGGAAGTGCCGTGTAAACGCCGAAAAATTGGTCCTTTAACAGTTAATGAAAAAACATTATTATTTAATTGTTTTAAATCATTTACAGACAAACGTTTATGTGAAAGTGTTGATGAGACCGTTGAGTTAGTTAGCAGTACACTTGGTGTTGGGAAATCTACGATTTACAGAGTTATTAAAGAAGAGAAATGTGGTAGTTTTCAAATGCCACGTAATGCTCCAGGGAAACCAAAATTTCAAATAGAATATCATTTTAAAGAAGGACTTCGACGGAAAGTGCATGAATTCTTCTTTAGACAAGAATTTCCAACATTGGATAAAGTTCTTGTCTCAGTTCGAGATGATAAGGATTACCCAGAAATGAGTCGAAGTACGTTATGGAAACTTTTAAAAGAAATAGGCTTCCGCTGGAAAAAGAATCCCAGAAAGTCTATTTTATTAGAAAGAAGCGATATTGTCATATGGAGAAGACATTTTCTAAGAACCATAAAGGAAATGAGAAACCAAAAAAGAAAAATATTTTATCTTGATGAAACATGGATCAACGAGGGTCATACACCTTATAAATTTTGGCAGGATGAAACTGTTACAAGTCAAAGGCACGCTTTTGTAAATAACTTATCTACTGGTTTAAACCCACCATCAGGAAAGGGACGCAGGCTGATAATAGTACACATTGGCAGTTCAGACGGTTTTGTTGAAGGTGGTTTATTAACTTTTGACTCAACTCGTACCGGTGACTACCATGAAGACATGAACGCTGATGTCTTTCAAGAATGGTTCGAACAAATGATAGATCTTCTTCCTAAGAACTGTGTAATAGTAATGGATAATGCAAGTTATCACTCCAGACTTATAGAAGGACTGCCCACAACCAAGTGGTTAAAAAAAGACTTGCAGAATTGGCTGAGTTCAAAAAATATTACGTACCATCCCGGATCTATAAGAAAGGAACTTTATTCGTTGTGTGCCCTTCATAAAGAAAAATTTAAAAAATACGAAATTGATGAAATTGCCAAAAATCGTGGAATGACAGTACTTAGATCCCCACCATATCATTGTGAATTAAACCCGATTGAACTGGTATGGGCACAGATAAAGAGTGAAGTTTCAAGAAAAAATACCACTTTTAAAATTCATGATGTTAAACAGTTGTTTTTGGAGGCCGTAAATAATGTAAAACCTGAAAACTGGGAAAAGGCAGTAAATCACACTATTAAAGAAGAGGAAAAAATGTGGAAGCTGGACAATATTACTGATAAAATGATCGAGCCAGTTATTATAAATCTTGGTTCTGAAAGTTCATCTTCTGAATCTGATTTGGATTTGTAACAAGTAGCTGTAAGTTTTATATTAATATTTTTATTCATCTATTTAACATACCTTAGACGGTTTTAAAAACTCTTTTTCTCTTTTGTAATTTTTAAAAATTAAAAAAAATGTGAATTTTTTAAAACCCTTTTTAATGTAGGCCAGTCAGTTCTAATAAAGTGTGTGATAAAAGAGGTCACTTTTGTTTACATACACATAACACTTTATAACACTGAAATAATTCATTTATTTTTTACAATTATTCAAAGTAATTTTTCAATTAATCTTGAGCACGCCCATGGAGTGGTCGGAGGTACCAGTTAAAATTATGCTAATTACTCTCTCGTTCATAAAAATAAACTATAAAGTCCCAGTTGACAGAAGATATATACAGCAAATCGGAAATGCAGAAATTCCTTCATGTTTAATTTAGATAAATGATCACAACGCTTTTACTATGACAAGTAACCTAGGAGAAACTCCAGCGGATATCAAATTTTACGGAACCTTTTAATGTAGGGTATATTCAAGAAGAAAATTTAAATAAAATTATAGATTTAGTTAATGATACTCCGGTTATACAAGGAATTATAGATATCCGGAAGTTTATAAAAAGAAGTTAGTAGACAAATAAATAATATGTTAAAAAATGGAATAATACAAGATTCAAACTCGCCTTTTAATTGACCCATCTGGGTAATAGAGAAGAAAATTGACGCAAGTAACCAAAAGAAATATAGAATAGTTATAGATTACCGCAAACTGAATGAAAATACAATTGAAAATACATTTCCCTTGCCATGAATAGATAATATTCTAGATGGTCCATGAAGAGCTCAATATTTTACTACTTTAGATTTAGCAAATGGTTTCGACCAGATAGAAATGTAACTATTGCCGTTTGGATTGAAAAATGTCCTAGCTACTTTTCAAAAAGTTATGAATAATGCGTTAAGTGGATATCAGAACGACATCTGCTATATATATTTAGATGATATAATTGTTTTTTACTCATCATTGCAAGAACATGTTAAAAGACCGAAAGCAATTTTTGAAAGACTAAGAAAATCTAATTTAAAAATACAGCTAGATAAATCAGAATTGTTACGAACAGAACTGGCATATTTAGGTCATGTTATAACAAAAGACGGAGTACGACCAAATCCATATAAAATAAATGCAGTCAAAAACTTTCCTATTCCTTCTACATAAAAAGAAATAAAGTCATTTTTAGGATCAGCAGGATATTATAGATGATTCATCCAAAATTTCGCCAAACTAGCCTAAACCTTTAATTATGTGTCTAAAGAAACATGCAAAAGTTAAACACACTCCAGAATTTAAAAAATCTTTTATTCATCTTAAAGAACTTTTAATTAATGCCCTTATTTTAAAATATCCAGATTTTTCAAAACCACTTATATTAACTACAGACGCTTCAGATATAGCCTTAGGTGCAATTGTGTCACAAGGAAAAGTCCCAAATGATTTACCCGTAGCGTATGCCTCAAGAACTCTTAATAAAAGGGAGCAAAAATATTCTACGATAGAAAAAACTTTTAGCGAAATTTTATGCGACCATAGACCCGTAGTATGGTTATTTAATTTAAAGGAACCCAACTCCAAATTATTACGATGGATATTAAAATTGGAAGAATTTAAGTATACTATAAAATATAAACCCGATAAAATGAATATGCCGATTCTTTAAGTCGAATAAATATTAATGCAATTGAAACAAAATCAAATATAAATAATTCGCTGACATAGATTTTGATGAAGAATCAGTAAATCGGTGACAGATTTTGTTCCAATATAAATAATTCGCTGACATAGATTTTGATGAAGAATCAGTAAATCGGTGACAGATTTTGTTCCAATTTCCGAACGAGTCATGTTGATCAAAATGACAGGCAAACCAGTAAACATAAATGTGACACAAGCATATGCACCAACAGCAGATAAGTCAGAAGAAGAAATAACTAAGTTCTATAAAGATCTGGAAAAAGCAATAAGACTAACAAAGAAAGAGGACATAAACATAATAATGGGCGACTTTAACGCCAAGGTGGGTAAAGGAAGATATGAAGACATAATTGGAGAGTACGGCCTTGGAGTTAGAAATGAAAGAGGCGACCTGCTGTGTGAATTCTGCCAGGAGAACGGTTTTGTCGTCATGAACACATGGTTTCGGCTCCCACCTCGTAAGTTATATACTTGGAAATCACCAGGAGACCGTCCAAATCGAATAATTAGAAACCAAATTGACTACGTTTTAATAAACAGAAGATTTCGTAACGCTATCAAAAGAATCGCAGCATATCCAGGTGCTGATATTGCATCCGATCATAATTCGCTAATAGCAGATGTGAGGTTAAAACTAGCAAAAATTAAGAGAACAAATACAAACACCAGCACGCCTATAAATACAAGAGAACTGATGAGAGACGAAAATCTGAAGAAGAGTTATGCAAATCAAATTAATGAAAGAATGCGAATAATAGAACAAAATGATGATATCGAAGAGATGGTCAATGATATTAAAGGAACGATTCTGGCAGTAAACACAGATCAGAAAGAGAAAGCATAACGAATGGATGACGGATGAAATTATGGATCTAATGGAAAAGACATGGATCTAGACAACAACGTAATCAAGACAAATACAAACAGATACACAAAGAAATTCGCCAGAAAATTAAGAAAGCAAAAGAACGTTGGATGGTGGAAAGGTGCAACGAAATAGAACAATTGCAGGAAAAAGGAGATAGTTTTGGACTTCATAAGAAGATCAAAGAAATATCGAATATACACAAAAGCCACCACAGAACAAGAATACGCAACGACAGAAACGAATACATAGAGTCAGAAGAGGAGATAGCAATGGCGTGGAAAGAATACGCAGAAAGACTTTTTAATGAGGAAAGACCAACACAACCAACGCGCAAACTTCCTTCCGAAAACTTATCAGGGCCATCAATAATGCGAAGTGAAATAGAATATGCAGTTAGAACCACAAAGATGCATAAAGCAACAGGTCCAGATGAAATTAATATAGAAGCAATAGATATAACCAATAAAACTACTAGACGAGGAGAATATCGAAATCTTGGTAAAGCTGTTCAATAGAATTTATGATACTGGTTACATTCCGCGAGAATGGTTGCAGTCATCCTTTGTGATGATCCCAAAAACAACTAATGCCACAAAATGCAATGAACACCGCTTAATCAGTTTAATGAGTCACTTGCTGAAACTCTTCCTTAGGATATTACACTCAAGAATGTACAAGATACTAGAAGAACTTAGCAGAAACCCTCCAGAAAACCCGATAATATGCATAGGTGACGATCGCATAAAACGCGTGAAAACTTTTAAATACCTTGGCACCACAATCAATGACCAATCGGATCCACAACAAGAGATAAAAACCCGAATACAAATGGCAAGACAAGCTTTTGTGAAATTCAGACCGCTCCTATGTAATCAAAACCTAAATTTCGAAATACGCTACAGAATGGTCAAGTGCTACATATGGTCCATCTTGCTTTATGGCATGGAAACGTGGACTTTGAAAAAAACATCTATCAACAAACTTGAAGCATTTGAAATGTGGTCATTGAGAAGAATAATGCGCATACCTTGGGTGGATAGAGTTCGAAACGATGACGTCCTTAAGAGAGCCGGCGTGGAAAGAGAACTCTTTGAATTAATTAAAAAACGCAAGATTGGTTACCTTGGGCACATATTGAGAGGAGCAAAATATGAAATACCACAGTTAATCCTACAAGGGAAGATCGAAGGTAGGAGAGGAGCCGGCCGCAAACAATTATCCTGGTTAAGGAATATTAAAGAATGGACAGGAATACACAATACAGGCGAGCTGTGTCACGCCGCCAAGAACAGAATTCTAGTAATGAGATAGTCGCCTACGCACTTTGGTGTATGGCATGTTAAGAAGAAGAAGATTTTGATGTCGATCAATTTTTAGCTGAATTTAACCCAGACATAGTTGATTAAAATGTAATACATGAAACTTTGCAAATTCTCGATAACAATGAGGTTACAGAAAACTCACAAGTAAAGAAAATAATATCAACAGGAAATAAGAACAATGAAAACGTTGAGATGGATAACTTAGACACAGACACAGCCCATAGTACTGAATCCTCAAATCAAAATAGGTTCTCATTGTTAGATGAAATGATAAATATCTAATAAAAGTTATTCCTTGTATTAATATTATTCAGAATGAAAGTTCAATTTTTTCACCAAAAATCTTAATACAATTAACCTTAGAAAGACTAAAGATATTTTAGAAAAGTTAGAAACACAAAAATATAATTTAAAAGACAATGATTCAATTTATTTTAAACAAACAAGTTTTTGAACAGCCTGTATATAATATAATAATTTTCATTTTAATTTTATATTACTACTACTACTAAGGATTTCCACAGTTTTCACTGTCTTCCTTCATTCAACCGTTTTCTCCAATTTTCCCTATCATTCCAGTCTCCATCTCGCAGGGTTCTTTTCTCCATAGCCTCGTCGATTTCATCTCTGAATGACCTTCGGGGTCTTCCTCTCTTTCTTCTTCCAATCGGGCTCCATTCTGTGATTTTGTTTATCCAGCGTCCTCTGTCCGCTCTTCTGACGTGGCCGTACCAGGATAGCCTCTTCTCCTCTATATAGTCGATTATGTCTGATTGCACTCCCATTCTCCGCTTAATCTCTGCGTTTTCAATTCTGTCTCTTTTTGTAAGTCTACAGCTTCTCCTCAGGAACTCCATTTCTACTGCTCTTATTCTACCTCTATTTCTCTTGTTTATTGTCCAGTTTTCGGACCCATATGTCAGGATACTTCTTGTCAGGGTGTTATATATTCTCTTTTTTGTCTTTATCGTAATGTTCTTATCCCACAACACTGAGTTTAGTTGTCTTATACAGTTTCTTGTTTGTCTCAGTCTGTTGTTTATATCTTCTTCTGTTGTTCCCTGGTTCGATATTATGGTTCCTAAATACTTGAATTTATCTGTTCCATTTATTTGTCTTCCCTCGTCTATCTCTAGGTTTCTCATATCCTTGTTTTCTGTTGTTAGGTATTCGGTTTTCTCTAAGTTTATTTCCATTCCGTTGTTTTTATATTCTTCTTCTAGTTTTCTGAGCATAAAGCTGAGATCTTCTTCATCTTGTGCGATGACTACTTGATCGTCGGCAAAACTTAAGGTGTATAGGTATTCGTCTCTTACTGGTATGCCCATTAATTCGCACTTTCTCCTCCATGGTTTGAGTGTCTTTTCCAAGAATATTTTAAACAGAGTAGGGGACGTAGCACAGCCTTGTAGAAGTCCTTTTGTCGTCTTAAATGGATTGTAGGCTTTATTTCCACATTTAATAGCTACTTTGTTTTCTTTGTATAGTGCTTTAACTGCTTTTATTAGTGTTTGTCGGATTCCGAGATCATTCATTGCTTCCCATAATTTGACTCTAGGTATTGAGTCATATACTTTCTTTAGATCAACAAAGGCCAGATGGACCGGTCTACCTTTTGCCATTTTCTTCTCTATCAGTTGTTCTAATGTGTACGTATGATCTAGGCATGATTTTCCTACTGTGAACCCTGCTTGGTCTTCTCCAATTTTTCCTATTATTTCAGTTTCTAGTTTTTCTTTAATAATTTTCCCGTAAAGTCTACCTACCGACGAATAGTTTTCACATTTTTTCCTGTTTCCTTTCTTATGTATGGATGTGATGTATGCTTGTGTCCATTCCGCAGGTATTTCTTCTCCATTTAGTCCTCTTTCGAACATTCTATGTAGCATGCGGAATAACTTTTCCGTTCCGTTTTTAATTAGTTCGTTTGGTATTCCTCCGGGTCCTTTGGCCGGAGGAATATATTCCCTCTATATTCTCTTCCTGAAATTGGGGACGGTTTTCTGTAAGTAGTTCTACGTAGTATTCTTGCCACTCGTTTTCACTAATTTTGCCGATCTGGGTTTTCTCTGTCTTATTTCGTTAAAGTGCTTTTAATATTCGCCATGATTCTGAATTTCTCGTTCCTCCGATATGTCGTTCTATCTCTGTGCATGCTTGTTCCCATCGTTCGTTCTTTTCATTTGTTACTCTTTTCTTTACCTCTCTGTTTTTCGCTCTATATAGGTCTAAGTCTTCCTGTTTTTTGGTGTTTAGGTATTTTATGTGTAGTTTTTTCTTTTCTTTTATGCATTTCAATGTGTCTTCCCTTAATTTGATATTCTGATGGGTGTTCCTTTGGTCGTCTTCTCCAAGAGCTTCTAAGGCCGCTGAAATCAGGCAGGTTTTTATGTGTTCATGCATTTCATCTAACGTGTCATATCTGAATTCTTCTAGTTTTTGGTCTAGTCTTCTTTTGTATAAATCTTTTATTGATTCTTCCTGCAATAGATGTAATTTGAGCCTCTTTTCGTTTATTGTCGTTCCCGTTGTAACAATCGATGTATGTTTTTGTTTTGTCCAGATATAGGGGAATTCCATCCATGCCACCACAAGTTTGTGGCATGTTTGTGGCAAAATTTCATATTATTTAACTAAATATTGTAAAACTGTGCGTCAAAGAAAACAAGAAGAAAGATGAAAAGAGGAAACCCAAAGATTGATTGTGTAAAGAAGCACACCCCAAGGAAATGCTTCTTTCTAAGGGCGGAGGAGTTACTTCCCTGGATTATCTAATGTGTAACGACATTTTTTTTGCTTTGTGGTTGTTACCATACTTGTACGTTCCTAATAATGTCTTAGGTCTTTTGGCTCCTAAACTCCTAAGCTTAAGGTCTTTATGGCATGCCGCTATGTTTGATTTTTCTTCGTCATTGTATTCTATTAGATAAATCTTGTCATGTAATACCTCGCTTAGCCCGATAATAGTAAAGATACGTGTATAAAGCCCTTTTGGCATGCTCTCATGTTTGATTTTTCTTTGTCATTGTATTCTATTATCTGATTCCTGTCATAGACAACCCTTTATTATTTACTTATTTAGCTGTCCTCTTTCCAACGACACCTCATACTTCACTATCCAACCAGCCGTTTTTGGGTTGAACGACGAGGGTGAAAGTAAAGAGGAGTAGCCCAACCGCACCCACCTCTACTACAATTTAAACAAATTAAGCTAAATCCTCTTTTACTGGTTGTAGAAGAATACTTTTTTTTAATCTTTGTCTTGACTTCAGCTATGAGAATCAATAAATTAAAAATGTGCGTAACGTATAGGGAGCGCTATAGCTTAATTAATTTATAACGCAAAAGTTGCCCCTACTTCAAAGCTATAAATAAGGGGGAACAATATTTTGGAGCAAATATTTTTATCCCTACATAAAGATATAATCGACCAAGAAGAGGATCCGTTTAGAATTAGATCTTTACCTTTAAAAAAATTCTGTTCGTGCAAAATTTATAAACATTTAAAAATTTTTATAAACAATTAAACGTATTTCAAAAAAAAATTCAATTTGTATTTAAAAGAGCTTTTTATAATGCTTTTTGCATTATATTATTGCTACTGCATTATATTATCGAGATAATCGTAATTCATGGCATATAATATAAAAATTATTATTCAATAGTCAAACTTGGCAATAACGTTTCCTTTTTTATATTCACGTGAATAATTTTTTCAAACCTTGTATAATGGATGCTCCAATAAATATTGCATCAGTGATGTCCCTCAACACCTGTCCCGCATTGTATTTTTTTATAGAGTAAAACAAAGAAATCCGCTGCATTTTCAACACACCTCCTATTGTTGCGTTTGTGGGCAGATTCGTCGTGAAATGGAGATCTTTAGTCGATTTTTATCTCCGCAACTATGTGGGTTGGTGGCTTCTCGCATATTTCTTCTTCTTTTCCTTTTACTTCAGATACTCGCGATATGTCAAGGTAGATGTAAACAAACGGTATACTTCCAACAGATTTATTCCGTTTTTAAAGAGAGGAGCACTAAAAATACAGACTGGAAAAATGTGAGTTCTCTGTGTCCGTAGGGCATTCTAGACTACTTTTTCTTAAAGTATCTTTTGTGTAAACAAATATAGTCTAGAAAAATATTGATACAAAGTGTTTGCTTTGAATTTTAAATCCACAAATAAATTTGTATTGTTGACATTTACAAATAAACGAATATCCTACTTTAAAATGAGTCTTATAGATTACCAAAACACTATTATGAATTATTTAAATACATATATGTAAATAGGCATTATAGTCCAGAGAAATAAGGTAAAAAAGTAGTTGGGTACTTCGACCCGACCAGGTATCTGACAAGCTTTTTGAGTTTTATGGACCTCGATAACCAAAACCTCTTAGTTTCTTGCAGTAAGTTTGGTGGACTTTTTAAAGTCTAAATCTATAATAACTTATTTATATAAAAAACGCAAAATTAAGAATATTCTTTATTTTTTCTTAAATATGGCAATTGTATAAGTATAAAACAAAACTCAACTCGCGAGTGTCGGCGCATTCTGTAAAACATAGGCGGCGCAATAGAAATTAAATAATAAACTTTTGTTTATAAATTAAGGTCTAATATTTGTTAAACAGTAATACATTGTTAATTATTCACGTTTCTTTATGAAATTGACACCAAAAGTTACAGTTCACAACTAGGCAGCGAAGTTTGTTACAAATAAAGAAAATTGATATAAGGTTGAATGCTCGAATAAACGAACTTTGATCAAATGAAAGGCAGATATCAAGCACAGTTTATTAATTAAGTCTTGCCCAAGTACTTTCGCTTCCTAGAACATCTTCAGGGGCATCTGAAATAAGCCAAGAAACGTTTTTTTAACTGAAGAAAATTAATTAACTTGGTAAAAAAACTCTAAGTTGAAATGTTAAGGTGACATGTGACATATGACAGCTTGGATGGGCAGTCACAATCATGGTGATGTGATCTGCACATTTCAAAATTCTATGAAACTAAGTATTGACCAAAGGTCCAACTGACAATACTATGGAAAATCAACTGATGGAATATGAAATTATATAGAATATTTTAAGTAGATTGCATAATCCAGATCTCACACTCAAACCTGTCTATAATAATTAGGGTGTTAGTTTGAGAGCAACTGAAGTGGACGTAAAATATGAATGCAAGAAATAGACTTAACAATCTATTAGACAGTGGGTGGTTGACTACAATAAACGGGTCTACCAAGCACTATCAATACTGTGGGAAAGAAGAAATCTAACTATGAAATTAAAATAGTAAAAATTAAAAATCAAAATTGAAAGCAGAGTGTATAAATGGGGTATAATCCAAGTAGTTCAGTTAAACCTACAGTCAATGGGAGAACCATAAAATTAAAATGTCAAAGCATTACTCAAGACCAACTGACCAAAAGTGGGAGATGTTGAAATATACAACTGTGGAGATGGTATATCTAAATTACACAGAGATATGGAGAGTGTAATCAACGCCAACTATAGAGCAATTGAACCTGAGCATCATCTCCCACTGTTGGTCAGTTGGTCTTGAGTAATGCTTTGACATTTTAAGTTTATGGTTCTCCCATTGACTGTGGGTTTAACTGAACTACTTGCATTATACCCCATTTATAAAATCTGCTTTCAATTTTGATTTTTAATCTTTAGTATTTTAATTTCATAGTTAGATTTCTTCTTGTCTACAGTATTGATAGTGCTTGGTAGAGACCCTTTTATTGTACTCAACCACCCACTGTCTAATCGATTGTTTAGTCTATTTCTTGCATTCATACTTTACGTCCACTTCAGTTGTCCTCAAACCAACACCCTAATTATTATAGACAGGTTTTAGTGTGAGATCTGGATTATGCAATCTACTTAAAATAATCTATATAATTTCATATCTTAATATCTTATGTGGACCATGTCACCAACGTTGAGGTCCTACAGCGCATGACAAAAGAAAAAGAAGTGCTTAATTTAATTAAACAACGTAAGCTGGAGTACCTCGGCCACGTGATGCGGAACGAAGAAAAATGTCGAATTCTTCAACTCGTTATGCAGGGTAAAGTATTTGGCAGAAGAGGACCGGGACGCCGTCGTATCTCGTGGTTGAAAAATCTCCGACAGTGGTTTGGGATGACCTCAGCGGAGCTGTTTCGCAGAGCAGTCAACAAAACCATGATAGCCTTGATGATCGCCAACATCCGGACCGGATAAGGCACTGAAGAAGAAGAAGAAGATAATTTCATATTCCATCAGTTGATTTTCCATAGTATTGTCAGTTGGACCTTTGGTCAATACTTAGTTTCCTAGAATTTTGAAATGTGCAGATCACATCACCATGATTGTGACTGCCCATCCAAGCTGTCATATGTCACATGTCACCTTAACATTTCCGTTAAGACCAAGAGCCATTCTCTCTCCTGATGTCAACCATAATGTAGCTTCGCCTTTTTTTTAAACAAATTTTAAACTGTTTGTCCTTGTGTAGTGTAGTGTAATGTACAGTTTTATGTTTATAACATTCTCAACAAATTGTTGGATAGGCCAAAATTGACAAAGTAAGTCTAAAACATTATATCACATAAAAACTTTTATCAACCATCAACGAGTTTTTTATCGAAGTTAATTAATTTTCTTCAGTTAAAAAAACGTTTATTGGCTTATTTCAGATGCCCCTGAAGATGTTCTAGGAAGCGAAAGTACTTGGGCAAGATTTAATTAATAAACTGCTCGATATCTGCCTTTCATTTAAGATCAAATGTATAAATAAAAATTATGTATGTAATGATTATATTAAAAATAAACAACAACAGTCACTACAAATTAAAGGAAATAGGTGGAAGAGACTGACATCTCTTCACTGAATATACAACACGGGTGTCTTGTGTGCATAGTGGATTACATGTAACCCCAAATTGGTACAACAGAAATACCTAACAGCTAAAAGTTCAAGACATAAGGTAATTCCAAACTAATCAAAGGAAGATGTTAGCCCATACTAACTGAAGATGAACATTATAGTCAAAAAAATTTTATTGGCCACCATGATGATTGCTATAACAAAATTTGATTAATTACGATATCCAATGAGCGGACTCTCGCGTCATCCAACTCGCATATATGGGACATCCTGTATAAACATGCATTATAGTTATTAAAATAATATCATAAAAGTACATAATACAAATGCAATTTAATGTGCTTATTAATTTGAAAACTAACGAAATGAGGCTACAATTTTAATATAAAAATAAAATAATTATTTAATGGATTCGACGGTTACTTGATGGAAGTTCATTTTATCAAACAATAAAATACTGAAAGCTTTTGTTTTCAACACTTCCACACATTTTTATTATAATTAAATATCACTACAGCTGTTAATATTGAAAGTACGGTTGAAAAAAATTAACAAATTAAAAAATACAGGTATAATTGAAGGATCAGGGGGAAAACGGTTTTAGTCCATTTAGCAAAATTTTTCAGGAGACGAAAAACTAAGTTTTTCCTTTAAAAATAAAGTTTAATTTCTGTTCTAAAAACTTAATTTTAATTTTACATCATGTTATATGTGATATAAAACCTAAAAAAAAAACTATATGTTTGGTAATATTAAAAATGGATGCTCGATTTAAATTTTCTCGTGGCCTCCACCAGCACTCTAGTTGTTTGAGCAGTATTTTGGAACAAAACCCACTTGTAGTATGAGTTTTAGTGTATCTACTGTTGATAATCTGATCTGGTACTAATA
This sequence comes from Diabrotica undecimpunctata, assembly GCF_040954645.1. Lineage (NCBI taxonomy): Eukaryota > Metazoa > Arthropoda > Insecta > Coleoptera > Chrysomelidae > Diabrotica > Diabrotica undecimpunctata. The sequence continues at coordinate 42,370,112 of NC_092812.1, forward strand.
AATCAGATAAAAGTCCATAATATAAGTTGTAGTGCAGAAAAATATTTACCTTTACTCATCATTGTCATTCATTAAGTCCAAGTATACGTGTCATCATGCTGATCATTGCTCTCACGTCCATCCCACATCAAGTTATTGCAGAAGATCTTAGCTTCAGTATTGATGAGAAATTTAATTAAAGACTGTAGTTCATTGTATTTCACACGAGAGATTGGGATTGGGGCCTCATACAAAACTTTTAATTCTTGTGTGGGAATGTTGTTCTCTTGTTAATGGTCTTTCATCCTTTTTTTGTATTTATTGGTAATTTCATGGCTGTAATAACTACCAAAAAAGGTCCTATGTAGTAAAGATTTAACATTAGCTCAACAAATGTTACGTATACAGTGTACTATACTATGGAGTGGAATCATGGACGTTAAATCTAGACACAATGAGACGACTTAACGCCTTTGAAATGTGGACCTATAGAAGAATTATGAGGGTTTCCTGGGTAGATAGAGTTACGAACAATGAAGTACTGAGAAGAATAGGTAAAGAGCAGGAAGTTGAACTTACAATTAAAGAAAGAAAGCTACAGTATCTCGGACATGTGATGCGGGGCGAGAAGTATGGCATCCTGCGCCTCATAATGCAAGGAAAGATAGATGGCAGAAGAAGCATCGGAAGAAAATGAATTTCATGGCTTAAGAACCTGAGAGAATGGTTTGGATGCAGCTCAAAACAACTATTTAGAACTACTGCCTCAAAAATTAAAATAGCTATGATGATTGCCAACCTCCGTAGCGGAGATGGCACCTGAAGAAGAATAACTACCAAAGAAACTCGAACGGTGATGAGCTAACCTTGGTGTAGAACTATCTACATAAAGACATCTGATTGACCTTGTAGGTACTTGACACTTTAATTGGTTACATAGGCTTCAAAATATTAATCCAAAACTTGAACATGCCTTTTTTACAGTCAATTACTATGAATGGAGATGGTTTCGCACGACTACTTCTTATAACTTCCTCCATTCCTCTGGAACCTCGACATAGGATTTTTGATTGATGAGACTCATGTCACGGTCACACTCTAAGTAACTGTGATCTCTAATAGGAAACATTACTATAACATTGTCAAATCGTTTTGCTTTGTCACTAAATAATGCAGATAACGTATCACTATATAGTTTTTGTTTTGACTAGCACAACTATCGCAAAATATTGCAAGATTACGAACAGTCGTAGACAGAATGGAAGTCACAAAGTGGTCAATCTTCGAGCACACTTCATCAGCTCCCTTTTTAGCAACACTTCATCGTATGTATTACACACAGATGTTTGATCAGAAAAAACATGAATGTTGAATGAGACAAAATTTATGTTGTTTTTGACACGACAACTTCGCCACCTCCATTAGAACTTTGATCATTTTTAAACTCGTTATCCATTATAACACAACAATAAACTTGACTTAATAACTTTTTTAAACTGAAACAACTCTTCAAAATACCGAACAAGATTAGAGACCCTACTAATAATATTTGCTACCTGACTGTGCTGAGTCCACCACCATATTCTTAGGACCCTGATCGTTCTTTCATCTGCGCGTGTGACTTAAATCATTCTTCCCACTTATGCCGTATCTTTCTTTCTCTATTACATCGAACTGAGATAGGGATGCATCGATACCACTCGGCATTCGATACCAAGTACTTAGGTCGGTATCGAATCAAGGCATCGATACCTCATTCGATACCGGGTTCTGGTATCGATACTTATGAGTACTCGTTACTCATATGTGAGGTGACGTAATATAACCACAGAATACCACTTGTATGACGTAACAGCACTCACAAGTACAGGTAACAGGACAGAGTGACATGGCAGTGACTGAATGACGGAAAAATAATCAATGAAATTTGTGGAATGGACAGCCGGAGTGTGACGTCACGGCGGCCATATTGTTATTAACTTTCCAAACAAAAGTTGAAATGCCCAATCTCAAGACTTTTTAATTTCTATAAAGTTAACATTTTGCTTCCTCTGCTGCTTTTTCTTTTAAGTATTGTGTTTTTACGATAATACCATTATAATTCAGTGTTCTATTTCTATGAAATATAGTTTAAGAGTTTAAATTAAAGAAATTCTAACCTCACTTTATTGATACATGCATTTTATTGCTATTTTTATAAAAAAAAACATGCTTTATTATTTACACAACTTTGTAAACTTGTTGTTGTAACTATTAGAATACTTAGATATTGCAAAAAGCGGAAAGATTCTGTAAAAAAAGAAAAAAACAACGAAAAATACAAAGTATCCACACTAAACAAGGTTTGTTTGGAAAGTGAAACTGACAGATGTCAATAAAATCTACGTCATTACTCCGGCGGTCCATTAGAATCAACTTTATTTTAATTATACATAATGATCATAGTAACAGTATATAAAGGATAAAACGAAGAAAAATAATTTTATTAACAAAACAATATACAAACTAGTTTGTATAGTGTTTCGATACTAGTATTTTCATTCGATACTAGTATACTCGGTATCGAATACGGTTTCATTCGATACCGAGTACTCAGTATCGAATGCAGGTATCGATACCATATGATTATTTAGTAGTATCGAATCATCCCTAAACTGAGAGCATTTTTGTTAGTAGCGTTTTTCGTGGTTGTAAGAGATGGCACTGAACTATAATAATTGTAATAAAAATTTGTGGTTAAGTTTGAAAATAAAAGTTTTTAGTGTTTTGTTGCTTGATAAAATAATTAAATAGAAATAATTTTACTTTTAATTGTTAAAAAAATAGATTAAGGGTGAAGATTATGACCGAGCAAGATTATGTTTTAAATAAGAATGTACATTCATCTACATCGTCCTTTGGATTTTCGCTAGTATTCCCGTTGGTATCACATTCAAATGGTCGCCAAAAAGCCATCTTTAATATGTATTTATAACTTATTCCTACGGCTTACCTAAAGCACAAGCCCATCTTTTGCACAAAAATATTAAAATTATAGGCACATACATTTGCTGTCTATCACGATACTGATTAAATTGCTTTTCTTAGAACGCATTTTTTGTCAGATAAAAATCGTTAAAATTTATTAACAAAAGGCACATTCGTAATGTAAGAAAAGAGTGCATACAAATTAAAAAAGAAATATCAAAATCAATCAACAGTAACCGGAGATATAGTTTATAGTGCGAATTTTAAAGTACCTCCTCTACTACTCCAAGCTGGACGAATTGGAGCTCCAGATTTTGAAGCTTTGTAGTTGACTGTACAAAGGCAATCTTTTTCAAACTTTGGACATTAAAACTTAAGTTGTTGATATTTCTTAATTGTTATAAACAAACAAGCTATGAATGAAAAAAGTGACTAACTTCGTCCCTAATTGGTATAGGTCAACTTTTTTAAGTGAAAAATGGTCTTTATCTGAAGATTTACAAATAAATGTGATACAACAAACGGTCTCTGCCAGAGATGTTTTGTCTGTTTCACTCGCTTTAAGTTATATCTCTATAAAACATTAAATAAATAGAATAAAACAGTCAATTCAATGAGGTAGAAAGTGGGAAAGAAAAAAGTGTAAATTGGAGCTATATTAACCATTATAATCAATTTAGAAGAAATTAGCCTAAAAGAAATCAAATTCTCCACTGATTTCCATGGAAAATAGTGTAAATAGTGGAAAATTCATTTGAACCGGTTGTCAAACGATTTTAATTGATTTAATTTCCCGCTTCGGCATTTTATGCCGTAACTGGTACGCTTCGAGCTTTCGACGACAAATTTTCATCATGTAGCGCGAAGTTGTTTTAAAGAATGTATATTAAGGGAGAAAAACTTCCATAATACATGTTTTTTTACGAAATTGCAGCTATTTTTAAGTAAACTGGTTACCGTGTCACTGGTTGACACAGGTATATAAAAATAGAAGGTAACAACTATGCATGTATTATCAGGTAGCCGTAACAGAGGGAAAATTATTGTTTTTCTCAAAAGGAATTATTTCATAAACAAGATAATTAGTATATGCTTTCAAATTATCTTAATTTTATATTTGTTCCCGTAAAACAAACTTAACGTTATCTGACTGTATAAATAGAAAAAGTGTTTGAAAAGTGAAGGCCACGTAACATTTATTTTAGTTCGTCTCTCAATTTTCCTATGGGAAATTTGGAAATTGCTTGCACAATTTGATCTTATACACCGTCAAATCGGGAAAAAAGTTTCATATATGCTTTATGAATTTTTCATTTATTTATTATTCACTGAAAAATCTCAAATGGAATAAAGTTGTGCATGGCTTTCTAAAGAAATTTTTAGATATTATTTTGTAAGAGCATTAAATAATTAAAATCATTCAATTTAAAACTAGAGCATCATCAGTTCGGCGTCTACCTCTAAAACGTGTCATAGAAAGTCTAAATATAATTAAGTTGTATATTTCTCCTAATATCGTATTCTGGAGTTTTCTTAATTATAAGACATTCAACACAATAGAGAAAAATAAAATTAGAGTTGTGTGAAGGAAAAACTATAAAAAAAATTATTTGTAACCATAAAAAGTTCCGACGTCTTTAATTTAGTGTTTTCCCTACCGTTTCACATTCGCGTCCTGCTACTCAATCAACGACAAAGAATTTTTTGTTAATTACAACACTTTTGTGAAGTTCTGACACTCTTAATTAAGCCTGACAAATTTGCCAACACTTTAAAAAAGGTGTCGTTGCAGAATTGCTCCCTTTAGTTGGGGTCAGGTTTGAAACACCTGTTAAATACTTTGTAAACGCGCTGACAAGTTGGTGTAAAAATGGAGCCGTTAAATCCACAACAATATAAAATTAGACAATTATCAACTAAAAATAACTTAAAAGCGTCCGTTTTTTGCTATCGCCCATCACGCTGATTTGTCCTGTAAAAAACGATTCTCGGATTTTACAATGTTGTCACGCCCAAATCAAAAATTGTGTTTGATGACATAATATTTATACAGGGTGTCCCAGACTAAATTACCCACGCTATATCTCTTAAACGAATAGAGATTTTCGAATGGGACAAAAAATGATCTATTCTACTTGTAATACACTTTAATATGGCGTAGAAAAAATCATCCCCTAAATATTAATCCCTTAGTTACAACCCCTAACTTTAATTTTTTTAATGGCACCCTGTATATTTTTTTATAGTTTTGGATGTGGTCTTCTATCGTCTATTCAACAGATTTATTAAAAATAAAATCGGTTTGTAAATAATCAAGAAATCAATTTATAAAGGGACAAAAAATGGTCTATTCCATTTGTAATACACTTTAATATGGCGAAGAAAACATCATCCCCTAAATATTCATCTCTTAGTTACAACCCCTAACTTAAATTTTTTAATGGCACCCTGTACATTTTTTATAGTTTTGGATGTGGTCATCTATCGTCTATTCAATCGATTTTTTAAAAATAAAATGGGTTTGTAAAGTATCAAGAAAATATCAGTTAATTTTTTATTTTTGTTAAATTAATCAAGATAGCCTTAAAAAAAAGAATAGAAAAGAAATATTATGCTTTATTATCATTGAAAATTTTACTATTTTAACTACGTAGTATAACTTCTTACGTGCGTACGAAGTACACAGTCTTTTTATTTAAACATTATTTTTAATTTTTCAAAATTTGGTCTTTGTAGGAGCATACGTTATCTTCCAGTGTGCAAAAATTAACAAAATACAATATTTAAAAAACTTTTGCGGTTATTTTACGTCTTGGATATTACCCTTAATTCAGGTTGCCATGATTTGATCTGTCAAATCAACAATTATTATTTTTGACGCTTGGTATTAGACCAGTAATAATTATATTTGTTGTAATTGTGTATCTATAACATTTCAATATGCCTTATTTATTTTCGCCTGACGAATACGTTGATATCATTTTGATTTATGGAGAATGCCTAAAAAATAGGAGAATTTCCCGACAATTATATCAAGAAAGGTTTCCAAATCGAAACATTCCAAGCGAAAAAACCTTTAAGAATTTGGAACGCTCACTTAGACAGGGACATTTTCCTAATAATAAAAGAGGTACAATTGAACGCACAGTAAGATGTAACCAAAACCTTATTAATGTACTAGCATATGTTAATTTTAATCCCAAGGTGTCTGTTAGAACCCTCGCCAGTGAATGTGGCATTCCAAAAAGTTCTGTGCATAGAATTCTCAAATATTTTAAGTACCATCCTTTTAAAGTGCACCTAGTTCAAGGATTACAGCCTGGTGATGACCAAAGACGTCCTGAGTTTATTGCAAAAATAATGTTAAAAATCAGTGATGATCCACTTTTTTTATCAAAAATATTGTGAAGTGATGAGGCTAGATTTCACAATAATGGTGTTGTCAACCATCACAATTCCAATTATTGGTCTCCCGTGAACCCACATTGGATGATAGAAACAAGATTTCAGAATATTTGGGTATAAATGTGTGGTGCGGTTTATTTAATGACCGTGTTATAGGTCCTTACTTTTTTAACGGCGCTCTAACAGGTATTCGATATTTAGACTTTTTAGAAAACATTCTACCCGATTTGCTAGAAGATATTCCTCTTTATGAGCGTCAAGAAATGTGGTGGCAACAAGACGGAGCTCTTCCACATAATGCGAGAATCGTTAGCGACCACCTACAAAACCGTTTTGATAACCACTGGATAGCAAACAACTCTGCAGAAATTATGTGGGCCGCACGTTCATGTGATTTGTCACCTCTTGACTCTTTCTTTTGGGGAGCGATAAAAGATATTGTTTGTCAATCAAAACCGCAAAATTTAGAGGAATTAAAAGAAAAAAATAAGACAAGCATGTCGCCAAATTACTCCAGAAATGATTCGAGCCACATGTACCAGAAATCTTCTGGAACGATTCGAAATGTGTGTTGCAGCAGGTGGGTTACAATTCGAACATTTAATGTAATATAATATTAGTTAGTTAAATTTTTAAAAATTAAAAATAACGTTTAAATAAAAAGACTGTGTACTTCGTACGCACGTAAGAAGTTATACTACGTAGTTAAAATAGTAAAATTTTCAATGATAATAAAGCACAATATTTCTTTTCTATTCTATTTTTTAAAGCTATCTTGATTATTTTAACAAAAATAAAAAATAAACTGATATTTTCTCGATACTTAACAACCCCATTTTATTTTTACAAAAATCGATTGAATAGACGATAGAAGACCACATCCAAAACTATAAAAAATGTACAGGGTGCCATTAAAAAATTTAAGTTAGGGGTTGTAACTAAGAGATGAATATTTAGGGGATGATGTTTTCTTCGCCATATTAAAGTGTATTACAAATGGAATAGACCAGTTTTTGTCCCTTTAAAAAAATCTCTATTTTGTTAATAAATATAGCCTGGATAAATTAATCTGGGACACTTCATTAACAAAAATAAAAAATAAATTGATTTCTTGATTATTTACAAACCGATTTTATTTTTAATAAATCTGTTGAATAGACGATAGAAGACCACATCCAAAACTACAAAAAAATATACAAGGTGCCATTAAAAAAATTAAAATTAGGGGTTGTAACTAAGGGATTAATATTTAGGGGATGATTTTTTCTACGCCATATTTAAGTGTATTACAAGTAGAATAGACCACTTTTTGTCTCATTCGAAAATCTCTATTCGTTTAAGAGATATAGCGTGGGTAAATTAGTCTGGGACACCCTGTATATGTTTCACTTTTTATTTCAATTTCAATAATATCTAATTACTATTTAAATGGGAATAAGCCACAATTAAAGGTTAAAGTACGTTTATTGACGTTTCAATTTCCACTTCGGAAATCTTTCTCAAAATACAAACATTAGTAAATTAAACAAATTTTGTTTTTTTGTTACTTAGTGAAAAATTCTTCTAATTTAATTTTATCTGACTCATTTATATTGAAAATTCAGACATACATTATACATTTTAAAGTAGACGACTTTAAAATGATATTGCCAATATTGTTGAGTTGCGTTCCTGGGACGACTTTACTTGTAAGATAGTTCATTCGATTACATGAAATCAACTTTAACTTGAGAATATCTGTCAGAAAAAAATCATAGCATGTAATTCGTCTTTAAAAAGACAAACACATGCCGTGATGACAGTAAAAATCTCCTGTTAGTGATTCCATAGTAAATTATGAGGGAAAAACAAGTGGAAATTGAAACGTCAATAAACGTACTTTAACCTTTAATTGTGACTTATTCCCATTTAAATAGTAATTACTTTAACATGCCACAAGAAAATAGCTTCAGAACAATTTCAATAGTATCTATTTTTTTGGAAGCCTTTTGTTGTAAACCGGTACTACAGTCAGTTGACGTATTGTTCATTTACTCATGATACCCATTCCAGGATTTTGGAACCCTGTATCAGCTTGTACAGGCCTAGAGAATGGTTAGCATGTTTTTGGAGTCACTTGATGGTCTCCGAAACTCGAGGATAACTATCTCAATTTATCATGAGTTATCTTCATCAACTGTGTGATAACAATAGATTAACAGATAACAAATATCCTTGTTAAATTAGTTTAACCCATAGACCAGTCTATCTGTGAAAAAATCCGTGATTTCACGTAAAAATTTTAAAAAGATATTTGAAGGTTGTAAGATATAATATAAACTTTTATTTTTTTAAACTGGATGTAAGAATTTAAATTTAAAGTTTAGTTTAGTAAAATTACACATAGACTGTTAATAGTACAAAAATATTATTTATACTTGTTAAAATCTATTTCTAATGAGTGTAGAGTAATAAAATCTCATGAAGTATTCAAAAGCGCTACAGGGTAATCCGTCAATAATCCGTCAATAAATTCCGTCCGCATTGCAAAATTCTGTCGTTTCATAAAGAGCAGGTAGGTATCACCCTGTTTTAAGGGATTAGTCCATTGTTATCGACAGATAAACACTGAGCCAGAGGCGCGCTAGTGGGTTAATTGACAAAAGAATATGCATTCTTAAAAATCATATTAAAGGAAATAAAAATGTAATACAGCAGAACAGTGTTATTAAAAAAATATAAAATGTAACAATAAAATATATACGAACCGAAATCGGGAAATACTCACAAACACACACGAATGAACTTTACATATTGAAACACTTGTGGGGAGTTTAAATCAATTTATTCACAAAAACTACAAAAACTTTACTGGATACGTTATTACAATTCTACATCACTATAGTCTTCATCCGAAGAACTGTCATCATCCCCTGGTGTTATAATTATAGGGTCAACCACCTGATCGACCAAGTTGTCCAGTTCCCACATTTTATCTTCCTCTTTTAAAACATGCTGGATTGCTTTTTGCCAGTTTTCTGATGTGATTTCCATAATGGCTTGATCAAACAATACCTTGACATCTTTCATTTTAAATGTGGTATTGTGCCTTGCAACATATCCTTTAACTTGTGCCCATATAAGTTCTATGGGATTTAATTCGCAATGATATGGCAGTAGGCGTAGCACAGTTACTTTATACTTTTCTGCTACATCTTCTACGGCATATTTTATGAAGCGAGATTTATGTTGTTTTACTACGGCTAGTAGTTCCTTCTTTATTGAATTCGTCTCAAACTGAATACCTTTATTTGACAGCCAGTTAATAATTTCTTGCTTTCTCCAAGCTGAAGTTGGTACCTTCTCTATGCGCCTTGAATGGTAGCTTGCATTATCCATAACCACGACCGAATCAGCTGGAAGAAATTTTAACATTTCCCCGAAGTAGTCTTCGAAGACATCCGAATTCATGTCCTCATGATAATCTCCCGTCCGACACGACTCAAAGTTTAACAAACCTTCTTTTAAAAATCCTTCTTCGCTTCCAATGTGAGCAATTATAAGCCTCTTCCCTTTTCCCGAAGGCACTTTAATACCCGTCGAAAGGCCTTCTATGAAAGCTTGGCGAGCACTTGTTACATTTTTATCTTGCCACATTTTTTGGACTATATAACCTTCGTTTATCCACGTCTCATCAAGATAAAAAATTTTCTTGTGCTCTCTGCGGTACTGTTTTATAGTTCTCAAATATTTTCGTCTCCAGCAAATGATTTCATCACTTTCCAGTAATAGTGCCTTTCGATTGTGCTTTTCCCAGGAAAAATTCATACTTTTTAAAGTTTTCCATAAAAGTTTTCTGGATATCAAAGGAATATCGTTATCTTGGCTTATCTCCATTAGTATTTTGTCAAGGGTGGGTATTTCCTTTTTAAAATAAAACGAATGAACTTTTCTTCGAATGTCACGTTTGGTGTCTTCACCTAAGATTTTTATTGGTCTTCCTGATTTTCTCTTGCATGGACTTAACTGGCCTGATATCTTTCTTTCTCGCAATAATTTAAAAATCGTGGACTGTCCAATTCCAGTCATTCGGGCACATCGCTCAACACTTTCTTGCACAGACAAACTAGGATGATCGTGTTTTATGCAATCATATACATTTAAAATTATAACTTTTTCACTAACAGATAGCGGAGAATTTTTTACACCTCTTTTCTTTGGAGTAAATGTCGCCATTTTATAACTTTTTCACTATTTCTATATCACAATATTACTGTACGTTTAATTGGTGTAGTAACAATTACTAACTCGAATGTCGAATGTCGAATGATAATAATAAAATAAAAGAGGGATTATAATGAAAGTGTAAGTAAAACCTCATTACGCGTTATTAGTCTTCATGTTGATTTATTTTAGTTCTTAGTAATATTAGGAGGTGCGTCATACCCTTATCAGTTTCTTCTAATGCTTTTATTCGTTCAGTAAGGAAGTGAATTTGTTTTTATAAATAAAAATGTAATTAGCTTTAATGACCATATAATGGAATACGAGTTTGAAGAATAAGTTAATCGAAAAATTAAATAAAATTGGTTATCACAAAATATCCAAAATATGATATTTTGAGGTACATCAATTTTTGACGACGAAGTTGACATCCGTCCATTTGCCTACGCCCATGACGACACCGAAATTCAGGCAAATTTTATGACACTTCATGATTTATTACTCTACACTCATTTATAGTTACTTACCTTCAGAAATAATAATAGCTTTATTAAATGAAAAAATAACTATAAAATTAAATAAAGTAGTAAATATATTTTATGAAGTTATAATAATTATTATACAACCACGGACAAAAATATCGAATATTTTGAAATTTTCTATTTTTTTTTAAAGAAGAAATAATTCTGGTCAATCAAGTCGTTTATTGTGAAAAAGAGTTTATTTTAACAATGTTTAATGAACAATTTTGTTTTTATGCGGAGAAAATTGCGAAAAAAAAATGTCTAATGTTAGGTAAATAAGGTTTTTTTACTCTAAACTTAAAAGCTAATTTAAATTTCTTAAACAAGTCATTTTAATTGAAACAAGTGCATTGTCAGTAACGAGTATTCCCTCGTCTAGCTCTTATTATTGCTTGCATCCTTCTCGACATGCTTGAAAGTAAATTTTGGACACACCCTTGGGAAATTGCATTCCATTAATCCTGTGCAGCAAGCCGAAGCTGCTCTATCGTACATATTTGCAACGGAATTTCTTTGACATATGCGGCGTTCCCACATATGCTCTATTGGATTTAAATCCGGGCTAAATGGTGGCCAATCCAATCTTCGAATTTAAATCTCACTAAGATAATTTCTCACTATGGCAGCGGTAGTGGTCGAGCATTATCTCCCTCCCAACTAATACCTCCCCAAAGCATTATGCCACCACCTCCAAAACTAAACTAACTGCCTGGGTAAGAGTGAAGGTGGCGAATCGTTCTCCAACTCTTCTGGAGACGTGGTTTCGACCATCTGGCTTATATAATAGGATTCTGGTCACATCTGTAAAAGAACATTTTTCCAGTTGTCAATATTCCATTGAATATGTGTTCTTGCAAATTCTAAATGACGAGCTTTATGATTTTGAAGAAGACTTGGAACTTTGGCAGGGCGTCTAGGCTTTAAGTTTGCTTCTTTTAATCTCCTTCTACTGTTTTTGAACTCACATTAACTTGTCTGACAACTGAGGTGCATCGATGTCACTGAGCGATTTTTTGTAGAATTAAGAACCAAAAAATGGTCATCAATTGCGATTGTGCACCTTGGGCGTCCTTGACCAGGCCTTCATACAAAATTGCCTGTCTCATGGTACCTTTTTAAAACATTTGAAACTGTAGATTGACTTCTCCTGAGACGCCGTGCGATATTTTTTTGTGTATATCCTTTCTCGTACAAAATTATAATCTGTGCTGCTTGGGCTTCATCGCAGTGTCGAATTGGTGGCAATCAGCCTACTATATGAGTATCTATTATCAGTAATCTAAAATTATTTTGAAATAATAGTGACTACAAAAAAAGAATAAAAAATTTCAAAATATTCGATTTTTTCTTACGAAAAATTGAATATTTCTTACGAAATAATAGTAAAATGCAATAACTTTTACATGGAAAAAATTTATTTATTTATTTTTCCGGTATTTTGCGAGAGGTGAAAATAGCATAATTCTTATTTCTTATAATTATTTCGTCGAACTTCCACAGTTTAAAAAAATGAAGGTTCTACGTTCCATAGAAGCCGAGATATTGCAAATTTTGCAAGCACTCTTCAAATTGAAGTTCCATTCTAAAAAAACGGGGCTCGTTCAGTTCTCCCCTCCACTTTTTCGTTTCGGTATTTTATGATTACCATTACTCTAACGGGTTATAACTTTTTACTCCTTCACTGTATATGCTATCTGTAAGGTGCTATCTTAATGTTAATAAACAAAGGAAATACGATTTTAAGAAAAATATGCTATCTTGATTCTCATTGGTTGTAGAAGGTTCGTAAGCGTGTGGCAAGCGTCAAAGTTATTACAAATATTTTTTAGCCAAAAAATCAACCCTTTTCAAACTGTTTTTAAATCAAAAATTTTGAATCAATAATAAAATTTTGAAGCCTCATAGATTTTTTGGTTCTAGAAAAAATTGTAACGGTTAGTGGGATAAATAGCTCCGGCACTCTTTTATACAAAGAGCACCAATATGCTTAGCGTACACTGATGATGTGGTTCTCATTGCAAGAAATAGAAAAGAACTGGCAAGTATAGCAAAAAGACTGATTCAGGAAAACTCTAAAATGGGACTGAAAGTTAATATAAATCCAAGTACACGGAAATCTCGAGCAAAAAAGGAATAAACAGTAGGGGCTCCTTTAAATTATAGGTGGAGGATAGATCAGTTGTAGAATTCGAGAAGGTGGATAAATATAAAATATGTACTTAGGTACCCTTATTGATCAGAGATGTAAGGAAGAAACCGAAATAATCTGAGACTGACCAAGAGCAACAGATGTGCTGGGGCCATATATCTCATAATACAAAAATAAGAGTAGGTATACCAAACTATTATTAGGCCCACAATGCTATACGCTGCCGAGACATGGACTATGAACAAAACCATACAGAACAGATTGGAAGCATGGGAAAGAAAGAAACTTTGCAGAATGTTTGATGGAAAAGTAGTAGAGGGAGAATGGAGAACACGAACTAATGTAGAAGTGTGCCGATTGTATGCTAACTCTACAATAACAAAAGTAGTGAAGAAACGTAGACTAGAATGGCTCGGACATCTAGAAATATAGAAAGGGAATAGTCAAGAATATTGGTCCCTGAAGGCAAAAAAAGAGAGGAAGACCAAGAAAGAAATGGAGAGATGTAGTGATGGCAGATGTCAGAGAGATAGGAATCAGAGATTGGAAGCTAACAGCTAAGAACAGAAAACGATGGAAATTATCCATCCAGCAATGGGCCTAAAAGAACTGTTAACGCTATACATACATACATGATTTAATGTGGCTATTATCTTGACCTATCAGGTTTCTAGAAATAAAATGTTCTGTTGGTTCCATTATTAAATTTTTCTGATTTATGATTCCTTTTCACCATTTTACAGTACTTTTTCATCCAATCTTCATTGCTTGTTAAAAAAGTGTTACAACATTTCTATCGAATATAGTAACTTAATATTCCGCATATATAATTGAAAATTGCTCAAAAACTATTTATTATTGTCTTATATAACCCAGTAATAAAGTAAATTATCTATGCAGCATTCTGTCTACAACCGATATTTTTTTTCAGTTTATCTGGCAACGGTGACATAACTGTTGTACACTGTACTATTTATGTCATATCTCGCTTTTCCCTTGACTGGAAAACAATCAGGAGGAAATACAAGTAGACACCCTGTGCTCTTTACTTATTATTATGTAGCATGCCGTGATTCATCACCTGAAATTTCATTCTTTCCACGTCAACTTGGGTGTGTGTGCTAAATTTTATTATGAAAATAGACTATGTATTAAAATCAGCACATGTCACTTGTGGTATTAACGTCGGTTGAGTGAGGTGTAGGACAATAAAAATAGTTAAAAATGTTCACAAAATAAAAAAATCAAAATATAGAGTTATTAGAGGGTATACGGAGAGTTTTAAAACTACTGTCTTTCAAAATACGTGTAATACTATGAAAATTGACGAGATGTAGCTACTTTTGTCCGAAAATTTTTGTAAATTGGTTATAATTTACTCATATAAAATTTCAAAGTTATTGGAATCAGTTATGGAATCATTTAAGTATTACCGTGGAGGAGTAGGAAGGTCTTGTATAAAATTACCGTTCGTTACAGGGCGATAGTGAGATTCGAGAGATTAACGCGTTACGTAACTTTGTTTTTTTTACTTAAATAAAAAAAAACTATTAAATTTTTATTGTTTATGTATAAATATATGGGAATTAAAATCTCCCAAGTTGGCAATCCTTTTCGTTATGTTGCACGTGGAATCCTCGGCGTTTTATGTCAAATGTCACCTATTATGTCACGTTTTATGTCAAATATCACCTTTTATGTCACGTTTTATATCGAACGTCATGTATTATGTCACGTAATATGTCAAATTAAATGTCACGTTTTATGTCAAATGTCACGTTCTGCTTCAGATGACGTTAGGTGTACGTCAGATCACGTTAGCGGTACGTCAGATCACGAAAGGTGTACGGCAGATCACGTTAGGTGTACGTCAGGACACGTTTGTCTATTTTGTACTTATCAACCCTTCTTTTAAATCAATAAATCAATATTTATCCTATACTAAATCTATTTTATCCATAGTGCCCTATGATATCTCGTATGTCGCTATACGCTAATTAATAACGAAGATGCTAGTGCCCTTTTGGGCACTACCTTGTTTGTTTTTTCTATCTTATATTCTATCTTATATTTCTATCTTATATTCTTTATATACTTTTTATTTAACACATCACACGCTCCAATCGGACCAATATCAACGGAGATATGATATAGTGCCGCTTTGCTAATTCTGCTATCTTTGATTTTTCTATGAAAACCGTATTCGCCATCCTCTTTCCTTTCCAACGAACCCTTTTACGTCACGATGCGACACGTGCCCCTACATGAAAGGATATCCCTTTTTCTCACGGTCGCAGTTCGCAAAATTTTCCCAGACCCATCTGCCCCAAAATCGCCAACACCGAGACCTGAACTCTGAGGTATGATACGATCAATTGCCTAGAGGCGTTTGAGATGTGTTTGCAGGGGCGAACTAAGGCCTAGACAACCTAGGCAACCTGCCTAGGACCCGTAGTTTTTGGGGCCCGAAAATTTGGTTTTCTTTTTTTATAATTAATTATGCCGAATCGTTGTTTGATAAAGTCTACAAGTGTGGACGAGCGTTTCCGTGCTTATGCATCCACACCCGTAAGTGTCGATGTCGATGTGTGTTAATACGATAGTCTCGCCCCTATCGAGTTTAAAAAGTCAAATATAGTTATTTAAATCATTCTCCTGAACGTTAATAATTATTGTATCTTATGTGAGTTTTGATTGAAAATTGTGCAATTAAGACTTAAGTCCTAGACTTGATTGCAAATAGATTGTTTTAGATTCATAGTTAATACTTTGTGAAATTCCTAAATATAGAAAACCAATTATCAGTCACTTCGGCTACGTCGGAATTTGGAACGCCACAAACACATTCACCATTCAAAAATGAAAAGAAGGCAAAAAATCCAAAAAGAGGTAGTTCTTAAGTTCTTATCTTCAAGCTATCAAGAAATATATCGCTGCAAATTACAAAGTAGATGCGGAAAAAGTTGCACTGTTCATCAAAAAATATTTAGAAGCTGCAGTTGCTACTGGATCGTTGGTGTAAACAAAGGGAAAAGGAGCGTCAGTTTCTTCAAGTTAACGTCTATCTCATCGTGTTCTGGATCTACAAAGCCTAATTCAGGAGAAAAATGAAAGCTAGAGGAACAACTAAACCGAAAAAAATTGCCACCGCCGCCAAACGCTACCAGCGAAAAGGTGAAATCTGTAAAGAAAGTGACTAAGGCTTAAAAAGCACCATCAAAGACAGAGAAAAGCCGGCCAAAGCGAATAAAATTAGAAAGAAGTCAGCTTCTAAAACTGCGTCATCAAAAGGCAGTCCTACGAAAAGACATCTAAGCCAAAAACTGTAGGGAGGGAGAGTCAAAAACTTTCAAAAATTGCGTTACGTAATACTTGAACGCTCCCAATAGTTAATACCAATAATTAACGTTCAAAATAGGTATTCTTAGTAAATCTAACTTTAATGCTTCTGTTCTCTTAGAGAAACCTAATTTTATACTTTTGAAATTTCCTCCTGAAAAACAGAAAAGCAGCAGGTAAAGACGGGATACTGAAATATTGTGGAGCAGCAATGACAGAACAATTAACAACATTAATTAATAAAATTATAAAACACAATAAAAAAACCGGAAGAATGGAGAACGAGCGAACTAATTCTACTATTCAAAACAGGAGATAAAAAACAGCCAGAAAACTACAAAGTTATAAATTTGTTAAATACTACGCTAAAACATCTAAAATTTAACAAGTGCTAATAAATCAGAGGATAAGTTTAGCAGATGAACAACAGGGTTTTCGTAGTGGAAGATCATTTACATATGCAATATTCGTTATAAAGCAAATTACTGAGAAATCACTAGAGTATAATAGACCAGCATTTCTGTCTGATTGACCTAAAGAAAGCGTTTGACAGAGTAAGACTCAAAGATGTAATCCATCTTCTATATAATAGAGAAGCTCCCCTAAATATTATAAAAACTATCGAAAACATCTACGAAAACAACAAAATGGAAGTCAGAATAGATGGACAACTTACAAAACTTTAGAAATAGGCAGCGGAATAAGACAAGGGGATTCATTAAGCCCCATGCTATTCAATTTTATCATGGATGAAATCATCAAAAGCGTTAACAAAGGAAGAGGATAAAGAATGGAAAAAAAAGAAATCAAAATACTCTGTTACGCAGACGACGCAATATTGATAGCCTTAGATGAAGATAGTCTGCAAAGACTGGTCCACAGATTTAATATAAGAGCAAACGAATTTAATATGATAATCTCATCTCAGAAAACTAAAACAATAGTAGTCAGCAAAGAACCAACCAGATGTAAAATAGAAATTGATGGCATCAGTATCGAACAAATAATGGAAATAAAATACCTGGGAATTACACTGTCTAGCTATGAAGACCTGGACAAAGAAGTGAGAGATCAAGTATAAAAAGCAAATAGACTGGCAGGATGCCTTAATAACACTATATGGCGAAACAGACACATTAACACTGAGTTGAAATCAAGAATTTATAAAGCCAGTGTAAGACTTATAATGACATATGCCTCAGAAACAAGATCCGACACAGCCATAACGCAAAGGCTACTGGAAACAGCAAATATGAGAGTACTAGAAGAATTATAGGAAATACGCTGAGAGATCGAAAGAGAAGTGAAGACATTAGAAAAACTGTAACGTACAGTGTATAAATGAATAGACACAAAATAGAAAAAAAGAATGGAATAACCACATAAGCAGAATGGAGGAAACCCGTGTCTCATCCAAATAGCAAGAGATAAGTCACCAATCGGCAGAAGAAGTATCGAAGGACCGCGCAAAAGATGGAGTGACAACCTCCCATAGAGGTATTAATCCGCCAATGAACAAGCAGAATTCTTTATAAAGAAGAAGAAGAAGGAATTTCCTCAATGTTTCATTTTTCAATGTACTTTGGGAATATCCCTGTACGACAGAAAACGAGCGGGTCAGGCTATCGTGCATTCCTGTTTACTATTCCCAACAATAAATAAAAAGTAAAGCACGAGGGTCAAGACACTCTAAACGGCAGAATAATTTTATATCTTTCAGCAATTTTAATTGTAGTTCATATATAATGCACAGAAAAGCTAAAAGCTTTTATGACTACTAAGTCGTAAAATGCAGGAAACTACATTACACCAGTATGTGATAATTTAACAATCGGTTTCAGTTATCGGCAGGTTATGCATATTAGTGAAATTGTTTTCTAATTTACTATGCCCCATGGAAATTATATTTTCTTACACGTGGATATTTTTACGATATATTAACGTTCAAAATAGGTTGAATATAAGTATTTATAGATTTCCTATAACATGAAACGTAGTAATATATATGAATCTATAAGATCATCTTAAAACCAAACGAAAAATCAGGAATCACATGCTGTTGTCTGTGCTGTGATTTCTGAAAAATTATTTCGCTCAAACTAAGCTAGACAGGTCGCTCGGCGCGATCAAAGAAAGAATTATGAAATTGAAGCACAAACTAAACAAAAAAAATCAAGGACGATCATTTACAGATGGGCCCCTGACATAAAACAAGACAAAAATTGGGATATGACTTCGTAAAAAATAGCTAGGGGGTCTCTAACGATGAAAGAAAAACAACATAAAGACAGCAGGAAAAACGTACAAAAAAGTGCTTGAGTGGTTGAATATTCGGTATTCATTTATCGTGTACATTTGCAACACTCAACAAAATAAATATTGACAAAATTGGTAATTGAAAGTCAATGGAGTGGTAAATGTGGCAAAGCAAACAAATAATGGGATCATTAAGACATTACAGAACAAGCACACAAAAAGGAGAAACATCCCTATGCGATGTCGCCTTCTCTAATTACATTTCTCCATGTTTCTATTTTAATTCATATCAATATCAATCCCCTTTACCGACATGTCCTGCCTAAGCGTCCCTTCAGGTCTAATTTGGTCTTCCTCTCCTACTCCTTCCAGGAACTGGCAGATCAGCAATTCTTTATATTGGGTGCTTAACGTATGGACGTTAAACATGACCAAACCAGCTTAACCTATCTCTCATTTTGACAACAATTGGTGCCACCCCTAGATTTGTCCCTACTCATTAATTTTATTTCTATTTGTCACTCCTCTCATATATCTAAGTATTCTTATTGTTGACCCTGTTTGTACACAGAAAGTAATCAAAATGTTTAAAGCTATAACTTGGGCCGTTGAAGACCAAATAGGAACCCTGAGAACCAACAGACAAGATATAGCAGAGCCATGAAGATTATTGCCGGGATCTATGTACATAAATATGATCAACGCCAGTAGCTTGTTGACCAAACTCCTGAAGAAATCAAAGAAAAACCTTACATACTCGAGAATGAAATAAGACTGGCGATCAGTAAACTCAAGTATAACCAAGCACGAGGTCCAGATATGCTAACAACATAAATGCTCAAATCTACAGAAAAAATCAGAACAAAATTCCTTCACTTGCTCTGTAACAAAATATGGGATTCCAAGCAATGGCCTAACGATAGTACATAAAAGAGGCAGCTTCCATAAATGCAACAACTATAGAACCATCGCTCTTATCTCACATGCCAGCAAAATAAAGCTACACATAATCAATGAGAGACTGAAGACTGTCCCACAAAGAGAAATACTCTGAGGGCAGACTAGATTTATCAAAGATAAAGGTACTCGAGAGCATCTTCTGAACCTAAGACAAATAATAGAAAAATCTAATAATTCAATATCTCACTATACATTTGTTTTATAGATTATCGCAAAGCGTTAGACAGGGTTAGATGGCAACCCTTATGGCAGATACTTCAACAAGAAGAAGAAGTGAACGATACGAACACATTACTGAAACAGTAAAAGTGCTTGACACACATCATCATCATTCTGGCTTTACAACCCTGCGTGGGTCATAGCCTCCTCAAGAATTTCTCTCCAGTTGTCCTTATCCATCGCCTTTCTCCGCCAAGCACATATTTCCATATTTCTTATGTCTTCATCGATGTTATCAAGGAACCTTGTTCTGGGGTCTTCTTCTTCTCTGACCAATGGGTCTATCAAGGAGCGTTTTTCTAGTTGGGTCATTTTGTTCCATCCGCATAACATGTTATATCCACCACAGACGTCTTTTTCTATAACAAGTGGTCGTAGGATTTGTGGTTACGTGCTTATTTTCATATACTTCGTTTTGTTGGTATTTAGTATTAAACCCATTTTTGTAGCTGATTCTTTCAATGCTACATACGCCTCCCGTACAGCGTTTTCCGTTCTCCCAACAATATTGATATTATAAGCATAGGCCAGGATTTGCACTGATTTATTATATATTGAACCAGTGGTTGTGATTTGTGACATACGTATTACTTTTTCCAGAGCCAGATTGAACAGTAACAAGGATAGAGAGTCTCCCTGGCGCAGCCCTTTATTTGTTTTAAAAGGTTCAGACAGTTCCCCTGAATTCGTATTCTACATTCAACTTTTTCAAGAGTTAGTTTTGTTAAATTTACCAACTGATTTGGTATTCCTAGCTCTTTTATTGCTTTGAACATTTCTCTTTTATTTACAGAGTCGTAGGCTGCTTTGTAGTCTATAAATATATGATGAGTATCAATACCATATTCCAGTGTTTTTCCCAAAATTTGTTTCAGGGTTGCAATCTGATGAACTGTCGATTTACCATCTCTGAAACCAACCTGGTATTTTTCTACTATCCGTTCTGCATATGGTGCCATACTTACTGTGGAAAATATCTTATACTCTGCATTTAGAAACGTAATTCCTCTGTGGTTAGAGCATTCAAAGATATCTCCTTTTTTGTGTATGGTGCAAAGTATTCCAATATTCCAATCATTGGGGAGGGATTTCTGTGTGGATATTTCTTTTATAAGCTGCTGTAATGCCATTATGGTATCACGGCCACCTTCTTTATATAGTTCAGCTGGGGGATTATCTATTCCGGCTGATTTTTTTCGGGCTAGTTTTTTAACTGCATCTTTAACTTCAAGAATCGTTAGTGGTTCCTCTTCCCTCTCTTCTGCTACCCTTACCTCATCTCCTTCGTCTTCCAGGTTTTCTTTTTCTTCCTTTATACCTATTAAGTGCCTGGTTAAAGTACTCCACCCATCTATTCAATACATCTTTCCTTGTTGTTAGTAGGTCGCCATTCTGACTTCTGCATTGTCTTGTTGTTGCCTTGAATTTTGTTCTGTTGAGGTTAACTCTCTTATAGAATGCTCTGAATTATTTCTCTCTGTTGAGGTTTTCTATATATTTAAGTTCCTTATTTAGACGGTTTCGTTTTTTTTCTTTTGTGTATTCTCTTTTCTTCTCTTCTCTTTGTCTGATAATTCTTTACAGTTGTTCTAACTAATTCGGACGCTACGCCAAGTGGAAAGGAGAAAGATAGATGCCACTGAAATGTTCTGTTGAAGAAGAATGTTACGAATTCCCTGGAGCGACCACAAGACAAATAATTCAATTCTAAATGAGCTAAAAATTAGCAAACGGCTATCCAGCAAAGTATATTTTCAACAACTAAAATACTTTCGACATGTTATGAGAGCAGACATAGAAAACGTGGTAAGAATTATTATACAAGGAAAGGTAGAAGGTCGAAAATCAGATGAAGATCCCAAGCAAAATGGATCGATCAAATTACAGGAATATGTAAAAGAGCTATGCATGAGTTGATGCATAAGAAATGATCAGGACAGAGATCTTTGGAGACTGTCAATACACGACATCACGATGACCACTACAATTTCACATCAGGATTGAAGAGAGAGAGAGAGAGAGAGAGACAGAGAGAGAGAGAGAGAGAGAGAGAGAGAGAGAGAGAGAGAGAGAGAGAGAGAGAGAGAGAGAGAGAGAGAGAGAGAGAGAGAGTTTGTACACTGTTGTACGATGAATGAAGTGATTCTAAGAAATATAATTGAAATAAATTGATAATAGCACTGTTCTAGTTATACAATGTTTTCCGGGTTTAGAGGACGTAGTCTAGAATTATTTCTTTCAGAGATAATACTGGAAAAAATAATTTTAAACTTAGACCTATTAACTCCGAAAACAATGTATGATTATCTAACTCTGTTCTTATATTATGTAACACCGATATTTGTGCTGTTAATCTTTCATTTCTCCTGTCATTAATTTCAGTTAGCAAGGGTTTCTGTTTAAATATTACTTGAGAAACAATTTTAAATTAAATTGTAAATGATTTAACAAAACACCGCAGAATTAAATATGAGTAGAAGCGTTTCATGTAAACCGCGAATAAATTATCTGAATTTGAATTTGTTCTGGCTACGGCAATTTAATAAATCGTTCCAATTGGCGCAAATTAAACGTAAATTAACTTGATAAATTTCCCGGGGTCAGAAGATTTTGATAACGAATGAACTTATTCACCTCAAGCTGGTTTATGTTATCAGAAGAAGCAACCATGAAAGCGGTATTCAACACATTTGCGGTTTAGACTACGTTCCTGAGTACTAGGCTCGTTGAACTTTATCAAAAACCTTCTGTTCAGGTTAAAAAGCATCGAAAGCATTAAGATAAATAATGAAAGTAACAGTTAAGTAGAATTATGTCACCAGATATGGAAAATATTCGATAAGTGAGGCTGTGACAAATATATAGGGTCTATAAAAATCACGTGAGGAATTTTATTGAAAAATGTAGGTTTTTAGTTTGATTTACTTGTTTCTGGTTCACAAAGTAGATTATAAAGGGTTATATTGTTGTTTTACATAAATGTGACTGAGTGACGAGGTTCAATTTGCAAAAAAAAAACGAAAAGAATGAGAATTCAACGGAATTATTTAATGACCTGAATAGAACTTTCTTCCTATCTCGGCGACTATGATTGGATTGTTTTCTAGAAATCTAAAATGACATAACTAACTAATAACTAATAACATGGACAAAAACACATAAACACATCCCACAAGTGTTGGGTATTGCAACACAGCAGGGCTATTGACGTACACTAATATTCCCTGAGGTGACTCCGTGACTATCATGTGTAAAAGATCGGCGAAGCGCTTTGTGGATATTTGTGGAGTACGAACTCCCGAATATAGCGGTATTCCCCCTAAATATTAAACGGTCGCGGGTCGCGAGCAAAGGGAAGTGTCAGTAGAATTGAATTTAGATCCCTCCGAAGAACAGTCTGCGGCTAAAACTCATTCCCGCGAGAACAAGAATGTGGTGGGTCGTATTTCGAAAAGTTTCGAGTAATGCACATGTACATATTTGAGTTGTGAACTTCGTAATGCCACCAACGGCATGTAGATTCTCTCGTACGTGATTTGTTTTATTTATTCCTGATACCGGAAAAGTTAGAATGGGAAAGTGACGAGCCCCTAGCCGAACTATGCTCACGCGGTGCAAACTTTGAACTATTCACTTGGAATCGCGGATAATCCCCTTCCATTTCCATTAGTCACTCTTTTGATGCCGAACAAAAGCAGTATAATAGAAGTCATAAACTACGGAATGTTCCTTTACATCGCATCTTTTCAGCTGCTTCACTTTCCGTTAAACGCAAGAAAATTTCAAATATTGAAATGTTTTCAGAGTGCTCAGCTTGCTTAAAATTGCTTTTATATATGAAAGGTGTTGCTCAACTGATAACAGGCTCAAAGTTTATAAATAAACTCACAGCGCCCCAAAAATATATGAAAAATAATCAGTAGTTTCTGTAAATAATAAAGGTAATCAGTAAGCATTGACAGTAGAAAACAACGTGGATGAGTGTATATGAGTATGTATTTATTATAAGAGAATGCACGTATTTTTAAAGTACATTCACAATTGTTTCAATTAACACTCTATGTAATCAATTGTACAACATAAATTTTATTTAAAAAATCGAAGTCAAATATTATTAGGTGAATGAAATGAAGCAGTGGGGGCTTTCACACGTATCAAAAATGCTGCAGAAAACATCGGACTTCTGATTAACATCCAGAAAACTAAATATATGTCGGCCATATCAAGAATTCAACAAAATAACTTAGAGGTGCAACACGAAACGATAGAAATGGTAGAAGAATTCTGCTACTTAGGATCACTGATAGACTAGAAAAATAACACATCCAACGAGATAAAAAAAAGAATATGCGTGGCTAACCGCTGTTATTTTGGCCTGGGCCCTCAACTAAGAGCGAGAAGTATGTCAATAGCAACAAAGTGCGAACTTTATAAAACAATAATACGCCCAGTGCTCACATACGGATCGGAAACATGGGCAATGACGACCCGAGATGAAGAGTTACTGCGAGTCTTTGAAAGAAAAGTATTGAGGACCATATATGGCGGAGTAAACGAACAGGATCTGTGGAGAAGGCGATATAACTTTGAACTCTATAGACTTTTTGGTGATGCAGATATTGTGAAGACCATCAAAATAAACCGCCTAAGGTGGGTGGGCCACGTTATGCGGATGGATGAGAGTGATCCCACTAAAATAACTATGCTAAACAGGCCGGTCGGAAGAAGAAGAAGGGGGCGACCTAAACTCAGATATCTGGACGATGTACAGGAAGATCTGAGGGAGATTGGAGGGAGGGGCTGGAGAAGACAGACACTCGATAGGGAAGGCTGGAAGAATGTTTTGAAGCAGGCCAAGGCTCACGAAGGGCTATAGCGCCAACTGATGATGAATGAAATTATAGATTTCATATTCAACCAAACACACACATGCATACGCACACGATGTTGTATTATGCCAAAAGCTTCTTTGCAATAAATGAAACATATAAAGACCTCATTTAACTACTTTCGCAATTTGTGGCGAAATATATTTGAAGTAAACTCTGGTTTAGAATGTATATTTTGATTTAAAATATTTTTTATTACTTTTGCTACTTTGAGCTACAAAGAATAAAACAGCGTTTAACTAAGGCTGTAGTTTTTTTTGGAAGCAACTGGACTACATAGTTTAAACGAAAATGTCAATATAAGAAAGTTTTATACAAATTGGAGGCATACTTGTTAAATTCTGCTCACAAGCAAATGCAGAATCGGCGTGCTCAACAAAATATCTGCTATTTTAAAAATTATCCAGGAATTTTCATATCAAATGTTTTTCATCAAAATGTTTTCAACTTTGAGCTATCTACAAAAGCTATAAGCGACACATCTATTTTATATTTTAATTGGATACTCTTGTAAAGCATTTAAACCAAAACGGTTTAAAACTTTAATCTACTATTAAACAAACATGGTATCGCCAACATGAAATTTCCCATTTCGATGCATTCAACGGCACTTTAAAAAGTTATCTCGTATGCATTTCAATTATTCATTCGAATAAATTTGTATTTAAAAGACATTTTCACTACTTGAGTCAATTTGCAGGTAATTTAACAAGAGGTTGGTTTAGGCAGTTTTTCTCAAACTTCGTAGATCGATGAGCACTTTTGACAAAAAGAATGAGTTGGCGATCCCGTATCTTATCATACCTAGTTCATTCGTCATTTAATAACAAGACATGATGACATTATAGTACAATGTAAGGGTATTCAAAATACAGTTACACAATACATAGATAATACACAATGTTTAATTTTTACAAATTTGACCGTTATACATAATTACACTTCTGAGTTTATAATGGAACGCAGAAGGTTAATTAAAGGAAATAAAGATGAATACAAAAAAATGCAGGCTTACATCAGAAGAAAAATAAGAGAAGCTAAAGAAAAAGAAGCTGTAGAGAAATGTGAAGAAATAGAAAGACTACAAGCCAAGCATGACAATTTTAATGTACACAAAAAGGTAAAAGAAATAACGGGTACTTTTAAAAAGAGAACACAAATGAAACTCATAGACACCAATGGAAAATTAATCATTGACACCCAAGAGATGAAGGACAAATGGAGAATATATTTGGAGACACTTTTTCAAGATCAAAGAACGGATTATAGGCATCCATTTTCAGAGAGGATGACGGGCCCGGACATACTTAAATCCGAGGTAGAAGAAGCAATAAAACGGATGAAAAGCAGAAAAGCTGTAGGGCCTGATAATATCGAAGCTGAAGTTTTAAAACTCTTGGAGGATGAAGGAATAAATTGGATCACGGCTGTCTTCAATAAAATATACAATACAGGAATCATCCCTGATAAATGGCTAGAATCAGAATTCATAGCGATACCTAAAAAACAGGGGGCTAAAAAGTGCGAAGAATATCGAACAATCAGCCTAATGAGCCACATGTTGAAACTGTTTCTTAGAGTCATCCATGGAAGAATTTATAAGAAGTGCGAGGAACAAATATCAGACAGACAGTTCGGCTTCATTAACGCAGTGGGTACCAGAGAGGCACTTTTCGGAGTACAGGTACTGATTCAAAGATGCAGGGACGTTAACTGCGACGTATACGCGTGCTTGATCGACTATGAAAAGGCATTTGACAGAGTTCAACATCAAAAGATGATAAACATTTTAAAAGAAGCAGACCTGGATGACAAAGACCTCAGAATAATTTCAGAACTATACTGGAATCAGACCGCATACATGAAAATTAACGGAGAAGAAACAGATCACATAAAAATACTACGCGGAGTTAGACAGGGATGTATTCTATCGCCGTTGATATTTAATATGTACTCAGAAAAAAATTTTTAACGAGGCTCTTTACGGAATAGACGAAGGCATCCTTCTAAATGGTGAAAGAGTAAACAATGTTAGATATGCCGACGACACCATGGTGATAGCAGATAGTTTAGAGGGACTTCAGAGGCTAATGGACAGAATAAACGAGTACAGTCAACAGTACGGACTAAACATTAATACCCACAAAACCAAACAAATGATTGTCAGCAAGGAGAATATAAATGGGGCTCATCTATACATTAATGGGACGCAGATAGAGCGAGTAAAACAGTATTGCTACCTGGGAACTATTATAAACGAACAGTGGAGCAATGTACAGGAAATAAAGTGCCGCATAGGAAAGGCAAGAACGGTCTTTAACAAAATGAGCGCCATCTTCAAAAGTCACAACATATCCCTGGATACAAAAATGAGACATTTGAGATGCTATGTTTTCTCTGTGTTGTTGTACGGGGCGGAGGCATGGACGCTTACAGACACCACTATTAAAAAACTTGAAGCATTTGAGATGTGGCTTTATAGAAGAATGCTGAGAATATCATGGACAGCAAGGATCACGAACAAGGAAGTTCTAGAAAAAATGAAGAAGGAACCAGAGATTGTGTTTACGATCAAACGCATAAAATTGCAATATCTGGGACACGTTATGAGAAATCAGCACCGTTACTCCCTGCTGCAGTCTATATTGCAAGGTAAAGTCAAAGGTAAACGAGGACCCGGTAGAAGGAGAATATCATGGCTGCGGAATTTAAGAACATGGTTTAAGAAAACCTCAACGGAGCTGTTTCGAGCCGCAGCGAGCAAGGTCATGATTGCCAATATGATTTCCAACATCCGAAACGGATAGGAACCAGAAGAAGAAGAGTTTATAAAGCATTCGAAGAAAGTCAGGTGTAAGTTGAGTGTGTCCAATTCTTAATCTTCCTAGAATAACTTTGTCTTCTGAGCATACGTTGTAGGTCTAAGGAAGGTATAACTGGCTGTATATTTTGTAAGTGGCCTCGCAGTTGTGTTCCAAAGAGCTTGCCATTTGTCATATATACGTTTTTTGACCATTTTTTTAATGTCGTTATGCGGTTGGATATTTGATGTAGGTATATCCAAAGTAGAAGCTTCTTTTGCAACTACATCTGCAGCCTCATTTCCTAAAAGTCCTACATATGAAACCAGAAAAAACAGGTACCCAGAGAATAGTGACAATAGTCACTAGAGAAGGATCTGAGAATTTTTTTTTAATTGCTTGCATTGATGATAAGGAATCTGTGCAAATCGCTACATTGCGGTCAGTTGGTTCCAACATACGAAAAGCCTCGACGATGCCATATAGTTCTCCAGTGTATACACTACAAACAGCAGGAAGTCTGATTAGTTTTGTAGTGCTAAAAGAGATAAAAACAGAACTACCGAGCTTTACATCATTTTTAGAGGAATCTGTATAAAGAATTTTCTGAAACTGTATCATGTTTATTGGAAGAGCAAAGGAGGGTATTGACATTCGGAAGTTACTTGTGCCATGGAGGATATGAAAAGGTGAAGTTGCAGAAAGATAGAGACCATCGAGGAGAGAATTTGGTATACGAGAGAGAGGTTGAATAGCTCTAGTGGTCTGAGAATGATGGATGAGATTATTTGGTTGAATAAGTAGTTGGTAGACTGGGTTTTGTGGATTGGCTGATAAGCTAGCTGCATATGACAAAAGAATATTCTCTCCTTAACGAGGGTGACGGTTCATTAGCTTCACAGTACATGCTTTGAGCTAGGCTAGACCTGAACGCACCTAAACAGATTCTAAGAACCGTATTGTGGATGGAGTCAAGAGCTTTCAGATGTGACTTGGAGACAGGCATATAGTCAAAACTACCATAGTCTATTTTGGAGCAAATAATGGATCTGTAAACTGTAAACAATACCTCTTTCTCAGCTCTCCAATAAAAATGTGCTAGACTTTGTAATATATTAATATTTTTTAAGCAGTTGCCTTTCGTTTCCTGTATATTTGTCATCATCTCTATCTCTATCATCTAAGAAATTCTGCACGAAGTAGTATATCGTTATACCAAGTTCACATTGTAGAAGGATTTTAAAGTATTACAGATTTTGAACAGTTTCAAAGGATCCCTGGACATCAAAAAGGCTGCCAATAAATCTTGCTTACAGGCCATAGATGTAAAACGATGAGATTTAAAACCGAATTGTAAAATAGCTGGTGAAATAGCTTTATTTTTTTCCAAAAACCAGACCAATCTTTTGTTTGCCATTTTCTCCATTAATATTATGGTGCACGTCAGTGATATTGGCTTATATGAGTTAGAAAGACTTTGTGTTTTGTTATGAACTTTTTATTGACGATTATGATGATTAATTGGTATGATTGATATGATTCTCGCCACCGCTTAAGACAATAATTGTAGCTTTTCCCAATACCGTTGTAAAATTTTAATAAAAAAATAATGCAAGGGGTCAATAATTTTTTTAATTATGTGAAAGGAATGTCATATGGGCCAGAGACTGTGTTTTTACACAAATCGAGTGTCATCAGTAGCTCCTCTAAGGTAAATGGTGTGTTGGTAAGATAGATTTCTTGTGCAGTTTTTATTGAGGAGAACTTTCCAGTTAATGTGTCTGATCATCTATTAGGTGAGTATTGCCTTTTGGATTTTGTTTAAACGTATCAACTAGTAAATTGGTAATTCGCCAATTTCGCCAATTCGCAATCGGCAATTAATAACGTTGTTTTGATAACATTATACTTTGAACACCGAAACTTGTTTTATGGCCTTGCATTTGTCGTATTTTCGTCCATACTTGGGCAGAAAGGGTATTGGATATTAGTGATAAAGTATATTCTCTTCATGAACTTTTCTTGTTTTCTTCTTTAAATTCTTTAAATTGCATAAAATCTTCGTTATTTCGAGTTCTACGGTAGCTGTTTAATGCTTTTTTGCATTGAAAAACTGCCTGTTCACAATCCTTATCCCACCATGGTACTTCTTCCGTGTATAGGTTCTACAAGTTTTGCCAATATGTAGTTAGTAGAAGTGGAAGTTCTTTTAAGAGATACGAGCAGAAGCCAATCCAATCTGCATTGGCGATTCGCCATTTGGATACATGATAATTTTTTGATTTGTTGATTGCTATCAACGAAGCTGTCAAGGACATGTCAGTTTAGTAGAGATGATGATTTTGGGTCAGAAAAGCTCAGATTAATTGCGGAAAATGTACCAGAAAATATGTTGAAGTATGTACTTGTGATCCGGTGTTTAATAGGCAAGTACTAGAACAATTTGTTTTTAACAACTGATCCCCTTCAAAATTTTTTATGGGAACCCCACATAATATTATGTGCATTGAAGTCGCCTAAAAGAAGATAAGGAGTAGGGTGTTGATGGATTAGATCATACAGTTCCTCTTCTGAAAGCTTGTAATTGGGTGGTACCTATTTAAATTGTAATTTTGCTGGAACACCAGATGGCGACTGCGATTGCTTCAATGCTAGTTGTGTCTGTGTAGAAAACATACCTCTGGAAACAAAAATTTAGGTGCCACCACTGCTCTCAGGTAATACTTTCTTAGACAATGATAGCCTTCGTAATTTTTAAGGTATCCAATCTTGGTATCTTTAAAGTTTGTCTCTTGTAAACATATAAAATCGGCTTCTGCTTTTGTGATCAATTGTTGGATTTTTTCATATCCCGGATGGAATCAGTCACAATTCTATTGAATTAATGTGAAGGGGGCTAAGTAATTAAAAGTTAGATTTTTGGGACTTTTGTGATGTATCCGAGAGATAATCGTCATCAGTGGATGATTGTAATACTTGATATCTGTGGTTAAATATTTCTTTAATTTTTTTGTTCTAGTAATTCTACCCTTAGTAGATCTTTCTGTTAAAGGATATATGTTATGCGTATCGTCCAACAGGGCCCGTATATCTGTAGTAATTTGCAGAGCTTCCATTATTGGGTTGCCGTTGCTAAATGAATTCCCGAGGAATGCAATAATCTGATCATCTGTTATTCCTATAGTCATTCAGCTTTGTATTACAGAGATTTTGTATAATTGTCTTTTTATTCTTTGAGAGAATATCTTCGTTTGTTGACTGCAACCTAGGTTTCTTCTTAGCTAATTTTGGTTTATCAGTGCTGGAGGAGTGCTCTGGAGGGGGAATTACATCAACGTCGGATGCCTGGTCCTCAATTTGTGTCATTAGTTGATGAATCCAGTCTTTTGTAACCTGGTGCTGATAATAAAGTAGTCGTCTGAAGCTGCTTAAAATTTGTATCAACTGTTGGAGTTGTTGGCAATGTTGATGATAAATTATTTTATTGCGGCAATGAGGTTGTTTGTGTGTTTGTGTTAGGACATTTGTTTGCTGTATGTCCAGGCTGCCTACAAAGAAAACACTCCATACGCTCCGTGGACAAGGAGATGCAAGAATACCCCGAATTGGCGAGCAAAGGTCTCAAATTTTCAACTCCGTTTACGACATCTTATTAATGCACGTTGAGTTTCTCATCAATAACTGCTATTAAAACGAAATGAAGAAATCGCTTAATAAAACTCGAAAATTAGTTATTGTTTGCGTATCGAATACAGATCCCAGGTTTTAAAAGCAAGTTTCCGAAAAACAGGTACATTACATCGCATGAATATGTATTTCTTTACTTTGTAATGTATGTTTATGTAAAGTGTTTAATTATTATTTATGTTTTACGAGATAGCCAATCAAGGTTATGGTCCTAAATAAACAACAAAAATATTATGATAATTAGGGCGTTATGTGGCGTTTTTATTTAAGCTATAAATAAGCATCCTTGTAAAAAAAGTTTTTTTTTTGGAAATCATTTCGAGACCCCCTAAGATCTTTAACGCGATCCCCAGGGGATCGCGACCTACACTTTGGGAACCATTGGTTTAGGGGAAGGGGATGCATAATCGCGTGTTAAAGGTTTTTTTAATAAAATTTCACCAGTTTCACACACATTTTTTTGTTTCAAGTAAGTCAATTCCTCGGTTAAAAGTGACTCTGGGTTCTAAATTTACAGTATAATTTTGAAGGTAACTGATAAGATACAATCGTTTACATTTTTCGTTTTAGTTTATGATATACAGGTTTATTTCATTTACTAAAACACACATCATTCATTACTTATACGAAAGTTAAAAACACTCATACCTACCCTTCTATGAAGTTGTAATACTTATTTTTTTTATTTTCCTGTATGTTCAATTAGGTGATTTGTAGCAAATGTACGTAACTACTTTGCAAATTGAAAAATGCCGGAATAGAGTGAATTGGGCAAACAAAAAGTTGAACGTACTATTTTTATTTGAAACGACTGTTCAAGTACACCTGTAATTTGCAGAATTAAACTGAGAAATATAGAATATATGTACAATTGCATAATGCAAGTAATAAAAATACTTTTTCTTATTATCTCCATGGTATAATTATATTAAATAATGGTAGTATGTCATGTTAAGTAATTTGTTGAAACCCCAGAAATATTTATGAGTAATTAGAAATATACATTCATAAAACACGAAATACAATAGTGTTTCGTGTTTTATTTTTAAATATTGATAATTTTGGAATATGTAATACTGTATATATAGCTTTGATATTATTTCATATTTGCTGAAATATTTCATAATTTCTACCAAATATTGAGTAAACATTTGTGTTACACAATGGTGGAATTACATTTTCATTAAATTAACATATTGTTTTTCGCTTGTGTGTTGAAAATATGCTCTTCGTTGCATATATGCAATCCAGGAGTTTAAAGGATTTAACCATTTCTTATCGTTGCCTATCGTCAATATCGTTACCTTAATATCCATCCATTCCGAGGCTCGTTTTCGGGTTTCGTAGTAATGGTTTTTTCCCGGCGATAGGTTACAAGCCTGTCGCCCAACCCTCTTCCTTTATCCGGGCTTGGGACCGGCACTGGTAGTTACTGAACTACTCAATCCACCTATCACTTTCCAGAATCGGAGTTAATCCAAGTATCCTTAATTGTAATAAACTCGGGCTACAAAATGTTTTGTAGCTTGTATAGTTCATTTAGGATGCCCTATTCGTGATTTACTTTTTTAAGTATTGAGTTTATGTCTCCCTCTCACTGAAAATGCGAGATATTGGAACAATTTTTGTGCCCCATACTCGAAGCTCTAATTAATGCTTTATTAAAAATGGCGAAAAATCAAATTTCACCCGTCCATAGATACCCTTTTCGATTCCATTGTATTTTTCCAGGAATTTAGCGAAGTTGTTGCCAGAGAATGGCTTTCATCAAAATCACATCATTCGTTATACGACTTAAACCTGACAACAATACTAACTCTAATGGGAAAAAATATGTCTGTGCTGCAGTCAGATAAAGAGAAATATACGATGCAGGGAAATGCCAGAAATTAATAGAGACTGAAATATCAGAGCTTTTTATCATGCTATTTTAACGATTTTATTTTTACCGAATTTCATGATATTTTTTCAATTTCAGCGAAAGATTGTCTTGGATTTGTGTGAAATTTGCCACTAATATATATTTATCCCTGACAAAAAACGACATTGTTGCTGACATTCTTTTTCTGTATTTCCTTTTTTTAATTGCTTGTTTAAGACGCTTTTCTTTCCTTTCATTTTGTAATTTTTTTTAATGATCGTTGAGTCTTGTTTGTAAATCTTATTAACGATTTTTTGCACTACTGATACTTTTTATGATTCATATCGTATATTGCTACAATTTGATATTCAAATTAATTTGTTTAATGAGTTTAATGTTTGTTAACACAAAATATTGTTTTAAACGAAAACATGTGTCACGTGTAAAAAAACACGTAAATCAGATCCAGTTGTAAAACCTTGACGTGCAGATTTGATGTAGGTATTCTATGTCGACAGCAACCAGGGTGTATTTTTAAAAATGATCTCCGGCGGAAGTTATTAGGTAAACTCACATATTTCAACCGTTTTTTTCAGCGAACAGCTTTCATCGAAATCCATCATCCGTCAGACGACGTTGTCCTTTATCAATCCTGACGATATTGGAATATTCCGGGAACATAACCAAAGTAATTAGTAATTATTGGTGGACAATTTGATCCGAACGGCAAATTCAATACTATGCGATGTTTGTTTTCGGGTGACATATTGAATTACTTAATGAAACGCAATAACAGAAATTCACCAATTAGTTTCGAACGTGAATTTGAGAACACATGCTGACCAGGGGTGGTGTTAGATATTTTTGTTCGTTTAAACGATCCACTTTTACAAAATAATGGATTTATTGAGACTATTTCACCTTTAAGTTTCATCATTGCGTTATCACAGATTGTAGCTGAATTGGATTGTTTGGAATGGACTTTTTCATAAACTTACAGATTTCAAAAAAAAAGAATTTTTCGACGCTTAATATGACGATATTTACTTATTTCTTCTGTAAATCTTTTTGTTCAATATGCTAAACAAGAAACGGGTATTAGATGACATATTTTAATATGCTTACTCACGCACGTACTAAATATTCAATGTAGCATTGTCTATCTTTAAATTCAAGGATTTTAGGAAATCCCGATTCCCGTAAACTTGGGAAGTCTCACATGCTAATTAACCATTATAAACAACAATCAAAAGTTTCCTCCATTCTCAGTTGAGCTCAGAGACTTATTCGCAACTAGTGAATCGTCTGTGTGAATATTAATATTCTAGTGTAGTACGGGAGTTCCTGTATTACTATTGTAGTAAGTTGAAAATGTTATCTTTTTTACGCAAAATTTACAGTTAACTGTTTTATTATTAACCTCTTAACGTGCCAGCCCGATTGACGCTCGGATCCGAATTATAATCAAATGTGTGCAAGGTCGAGTATAGAGTCGGGGTTGCTCGATTCATGTTATTTTATACTTCAGGAACATAGATTTTTTTCCAATAAAAATCACATATTTAATTCAAATGAAATTTTAAAATATACAATCCATATTTCTTCACAATCACAGATCAGATCAGAAAAACTTGGTTTAACATTTCGATTCTCTGGCATTCATATAATGTGATCAAGCCATATAGCTCTTTGGGCTCATATTTTTGCCGTAATTGCTGGTTTTCCATACATCCTCATTATTTCTTTATTCGTTCGTCTTCTCCAAATATTCTCTGCTGGCTTTATTCCTCCGAAGATTTTTCTGAGCACCTTTCTTTCCCAGATCTCTACTTTCTTTTTGTCTTGCTGGTTCATAATCCACCTTCAATATTCCACCACCTGCTCTTTAATTTTTCTGTTAGCTGTTTCTGTTTTCTGCTAACCCATCTGTTTAATTTTTCTGTTGTTTCACCTAGAAGTAAGCCTTCTTTGTTTCTGCAATACTCTGGATTATTCTTTATAGTTTCTCTCGATTTCCGAACTTCTTGGTAGAAATTCTTTACCTCTTTGTT
Source organism: Diabrotica undecimpunctata (assembly GCF_040954645.1). Taxonomy (NCBI): domain Eukaryota; kingdom Metazoa; phylum Arthropoda; class Insecta; order Coleoptera; family Chrysomelidae; genus Diabrotica; species Diabrotica undecimpunctata. The sequence goes on from NC_092812.1 coordinate 42,405,402, forward strand.
TATGTAGGTTTCTTCTATGTTTTTCAGTTGCTCTTCTAGCTGTTCTCTTTTTTTTTCTGCAAATTCTTTTCACTTCCCTTCTTCTTGCCACATAGTTTTCGATCGCATTTTGGGTATTTTCTTTATCTCTTTGTAGTTTTGCCCTGTTTGTTCTTGCCAAAACATTCCTACATTCTTCATCGAACCAGTTTTACCGTCTTTTTATATGCTCTCTTCCTATACACTTTTCCGCTGCTTCCAACATGGCAGTCTGTATGGTCTGCCACTCTTCATCTATATTCTGTTTGGCTGGATTCTCTAGTTTTTTTATTTATTTCTTCCTCTAGTCTGTTTACAACATGCTTCTCTTGAAGGCGCTCTAATTGGTAATTTAATCTATCTCTAACAGGTTTTGGTATTATTGGTAGTTCTTGTTTTAGTTTTGCTATTATTAGTGTATGGTCACTGTTGGTATCTGCCCTTCTGTAACTCCTGCAATCGATCATTGCCTTATCATGTTTGCTTTCAATTAGGACATGATCTATCTGATTTTTTATTTTTCCATCGGGAGAAGTCCATGTTACCTTATGAATATCTTTGTGATCAAACCGTGTGCTAGCTATCTTCATTTTGTTTTCTGTAGCAAATTCTGTTAACTTTTTCCCGTTTTCATTTGATTCCTTATATAGACTTCATCCCCCTGTTATTCTTCTATATATTTCCTATTTTCCGACTTCTGCATTCATGTCACCAATGATTATCTTTATATCGTATTTCTGTATATTTCCTGTTAGGGTGCTTAGCTTTTCATAGAACTCTGTTTTGGTTTCTAAGTCTTTATCTTCAGTGGGCCCATGTACATTACTGATACTTATCTTCCTATACTTTCCTCTTACTCTCAAGTAACATATGCTGTCTGATATTGGTTGAAAATTTACGATTGCTTTGTTTACTTTCTCCGACACCATGAATCCCACTCCAAAATATCTCTCGGTCCCCCCACTCTTGAACAGTGTGCTGTTTCCTATGTTTGTTATTTCATTTCCCAGTTGTTTCGTTTCTTGCTGGGCAAGGATATCTATTGTATATTTTTCCATAAGTTTCTTAAAGCTTACTGCTCATAAGTACCTCTCACATTCTAAGCCCCAGTAAAGGTATTGTATTAAATTCACAACTTCTATAAATACTTTATAAAGTCGGTAAGATAGTTTCGAAACAAATTCTTTCAAAATAAAATTTTTCTATCAGATGTCGCTATTGCGTCGATAACGAAGCCATGTTATTATTGCTTCTAATAAGACACAGAAGATTATTTTTCACGTTAAGAACGGCTATGAATAACTATTCTGATGAGACTTTTTAAGTCGAAATACGTATCAATAGATACATAGACGCTTTGAACGTGAAATCAAATCTTTTCTGTCTTTTTCACTTTATAAAGTTTTTAGATAAAATCACATCCCCTGTATATACATAGATCTCAAGTGTATACGATTCCTGTGGTAAGGAATAATTTTTCTTTTTTTGTTGTGTGTATTCTAAAACTATTTTGTTTACTAAATCGTTTAGTCATTAGTATATAAAAATAATTTGTTAGTTACCTGTATAAATTTTAAAGGCTAGAACGACCCTGTAATAGTCGATAATTACTCTGTGGTTCTAGTTGTTGGATGGGAATTTGTAACCCTGATGAAACTAGACCCGTTCGCTAAACATGTACAACTTACAAAAGTTTGTACCAAAACATGTACCATCCATAATCACGTATAAATGGATTGATATACACTGAAATAAAAAATACTTACAACATAAGGATCAGTAAGAAGTTAATTATAAAATAATTTGCTGGCTTTATTACTTACGACCGTTTCTTTCACGCATAATTTGATGTCATCTTTTTCTACATATCTACTGTTATGATCCGAAAATATAGAAAAATTGAAAAAGACAGAGAAGGAATAACCCATATTTATAAAAAAAATGTGAATTCTACATGTAGATAATAATAGACAAGAAAATTATATTTACAATGTTAGGTAGTATTATTTTTAAATTATGCAAAATAAACAAATTTGTTTTTCGTTAGCAAAGTCATGGGGAACTCCGCCTACCTGTTTTCTCAATGTTTTAAATAAAATAAATAAGTGATTAAGGGAGTGGTATTGTTCTATCGTACTTGGTATGGAATTTTAAAAACTCTGGGAATTTGTAGGAAGCTAATTATTGAGGTCTATTGTTATTTTATTTATCGAAACAAAAAAGGAGAAAATAGAGTGATTTTTTGAGAACTTGGGAAGTTTGGTTTTGTTTTTTGAAATAAGAAAGATGATTGGTTAAAAAGGAAGTACTGAAGGAGGTTTTGGATGTTAGATGGATTTTGGAAGCGAGAGAAGGTGGTTATCTATTTTTGGCGTTAGAAGGAAGAACATCCCATCCTGAGAAGTGAACGAGTGCTGACAACTTTAAACATTGAGAAAGTAATTTGTAAACAAGAGTTAAAAAGAGGTAGCAGTTCTGGTTTATAAATGCTGATTGGGAGAAGGTGGATTTTAAACTTTGCAGTATTTTTTGTACAGTTATTATTCATCGGGAGAAACATACATTAGGAGATTTCTGGTAGCCAAAAGAGATCGAAAGGGTCATTAGGATGTTTGATCTACATTTCGTGTAAGCAGACCAAAGGAAGGAGTTTAGCTACAGAGTTTTTGTAGCTGTTGGAATGAGTCCATTTACTTGACAAGGAGAGTCCGTTTACAACATGTAAACTTATGTAGAATTAGAAATTGTTGGGGAGCTCGTCGAAATATCATTACTTCCCGGCTGTCATTGAAGACTTTCTTCTGAAATGCAACACCACGCCGAGATTTCGACGCTGGGCTTCGAAAAGGGCCAACAGTATTGTGTTTGACACAGTCTTTTTAGTATATTAGGTCGAAAAATTGTACTGATTTGAAGCTATTATTTTCTAATTGATGGCATTGTACGCGTTGTCAATCTGAGCACAGTTTCAGATAGCATCCAACAATGTCCTGTTCAAAACATGACCGCCGCTTATTTGTCAATCCATATTTTGTTCTTACTTACTTCTTTATCAGTATATCGATCTTTTTATGTCTATTCTTAATACTTATACTTTCAGCTATTCTTAAAAACATTCGTCTTTGGAGCGGGAGAATGTTTGGGAAAGTATGTAGTATTTATTTTCATATTTCTACATTTAGTTACATAAGTTACAAATGAAAAATTACATTATTCAATTTTAAAAATTTTAAAAATACAGAAAACATAGTATCAAGTTTCGCGCTAGTTTACAGTACCGCCTACTGTTGTACCACTTTTTTATGTGGGAAAATACACATTGTAACAACATAGTGAAAATCTGAATGGTAAATCATTTTCGTTAGTTTTTTTTTGTATTGGGGCAGATAATAGGACGGCCATTGTTATGTCGGATCAACGATTTGTCTTAGTGGAGTATCTCGGTCTTTTGAAACTGGAACATGGTCCAAAATATTGGATGTTCATGTGAATTAACAGTTCATAGGAAAAGTCAGTTCATTTGGATGCCCCTCGTATATTTATATAATTATAAAAATGTTCTGAATTGGGAAACAGTGTCATTTGATGTAAGAAATATCCCAAATTAGTTTATAATAAACCAGCAATGGACGCTGTGGTTTGAAAAATATTATCAAGTACAATTCGAATTATGTAAAAATGTGCAAATGTGGGTTCTTTTTTAGTCTTTTCGGTGGAAATATTGAGCAATAATATTAACCTATTTGTTGTGTTCGTTAATATATTATAGTGAGATTTTCACTCCTCTTTCACAACTTACAATTATTGGTATCACGTTTTATCTCAAAAATAAAAATTTAATCGCCTATAAAAATATTGTTAAAATTCATTAAATTGGATGTATTTCTGATAAATCTGCATATTTATTATGTATTGATTTTACACCATTAAACCATGAAATTTAGCACATTTAATTAAATTCTTTTAACTTTTTAAATTATATTAAAACCTTATTTTTTCTTTCTTTACGAATAAACCAACAATAGGATAATTTAACTCTAAGTGACATATAAATATTTTCATTATAGCTCTTCTGATAATGACTTGTTTATTGATCAGTGTAAATTTAATTATCATATTCGTGAAAATAACGTCATATTCGCAGAACTGGACTGGACCAATAATTAAAACCGCAGAAAATTAGATTTTGGTTATCGATTGGAAGTTATTATGCTTTAAGGGCCGCACATATTGTCAGGATTGTGTTCAGGTTTATTTTATCAGCACCATATGTATTTTTTAACTGAATTAGGGGAGAGTCGGCTATTGGTGCGCACCTAAGCAGGATATTGCAAAAACTTGAAAACATTTCAGTTTCCAACTTTTTTGAAGATATACTTCAAATACCCAGGTATATTTTTAGGGACTGCATTCAATTAATGGTTGAACAGTAGAACAGTGAGAGTCGAAATTTTCAATTAGTGTAACGTGCAGAAAAACCCCACCTATTCTGCTAATGGTGCGCATATGTCGGATAACTGTGCGCAATAATAGAACTTAAAAATGACGTTCAAAAATGTAGTTTATTGAACATAAATATTAAAGGTACAACCAAATATACGGAAAAAGATAAAAAACCAAGTTAAAGAAATAAAATAAAAATTAGCATCACAGAAGTCTCAAACCTTCTAGACTATCCTCTCTGTACCATGGCATGAGCTCATTGGAACACTTTTGTACCATACCTCGTCGTCTTTGCTACCGTCACAACAGAATACACAAAAGTCATTTTCATCTGACACGAGATTGTCCTACTCATCATCATAGCACAGTTCATTCTTTGAAATATCTTCGGAGCTGCTGTCTTTAAAAATCTTCCTTTTTGTACCTTTTTCAATTTCTTGGATTTGTTTTTGCCCCTTTGTCCATTTTGACGCATATTTAAACAATTTTGCCTTTCTTTTTTTTCTTTTAATTTTTATCTCAACTTTTTCTCTGTTAGGCGTCTGTGTTGATATTTTTGTTTTTTCTGGTTTTGTGGAAAGTATTTTTTGTTTGTGGTGGTTTCGGAAGCGGACTTAGATTTTACAAAATGCGGCTGCTGGATGTATTTGGAACTGCAGCAACATTATTAAGAGGCGGACGGAAGCGGTTCATCATCGACTGCAACAGGTAAATGATAAGTGGCGGCTAAAATTCATCGTGCATTTATCTTTGTGGAAAGGCCAGATGCCAGATGCCTGAAAGCCTGATTGTGCTTTGTGCATTGTAGCAAATATCTCAGCTAAATTATATTGAGTTATCCTCTCTGCTGTCAATAAGGGATAGTCACAATACCTGTTGTATGCTAATTTGGGGACCAAAAAAGTTATATCCTTATTTCCAATGGTTGGAGCTTGTGTGAAGTGTGAGGAGGTATTGTTAAAAGAGAAATCTCATGGTCTTTACAGTAATTGAATATAGGAAGAGAAATGTGACTGGAGTGGTTATCCAAAATCAAAATAACTTGATCATCTTTCGACGGTTTTACGGTATTTTGGAAATACTTAAGCCATTCATAAAAAAGAACTTCGTTACTCCAGCCGCTTTTAGAAGAGGAATAAATAGATTTGGATGGACCATTTTTTGTTAATTCGCCTGTCATTCGAATAGCAAATAATTGTGACTATCTTACCTATTTTACCAGATGTTTTCCCGCCGGACCCTTAGGTCCCAGTTTTTTGCAAGGCTTTTGTAAGATGGTAATTCCGCTTTCCTCAATGTTAGAAATTCGGTCTTCTTTGAGGTTAAATTTAAGTGTAGGTATAATTGTTGCAATTTCTTACAAGAGATGGTAACTTGCTCTTTATAAAAGCTATTTATCCTATTTACGCTGGTGAGTTCAGGCTTTCTTAAATAAATTTCTGGATCTCTCTTTAAATGCCATAATACCAGTCTTTGCCTGCCATTTGTATCTGAGCATTAAAATTATGTTTAATATGACTAGCATTCGCAAATGCAAGTCTTCTCAGCTGGTTTCTGGTCAAACCGTGAAATAACTTCGCCACCTGTATAACGTGCTCTATTAATTGTTTTTCTTGATCGAGGGAAAAGATGCAACGCTTCCTAACATTATTATTTATGATGTAACATCCATCACCATTTCTTACATTTTCGAATAGAAGATTCTGGAATATTTAACCTTCTTCCAGCTTGGCGTATTTTACCACCATTTTTACGAAGGCTAGAGCCGTGCTCATAGTTTCAGTATCCCAGGACGCCTTTGTGGTTTTTCGTTGATATTTTGGGATCTGGAAAATAATGGCTTTTCTAAATAAAACATATTATATGAACGTTTAGACTTATTTTGTTGCAGAATGTTCGGTAAGGATCGCTTGATTAAAAAATCTGTATTCAATTTCATTGACAGAATTTATGGCAGTCACAAAACGTAACAAAACGCTTTTATATACCTTGGCGGCTAATGGTTCGCAATGCGCTCCTTATGGCAGTCACAATATGTAACAAAATGCCTTTATATACCTTGGCGGCTAATGGTGCGCAATGTGCACCATTAGACGACCTTCCACTTCACCACATAACAAAAAATTTGATAAAAACAAAAAAGAATCGGACAAAACTAACTATACCAGTGTCTAAAATGGTAAATAAATAATAACTTATATAATGTACTTTTTATAAACTAGGTATATTTCTATCAAGAAAAAACTCACCTCTTATTTTCTCAGACACACAAACAATAACATACCACGTGTAAACATGTAAACGATAACTGACAACCGGTAAAGTTTCTCCCGACGTTCGTTTGTGTGGGATAGATCTGGCAGTTGCTAATAGATGGCGCGACAATATAGTTTTTGCCATTTTATTAAATAGGAGATTTGAAACATTAATGCGCACAATTACCCGACGAGCATCAATAGCCGACTCTCCCCTAATCATAATATCTGAAAAAAACGTGGTATACTATACTACGTAAAGCTTCATACTATGTTTTCTATATTTTTAAATTTTAAATATTATTTTTAAAATTGAATAAAGTACTTTGATTATTTATTTATTATTATTTTTATTTTACTATTTTTTACAATCACCGATGTAAAAATTTTATTTATTTATTTTAACAATTTTTTGTATATTCTAAAGTACTAAAAACTTCTGTTAGTTAATATCCTTGTTATAGATTTTAATCAAATTAAAAAAGTTAACATTTATAACGGACTCACTTCGTCGTGTAAATGGACTCTTCCAACTATTTCGTGACGCTGGTCTCAGAATTTTTCTATAGAGAAAAATTAATACAACTCCAGTATAGAAGCTTCTATTACTATATTTTTCCGGTCAGAATAAGGTACAATATGACTAAAATTTAGGAAATACCGTTATAGATAAAGCTTTTTTTTATTTATCCAACAGCTTTGTTGAAAAAAGCTTTCTGGCAACTAAACAAGAAATTCGACCAAAAACAGATAGTCCTTTTCTACTCGTTCTCGTTACTATATCCTTTCGCTATGTTAACGTTTGTGAGTCAAATCACAATAATTATCTTCTATTTTTTATAAGTTAAAACATTCTTTTATATATCCTAAAAAAAAATAGCCGAATTTATTGAAGAAATTGCTAACGAATGGCAAAATAGTTTACTGCAATATTTTGCACTCTTACAAGTGTCTCAGCATTGCTTAAATTTGCTCGACATAAAACATTCGAAATTTGACCGAATACGGTTCTGCACCCATCCGTTTTGGATTTTAACCTCAACATAAATTACTTCCATGTTAATTTTTTATATATTTTGTGTTTAGTTGAGATACTAGTCTTGTTTACACCAAAGTGTTATAAAGTCGTATAGGATATCTCTCTAGTGATGGAAATTATTTCTGGCAGAAATCAGGTACAAATAGCTTTTACAGGTGGTTAAAAATAACTAGTGAATGTGTAATCCTACAGACAAATGAATGCGGGATTTCCTAGTATATGGTAATAACTTGCAAAATATGCTTTGTTTTGCTTAAATTTGCTGCTTTATGAATGTAAATACTAAAGGAAAAAGTACGTCAAGATTTTCTTTCAATGTTTTTTCGGTCTATGCATATGATTTATAAAGGTAATCACTAAATACTGAAGGATTATGTTGATTGTTCGTTCATTTAAATAAATTGTTGAATATAGAACATTGAAAACTACTTTTCTATTTGTCTCTGCCTTTTCCCGTTTGTCAAGTCCCGTTGATACCGTCTGCACGTAAGTGTGCGTTTTTTAATGGATCGCTACATATTTTCCTTAACTTCTGTTAATTTTTGAGTACTATTTGACTGATTAAATAAGAGTAAAATAATTTCGTGTAGATTATAACGACAGTTTTAGTTTTGAACTGTTTATTAGTAACACATTAATAACATTAATTAGATTAGTTAATTGTGAGCAATCTCCTTCCACCAGAGATTTCCAAACGTTTGACGTTTGATAAACTTTAAAATAGTAGACACTTCTTACTCTGTGTTTTAAAAATTTTATGGAGTATTATACTTTATTGGAGACATGTATTAAATCAGTGGGTGACATTAAATGGTTAGTGATATTTTTTGTATACCAAAATACACTAAAACGATCACTTTCAACTTTATACAGAATACAGAGTTCATTATCAACCTATTAGACCAGGGAAATTAGCAAAAAAACCTTATTTCCTTTATTAACCTTTTATAACTTAACTTTAATCTCTATATAGAAATAACCTCTATTTTCTTTTGTTACAGATTACAAATTTTAATTTCTTAATCTATCAACTCCTTGTTTGGCCTTGAACGACGAAATTAACGAAAAAGGCGGTTCGACATCGTCTTTTGTGAAACAGAGGATGAAGGATTTCTTTTATTTTTGTATTGGTATAATTCTTTGCAATTTCCGACTCTCCAACGGACATTATACTCAACAATGGGCTGTGCATATCCAAGGAGGAAAGGACGTAGCTGACGAGGTAGCTAGAGACCATGGTTTCGTCAATCATGGAGTGGTGAGTAATTTTTTTAAACTGTGTTCAATTTTCACGTCACGTGTACAAATTTCCACGTTAGTTAATTTTACCAAACGGTTCTAATCATATTTGATCAGTCACTGTAGATAATTGATCCATTTTCTGATATCTGTTAATACATATATTCGAATTGTTCGAGTTAAACTTAATATTTATCACTACTCGGTCGTTTTGTTTTTGTCATTTTTCAGTAGCGTATAAATTACTAGTTGTGACATAAATTGCGTATTTTTATACTGTTTACAAAGCAGGATATGATTTGGGCCGAACCATCGCTTTTACAGCATTTCGACAATATATAGAAATAATTGAAATCGGTACTAGGAACAATAAACTAGTTATATTTGATATTCGCAATAATAAAAACATTCATGAACGAAATACTCTTTTTAAAGTATGAAAAACGAAATAATTTCGGTCGTGTTTTTAGTCTGGAATCGTGAAATAAATCCTCGTAAAATTTAAATAGAAATTCGACAAAGAGTTTAATCATTTTTAATTCCGACAATAATGGTTATTTTTTGTTTTATGTATGTGTCAGTTCGGTACTGTGAGGTGCAAATGAAAAAATTCGTTTTATACACAGGTCCGTTCTAAGAAATGATATTTCTGTGTGTTTCGGCATATCTTCACAATGGATTGTGAATCACTGATTGTGTGATGACTGTAAATATGAACTGTCTTTCTGTATTTATCAAGCGAATAACATACACTGGTGCATAGATAAAGAATATATATTACTGAATAGATAGGAAACTGTGTAGGTTATTTCTGGACAATGCGCCATCTGGCGGCCTTAGGAAAGCAACATCTTTTTAAAAAATCTTCTCGTAATTCTTCAAATATAAAGATTAATATTGAGGGTTTGATTACAAAAATAAAACAAACGTTGGTTCTTTTTCTACTTTATTTTCTTTTTTACGTTTTTATATAAACATTAATTACATGTATTTAAATGTAGTTGGTTAAACAGTGGCTATTCTGTAGTTTCTATAAATTACAACACAGAAACAGAGAAGGAATAGCATCACATTTCAAGGTGGACTTATATCTCAATCCAATATAGCGGGCTTCTGGTCCAAAATGAATTGTGCAAGTCTTCTCTGCCAATTTTGTTAATCCAAATATCATAAAGCTAAAAAATAAATAGTTTGTTTTTAATATTTTCTGTGAAATAATGTTACATAGTATATTTCTAGAGGTGCTTTACAAAAGGACAAATAAACAAAAGTTTTGTAGAAAAAGTTCTTAAAACATTGAAGAATTGTCACATTTTTAATGGCGATAATTTTAATTCCTAAAAAACTTTTACCTAATTCTATATCGGCAACAATTCTAATACACATCATAACGTAAAAGAAAGAAGTTTGGGACAACATCGGACATTTTAAGGCAATTATTAAAAAATAAATAAAATCTTTAATCAGCATTTTCTACTTACCGCCCTATCTTTTGGAAAAATATGCATTTGAGCATCCTTATTGTAATTATTACAACCATTAACGCAACAGTTAAAAACCGTAATTATTTAAATATGATGGCAAAAAAGCAAACAATTATTAATCGCAAATAATACAACTCGAAACACTGTGTCGAAACCACAATAAAAATGGCGTACTTGTTTTGTTGGTTGCGGTATTGCGCAGTCACTGTCTTATGCTACGCCCTCTGGTGTCCTTAGGAAATACAAATTTCAGAGGACTATCACTCCCATAAGAGATACCCGGGCATGCACTGGTGACTGGTGAGAGGTTTCCGTTCGTTTTGAAGCTGCGCAAGTTGATCAGTTGTATAATTTCTTATTGCACTATACAAGAAAGTGGATGCTTTTTTCGACGAGAAACCTAAATTCCCCACCAAAAATTATGTATTACCCGGAGAGCGCCACATACGCCTTTCCGCGCACATTTAATACGTTCATTTTTTTTATCCCCCACTCTACATTATTTTGAGATCAAAACTTTTATTCCCATCTTATTTTTACTTATATACTCCATCTCGCTAAACTCAACTGTTCGAGATAAACGCATTTTAAATCTACTATAAAAAATAAACTTGTAACAATAATCATTGTGCAAGTTGTCATGGTTATGTCATTCCAGCTGTCAGTTTCAACAGTTAGATACGTTTTTAATACCACCTTCGCATACCAAGTTGTGCTTTTGTGTTGCATGAAATTTAAATTATAAAATTCCACGTCATAACTTGTTTTTAAATAGTGAAATGTCATAGTTATGTCATTCCAGCTGTCATTTTCAACAGTTAGATACGTTTTTAATACCACCTTTGCATTCCAAATTGTTCTTTTGGGTTGCATCGGTTAGTTTTGGACCCCAGAATTGAAATGGTCGACCAAGAGTACGAACTGTTTAATAAGAAGAAAACGTTTTCATTATACCCCAGTTCAGAATCTCCTACTACGCGATTTTTTGCAGAGAATAAATTTTGCGAAACTATTTTAAATAACCAAGTACAGGATCCAGATTTTATTTCAAAAATTCTTTTTACGGGCAACATTCACCAGAAGAGTAATAAATCGAAAAAATTGCCAAATATGCGCCGATGAAAATCCAAATGCAACGTTGTCTCAGCACTTTCAACGTGAGTTTTAAATAAATGTTTGGTTTGGAATAGTTTAAGATAATTTCGTTGGCCCTGTTATAAAAACAACAAGTTATATTAAAATTAATTTATTTTTCGTTTTCACAAATATTGGCTTGAATCTTATGTGACAGACTGTACTTCTTGCCTTAAAATATTTGTGTCAATAATGTCATTATAAGTGTGTCATAAGTGTCATTAAAAAATTTAGTGAAATGTGCCTTAGTTTCCGCTTTATTCTCGCTCCTCTAAAACACCGGTATAACAATGAACAATGTGTTAAAGCGAACTCTTTAATTAGTAATAGTACTTTTGTAAATATTCTCTAGTTATTAAATGTGTAGTATCGATTGATTACGCTTTATTTTTCTCTAAGTACAACCCTATCAAACCAAACACATAAGGAATCATCGCCGTGAAGTCTGCTTACATATATCGAAGGAAACTCTTTAACAGTCCATGGTCCTAAAATATTTGGTACTGTACCCACAGGGGAAAGGAATTTAATAAGCTTTCCCCCAACAATTGATGGAGATCAGACAAAGTTCCATCAGGCCCTTTTGCACTTCCAGAGACTTAACGCACGAGACTATTTAAATTTTTTTTCGAAGCGATTTGGCCGAGGCAGTGGCGCCTGTGGCCTCCCCGTAGCTGCGATTTAAATCCTTTAGACTTTTTATTTTGGGGATATATGAAATGGAACATCTTGTTTATTTAGGACCAGTGTACCAATACACGAGATGGGCTTTGGCCAAGGATAGTGGATGCTGCTTACGAGAATAGAAGACTGAATTTGAATCTTTTTCTCGTAAGAAGAAATTTTATAAAAAGATGTCAAAAATGTATGGAAGTAAATGAAGGACATTTTGAACATTTGATTTAGCGGGTTTCGAAACTGTAATGTAATTTTTAACGTTATTTTATTATTTTTATTGTTCATTCGTTATTAGCTTCATATTATGATTAAAATATCATTTAAGAGTATGTTAGTCTTTGTATTTCTTTTCCAACTATGCCTAACATGAAAAAAATGTATCGCAATGACATAAACATGACAACTTGCACAATTATTATGGTTTCAAGTTTAGTTTTCGGGTGTATCTACAAGGATATGCAAAAAATTGAATTTTGCATCGCAGGTTTAAAATGTGTTTATATCGAAAACCGTTGAGTTCAGCGGGATGAATGTAGTATATCTTTATTAAGTAAAAATATTAAGAGAATAAAAGTTTTGATTCAAAAATATGTACAGTGTTGGATAAAAAAAAGTGAACGTATTAAATGAGCGTATGTGACGCCCTCTGGGTAATACATAATTTTTGTGAGGAATTTAGGTTACTCGTCCCAAAAAACTTCCACTTACCAAATTTCGTGTTGTTATCCCCATGCCTGTCGTGAAATATTCTAAAATAAATAAAATAAAAGTTTAACGTTGACCCCCTGTATTTCGGTTATTATCAACTTTCATACTAAAGTAAAGTAGCTTAAATCGATTTATTTTAACCTCAGAAATCTAAGGTTAAGCTATGGCCCATTCGTTACCAAACACCCTGTATAGTGCAATAAGAAATTATACAACCGATCAACTGCCGCAGCTTCAAAACGAACGGAAACCTCTCACCAGTCATCAGTGTATTTTATATTCGCTTGATAAATACAAAAAGACAGTTCACATTTACAGTCCAGTGTAAATATATGCCGAAACACAATAGAAATCATTCCTTATAACGGACCTGTGTCTAAAACGAATTTTTTTCATTTGCACCTCATAGTACCGAACTGGCATATACATAAAACAAAAAATAACCATTCACTGTCAGAATTAAAAATGATTAAACTCTTTGAGTAAAAAAAAAAAAAAGACGAATGATGTAAATAATACGAAAAAACCTGAGTTCCGGAAAAGTAATATAATTTCATTTTTTTATACAGTATTCAAAAATCTCATTTTTCATTATTGCAAAAAATATATTATTTTTACACTAAAAGCTAATTGCAACTTTCTATTTTAGATTTTCGAAGATCATTATCATTTTTCTCACAATGACGTAGCTAAAAGGTCGTTAAGGCCTAATGTAGATAAACGAGTTAAACTCGCTGTAGATACTAGAGTTACCTGGTCAAAACAACAAATAGCAAAAAGGAGAGTAAAAAGAGACTTAAAAGTACAAGATAGTGATCCAAAATGGCCATTCATGTGGTATCTAGTAAGTATATAACGAGCTGCATTAATTCAAAATGTTATATAATATATTTTTAGAATCGAGGAGGAGGACTAGACATGAATGTAATTCCTGCCTGGATAGAAGGAGTTACAGGAAAAGGGGCTGTTGTTACGATATTAGATGATGGTCTGGAAAAGGATCATCCTGACCTTGTACAAAATTATGTAAGTTACTATCATTATTTTAAGTTCGCATTCATTAATGACATTCTTGTATAACAGGATCCAATGGCTTCTTATGACGTGAATGGTCAAGACCCAGATCCGAGTCCTCGCTACGACATGATCGATTCGAATAGACACGGCACCAGATGTGCTGGTGAAGTAGCAGCTACCAGCAACAACTCTGTTTGTGCTCTAGGTGTTGCACACGGTGCTCAAGTTGGTGGCGTGAGAATGTTGGATGGTGAAGTAACAGACGCTGTTGAAGCTCGATCTCTTAGCTTAAATCCACATCACATCGATATATACAGTGCTTCATGGGGACCTGACGATGATGGAAAAACTGTAGATGGACCTGGAGCACTTGCAACAAGAGCTTTCATCGAAGGCGTTACAAAGGTATTGTGCTTTTTATCAATTTATATCGTTTATGAGATTCATATTTAAAAATATATCAATTGATGAAAAATATATCAATGATATTATATACTAGATAACGCAGCTACTCTGTAACAAAAAATATGATATATTCTGTTACATAATACTTGTAAAAAATAATTTACCAGCCACATAGAGCAGTGGACTTTTAAGGCTAGTACACATTCCATTCGTTGACTAAACTACCTAAGTTACAGTTTAGTTAAACTACTAAAGTTTTGCTCGGCATTGCTAGATTACGTACTAGAACCGTACTAGGTCACTCTTGAAGAGTGAAATGATGTTGTCTTATCACCTATATTTGTCTTAAGTAATAGTGTATACAAAATTTTTTATATATATTAATTATTTTCATAGGGCCGGAACGGTAAAGGCTCAATTTTTATTTGGGCATCCGGAAACGGCGGTAGAGACCATGATAACTGCAACTGCGATGGTTATACCAATTCCATATACAGTTTGTCCATTTCAAGTGTAACGGAGCACGGTCATGTTCCGTGGTACAGCGAAGCCTGTAGCTCTACTTTGGCCTCAACGTACAGTAGTGGAGCTATGGGTGAAAAACAAGTAGTCACGACCGATCTCCGCCATTCATGTACTAGCAGCCACACTGGGACGAGCGCATCAGCCCCTCTAGCAGCTGGAATATGTGCTCTAGCTTTGGAAGCAAATCCGAATCTAACCTGGAGAGACATGCAACATATCGTAGTGAGGACGGCAAGGCCACAAAATTTGATCGCTCCTGACTGGAAAGTAAACGGCGTTGGTAGACATGTATCTCATAGTTTCGGATATGGATTGATGGATGCCTTTGCTATGGTTCAACTGGCCAGGAACTGGACCACTGTCCCAGAACAACATAAATGTGAAATCACTGCTCAGCAAGTTCCAAAGTAAGTTTTTTTTATTACTAAAAAAAGTTTTTTTCTTTATCTATCTGTATTAAAATTGAACCTTTAGAGGGATACCACCAAAAAGTATGGTGATTCTCCAACTTCAAGTGAAGGAATGCGAAGGCGTAGAAATCCTGGAGCACGTTCAAGCAAAACTGACAATATTTTCGCAACGAAGGGGCGATTTAAACATCCAGTTGACTTCGCCTCAAGGAACAAAAGTGGTACTGTTGGCACACAGGCCCCACGATAATTCCAGGGCAGGATTTAATGAGTGGCCGTTCATGTCAGTGCACTCTTGGGGTGAATCACCGATTGGAACTTGGCAGTTAGAAATTCATAATGATGGCCGGATGTTGGGTAAGTTTTTACATTGTTTAGTAATAAGCAGATATTAATTGTAGCTAAACTCATTGTTATACAATTCTAGGTCGAACCTAAATCTGAGTTTACTGTAACAAGCGATGATAACAAAATGTGTTTAGTAGTTTATGATATTGTGTATGTAGATTTGAGTCGTGTGAAAACTATCATTAATCATTATTTCAATTACTAACAGTACTAACAACAGCATATTGATTTCAGGCCGAGCGTCGATGCAAAACTGGAACCTCGTTTTATACGGGACGAGGTATTTCATGCCTAATTTGCCTAGCAATAACGAAAAAACGAACAATAAACATAGAAACGGTACAATCAAACGAAAAAACAAAAAGCACAAGAACAAGAATTTAAAAAAAGGTTTCGTCAGCACCAAACCACCAGGTGTCTTTAAACCAGAAGTAATCAAAAATTCCTCATCGAATAGTACAGTTCAAAACAATCTAAAAACCAAAAAGCCTGCGGTGACTGGCTCTGATGTATCGCCGTATTTTTACGCAGTATCGAACTATAACAACAACAAAGTTAGATTGGACCAAAATAGTGTGAAGCAATATTTAAAATACGTTAAAAACATTACAATAACGTATCCGGTAATGATTCCGGCTAGGAATGTCATTAAAAATTTCAGCACTCCCAAAAAATCGCAAAAATTAAAAGAAAAAAGTCGCGATATCAATTCGAACCGTAATTTGAAGTTGATTGTACCTAAAACTACTGAAATACCTCTAACCACGAAAGCTTTTAGCACTCACAAGGATAGTTCCGGTAATTTGCATGGTATTATCGTTTTTAGCTTACAAAACATCTTTATTTCGTTTTTGTTTTCTTCACAACACACTCGGCGAAAGTTGAATCTTACTTTTTGATAAATATCTGTGCCCTTTTTAATCTAATTAAATTATTCAGCTAATTTAAGGTTTGTTATTCGGATTTCACTAAATTTTGTAAATATTTCCCATTCAGAGCCTCTCAAAAACGAAGTTGAGAAATTGAAAAGATAACGTTGATAAAAAAGGAAATGCACAGTCAATCTGATATTTTAAACGGAACAAGCGACTGAAAAGGAAAAACGATATTTTATTTTCCCTCATTCTGTTTTTGGATGTACTTTTCCATTTTTTTTTTTCGTCAATAATATTGGTCAGTATTTTATTTGAGTTTCATGTGGTAATTTTTATGGTGCGTAATTCATATTGTTGACAATCTGCTCCCAACTATTTTCCTCCCTGTTAATCTTCTATTTCACTCACTTTCTTTCAGTTTTATTCAGTATCTTTTTTTCGCGTTTTATTTTATTAATTGTTTAGTATTGATAGAAATAACATCTTTCCGTTTCAGATTCTTTTTCTTTTAGTTTACTTTCGCTATAATATTGTTTAGGACTTTGTCTATTTAATTTTTGCCTATACTCCATTTGAAAATTATTGATAACACAGTTTTGCCTTGTACTAACTATATTAGAAGTTTGTCGGAGCGGTTATATTATTTTTATAAATTCTTATATAAATGTTAGACAAGAAGGTATCTATATTTATATTTTTTCTGTTTTACACAGTCCTGTATAAACACCGTTGTAATCTTCCGCCATAAAAACAGTGCTATCATGCATTTACAAAACAAGAATACTATTTATTCCATTCTTTTCTACTATTTTTTCGACTTCATATCTTTGTGATGAATACATAGGGCGCAGATATTTTTTAGTTGATAAAAGTGTGGCCAAAGTGAAGAATGAAAGAAATGGTAACAATTTGAATTGCACTCTACACTGGAAGGAACAAAATAATTATTCAGATCATTAGGAGACAATGTTTTTTCGTTAATATAGTGACTGGAATATTCTTGCATGTTACCATTTCTTTCTGGTTTAGAACATTCTTTGCATTTTTTTAAAGCATGATTTGGCAAATAGTTATTCGTAGAGTTATTCGTAGCGTGGCTTACCTTTTATTACGAGTAAATTACCGTCGTAGCAATCAGTAACAATACTAATAATTTTTTATACTGCACCGTGTGATTTGTTTTTATTTTAAGACATTTATTTTTAATTATTATGTAGTGTTAGTCCAATTCCAGAGAGTTTTATCCAGTTTTGGAAAGATAAATATATTTTAATACAGTACTTGATGGTTTAATGTTTCAACTTAGCTCATTTGTTTATCAATCCCGTCACCAAATCTTGGTCTTCATAAACTACTTTATGTGTCTCAATAGGTTAAGAGGCGAACTGAAGAATTCTAGAAGTTTTTTGTAGAAACTTACCCAAGTTTACTGGCTTCAGTCATCTGACTGGTTCGACACTATGTTGATACGTTGACGCGGTGGGACTGACTCACAACAACTGCGTGTTAATAATTGGAAATTTTTAAACTCTAGATTGCTGGGTGTTTTATTTAAAAATTGAAAAACTATTTGCACCTAGTACTTTAAAACTGTTTGACAAATCCTTGTCATAGTTGGCATAAAGTGTAGGTACTATATACCCTACTAAATTATGTTAAATAAACGTTTCTTCAACTACCAGTGGCGTACGACAGGGGAAAATGAATGGTTGACCCATCTTAAATTCTACGCCACTGGCGGAATTGCTATTTTAGCGCAATTTTTCGATTCTCCAATACTTTCTATGTAAATAATATACTCTCATTCGTAACGATAAAGCCATTATTTTTCGAGATATTTAAGTTAAAAATGAAGCGGCAGTTATTTTGATTAATGTATTATAATGTATTTGAGTAAGGTCGCTATTTTTAGGTCATAGGATTGCATTTATTACGCAAATAAAATTTTAATCGCTATTAACAAAAAAAATAATATTATTTATTGACATTTCTTGAAACGAATAGACGGATTTAACATTCTAAAAAGCACCATTTTGTTATAATCTAAATAAAAGAACAATTTTAATAACACGAATATATCAAAAAATACATTTTAACTAAACCTTTTATAGCAAATGTTCAATGTAACGCCCATTTACCTCAATAGGCTTATCAATTCTTCGTTAAACGATCGTTTAACTTTAAAAAATATGTTTGGCTGATTGGCAATCAATTTAGTGGAATTTACTATTTTCTGTCATAGTGATTGGCGATTATTCTTGTGAGTTACCAGTGAATTCATAGGCTCCCAGAAATAAAAATCTAAGGGATTACATTCCGGTGTTCTAGGCGGCAACGGAATGCACTACCTCTGCCAATATAACGATGGGGAAATTTCTGATCCAGATATTTCCATGTTATTGTTATGTCCATGATATTTCCATATGTTATTAGAGGACAATGGAGGACAATGAGGCGGAGCTCCATCCTGCATGAACCAAATATCTCTTCTTTGATTAAGTGGCAATTCTATTTCGTCGAAAAGTGTAGTTTGTAAAAACTTTAAATACGAGTTACCATTCAAAATTGCTGGTAACTCATAAGGACCCAACAAACTATCTCCATATATACCGCACCATATCATGTTGAAAATCACCAACTCATGTTGAAAATGAGATTGTCAAGATAAGATGGAGATTTTCTATATTTTAACTGTGGCTGTTTCTCCAGTTATATACACCTCTTTGTGTAAATGTAGCCTTGTAATGTTTTAATCAAAGTAAGGAGGAGAAGTAAAGGATAATTTCTAGATAATATATTTTGTACGGGTGTAAAGTGGTAAAGTCGTAGATTTTCTTTTTTCAGTACTCGAAAAACTTAACAGTGTACACTCCAGTCGTTGCTGATAAACGCCGGGTGCTTAGTTCAGAATTATAGCAACTCGCACTAAAATATCATCCTCCTGATCAACTGTTAAAATTTAAGGTCGTTCTTCATCACTTTTAGGGTTAAATTGTCCAGTATGTCCTAATCGACTAAAATATTACTAAAAGTTTGGCGATTGGGTTGAAATCTCTCTGGATACATGTCTCGATATCTTTGTGCAGCAGCAAGGAATAAATTTCTTGTACATAATCATAGAGCATATCCCGCATTTCAAGATTAGTAAAATTGTTGTGCCGCTGCATTTTCACTTAATCAGCTTTTTAAATTTTACAAAAATCAGAATATTTAGTGAAAGTAATAACAACTGACAGCAGTGACAGTATCCTACTAGATCGAAAAAATTAATACAAACCAGAGCCAAGTACAATGCCGGAACTTATTTTCAGTATGTCGTAAACACTTTAATACCATGAAAGCATAAACATTTATCTAAATTATGTGGATAAATGCTTTAAGTCGTATTAATCTGATTGTAAAGAGTATATTATTTACATAGAAAGTATTGGAGAATCGAAAAATTGCACTAAAATAGCAATTCCGCCAGTGGCCTACAATTTGGGAAGGGTCAACCATTCACTTTCCCTTGTCGTACAGTAGGGTGTACAGTACCTACGCTTTCTGCCACGTATGACAAGAATATGTCAAATAGTTTTAAAGTACTGGGTACAAATAGTTTTTAAATTTTTAGTGATTTGGGCAGTGGCGGCTGGTGTATTAAAATTTTGGGTAGGCCAAGCCAGCAAATTACAAATAGCTATGTGTAATCAGTGGCGGATCCAGAGGGAGGGGTCACGGGGTCATAACCCCCCATAAAAATATTTGAAAACCCACTTATCCTATTGGTGGTAAGACTAAAACTGACCTTGCATCACAGAAAAGTAATCACCCAAGATCCATGACCTCCCCAAAAAAAAAAATTCTCTAGCCGCCAGTGTGTGTAATACATATTTTTTTTTGTGAGAGTGGAAATCTTTTTTTTTTTCGAATTTTACGATTTTTTTTTAAATTTATTTGGGCAACCGTGCACTTGTTTGAAGTTGTGTTGTTTGTTTAAAAATATGTTACAATTATAGATTATGTTACATATTTTTTTATCATAACTTAAAAGAAAATTTATATTACAATTCGATAATTACGTTACAAGTGACAAGGATGATCGGCGTAGGCCCGATCGTCGGGTGCCTAAACAGCAAGCATAAACACGACAATATAAATCGTTGTCCGGCAAGCTGCTTAACTTCAAACGCTTTTTGTACGGGGATCTTATGTGAACTGGGTCGGCCAGTTCCGATCTGGCCTATTAATGATATTTAAAATGCCTAAATACGATTCGATGCTGTCTGTGGTAATATAATAACATAGTTGTTTTAACAGACGCTAATGTATTAAGTGATTTAGTACATTTAAAAGTTATTTACATGCATTACCATAATTTTTGAATATATGTTTTTCAAGTTTAAAGCTCTTAAAACTATTGAGTAGGCCCGGCCTATCCTGCCTACCCCCAAAAGCCGCCACTGGATTTGGGTTATCATTTTATATTTTGATCCCAGGAATCTAGAGTTAAAATATTTCCAATTATTATTAATAGCAGTTAGAAACACCCAGTATATAGAAAAAGGAACATAATCACAAATTAGAATTCCAACTCCAAAGATCTGTATGTTCATTATAATTTCCTGGTGATTGAAAGGTTCGTGTTATATTCCAGTATATTACGAAAATTCTGCATAGGTTCATAGTCTAGTCTAAGTTAATACCAGCTTTATCTTATCATAAAATTTTTCTTGATATTTTGTTTACCAAATCCGAAGTCAGTTTGTTATTTTTCACCGTCAAAATGATTCTATATACTAAAATATTTGTTTGCATAGATGAGGTCCGATACTGGCAGCTAAGTTTATATGGTACTGCGACGCCACCTGCAGCTGATAATCCATCGACCGGCGAAAGCACCAACACCATTCCTGACTCGTTCAGCGAAGATATCTTGCGTAATTCTATTTATAACTCCGTGGAAGCTGGAGCAGAGGTAATTTTCAATATATTTCAATATAAAAAGCAAGTGTTGCTAATATTGCATAAACTTATCACTCCAATATATTGTATTGAACCGCAAAATAACAAATTTGCTTTTGTTGCAGAATCGTAAGGATGTCCTAGAAGTGGAAGAAAAGGAAGCGTCGGGTTGTGCAAAAACTAAAGGCAATTTTTGTTTAGGTTTGTTATGTTTTGTTTCAATACTGTACTGTTACTCTCTCAATCTTTACGAAATCTTAGCCATACTACTAACGTCCATAAGTTCATTAATAATCAACAGTAAAAGACGGAAATCTACCGACGTAACAGTAAGAGACCAGCAAAATTCTGACAACAATTTTCACAGGTTTTCCAATCAAGTGTCTCGAACAAACTGCGAATCAAATTTCTTTTATTTATTACGAGTCAAAAAAGTCGTCGAATCTTCGAAAAACTTTTTCAGTTGTACAGTAAACTTAACGAAAGTTTATCGAAGTAAGTAGAGTATTTTTAAAATTACCGACTCAATTCCTGTAATCGCAGTGATCATATTTCAGTTATTTTGTTTATTTATTTATTCACCATGTACATATTCGTGGTGTTTTATTGTACAGTACTAAAAGACTTGGCGGCAATCACAAATTTACATTCAATGCTTAAAAATTCATTTAAATGCATTTAACTTTAATCTGATGTAAACTTTTTTAAACTCCAATTGTTTCTCTTTTTTAACGAAAAAGAGCTTATACCACTTTTTCTTCTTCTAACAAAAACAAAACATATTATATGTTGCTTACATGACTTTTTTTATTTGAAAATTTCTTAGTTATTTTGTCGTCACTCAATCTGCCATTTCAATCATATTTTTTCTTGTTTTTCATAAGATTTCCCTTATTTTATCAATCTAAATTTTCTTCTTTTCATTTTCTCGCTCTCCCTTTTTTATATTTATCTGTCTGTTTGGTTTATCTGTTGACCATTTTTTTGCAGGTGGGAGTGGGTAGAACGTGTCAAATGCCTATATATTGAATGTGATGTGTGTTATGTACGCCATTTCTTTTTTTCCAATACTGTACCTGAGATAGAGTTACTTAAAGATGGTTTTGTTGATGATGCAGAATATTTATTTTTATTGATATTTGTTTTTTAATACTATATAGCATTATGAAGGAAGTATGTGAAAATACTTCACTGCCATCTACTTAAATATTTAATAAATTCATTCTGGAAAAAATTTATTTAGGAGGTACATACACACTCATTCACCATACTGAATTTCAAATTTAGTCATGTATCGTTCATAGTTTAGTGACATTTATCTGATTGAGAACAACACTTTTTCCTATGACTTCAGATTAATTTGCTGATTTCTTTGATTTAACTATGACGGAACAGTTTATTATATTCTTAAATAATATTTTCACTGTTGTTCTAAATCATATAAATTACATTCCTCAATTGCTTTTTTTATAGTAGCAATAATGCAAAAAAGGCTAATTCAATAAAACAAATTGAATAATGACATGTGCCTTTGGTTAAAAGTAGATAAATATAGAAGAAAATTTTCTCCGTAATCAGATCAGAAAAGAAAAAAATCAGTATGGATTGACTTCATATTTTAGTCAAATATTTTGTATTAGGGATTTTTCGATAAATATTGACTTTAATTCTACATAGTTTGACTGACCATTTTGAAGAAAAAAGTATTTTCAAATATCTCTACGATCATTTCCACTTCTTATCTTCTCCAAACCCTTTCATTCCCCAACAATACAGGGCAATAATGAATTTCGATAGTGCAATTCTCGATACACCAATATCTATCTTTTAATAAACATCTTGCAATATTTTTAATTAAATAAAAAATTTATTTACCTTAAATTAATTTAAATTTAATTTATAGTAATAAATATCGACCTGTTAATTAAATTCTCGCAAATTTTACCAATTACGATCAACCGTAATTCTCCACTTCTTTGATTCTATTAAATATAAAATCTTATTCAGGTACGTCCATAATATTAAGATGAATTTTTATACAGTGTGGGGACCTCTTATGGAATATAATTATTTTTAGCGTATTTTTATTTTAGAAAACTCTAATAAACGCAGGGACACGTCAACATATTAACGAAATTCTATAATCTATAATCTGAACACAAATATAAATACATAGGTATGGTGATTCACATCAGATTTCTACTGCTGGTACACTTTTTTTTTCAGTCAAACACTCTATATCATTTTATAATTTTGTTAACTTTCCTTAATAAGGTCACTTCAAAGAACTTAACATTTATGACCAACTCAAATAATATAGAGTGAAAATTTGATTTGAATTATGGTTAGAATTATATTAAAATAAATGCTGAAAATGTTCTCCACCTAACCGTTGGCAATAAGCTAGTCTGTTATAAAACTTCTCCCTAACTTTTCTGTTTTTATCCTTTGTCTGATATCTGCAATACTAGTAGGTGTTTCGCATATTATACTATTGAGGTAACCCCCACCAATAATCCAACGACGTGAGATCTGGTATTCTAGCTAGTCACTGCACTTATATATGTTTACCAAAACAGGAACAACGTCGTCTCGAAAAATACTCAAAATATTTTTTGAAATGTCAAAGTTTTTCTATAAAAATCAGACGAATTTTATCATCACTTATGATACTCCCTCATACTGTATTTTTTTAGGATATTGAGTGTGTTTCAAGCCTCCAATGAAGGTTGCTGAATGATACGTTGCTGAAGGTTCGCTTGTAAGATTCTGATTGGGGCCATTAAGACCTATTTCATACAGATATAGAGCTTCTGAACCAACTCTTTTTTTTCGTGTCCATTATCTGGACCAGATATCTGGGGCATCGCTTCATCTGCATCTCATGGGCACGATGGTGTTAACCTCGGAATTGGTAAGGAAGGTTGCAGTACAAATCTCAGCATAGGTAGTGTCAGTTGTGCCACTCTCTGGTGATTTGCAGATTGATCAAGGTGTATATATATGAGTATATGTGTATTGTTTTGTGTGTATTTTGTTGTGTGTGTGTGAACTTCCACCCAGTCTGTCCTGCGTTGAGTGGAAGTGGACTTAATTGAGCTCATTTAAGGAGTTTTTCAAAAATAAATAATTACAGAGGATGTCTCTAAAAAAGAGTATATCGAATATATTCATATTTTTGTTAGATTATAAAATTAACTTATATGGTTGAGATGTAGGAGCATTTGTTAAACTTTTTTAAGAAGGCCAAAAGTAGTCCATAAATGGCTTCCACACTATATACATTTTAGTAAATATTTATTAAACACGAGAGTTCTGGGAATATTCTTAACATTTTTCTTCAATATGAAGGTCACATTGTAGATTAACGTTGAACGTAATAGCCGTAGCCATTTTTATAATTAAAAATGTGCCAAATTATCAATTCAAAATTAGATAAAACAAGTTTGTGGTAGATCAGTAAATTTTAGACTTAAAATTTAAGTGCAATTACCCTATGTACTAATAAATTTAGAGTCGTATTGCCACCGTCTTTACTTTATTAAGTTCTACCAATATTATATAAGGTACTGTTTACTGTGATTGTTTTATTTTTTTGTACATAACTCGAGAGACTTTTTTTATTTATGTTGTTATATACGGTGTCCCCCAAATGGGATTAAAAATGTGGATGAAAAGTTTTAGAATACGAAATCCTTGCATTTGTCCTAAACTGCACTCTAGCTGGAACAACTGCTAAATCAACCTACAAAAATGTTCGAAGTTTTCTTAATCCCAGAATTTGTTTAGCAGAATTGTATTTTAGTGCAAATGA
Organism: Diabrotica undecimpunctata; assembly: GCF_040954645.1. Classification (NCBI taxonomy): domain Eukaryota; kingdom Metazoa; phylum Arthropoda; class Insecta; order Coleoptera; family Chrysomelidae; genus Diabrotica; species Diabrotica undecimpunctata. The sequence continues at coordinate 42,430,738 of NC_092812.1, forward strand.
TTTATTATATTATGTTCCTTAATTTTTTTATGATATATACATATACAGGCTGTTAGTAAATAAGTGCGACAAATTTTAGGGGGTGATTCTGCATGAGAAATTAATGACAATAAATGTATGTATGTAAATGCTTGGTTTTCTAATATACGGGGTGATGAAATTTTTCCTACAATTTTTTTATTTATTTATTACTCTGAAACCGGTTGGGATATGCAAATAAAATTTGGTCAGTTTTAATAGGTAGTTATTGCACATTTTTTGACCTACAATTAAACATTTTATATTCATGGTAATGGTCTCAATTTTTTTAAAGAAAAACTGGTACCCAACACATATTTTAAATTAAAAATAATTTTTGAATTTCTCATTCAATTTGTGACAAACAATCTCTCTTGCCTTTTTGTCATATGAGACGCCGTTTTTATACCGAAAAAACATCTTAACACGTATTTTTTATTTCTTTAATACATTATCAAGAACAATCTAATACAATAACATTAAACCAGAACAATAACATAGTACCAGTAAGAAAATTTTAAATAGGCGCAAAGCTACAAAGAATGTTAGAAAACGTCATAATATTTAACTCTTACTGTCTCACAGCCGATTATATTCGATTCCCCAGGTTAATCAACATTTTCGACGGGAATGGAATAAACTAAGGACTTAAGAAAATAACAAATGCAAAAATCTAGGGGATTTAAATCCGACGATAAAGCAGACTAATGTTCTGTGTACCTCCCATACCTATCCAACGATTTGAATATACTGTATCTAAGCGATTACGTACATTAATGGTAAAATAGGCTGGTACGTAGTCATGGATGAACCATAAGTGTTGTCTCAGTTGTAAAGGAATTTCTTTATACAGAATAAGTAACTCTTCCTGTAGGAAACAAAGGTATGGTTATAGTAGATCGAGGTAGGGCCCATTTATGAGTCCTTCAGATAGTTAGACCTCCCAAGACAGATCCATTGTATCACCCCTATCATTAGGACTAGACCCATAAGGACTCTATGAAGTAGAGCTTGGACGTAGGATGTTAAACAGTTGATATTCTTTAAAAATTGTAAATACAGTGAAGTTACTTATATTCAATATGTTGGCAATTTTTCGAGTACTTGCTTCAGGTGACTCCGCAAAACTCGGGAACTGCCGCTTTTAGTTGCACAGTTTATTCTTCTCGTCGGACCCGCAGTCAGCCGTTTGTTTCTTAAATGTAGCATTTTGGCGTAAACATTTCATTCCAGTCCGCCATTTTTCCATTAATTCGACCGCAGACAAAACGCATGTCTGGCAATTCCTCATTTGTAAAATGGTCCATTCTTTTCGATAAAAGAAAAAATAATCACTAACAATAATGTTAAAAGAAGCTCAATAATGAAGAAATGGTAATTTAATATTTTGTATTTAAAATTAGATAATTGTTGACAGTAGCTTAATAAAATAACTGATAAATGTTGACAGTAGCCTACAAGACAGTGTATTAAAGAAAGAAAAATATGCGTTACGATGTTTTATTTTTTGCATAAAAACGGCACCTCATATAAAATATTTTTTGCATAAAAACCGCACCTCATATAAAAAAGCCAGCGGAGATTTTTTGTCACAAATTGAACGAGAAATTAAAAATTCCTAATTGTATGTCAAAAAATACGCAATAACTACATCTTAAAATTCACCAAATTTCATTTGCATATAGCCACCTGCTTCAAACCAATAAATAAATCGTCAGTTTGTAAGAAAAATTATCTCGGAAAAGAATCATTTTCGGAAATGCATTTATATAGCAACTGTCATTATATTTTCATGTAGAATCGCCCTCTAACGTTTGTCGCACTAATTTACTAACACCCTGTATATCATTTTTTTTGAAATGACATATATATTATCTAATATTTCAGTGCTGTCTTCCAGTGATTGTAATTTTTTCTAGTTATTAAGAATCGTGAAGTTATTGAGACACGAGTTTTTCTGTGAAATTTATAAACTTTTCATCCTACTAAATACACAACTTTTGAGGCACACTGTATACGAAAAGTAGTTCCTGAAAGTATGTTAACCATTAATTTTAAGAGTATGGAATCTGAAATTTATCCCGGCAAATCGACAGTGTCCCATCAATGATGGCGTACTGAAACTGAAACAGGACATATGAAAAATTTAACGATAAACCAATTCATGTCATAAAGTTTTTCATGGGGAAAGAGTCGAAACATATCACGACAATATTCATTTGCTTGCAGTATAACACATCTTGCAGGTTTCATTCTCGCTATGTTTCAATATTTAATACTTAATAATTATAATTAGTTTTAAATGATGAATTGTTTGCAAATGTGAGTCTATTTTCAAAAGGTAAAAAGAAAAATACAATTGGTGTTACTATAAGTTTCGGGTTCTATAATTTCAGCGCATCATCAGGTTCATGATACAATGTACTTAATCACTAAAAAAGAGAAAAGATTGCTACCGTTGTTATAGGTTTTTTAGTATAAAATATACCAATACTAAGCCTACAATGAACAAAATTTAATATGATGTAAATACTCTTACACTTATGTATATTATATTAAATTTAGTTCATTATAGACATAGTATTGGCATAATTTATACTTAAATACCTAAGACAACTGTAGCAGTCTTTTCTCTCTGTTTTTGTTGTTAAGTAAACTTATATCATGGACCTGATGATGTACTGAAATTGTAGAGCGCTAAGTTATAATAAAACCAATTGTAAGTCTTTCTGCCTTTTGAAAATCAGTTTCATTATGTTCTTTAATGGGATTAACTGTAGTTAACTCTATAAGGGTCTCATAGAACGCTTCCAACCTTCAACCCCATACAAAAAGCATCAAATAATTCGAGAACGTGTTTTTAATCAGTTTTTTATCTAGTATTATATTGAGAAATAAATACGTAGGAGGTGATCTGAGTCCTTAAAGATTTATTTGTTAAGTTTGCCAAAACTTAAGCTATATATAGGTACATAAAATCTTCAGGCATGTCACATAATTTGGCAAAAACAGAACGGTCAAAAATGTATATAGTTCTTATTTAAAAAAAATGGGTGTATTTAACTTTAATATCACTATGTTTGGTTTATACAGACACTCTTACTCAAGTAAAGCATCGTAAAATGCTTGGATACTAAAGGGGTGTTAAATCTCAACAGAAATAATATTATTAAATAATTAATTATTTAATTAATATTATTTATTGTTATTATTTTTATTATCAAAGGGCTATTAATATCAAAGATTTATAAAATAATAATTGGGCTCTAAAACTTTGTATATAACTGAATATTTCCTTTATATATTATTATTATTATTATTATTATTATAAATTATGATTTAGGTGTCTATTTTTAAATCTGAAGTGAAAAATTAAGTGACATGTTTTAATAAACCTTCCCCTAAAATAATAACCTTCACATTGTAAAGTTAGTACAAAATTTTAGATACTTTCAAGTAATGTCCTAATGTTCCAGATGTTTTGATTTTTATTTATTCGTGTATTCGATGATTATAAACATCAGGATAGATCTTGTAGTTGTGAAAATCGGTTGTCACGTCATTTACCGCCATGATTTCTTTCCCATGTGGTGTGTAGTGCAGCACTGTAGTTTACCTATTATATTAATAACAAAATTGTATGTATTATTTGTATAATGTTTGAAGTTATTATTTTGGGGGCTCGTATACATCACTCGTGACGATATTATTGCCTAATAGGCAACAAGTTTAATGTAAACTGTTTTGTTTTTAACTCGGTCAAAGTGGATTCTGTGGCCTAATTGTAAGAAATTTGTAACAGCGCGATCACTTTTTATTCAAACACCCTTAGTAGGTCAGAAGCTCAATAGTTTGGTACCAGTTCGCGGCACTAGTCAAAAACCTTTTACCTGTAACGATATACATCGACTGATTCTTTAATAGTTAGAAAGGACTACCATTTTTTTTCTTCTGAAACCTAATCATACATTTAATGAATAGGTATTTGAAAAAACAACTAAATCATCTATAAAATGTAACACCAAATTCAATCATGCTCGATTTAACAAAAAAAATGTCTTCAAGCAAGATGACACCGACAAGAAAGGATTCTAACAAAATTTTTGACCAAGAAAAACAGACTTTAAAAGGTTATTTACTATGAACTGCGAAACATTTTTCAGTAGTCACAACAAACATGGAGACATTTTAAAGTATGTTAGGAGTAGTAGGTGAAAAGAAGTGGTAAACTGGTTCAGTCCTTATTCTAATACTTCGTTGCGGGGGTGATAACTGTGTTAAGATTTTTGTTAAACTATTGCAACTGTTTTTTATCACACAATTATAATATGAATTAACCCTTCCAAATATTTGTTATTCTGTATTTTATTCTCGATTTCCTTGAGCCCCGCGTCGAAACGCTTGCTCAAGGACTAAAAATAATACAGGGAGGTGCTAAATATTTGGAGAAATGTTATATTAATTGTAAAACAACCAATTTTATTCTATACAATTCGTCATGTTTAGCTAAATTGGGGTTCCATTCAGAAACGATCAACTAACTGTTGTAAGTGGTTAATCGTTGAAGAAGTGGCTGCGAGGCATGTAAAATATAAATCGAACTTACATTCATAGAAACGATATCAAGAAACTTACATTGCATGTACAATAACAACACATAGGAATATGCGTATGGTTCTGAAACTATCATCCATCGCATCTAAATAAAAGCTTCATCTAATGCTCTGACCTACCCAGAAGTTGTTTCCAAAATTAACATATCCATCTAATGTTCTATCCTTTTCTATTATGTTGTACCTAAACCGTATGTTGCTTCTAATTTGGCTATTTCATTAAAGTATAAAGCTTTAAAATGGCATTTTCAGTATTTTTGAGGTACGTTTCTGGGATGACTTTATTTCAAGTCAGTTTATTTGCTTATATGAACTCAGTTCTAACAAAAGACTTCAACAGACAAAAATTGGTTCTGCTGTTAGTTATTTTAAGCAAAGTTATCCTATGACTAATCCTCAAAGATATTGACAGTACAATGTGAAAGGATTGTACATTTAATGTGGAATCAAATGGCCAAGTTGTTGAATATTAGACGCAATTTTTGTTAAATCACCATAGGATTTAGTTTTCAACTTAACAGAAGAAGATACATACATCGGATATGTGTGTTTTGGCTTCCAATCTGAAAATCAAAATGTTAAATGAAGTTAATATTTGTCCTATAATGTGCATTTAAAATCATTCATAGGGTGTCACCGTTTTCTCACCAGGTCACTCCTTTGTTTAATTTAGTATTTATTTCAGTTTGTGCCATCCGGTGTTCCATCCTCAATAGATTGCCAGTAAGTTCTTTTGATCAAAAAATTTCTTTCTACACTAGTTTTTTATATAGTTTATTTTGAGTAAATTATTCTTTATATTACATAGATATTTATTGTATTGTATTTCCTCATAATTGTCTTCCTCTAAAGCGTAATGCATATCCGACTGCGGAAGTTACCAAACTAGAAGGCGTTTGTTGTAATTACACAATATGTTGTATGTAAATAATATTTGTAACCTAAACAGAATAAAATATAAATTATGCAAACTGATTTTCGAATTTACCATTCCTAGAATTAGTCCTTTATATTGTGAAACACGCAACATTTTGTCATTTTGTTGGCCAGAAATCACTGTTGTTAAAAAAAAAAATGCATTTAAAAATAATTATAATTGTTTAACTAATTTACCTGTCAATAGTGATAACTGGCAGCAAACTGACAACAATCATACAAAATCCTCATACGGCTGTACCAAATATTAGATATAAGTACTATTGGCTTGTAAAGCCAAGTATTTTACAAATCCATCATCTCGACTAAGCTAAAGGTAATCCTTCAGGACGCCAAGTGACAAGAAGAAGAAGGTATTAAAACTGGTAAGTTTTTGCCGAACTTTTTGTGCATGATTGTTGTGGTAAAATTGTTGTCAGATTTGTGGTTTTATTTGATTTTTTTTATTTTTGATCATATTTTAAACTAAGAACTGCGCAACAAAACGTATTTGATTGACGTTTTTGTTATATTGTTGCATAATTCACCTGCCTTTGATGTTTTCCTCTAAAAAAGTATCCTCTCCTACACTTATCATCATATTTATCAGCGGCCATTAAGTGTATGAATGTCCGTTTTAATTTTTCTTTTTGTTTTAGTGTTCTAGTGAGATTAATTATTATTTAAATGAGAACATAATCTTCCAGTGCCAGAAAAAGGTTCAGTGTCGGACTGACTTATAATGACTCTTTAAACGATCATTCAAAATAACACTATATCTTTAAACCAAATTGGAAACATAGGCAGACAGCTGAACTTAAAAAAAATTTTAAAGTTGCTTTCACTTAAAATTACAGGCACCAGTTAGCGTCACACAAAAGCTGCAAACCATAAAAAACGTAGGTTTTTGCGTGAGTGGATTGCATAGTAAAATTCTTAGATTTTTTAAAATAATAGCCTCAAATATAAATGGATTTAAAAGAAATACAATACGAATTAACCCGGAAATATAAAAAAAAAAATTGCAAGCGGCAATGACTGTGACATATCATAGAATGTCACGAGTTGAATGAAATAACTAAATCAATAATCAAGCAAGATAAAATCAGCATCTATGGTCAAAATACTTCCATTCGCTGCTGGATGTCAAACTTTTACCAATTTAGATTTAATCTCACTCAGATTTCAGGGTTAGACCATTTTTTTGCAAGGTCAAGCTTTCAACTCCCTCCCCGGAGTCTTCATCAGGCCATATAGATTGTAATTTTATTTATCTACTTTTAGAATGTGACAATTATGTTTTGGAGTGCAGTTTTTAAGACATGCAAGCTTTTATTTAATTTCTAGTATGATAGTAAGGTAATGGACATGGTGTAAAGAATTGGTCAGGGGGAGGTAAATAGTATATGAACTACTATTACCAGTATTTGAAATATGGTTTGTGGTTAATTCAAGAGTTCGTTGTACACAATTATATTTACTGTGCCCTGCATAAATCATAAACGATATTTTAAATATATAAAATTTCAAAAAAAACTTTCGAAATTATTTTATTTGTTGCATGAGCGTGTTTCCACGGTGTAGCTTTTTAACATTCATTCATTTAACACAAAGATGACAACAAATTAATTTGATAAAAACTTCATTTGACTTGATGAAAAGTGAATATAAAATGAATGCCCTCATGATTCATGAGGGTACACATTGTTGATTCATTTAAAAAACATTGATCTTTTTTTCTTGTCCTAGTGTTTTGAGAAACTTACAACTTTCTGACCACCTTATTTATGTAGATAGATGTTCGATTGATGAAATTTCCATTCTCATCATTTTTTTGAAGTGAATACTTCTTATCGCTCGGTATGATATTGTTGCTCGGACCCGAAATGCGAGCAGTATATATATATATATATATATATATATATATATATATATATATATATATATATATATATATATACTTATTATAAAAATGAACTGAACAATCATGTTATTTTTTATAACTTTTTATAAGAACTCGACAACGACTGAATCGATTTATCTAAATTTGATTTTAAATAAATATTTGTATAATATAAAATAAATTAAAACAAAATAAAATAAACTAAGATTAAAATAGAATAAAAGTAAATAAATAATCTTCTCATAAATAAAATATAATAAAATGTAATATAATTAAATAAATAAAATTAGATAAATTTAGATAAAATTAAATAAAATAAAACTAAATAAAATTAGATCAAAGAGAAAATTAGATAAAAGAGAAAATTAGCTAAAATTAGATTAAATCACATAAAATTAAATGAAATAAAATAACATTCAATGAAATTAAATAAAATTAAAGAAAAGTAAATACAACTAATATAATTAAATAAAATTAGATAACATTAAATAAAATTAGATAAAAAAAAGTAGGTAAAATAAGATAAAATTATATAAAACTAAATAAAATAAACGTCTCATAAGAGAAATAAATAAAATCTAATAAAATTAAATACATTTATATAAAATTAGAATAAATTAAATAAAATAAGCTAAAAGAGAAAATTAGGTAAAATTACATAAAATTAAATCAAACCAACGTATTATAAATAAAATAAATAAAATTAAATAAAATAAAACTAATAACATTAAATAAATTTGATAAAAGTAAATAAAATGAAACAAAATTGAAAAAAATGATAAAATTAGATAAAATTAAATAAAATAAATACAATTAAACAAAATTACAAAAAATAAGATAAAATTAGGTAAAATTAGATCAAATTAAATCAAATTAGATTAAATTAGAAAAAAATGAATAAAATTAAATAACATTAAATTAAATTACACAAAATTAGATAAAATTAAATAAAAATAATGAAAATTAGATAAAATTCAATACAATTAAATACAATTACATAAAATAAAATAAATTTAGATAAAATTAGCTAAAACTAAATAAAATTAAATAAAAGGAAATTAAATAAAATCAACGTCCCCCAAATAAAATAAATAAAATTTAATAAAATTAAACCAAATTACATAAAATTAAATACAATTATATAAAATTTAATAAAATTAAATACAATTAAATACAAATAAATAAAATTTAAAAAATAAATTAAAATACATAAAATTATAGAAAATAAGATGAATTAAATAAAATTAGATATAATTGAATAAAATTATATAAAATTAGATACAATTAAATAAATAAAATTAAATATAATTAAATAAAATTACGTAAAAAGAGATAAAATTTGAATAAATTACACAAAATTGGATAGAATTAATCAAATTAAATTAAATTATTAAAAATTAAATAAAATTAGACAAAATTGGCTAACAGTAGAAATAATTAAGTTAAATGAAGTAAAAATTAAGTAAAATTTATTAAAAATAAATAAAATTGACTACAATTTAAAAAAAATTTAAATTAACTAAAATTTAATTGAATTAAATTAAGTAAAATAAAATTATATAATATAAATCCAACCGTATCGACTCGAATCGAATAAAATAAAAATTAAAATAAATTAAAAACCATCGCTCCTTGCGTAGCCGATAAGAAAGCTGTGGTCCTCGGTCACTCCTACACTAATACATCCTGTTTTTTGTTGTTTTAAATCCATTATAATGAAATATGCTGATAATCAAATAGTAAATGATGAATAAATTTTATATTACATTTAACAAATTTTAAAAATTACTGAAATTATTAAGAATTTTTAATGAAAAAAATTAAAATTGTTTAAATTTTAAAGAACTTAAATGGGTGGTATTATTATAAAAAAATATTAACAATTCAGTAATAAGTAGATATAAAATTTCATTAATCCACTAATAATGCGCTTAAGAAATATTCACTTCTATCTTTCGCATTTTATTTGTGACTATTTATTCAAATATATGTAGTTATTTTCTCCCTATTTCCTAGTCTCCTTTCTGTATACGACCAAAAGTACTGTATTCTTTCTTATTTTATATCTTATGTTATTATAATCTTTTAGTTAACGGATTCGCTGAGAGTTTTCGAGGATTCTTCCTTCTATAAAAACTTACCACCGTAGTTATCTTCTAAATAGTTTGATCTCGATGTTTGCTCGCTTTTTTAGATATCTTTATAAGTTGATAAGTTATTCAGATATAGAAAAATAATTCATAAATTTTTTTTTTGCAGATTGTTCTCCCAACTACGTGCTGTACAAAGGCTTTTGTATAAACAGCTGCCAGGAAAAATTCTACAACACGATTTTAGATTTCGACACCCCAGAAGAAATAAAGCGATACCTTAAAAACCAAACCTGCTCACCTTGTCATTACACATGTAAATCCTGCAAAAGCTCATTAGACACTGGTTGTTTAGAATGTTACAGCGACGCTGAGCTTGTGATATCGTCATCAACAGAATCGTATTGTTATCCCATCCATATCGTCTCGGAAGTACTTTCAGAAAAGTGGTACTATAGAATGTTTATAGTCAGCATCATAATGCTTGCATGTAGCATTCCTGTGGCTATTTACCTTTGCATTAAGAGAAGAAAAATAGGCCATTATAGAGACAATGTATCTTACGACGTCGTACATGATATTAGAAGAATGGAAAAAAATGTTAAATCGACTGTTTACAGCGATGACAGTGAGTGACAAATATAATAAAGACACTGAATATTCTTGTAAACAAGAATTTTAATATATTATCACAGCAACTTCTAGACAGCTTAATATTTTCGTCAATGCCAATTTTAGTTCTACGTAATTGTCTTGCTACCAAATAGACTATTTTTATCGAAACGTCTTTCAATAGAAATAGTCTAATTGTAATTGCGGTTGATCATTTTTATAGCCAAACATTTTCTTAATGATTTAATTGTTGTGACAATATATATTACACAACGTACTATCATGGCTATTCTGTAAATTCTTAGTAGGGGGAACGCGAAAATAATTTAAGAAAATATTGCTTATATAAAAATTATTCAGTAGGGTAAAGTGATCCACATTTAACTTATTAACCTTTAGAAGCCAAACATAAATAAACTCCAAGAACTAATCAGAAACTGGTATTTTATTGGACTATAGTTTATTCTACACTTGTTTTAAGAGTTAAAAATCTGTATTTAAAAATAATAAGTTTACGATTTTGAGTTTTTATATTCTTTTGACAAATAGCCGAAACTGTCCTACGGGAGGAGTAAAGAAAAAGCATCTTAAACGTGTGTATTTTATTTATACATAGCACAGCTTCAATTTAAACCCGAAAAATTATCATTAGATTTAAAAACAAGGCAAAATATCTGCAATGTCTTTTTTTTTCTACTACTGAAATGTCGTCGACTGTGGGAAACAAAAAACTGTTTGTGTTACGATTACGACGTAGAAATTTAACTACTTATTCCTTATTCTGGAAAGAAGTTATTTGACCCACATAAAAAATTTCTGTCTTGAAAACCATAAATTTCATCAAGACAAAATTTCCCACATCAATGTGTTCATTCTTAGAGATGGGTTGAAAGTATTGAAAATCTTCATCATCTGACGAACAATCTTGTAAAACAACTTCAGTGCTCCACTCGCTTAATGTTGAAATATTGCGTTTTCTACCAATTGCAACCAATCTTTTTTGACTGATGCCTTATTATTTTTTAAGCTTAATCTTTTTTCGCGTTCTGCTTCTAAACTTTGTTTTTTTTTTCGTATTCCGGCGTCTCCGTTTATATTGTGGATTTTGCTCTTCTCTTTTTGGTTTTGTTTTCTTCAAGTTGTGTTTTTGGATACGGTCTAATCTGACATAACATAGAAGTTGTAGAATAATCTAGAAGTGTCTTCTTATTAATTTTGATATTGAAGGAATTGGTGAAATTGTTCTGGTTTCTAATTCCCTCTGTGTGGTGCCATTAGAACTAACATCTTTATTTTGCGTCAATGATTTGTCGGTTATTTCACTATACAAGTCGATTAATCGGCCACAGACCAGTAAACTTATATTTTTAATTGGGAATGCACATTCATTTGCGTGCTCAGCCAGACGTGCCAGATATCGAATTTTAATGGCTTTCGCCCTAATTTGAAAGCAACCAGTCATGCTGAACCATAGCTAGGTATGATTTAAAGGAACCAAATAGCCCAACATCAAGTGGCTGAGTTCTGTGTGTGGTATAAGGTGGAAAAGACAGTAAAACGATCTCTTTCCCTCGACCTAATTTAATGGCCTTTACAGATATGTGGGGCTCGTGGTTATCTAGAGATCTTAAGTAGTACCTTATACTTGCAAAGTGCTAAAGTACTTTCGGAAAAAGATCAGATGTTATGCACCCTTTTTTATTCCCTAGAGCAATGTCAGACGTCGGATGCACATCACCCAAATGTTCTTCAGGATTTCTAACTCTAGGATACACAAATACCGGTGGTACTGCTCCTCCAGCTGCACCAACCATCCTTACAAACGTCACAAATTCACCTCGCCTCTGTGAAAATATATGAGACACTTGTTTTTTGTCTTTCGGGGCTTTCCAGATCTGTTCGGGCTTAAATTTATATTTTTCATGATGCCCGCATATTGAAAGCCATAGAAATGCGTATGCTAGTATTTTTAGCCAATCCAGACCTAAAAACAAGATATTTCTGTTATTTCCTAATTATACATAATAATATACAAAAAAGTAAACAAACCTGCCGTTCTATTTGACTTTCAACTTTTTGGTGCTTTAGAATTTGGTCAAAATCGAAGGTCAGTTTCCTTATCTGTTTATAGTTTAGGCGGTAGTTTAAATTAGAATATGTTTGTATGTAAGACACAAGTTCTAACTCTCGATTAATAGTAAAAACTTTACGAGCGGTGTATTTGCTTGTATATGTCGCTCCTCCTCACTATCATTGCCCGAATCAGCCCAACTAGCAAGAAGATCTTCTTTTGTTTTTATTTTTCAAAAGAATCTTGATTCTAGATTTTATGGTTTGCCTTCTTACATGTTAATCTTGGGCTGCTTTGTTTTGACTTAAACGACTTATCAGAACGGCTTGAATGGCGAGTTTCATGTTATTTTTATTCTTTACTTACTTTCTTTTAGCCAAAGAAGATAAATATGTGTTAAAAATTAACATGAGGAACATTCGGCTACCATCCAAATCTTCACCGTAAAAATCAGCGAAAACTTCACCAATGGCTATGAAAATAATATTAAATTAAATTCAAATACTCGTTACCGTTTGAAAGTTATGTTTTTCCGACAGGATAAAAAGTAAATAATTTATTATCAATTGCACTGTGATTGAAATTTCAATTTCAAAAATAAAACTAAACAATAAATTAAATGTATAAAGGTTCAAGATAAAATCTACAACTTCTCTAATTTTTTTCTGCTAACACACTGCCAAGAGACTGAATATTGTTTTGTTGGCAGGTAACGAATTTGGGCGCTAAATTCAAATGTAATTCTGATTTATTGCGAATAGCCGAATGTGGATCACTTTCCCCTACGTTAATCTTAAGTGAATCTCAGTCCTCAAGCAGACTAAGAATACAGTAATAATTCCATACTATGGCCTATTAACCCTGAAAATGATGTATCAATACATCACTAGTCGCGTAGTATATCAATACTAGTCGCGAAAGTCTACACTTCTTGATAATTGTTTTTGTCTGCAACTTTCGCCTTTTCTAGCTGCATTCTCAGGCGCCCAAGCTGTTAATAATGTTCTTAATAATAACTTACGTATTTGTTGATGTATAATATTTAAATTGGACAACTACTAATGCTAAGAAGTTGCAGAATAAGCCTCGTAAGAATAAACAGAGTGTTACCTGACAATATAAAACGAAACGTACTGACTCGCTTACTTGAAAATCTCTTTAGCATAATTTTTATATATATTTTATTGTTGCAGGGCGTTAGCAAGTATAATTTATAGTAATCATCATATCTTGACAACCCCTGCATTGTTTTTATCGACAAGATGTGATAGAATAAATATTAGTAACTTAATTACTCAGCTCAATAACGAACTATTAGTGAATTTAGATTGTTTAAGACTTTTATATAATAAAAATATACATTCCTAATCACATCCAGCGAAGGGCAGTGTCTGTGAGTGTATACCAAAATATATTATTTTAATTGTAATTGTAAATTTTTGCAGATACTGCCCTTATTGATATATTTCAAAATTCTCAGTAATTTATCCACCGAATGACTGGGCATGCTTTTATTTTTATTAATTAATGTATATTTTAGTAATATTTATATTGTAAATATAGTAGTATATGTGTACTTATAAATTGTTAATATTATTATATGAGATATTATTAAATGGAGTTCTTATCTTTTAAGATTATTATACGAAATTATTGACGATGATATATTTTCACGTATGGTTTGCAAGACATAATAGTTGCTGTTACTCTACAATAAAAATATCGAAAGATAAGTAACAAAATCCCGTAGAATTCCATTTTTATCAACAAGTTCGCGCCAAATGTAGGCAACTGAGTGTTCCTGGTTGCAATGTGGCCTGAGTTTAAATTTTTCCTTAGACCACTAAGGAAATACCTAAAATTGTTTAACATACTTATTTGTCGACTTTAAAGCAGCATATGTACATACAGTCCATCTAATTTACTTACCGTTGCACGTCATTATCATTGACAGAGATCGAAGTTGACATAGTTGCCAAAGTATGAAAAAATCCTGAATCCATTTTAAATCAAATAGGTCACATAATTATTGCAAAAGTGGATTATACAACAAAACAAATTAATATTTAATGTAAATAAGTCAAGAATATGGTTTAGAACTCAATACAACCAAAACTAAATGCATGCTCATCAGCAGAACACAACAACCTCCGATGCAATTGACATTAAACAACCGAAAAATAGAACAAGTGGAGACATACACATACCTTGGAACCACAGTCAACACAAAATGGGACCAATCAACAGAAATAAGATCACGAATTGAAAAAGCGCGAAACGCGTTCAACAATATGAAAAAGTGGTTCACAAGCAAAATCTCAATGGAACTAAAATTAAGACTGGTCAAGTGTTATGTCTTCCCGGTCTTGTTCTATGGAGCAGAGGCATGGACCACAACGGAAGCCACCCTGAAGAAACTAGAATCCTTTGAGCTGTGGATATATCGCCGTATTCTTCGGATATCCTGGACAGACCACATCACTAACGTGGAAGTAATGCAGAGAATAGGCAAAAGCAAAGAAATAATCTTCACCGTAAAGAAACGGAAGCTTGAGTACTTCGGACATGTCATGAGGCATACTAAGTACCGGCTGCTACAGTTAATAGTCCAAGGAAGAATCGACAGTAGGAGGGGACCGGGAAGAAGACGACACTCATGGATGCATAACCTGCGACAATGGTTCGGACTAACATCGACCGAACTGTTCAGAGGTGCCGTAAACAAAGTCAAAATAGCCTTGTTAATAGCCAACGTCCGAAACGGATAGGGCAAAGGAAGAAGAAGAAATAGAAACAAAACAAGAGTTAAAAAATAATCTTGTTAAAAACAATTTGAGCCGCTTGTATGCGTCGTATAAAGATGTAAAATGGAATACATAGATATTTATTTTATTTTATGTAAAATGTAAAATAAAAAGTGTCAACACCGCAACTGTCAAATAAGTGTTACCATGGTACACCAAATTACCATTGGTACCAATTTATGCCAATATATCACCAAAGAATATAGACGCTTCTATATTCTTTGATATCACCTTCGTTCGATTCCAGTTACAGTGTGTTCCTAACAAATGATCTTCATAAAAACGATTTATAATGCATTTATACAAATTAAATGAAACATTATTGTGTATTTCTGTAAGTTAACATTAATAGAAATCTTTAAATATTATTTCTACGCTTATATAATAAAATATGTCTAGTGGCTGTAATGCCAGTGTATACGGCAAAGTGATTCTAAAAAAGAACACACTTACCGCCTAAATATGTCGTGTTGGTATCATGTGACCTCATGGGCTATGACGCGGATGACGTGCAATGGTAAGTAAATTAGAGAGGTATATGTACATACGAACTAGCGATTCCAAAAAACAACATATGCATGATAAAAATAACCATTACGAAGATACTACCTATCATTAGTAAAAATTCAGGACAACACATTAACTCCTTTTGAAACACATAGGATATAGACAGAATAGAGAAATTACCAAATAAAAAGCTTTTTTCATGTCTCTTTAATAGAGGCATCTAACAACTGCGTTTGTTAAATTTGGTGATAACAATATGTAATAAACAAAATCAGCAAAAGATTAAACGTCATTTTTACTTATAAACAATGTAAGATCGCTATTTGATTTTAAATATTAAAGGTGAAAATCGGTAAGTTATATGGAAAAGTTGAAAGCTAAAGCATAGAAAATCCTTTAAAATAAGAGTTTTTGAAATTATTTTTGTTAATTTGTTGCTCAATTATTGCAAACAGCTACAAAAGTCAATTTTTTGAAAATTATTATCTAATAACTTTCCTAAAAATTCAGAAAAACCTTATCACATAAATATGAATATCACAAATATTCAGCTATACAAATTTCAAGCAGTTTCACTTAACAGTTATTGCAAAATTGAAATTGTTTATCCCAGAAAGCTTTTATGTACAACGGTATTATGCGTAAACTATTAGGTCTACACTAATTCTGAAAGCACCATATTGAAGAGAAAAGCTTATTTTATCAAATTAAATCATTTAACGAATAAAAAAATTTATGTTAAATATTGTAAAATAGGTTTACAAAAGTACTGTGATTTAAAGCTGGTATCACGTTTCACGTCGAAACTTGGAAAACGTGCCTGTGCATACGTTCGGTCGAACTTGTTGGATTAGCTTGGTTAGTTGCAAGTCGAGACTTTGAACTTTGACCGTGTTAATGGCGCATGCGTGAAATAATCAATTAGGGTGGGGGAAGCTGTGCTAAAAGATCAATTTAACGACTTCGTAAGGACTCTATTAGTCTATAGAGACAGCTTTGAAAGTGCAGTTTTTTGTTATTATATGTGTATTTTGTCAAAAAGTGACTATCTGGCTCTTTTGAGAATCAACGACATTAAAGCTCTTTCGCCAGCTGATATGGCAAAGGATTACGAATCACCAAGAGAATGGTATGATTTACCCTTAAATCACAGTCACGTTTCTATTCTAGGATGTGCTCCTAATGTAAAATGGTATTCCGTTTGCCGATTTTATTTAGTAGCAGATAACGGAAGTACTGCACCTCATTAATTTCATTAATTCACTTTTCAAATGGATCTACCATATTATCTTACAAAAAAAATACAACGTGCAGGGAAAAAGACTACATCCAAAAACTACATTTAGAAAAATTATTTGATTAGATCATTGTGTTGGTTTATTGTTGTTGTATGTTATTTAGATAAATATACATCAGAGTATGAACTACAGGTAAAATCAACCTGCAAGTATGAAAGAGGTGATGAAGATATTAGAAAAAATATAAAGCAAATGAAAAGAGAAGAATGTATTGTAAAACAACGTAGGATGACGATACGAAAATCATACAAAGAAAAAATACAAAGCAGAACTACCAAGAGAAACTATTTTAAAATTACTAGAACTATTATAATTTTTTAATAAATAATATGTACTATATTTGTATTTTATTTCATAACACAAAAACACTTTTTGAATACGATATTCCTTGGACTTTTATTTAGAATAGTTCAGTCACAAGCTAGACTGTATCATTTCTAACAGATAATTGACCCATTTATTTGTATTGAATTTTAGTCCAAGTTTTACTGTCAACCGTCCAAGGTAAACTTTCCGTTTTCCATGCTTTTTATATGGGTGTCCAGAATCCTATATCAAATGTCACGTATTATATCACGCCTCACGTTTTATGTCACACGTCTCATATTATGTCACATGCCACATTTGTTAATTTTGTACTTCGCCAGAGGCCTTCTTTAAGTCAATAAATCAAAATGTGTCTTATAGTAAATCTAGTTTATCCAAAGTGCTCTATAATATCTCGTATCTCGCTATACGTTCATTAATAACGAATATGCTAGTGCTATTTTGGTTGTTTTGTTTGTTTTTTCTATCTCAACATATTCGTTACATCCTCTGTTTTCGTTTGATATGTTGGCATTCGGCTAGGTGTTTATTTTGTACTCGGCCAGAGGCTTTTTTTAAGTAAATAAATCAAAATTTACCATAGTGTATCTACCGTATTTTCATGTGATATCTCATATGTCACTATACGTTTATTAATAACGAAAGATAAGGTTTGTGTGCCCTTTTGGTAGTCACCTTGTCTGTTTTATCTATCTCAACATATTCGTTATATCCTTCCCTTTTATTTGCTATGTCGCATGTTAGAATTCGGCAATTGTTTATTGTGCTTACGTTATAGTATATCTATTCATCCATACTGCCATGTGATATATCATATTTAGCAATACGTTTATTAATAACGAAGATAAGGTGTAGTGTACTTTTGGTAATTCCTAGTTAATAGTTATCTTAATATAATCGTTATCCCCTCCCGTTCACCTAACGCATCACGCGCTTCAATCGGACCAATAACAAGGGAGCTATGATACAATGCCATGCATCGTTATTTCTTAGCAATTAATCGTTAGTTCTCTGTTCTAAAAGCCACATGTGTGCAAAGCTATATTCTAAACGCCAATTTAAATAGTAGAAGAACTATACTTAATAAATCTGCATGCGTTGACGTATACGCTGACCAAGTAGACATCTTTACAAGAACCACACAAGTCTGTACCTACCACCTTAACAGATCTAACAACGACAGCAGAAAAAATGGGACTACATTTACATCCAAGCAAAATTTTGTTTGTTATCTGTCACACTAAAGCTTAGAATATAAAGCTATTCTACTCTTAATAACGAATTCGAAGTTGTGTAACGATATGCGTCGCCTCGGTATCGTCAGTGCATTCCCATCACAAGGTCCCCTTTCATCGATGTGCGCTAGTGGAGAGTGAAGGCCTAGGACCGTGTAAAATAGTAGCCGCCGAAAGAGAGAGGAGAGCTCCTCTAGAGTACTAGCGGGAACTTTACCGGGCCTCTGGGTATTGATTGAAGGTCAACCACTTCTGCTAGAGTATGGATCTAGTGGCAGTTCTTTGAGTATTGATCTGAGACAGACCTATTCTTTCTTGTGACCGAGTACTGATTAGTCACCGTCCGTTCCTCACCCATCCGAGTCTTGATTGGCCCGTTCCATCTCTATTCCTTCGACCCGTTCCTTCCCGTCTGTCTGTATTAACATACCGCAATTGTCGTTTAGATTTTATGTCATTAATTGTATTTTATTTGTGTCCCGTCCAGATCTTCCAGCTTCTCCGGTGGAAGAATTTAGAGGATTTCAAAATCTCAATCATATTACACAGATAAGTATGACAATGTTTCTGAATCTGTTTCCGGAAAATATTTAAATTTAAATATGGTAATTAACACAATAAAAGTTCAAATTTTAAAGCAAAATAGGTAAACTAGGCAATTTACATAAAATAGCTACGACTAGATTAATAATAAATGCGGTACCAAAAATTAAACATGATATAGCTAACATATCAGTAATAGGAGCTAATAAAATAAAGTTAGAATTAACTTCTTATACAAGCGCCAATTAACAGCACAGTCATTTAAAGGTAAACAATACCATGTATACATACATTCCAATGTTTTTTACTCACGTAAAGGTAGTCATAAGGCAAATAGATATAGAATTATTGGGACAGGAATTAAAAGAAATTATTAAACCGAAATTAGGCAATAATTTTGAAGCAAGTCACGTAAAAATGGCCAAAATGAAATTGTTCCAACAACTACAATTATTATAGTTACATTTAGAGGTCAACTTTTACACACTAAGGGTCGGTTGTTCGAACGCAAATCAAAATTTGATTGTAATCAAATATTTAATTACAAGAAAATACGTCACAGCAGCTGTCAAAATTATTAAAAATCGCTTATTACTATTATTGATTTGTAAATAAAAACATGAAATTAACATCAGAAAGAGTTTAATTATGGTTTATTTTAAATTGAAACGTAAAATAATAAAATTGAATAAAATAATTCAGTCAACACAACGTCATAACCTCAAAATGTGACATTTGATTTTAATTAAATATTTGATTACAATCAAGTTTTGATTAGCGTTCGAACAACCGGTAAAAGTAATAATAGAAAAAATGGTGTATGAGAATGGTGCAAGAGTATCGACTTGTTTTAAATGTCTAAGCGACGGCCATATTAGTACACAGTGTAGATCAAAAGAACGTTTTTAAAATTGTGGAGAAGATCATAAAGTAGAAAGTTTGAAAAAATGAACCAATTGTAAAGAAAAGCATTGCGATACTGATTTAAAAAATTTAGTAGACAAAAGATTATAAAAAGAACTATGGTGTATGAAAATTTATACACTGAGACTTTTTCTAAGCATAAAAGAAGTTTTTCAAGTGTAGAAAAAAGAACACAAATTCTAACCGATATACTGTTACTTAAAAAAAAAGAGGCTAGCTATATCCCCAGAGATCGATTAAACGTAAAGAAATAATTTCAAATCCAAAAATTTTAAAAGAACCTACAATAAATTTAAAAATATACATTTAGAGACCAGGCTCTGACTGATTTAGATCATTTAAAACTAGACACCATCTGTCAATAAAAAAAACTAGGAGTATTGAACATGTTAAATGTGATTGAGTGAAACGTTGTGTCATCTATAATCTTTTTGAAATATTAACAAAAACTGTGGAAGAACTAAACCTTAAGGGGAAACCAGAACAGATATTTAATTGCGACGAGACGTCATTTTGCCATAACCCTAGTAAAACAAAGGTCGTTGTAATTGGTACAAAAAGCATACGGAAGACCAGTTCGTCTGGCCGAGAAAACACATCTGTCTTGTTGTGTTGTTCTGCTGATGGTCAAATGATACCTCTCCTCTGTGTATTTAAAGGTAAATAAGTAATGGAAAATTGGATTAATGAGAATACAACATCCCAAACTGAAGTTTCTACAACGTCTCGAGGTTTGATGGAAACTACTTTATTTTTTAATTAGTTTAGATATGTTTTTTACCTAATATTACAAAGAAGAGACCAGTTTTATTAATTTATGATGGCCATGCTACCCATGTGTCCACAGATTTGATTATGAAGTTACCTCCACACACGACACATTATTACATCCATTCGATGTGTCAGTCTTTAGAGGTCTGAAAAATAGTTGGGACAAGGCACTCAGTAAGTGGCAGAGGGAAAATCCTCGCAAAAAAATTCCTAAAGAAATATTTGTACAAATGATAACCAAGCTAGCACATAAAATACCTAGTATTAATATTATTAACGGATTGAAAGCCACAGGAATTTATGATGCCGATAAACAAGGTCCTAACAGAGATGCAATTCCTACATCAATATTAAAAAAAGATGATTTGCTTAAGTATAAAAATAATCTTCCCAATCCCACTACAGTACACTTGGAAGCCACTGCTTCTTTGAATGTCCAACACTCAGTAACTATCCCTTCCTCAGCCACAGCACAATCAGAAGACAGTAGGCCTACATCTTCAGCAGCGCTACAACCAGATGTGAGTCCTGTTATAGCCACTGGAAACGAAGAAGACTACATTTATTCAAATATAGGGTAACAAGCATCCCATACTTCTTCAGATACAGTACAATCAGATGTCTCGAACGCTCTAATCCTTACAGAACAGCCAGAAACCTCTGTCTCTACATTTGCAATGGTTGAAAAAACGGAAGCTAGTTCTACAAAAGAAGTTCAAGTAGAAAAAAAGCTCTGTCTCGCCAATTGGACCTTCTTTATAAACACGTAAATCATTTGAGGAATCATTGTTAGAAATGATAAAAAAAGATAAAAGACCACAAAATTCAGACAAGAAACGAAAAAGAATGGTCACTAACTGTGAAATTATCACCTGCAAAGATTACCTAATAAAAACAGAACAAGAGAAAGAAATTGAAAAAAAAAAATATATGAAAAGAAAGGCCATACCGAAAGCTAAATAAAGTAGGCCTCCACTAAGTTTTTTAAAACACAAGACAAACAGTTTTGATTGTATATCAGGAAGTAGTGATGATGTTGATTTGCAAGATATTGTAGAAGAAAATGAAAGATATATAGATAACGAGAAGAAATTTGAAATGTTCTGTAATAATATTGATCAGCAGACCTGTGGAAATTTTCAGCAACTAGGCCTTAACCAAATTGTCAAAAAAGTCGGTGAATATGTAATCTTTAAGTATGAAGAACAGTATTTTCCAGGAAAAATCGTAAGCTTTACAGATGACCAGGTTGAAATTTCATCGATGCAGAAATATTTGAAGTCTTTGAAGTGGCCAGATAAAGCAGATATTGGAAAATACGATTGGGATGACGTTATTGGTGCAATTAAAGAACCAGAAATTATTTCTAAAAGAGAGTTTTTTCACGTGAAAGAATTGCAGCATTTGTGGGACATTATATGAGATTATAAATGCTTCTTTACTAATCTTATTTTTCAATTTACAGTTTCTGTTACATGAAAAGAACTTTGTTTAGGAATATATTAAGATATTAGTTTTGATTTGTTCAGTTTTAATAACTTTTTAAATGTAAGTTTATAAACTCTTTAATGTAATGGCATTAAATACAAGTTGTTAGCTACAAACTGTGTATAATTTGTTCATAAACCTTATCTGCTATACAAGACGATACCCTTACATTGAGTCTGGTTTCAAATCCGCTGATTTAAATTATTTTTGAGGTTTCTGTGAAAAGTGTAAAGATATGCAATCAGGCCCAGATAGCCCACAATGATTTCTACGAGCTCTTATGAGTTTTTAGGCTGGCTGCTCCAGTTACCCCTGTTAGTTGAGGTAACTGGACCCACCGTACGTACAATTTTATTATTTATTTTATTATTACTGTAATACTTTCAATCAAATTAAGGTTCAAAACATTTAAATAGTATTAAATAAAGGTCATGTTTTTATACAAATAGTTTAAAAGTTACTTATACTGTGATCATTAGGTAACTAAAAATCTGAGCCAAACGCAGATTTGTTGTAAAATCATGATCCAATTAGCCCACCTTACCCTAATAGAAGAAATACACTCTTCAGATATAGATCCATGATATAGCATTAATATTTACAACATCCATCCAATTAACTATGTCTTTCTCCAAGCCTACTCAAAATTGGACCCAAGGATTAGACAATAGGATGATTTAGAAAAGTATCTTCCCAGATTCCGATATATATATATATATATATATATATATATATATATATATATATATATATATATATATATATATATATATATATATATATATATTCACGGATGCATCAAAGAGCAACAAAAAAGTAGGTTGCGCTATATTTGATTCACATAATAACCTTAAAAGAGTAAATTATAAGAGTAATCTTTGTAAAATTAGATAGTACCTAAACAGAAGAGAAGAAAGCAAGTAGCACTCCTTTAGAGCTTCCGCATAAAAATACAAAATAATTCCATAAAGGTAAGATGGCGAATGGACATTAACTCCGAAGCCAATTATTATGTTCGAACACACACACACACACACACACACACACACACACACACACACACACACACACACACACACACACACACACACACACACACACACACACACACACACACACACACACACACACACACACACACACACACACACACACACACACATTTTATTTTTCAGATATTAAACGATGGGTCTTATCGCCGTCGTCGACAGGATTGACGTTTTAATTTTTATTGCATATTATAATACCTAGGATCTAATTTTATTTATTTATTTCGAATATATTTTTATTTAATCTAAACCTGTGTTTTACTAAGGCTGTTGTCTAAAAGAGCTGCCCGTGCAAAGTCCTAAAGAACTTAATATCGATCTGAGTTTATTTATCTAATTTATTAACTTTATTTATTATAAAATGTTCTAACACTTAGTTTATTAAAGTCTTTATTTAATTTATACATCAATATTACACTAATTTATTTTACATTGACACTATTTACACGATTCTAATTTATATACTACATTTCCGCGTTACAATTCAAACTCGATACAACTGTTTTCAATAAAAAGATCCTCTATATATATTAAATAGCCGTTATTCCAGAGTTCCCTTAAACCGGATTGTGACCTGTGTTGACCCTTCTCGAACAGCATGGAAAAAAGATAGGTTTTTATCGTAGGGGAAACTACTAGAAAAATACTTATTAGAAAAACATGTTTACAGTTTAGACATGAGTCATATTTATCGTAACAATGCACCCCTCTTAAAAGATTGTTCCTCCTGGAACTTGTCGGGACTTGAACTGGAATAGTATGCTGGTATCGGCAACTGGACCCTCTTTTACAACTTCCAGTTGTATAAAAATAACAAGGGACGGTTTTCTCTCCACACCAGTAACTATGCGGATTGTAACCGACTAACACCTGCACTTCGGTATCTTTAAAGATCTCCTCCACCATACTTCGGATAACCCTCCAATCTAATTGGCGGCACTCTAACTTTGGCATGGCTAACTTTTGCACGTCGGACTCTAGTACGTGCTCTCTCAATTGAAGTAAGGCTTGCCATACATCTCGGTAGGTAGGTTGGTCACGGGTAGTGTCTGTTGTTACCAGGTAGAAAAGGTAACGTGATGCATCTTGGAGTTTCAAGCCTTTTCCGGCAGCCGGCACTTGGCATTGAAGTTCTGCAACTCAACCGAACTTCCTTCGAAAGACGGATGCCAACCCTGGTGCGTCTTTGGGTTTTTCACGTTTTCAATCAAAGTTTTTACACATATAACATTTACAAGTTTATTTAAAGTCTTTATTTGTACAATATAACTAATTTATTTCACACTAATAATTATATAATTTATTTACATTTATTACAATACGTGCGTTACATTTTAAAAACTCTACGCGATGTTCAAAAACTGACTGTCCTCAACAAAATTCCTTCTTTAAATATAAAATGCCGTTAATCGAGAATTCCGGTGATTCCATTCGAACAGACGAGAAGGTTACTCGGACTGGTTTTGTTCGACCTGCTGCTGGAAACTTCGAATCGTAGGTGATCCGTCAGAATTTACCTGGGGTTTCTACCGGCTGGTGTATGATCTAGAAAAGACTTGAATGAGAAAGGATGTTTACAGTTTAGATATTATGCGTCATTATTTATCGTAACAGAAAACTCTACAAAAACTGACTTATGTTCCACGTGTCTGCAGTTTAAAGACAAACTAAAAAGAATTTAGATGCTGGCACAAAAAAATCGTTCATCAGCATTTATATAAAAGTCGAGCTAAGTGTTTTTATGAGCTTCTGATAGGAAACCAAGATTATCCTAACGTAGTGACATATAACTGAGGATATAACTCTGGACAATAATAATATGGAAAAGGTTGAGTCATATATATACTTGGGACAAAAATTGAATTAACAAAGCTTAACTTAAAAGCCAACTTAAATAGAAGATGTTCCTTAGCATGGGCAGCATTCGGAAGATTACAAACAGTATTTCAATCAAACTTATCAAATACTTTAAAGGCAAAAACTTTGAATTAGTATGTGCTGCCCGTACTGACATATGAAACTGAAACATGGGCCTTTAACATCAACATAGTCCACAAACTCCAAGTGACTCAGAGAGCTATGGAACGGAGAATTTTCAACATTAAGCTCAGCGATCGCAAGTCAAATGAAGAAATAAGAAGACGAACCTTAGTTACAGATGTAATCCAAAAGATTGCCATGTTAAAATGGAACTGGGCAGGACACATAGGAAGAATGTAAGACAACCGTTGGACGAAGCGAATTACTGAATGGCGACCAAGAGCAAACAAAAGAAGTAGAGGCAGACTTCAAATCAGATGGTTTGAACCAAAAAACAACAAACAGAAATGAATGGACACACCTAAGGGGGGTTCCATCCAACGTTGGGTGGAATAGCTGTTGATGTTAATGAGTGATATTCAGCTTTGATTGCCAAAAAGATACTCCCAAAAATGGCAGACTAAGCAGCCTACTTCAGTATGCAACGATATTTTTACCATTTTACGATAGTTGAAGGAAGTTTCAAGTGAAAATTAAATCCATTTACAGTTAGATCGTATGTATGGACAGAACGGGATCATCCAATGAAATAGCAGCAGATCTATACCACACCTTCCCAACATTTAAATTTAGTAAAAATGCAAAAATCGTTCGCCTCTTCTGTGATGGCTGTGGAGTTCAAAGTCAGAACTCCACGGTCATAAGAATATTATCCAACTGACTATTAAATTTGAGTCGGTCAGGCATAGAAAAAGTTATTTTTCCAATTGTAGGGCATTCATTTATTCCACCAGATAGACTTTTTGGTCAAATTGAATAAACACTTGAAGTTACGTGACTTAAACAATACATTAAAATATACTGTAAAATAATGTTAGGGGTCGATACCCCAGTTCTTGACTGGAGAACTAATGTTCAGCTTGTTATGAAGGCACCAGCCCAACGGGATAAATTCCAAATGTCAAAGACTTGCGCCTCGTGTGGAGCCACGACTACAAGCGGTTGTAGCCGATGTCGATACGGCTACGTTTATCTGTGATTTTATATATTTAATTTGTTATTAATTATATTAATGTATAATATAATATAAATATTATAATATATTATATAATATTCGGTTGTATTTATATTTTAACAATTTAAAGACGCGAAAATGACTAAATATTGTTGCATAATTTGCAACCTTTCTTTTTCTTTAAAAAAGAATTTATCGAGAAATTTTAAAAATAAACACCAAAAAATGAAGTCAACTATGACTGTGAAATTTGCGAATATTCAGCATTGCGCCCGGATACTCTAGACATAAATCTTGCAATAATCGTCATAATTTTGAAAAAGTTAATTTAGATTTAATAATCTTTCTTATACATCTTTATTCTTTAAGTATATTCATGAATTAATAATAATCTATTCAATCACAATATTCAAATATTTGAACAAAAAAATAGATTTCAATACGCCCGAACATACTGAATCTTGTTTTACTTGCCAAAACCAGATAAAAGCGTACCATTAAAACCACATAAAAAGAACACTATAAGTAAACTGATTGAAAAACACTACGGAGACTCTTAGCAAAACGATGAAACATTATCCTGTTTTAAGAAAGCCTTTGACGAAAATCCTACAGCATTTACGTCACGATAACAAAACTGGAAAAACTATGTTTAGAAGAACACTTACATTCCGATACGGAAATATATTGTAAGTTTTCATATTATTGGTGTATGCGCATTTTCACATGTATTTTTGTTTAATAAAAAAATCAAAATTTTAGTCAGCAGTTTTTCCGATTCCTGGCATTTTAAGCAAGAGTTTGTGGTCAAAACACGACATGTCCAAGCCGATAACATGCAAAACCGACATGTCCAAATTTAAATTTCGTTAAAAATCTCCAATGCAATATATTTATGAACACCATTTATTATGTTTAGAAATAGCTTCACAAAAATAATATAGGGGAGAGGCTTGTACCTTGGGCAAGCTTGTAACATGAGCCACCCCATTTTTTTTTAATTTGGCTCGCGAACTCTCTGTTTCTTATGTTAAGCTCTTCTACAATCGTCGTTATTCTGTGGTTAGTGTTGA
Organism: Diabrotica undecimpunctata; assembly: GCF_040954645.1. NCBI lineage: Eukaryota > Metazoa > Arthropoda > Insecta > Coleoptera > Chrysomelidae > Diabrotica > Diabrotica undecimpunctata. The sequence goes on from NC_092812.1 coordinate 42,457,974, forward strand.
ACGTCACCAGAAATCATTTGCGGCTGTCTTAAAAATATAGTGAATTATTTTGTGAAAAGTAAGTACCTATTTATAGGATAGATAATTTTCTTTTTTAATTTTTGTGTTAACAGATATGGTAAATTAAATCACAGGGTGTGTATGCTTATTCTAAAGCAAGTCTACTCTACCCGGTCGAAGTGAGGTCGTTTTTAGTCACGTGATGCCCTCTCCATAGATTCTAACTCGATGGTCTTTTCCCATAGGCTAGGCACGAAGCGAATACTATTATTCTAATTGCTGCATTTCTTAATTTTTGTACGTATTTCTTTTTCTTCATATATGTACGTCCACCCCAAACCAATCCATATCCTCCAATAGTACCATCTGCAAGCGGATCTAAACAACAGTCACATATAAACTACCAATGGCAAACAGTCAACAGAAAAAGGAGTAGCCCTTGTCGAGTCAATTCGCGAGGAACCGCAAAGTGGGCGACGCCTGTCGCCCATTCCAAAAATTCCATACATAAGTTTCCGCTGGACGAGAATATGAGAAAAGTTTGGCAATGCACTTTGCGAATTGGCAAACCTATAACCAAGTACATGACTGTGTGATGTTTACATTTTACTGAGAACGATTACTTTCCAAGTAAGTGTTGATTAAAATATTATTTATATTTTAATATATTTATATTTAATTTACTTTATAGTTACACCTGAAACTAAATTGAGAAGACTGAAAAAAAATGCTGTTCCATCAGCTAAATTGCCCCAAAATATAACGTGGCCAGCTCCAAAAACTTCCTCACCGTCAACTAAAGATCTCTGCCGACCTTGCAACCACAAAAATAATTGAGATAATGTAAATTTTACTTTCCGTGTTTCAGACATACTGTAAAAAAACAAACATTTAATTTTATTTTTACTCAGGTCAATTACCGTATGTAATAAGCTCGAATCACAAACAAATAAACTTTGAAGAACGTACTCCAACTTTTACTTTGGCAAAACACACGTGTAAATGATTTATATTAAACGTTTTATAGCTTCGAGATCAAATGACAAAACGATTTGTTTTCCCGAAGTGATCGTCCATCCTTGAAATCTTGAGCGCCCCCTGTCGGAATTGGCTATCGCGAATAACTACTTAATAATATGTTTATTTAAAAAATCTCTAATCAGCGCATGGTCTTTCCAGCCGAGGGCTGGTGTGAGGTAATTAATAGTAAGTAATTTGTACCACCATAGCAAACTGTATTGAAATAAAACTTTGCCACACTTGTGTATTTTAATACGAAAGTAATTTTTTGAACTTGGAATTTAATTTTTGTATTATTCCGAACCAGGAATCTTTTGCGGAAAGTACGAATTTTGCGAATAATTTTGTTTTTGTCGTGAGGCTCGGCCGAAGTTACCCATATTTAACTGAAAAATGGAATCAGACAAAAAACGCAAAACGGTTATTACCCAATAAAGAAAGAAGAAGAAGAAACGCAGAACGGTGCTTCGTGGTACTAAATCATTAGCATTTTTTAGGCAGTTTATTATATTACAATAAATTATTAAATTTAATGCCAGCCTCACCTGTGGGGATTTTATACAGGTCTTACCTACACTTTGCTCAGTACATACGCTATACACAACGAATATAGAAGCGCAGATTCACGTAGTTTTTGTATTGACGGAACAGGATTTTACTTCTATTCTTTTAACACCAGGGAGCGCTCATGTGATCCTTCCTTTTTTAAAAATTAGATATCAAATTCTACTTACGTCACCATATTTTTTTTTTATAGAGAAATATATTATTTTAACTTTTAATACTTTTCAATAACTGAATCTTTTTAGAACTAGGTATAAACAATAGATATTGTGATTCAAATTTTTAGTTTAAATACCTACTAACCATGGACAACTCTCTCATTTAAAATGTTTATACGCATATAGAAATGTATTTTCTATATGGTAACTGTGCTAAACATTTTTTTTTTGTTTTAGAACGCTCCTACTAAACGCCTTCTCAATTAAAATTGGCGATCAATATAAAAGAGAACCATCCCAGCATTATCAATTACAATTATAAATATTTAAAGGAAGATAATTGATGTTTATTTCAAAATGTTGTTGGGGTTTCTAAATTATCAATAAAATATGGACTATATCTCGTAGCTGCCATATTGTATGGATATTGTAGCTTAAGACAATATTGTCTGGTGTATGTAAAGAATATAATAAAAAGCTTTCTAAGCAAAAGCGAGGGACAAATCATAATTTATTTTTTATAAACTTGGCATAAGCTTCAGCAATTAATTCATAGCGGTTCAGTTTTTCTCGATTTTTCCAGCGCTGAGTTTTGCGCTAGGGGGATAATGGGGTAGATTTTGGGGATTGGTCAATGTACCAATCAACAGCAATAATATAGACGCCAAGATGGACCCTGTAACCCCTTTCATTGCCGAGACATAGCTATGGCTATGCTAGCTTTACCGTAAAGTTAGTATAGCCATTTTTCTCGGAAATGGTTGCAGCTGGAGAAAATACAGGCGGTTTGAGATGGAATTTTGTGTGATTCCACGTGCTCTTAATCTTCTACTAACTTATCCGGCCTTTATTCTCTAAGTTTGTTAAGTGGATAGTACTATTTTGAGTGTCTATGTAGTACGTAAAGAATACGAGTAACTTGCTACAAACTTTTATTTCTCTGTGTACTATAGGTAACAGAAACAGGTACAATATATGATAATATACGTTGTTACACAAAGTTGTTGTTTTCGCAATCGCTGTGACAAATTCGTTCACCTGTTGTGAGCACTTGAGTGAGAGATAGCGAGGAAAATCGGTGGCACACACTGTGAGAGTCGCAAATACAAAAATCACAAATTTGCTTATTAAAACACCATGCGTCTTCCGCAAGAGTTTCTAACAGTTGTTTTGGGACTGTAGCCTATGTAAACCGAGAAAACTGGTCTTTTGAAGCAGGTTTAACTGACGATTGTGTTTTATTGTTGTAACGAATATTTCAGCCGTCTAGGCATACAGGGTGGAGTGAATTTAATAAAAACAAAAGCAAAGATTTTATTTCCCAAACACTTTGATAATTACAGGGTTCTAAACAAAATCCGTATACTGCCCCCGAGAGAAATGTCTAGTATCTTATACCTTACTCTTACTTTAAGGCGGAAGAAGAGTCAACATGCGTTGAAGTCTCATCTGGCAAAAAGTTTAGTAATAGGGCGAATGAAGGTTCCACTTTTCGTGCGAACTTAAACTGCTCGGACGTTGTGGTCTTTTTCTTCATATACTTCGGTCACCCCAGCTAGTGGCCCGGTAAGGGAGGAGAATCAAGATTTTTGACCAATACTAAATCGCCGACTTTAATATTAGAAGATAAGTGAATCCCTTTGGGTCCGGTTTGGAGCCGATTTATGTAATCAGAGGTCCAACACTTCCAAAAGAGTTGCTGAACTCGAATGCACAGCTGCCAGCGCTTCAGTCGATTATCCGGAGTGCAAAAAATACCTACCTCTGGAACAGAAGAGAGTCTATTAAGAAATGTCCTGGAGTAACAGGCTGTAGGTCTAATGGATCAGTAGACAATGGGAATAGAGGGCAAAAGTTCAGAACGGTCTCTACTTGAGCAAGAATAGTGCAGAATTGTTCAAAAGTATATACAGTGGGACCGGTGGTTTTAATCATAAGTGACCTAGCACTTTTCATTGAGGTTTCCCACAATCCACCCCAGTGTGGGGATCTGGAATGAATAAACTTCAAAGTGATGTTTTCGGAAGCAAGGAACTCGTGTATCACATGAGGCTGTGTTGAGAAATGCTTTCTAAGAAGAGTGAGATGATTATTGGCACCCATAAAATTAGTTCCATGTCACTGTAGATAATGGTTGAGATACCACTTCTAGCTATGAAACTTTTAAGACAAGCCAGTAAAGCATCTGTCGTGAGGTCAGACACTGCTTCTAAATGGACTGCTTTGGTAGCTAAGCATACAAGCTATGTAACCTTTGGATGTAGGGGCTCTTCTCAAGGAAGAGGACTTTATGCAAAAGCGACCTCCAAAATCTATTCCGGTATTTTCTAAAGGTCTTTTTGGTGTGACTCTGATCTGGTTTGAAGCGATGGCATTAAACCTAAAGCAAGTGTTACATGAGTGTATTATACGTTTTATACACCTACGTCCGTCAAGAGGCCAATATCTTGAGCGGACATTGTTCAAGGTGGTTTGAGATCCTGCTCCCAGACGCTGGTGCTCTGGGGTGAGCAACAGTGTAGTGAAGTGATTACGTACAAGGAGCAATAAGGGGTGCCGTTGATCAAAGGGTACATCTGAATACTTGAGTCGACCACCTACTATAAGTAATGTGTACCTGTCAATCAAGTGTTTTTCAAGAGTGAACTGTAGATGCGTAGAACAAATTTGCGGTTCGCCTAATTTGCTATTAAAGAGAGGTCTCCCGGCTTCTTGTTACTACTGTGTATAGATGCCGCTGCTAGCGTAGCAGGAGTCACCAAATACTAGACTGCATTTCATTTCAGTTTAAACTTCCACACGTGTTCCTGATGAGGAGTTGAACAACTCGAAACATGGTTTCCAGTTTAAATTCCAATGGTGGAATTGGAATTGAAACGAAATGCAATATTTTACGTTCATTTTAACGTCTGTTCTCTACGTAAAGAGCGAAAAAGATAGTGATTCCTGATTTCATTATGACATGATGATTTAATCATTTCGAATTCTTCCTTCTTTAGATAAACCTAAGGGGTAGCTTTAACTATTTCATATTGCCTCCCTGGATAAACTGAGGAATTTTTAATAAAAACTACAAAACATTTTTTGCTGTTTTAATCTGAGACAGATTGTAATGGAAACCTTAAAAATACATTTGTAAAGAATATCAACCCGTCTATTACTTTTTATATTGCACAAAAGATAAAAAATTTGGATAAAATAATCTCAATATATACAACTTTTAAGACAAAAACATTAAAATTAATAAAATTTATCTACACCTTTTCTAACATAATTAATTACAACAATTTTTTGGTAACAGGATTTAACACAACTTGAACATTTCAATTTTTTAATGAGATTTGTATTGGATGTTTGGTATATTGCAATATCTCTTGTCTCTGCATCTGCATGAGATTGAATATAATCCAACAGAGAAAAGGAAGCACGAGACAGCCAAAAACGATGCGGTTCAACCCAGAAACTGAGTAATTTTGATATTTGCGACGACGATGAAGTGTTTTCTTAAGGTTTTTATCTCCCTGTCTCAGTATGATTGATTTTATTTAAAGAATGTAATTATAACCATTAACAACCTTTACACCCAACCAACACCATATCGTAGTGATCTTCTTTTCTTCTGTTAAATGGTGATAGCCACAAGTTGTGGACAATTGGGGATATCACAGTGAATATCGGCTGCACATCTTCGGTTTTCTCTCGATTCGTAGTAGTCAAAAAGCAGCGGTTTTTGACAAAACTTGCATTGCTAAAAGTAAAAAAATGGTAAACAGTCTAATTTATATATAAATAAAAAGATACATTTTTTAATTAATATGTACGTTTTACAAACGAAGAAATGAAATTACAAGAAATCGAAAAATCAATATATTTAAATGCAATTTAAAGTGCACTGCACTTTCTGGTCCACAATATGAATATCTATCTAAAAATTTGTGTTTTGAATATTCGACTGATAGAGATTAAGGCAATTTAATATATTTCCTATAATAGTGGACAAAACAATTTTAAATTGTGGAGTTTGGAAAGTCGTGTTTATTTTGGTTTCAACTAATTTGCATATTTTGTGCAGTAATTATTAACAGTTTATTTGTCAATAGTTAAGTGACAATTTATGAAATACCAGAAAGTTAACACATCAATTAGTTTTGATTACTCTAACATGATAAACCAGTTTTTGGTTAAATTGTAATATAACAACCATCAAAACGGTACATTTATTCCAGTTTCATGACCTGTTTAATTACTGGTCAGGTCCGTATTATTTTTAAACACATGTCTGGTGTTAAAATCAAAAATGGAACCTAATCTCTAACAACCCACACTTATCGCAATTGCAGACAAATACTAATAAATCCTATTCATCGGCAACTTCTACACTATTTCCCTCAAAACATCACGCGACTTAGAAAATACGCGACTGCAAGATTACTTAATTCCTTTGGGCAAACCTAATTCATCCCAAAAATATATTTGCATCTCGACTATCTAATAATCGGATATGCATGTACCTTGCAAACAAACAAATTTTGGATGAACTGATGCAAAACCATGTACAAATAAAAATCCAGAACAATATTGTACAAGCTAGAAAACTAATTTCACCAACCGAACGTATTGTTTTCTCAAACGTATGTCCCACAATACTACACAGTCTGTTAGTTGATTATTTACAAAAAATTGGATTTAATATGGTAGATATCTCCTGTCACTTTTCTACAAATCAGTTCAACTCTTCACGAATACAATCATATTTTGAGTTCCAGAAGACAGATATACGTCACCAACATATCGAATATTCTTATCTCAAGAAACTATGGCCTGTTATAACTGCAAAAAATCTGGACGTATCACCATCAATTGTTCCGATAAACTGGAATCAACACCAAATTCAATTGATTCAAATAGCAGTCAACCTATTACTTCTACCTCCCTTGAAATCATGTCAACCTGCAGCTACATTATTATCAAGTGAACAAATTTCTATCAAAGAAAAAATCTGCAAATAATCTGAGGAATCCTAACATGGATAATGGTCAAGGAAAAGTTAACACCATGCATAGCTGCAAAGTAATTAATATCGATACTTAGCCTAAATGTAGTATCAATGATATTCTTACGTCTCCAGAAACAACTCATACAGAAAAACCATTTGCTGTACATATGTACATCTAAACCTAGTCAAGAAGGTTAAAAGCAACGAGTAGCATATAACTATAAAATCAACAAATGACCTTGAACCTGCCAAAAAATTTTATCCAAAATAATTCATCAACATTTGTTCTCAATTTTGACCAACTGAATCTACTAAGCAATGTTATCGGCGTGCAAGATCCTCTTAAAAAAGAAAATCCTCCAATACTTGGGTAACGACATCTCTGAACCCGTGAGCGAGTCATCTCAGGTTAGCCCGTAAAATTCCATATATAAAAAAATTCACTCAACTATTGCAATGGAATATAAATGGATTTTTCCATCGACTTCCAACCTTACAAAAACTTATTTCTGAATTCTCTACCGAAATAATATGTCTCCAAGAAACAAATTTAAACTCCAAAAAAAAACTATAATTCCAAATGTTCAAAACCTTTTTAGAAAGGACAGACTACACGACAATAATTTTACTCTTGAGGTGGAGCTATGACACTTGTCAAAAAATCTTTGAATTCCAATGATTTTCCTGTTAATAGTAACATTGAAGCTATATAGAGATTACCGTTTCCGTTCCAATTTTTATATGTAACATTAACCGTCCATCTAGTTCCTCAGTTACATATGAAGATTTAAAAAGCAGGTACCCTCTCCTCGAATCATCGTAGGTGACTTTAATGGTCATAACTTTATTTGGAGTTCTAAGGCAATGGAAAATCTCGTAATCAATGATAATATAAGTGCTTCTTTAGGTGCTTTTAATAGCATCATCTTGCAGAGTGCGAATCTCTTAATCGCCAAAACAAAGCCCATCAAAAATCATGTCCCTGTGCCTTGGTGGAATTCGGAGTGTAACGAAGCCGTACGTGCCAGCAGAACAGCTTTTAATAGTTTTAAGAAGCATAAAACACTGAAAATAAAATTAACTACAAAAAAAAAATGAAGGCTAGAGCTCAATGTTTAATAAATAAAAAAAAAATCCAGTTGGGCCCAATATATTTCTAACACTAACACCCTCACTCCTGTAAGAAAAGCGTGGAAGGAAATACGTAAAATTTCTAGCATAAGGGAGTCACCCCCAATATCTAGTCTCAAAATAGGTAATCAAATTGTCACATCTCCACTTGAAATTGTTAACGCATTAGCTAAAAACTACAGAGAAATGTCTTCCAATGAAAATTTCGACCCTGTATTTCTGGAAAACAAACTAGAGGCCGAAAGGTCTAAACCTTCTCTCGAAAATCACAACATTCCATTAAATGCTCCTCTTACTTTACATGATCTAAACAACTCACTTAACGGTCTAAAAAACACAAGTCCTGGACCTGACAATATCCCAACTGTTTTCTTAAAACACCTACACACGCCTGCTAAAAATTACATGCTTCAATTATTTAACTCCATCTGGCAACGACACCAGTATTTTTCAAAAGCCACAAATCTCGTCTAGACCCCGATTACTATAGACCGATAAGTCTAACTTGTACAATGAGCAAGCTACTAGAAAAAATTATCGACTCAAGGCTGACTTGGCACCCAGTAAATTAGAATTTACTTATAAACGAACAAAAATGGTTTTCGACAAAACCAATCCGGAATTGACAACATATTAGACCTGGAAAGTAAAACTTACGAATCCCTGGTAAAAAACAACATTGTATCGCAGTATTTTTTGACTTAAGAAAAGCATTTAATAAATGTTGGAGATAGATACAACATCTTAAAAACGTTGTAGTCATGGAATATTCGTGGAAATTCATTTTATTAAGAACTTTCTAGAAAACAGCTTGTTTCGTATAAGAGTTAACAACTACTATTCCGAAAAACAGGAGGAAGAAAATAAAATGCTATAAGCAATTTATTGGGTACTAATTTTTCAACGGATAATATTGTAAATTTTTCAAAATCTATAGGAATATTCTATAAAATTTAATTTTGTAATTCTCTAGCCGCCGCAATAATCGTTATGGTGGATGCGACTGTATTTTCTAAATAAAAAAAAAATTAATTGTAAAAATAGAAAGGGGACATCTCGAAATATTTATCTATGAATTAATTATTCATTCTATTTGCTTTACTACGGTTTAAATACTTCTTTTAAAATTGGTTCTTACAAATGGATCAATTTACTAATAATAAAAAAATATGGAATTAAGACAAAATAAGTTATGAATATTAAGAATGGTAACAAAATAGAACAGGAAACTATTCTATTATGGTGCAAGGGATTTTATTTTACCTGTCCACATTGTTGTCCCGTTAATGGAAGCTCCAGGTCATGCCACACTTCCTTTAAATCTCGAACTAACGTGTCCATCAATTCTTTGGAATGATGCGGTGTGGGTGCTAATCTCAACTTTTCCTCTCCTCTAGCGACGGTAGGGTAGTTGATGGCTTGAATGTAGTGACCCTTTTCTTTCAGTAAGGTATCACAAACGGCGCCGCATTGTAGAGGGTTTCCGATTTTTATTGGGATGATATGACTGGGGGTGTGCTCCACAGGGAAACCGTTCTCTAACAATGAATTTCTGAGGTATTTGACGTTAGCTTGGTGTTGGTCTCTTAGTTTTCTTCCTTCGTCCGACGCTAATATTTCAATAGATTTACATGCTCCTGCCAGAACTGTGGGTGGTAGCGATGTCGTGAATATAAAGCCTGCTGCGTAGGATCTCACCATATCGATCAAAGCAGCGGTACTAGCTAAAAGCAGATATTACCAAAATTTAATACAAAATTCGCAGATAATGACTCACTGTGTTACAACTTGTCTTTGCACCAATTCTGACATTTAGAAAAACTTACCAACATAACCACCAACGTTTCCAAAAGCCTTGCCCAGTGTTCCCGATATCATATCCATTTTGTGCATCACGTGATCTCTTTCTCCAATTCCAGCGCCATGCTCGCCATATAAACCAACCGCATGGACTTCATCCACGAATGTTAACGCTCCATATTTATGGGAAATATCACAAAGTTCCTAAAATATACAAAAATTTTGAGTCCTTCAAAGAATCTTTATCTTATGAGGTGGCAAAAGCCACCTCACTGAACCTATCTAGTGTGCTGTTTTAATTTAAAATCATTTTGGACGAGGGATCAGTCCGTTCTTAGTTTTATTTTCTTTTTTTAACTATATTTATAAAATATTTTAATTGGAAGAAAATTCGAACCAAAAGAGAGTTCTACGCGCAAATTGTATCCGTCATCTTAAGAAATGTACTTCCGAATCAATAAGAGAAACTGACATATAAAGCAGATATGGAAGAAAACTTTTGACCCATTCAGTCACCAGTGAGTCAAGAGTGCTTCAAAACATAAAAGAAATACCCAGATAATGACGTTCTAAAAACAATTATCACAATATTTTAACAAATATCACACTGTGAAAATCTATAATAATAATAAATCTAATTCTTCTTAATTTTATATACTAAAATATATTTACCTCCAGTGGACAAACAGCTCCTGACATGGAATGAACAGTTTCAAATGCTACAATTTTGGGAACGCTTCGATCAACTCCTTGGAGAAGTTCTTCTAAATGTGCTGGATCATTGTGCCTGAATATATGCTTAGGAACACGGCTATTCCTGATCCCCTGAATCATAGATGCGTGATTTCCAGCGTCAGAAAATATATGACAACCTAAAAATTAAAAAAATATATATATAAAAAAAAGCCTGCATTGTGCTATTTACTACTTAGAGCAATAACAACGTAGAATCCTATAATGTATGCTCCAATTGAGCATTATTAATTGAGCAGTAAATTAGAAACTGATTTGAATGAGTCTTCAAGTGCAATAAACTTTTTTCGGTGTGGATAATTATTATCTACACAGAAAAAAGAAGGCTAAATTATTTTCAGGAATTCGTACGTAACATTCTCAAGAAAAATCAGTTTTAACGGAATAAAGCATTAAATTTTATATGTTTTTATGGGATTAAGGCACAATTATTGGTTTAATTGACTAATGTTAGACGTTTCTCACTCCGGAAATCATTCACAAAGAAGGTTTTTTATACAAATTCTTTAATATGTATAACCCATAGACGTATAAATTAGCATATACTGAGCATGACAGCAACAAGCAGTGACGACAACATCTTCTGCGATTGTTCGATCTGTCCCTCTTTAGCGCATTGAAACTCCCCATTCTCTCCCTCATGACCAAAAAGAGACGCTGCTATACTTATTTACTGTAAGACAGAGTAACAACGAAAACAAAGATGGTTTCATCACTTAGCTTTACAGATGTGTTCATAAAGTGTGGAAACGGTCTAAAATAACTTTTACCACCACTACCTTAGCAGATGTGGCGTCATCGATAATTTTTTTAAATGGAAAGGGCATATTTTTATCTAAAAAATTAAAAGGCCATATTTTTCTGAGTACAACCGTACCAAACTCATCACATTCAAACTTCAATATACAGAGTGTAAAAGAAACCAGTGCACGTATTTCTTAAAATTTAATTTAAAATTTATTTTACAAAGAAAATTATTAGAGAAGGCATTTCATATTAAACACAAACAAATAAATAATTACAACAAATACGCGAATTGCGCTCCTAGGTTTAATTGATTTTGACATCACTAATGTAATTTGTTGCATTTCAGTACGAATTCTCTGTTTGAGGTCTACTAAATTGGTAGGTCGGTTTACATATACCTTACTTTTCAAATAACCCCAAATAGAAAAGTCCATGAGATTCAAATCTGGCGATCTAGCAGGCCATTCAATGTGACAGCGTCGTCCAATCCAACAATTGGGAAAAGTTGCATTTAGAAAATTTCTAACCACTACAGCATAATGTGGACTTGCTCTATCCTGATGAAACCAAATGGTCAGATCTATTTGACCAGGCTTATTGATATCTGCAAATGTTGCGATTAAAAATGGAACTACGTAAGTTTGCAACATCTCTAAATACCTTTCACCCGTGACAGTACCGCCAAAAAAATATGGTCCTAACAATCCCAGCCCATACATTTACTTTTTGGGGATATTGGGTATAAACTTCCATTGTCCAATTAGGATGTTCTGTTGCCCAATAACAACAGTTTTGACTATTAACGGTACCATTTAAACAAAAAGTGGCCTCGTCGGAAAACAAGATATTATATTCAAATCCATTATTTCGATTACATAATTCTTGCATATTTTTGCAAAACTCCATGCGTCTATCAAAGTCGTCTTCATTGAGTTCATGTATAAGTGTAATTTTATATGGATGTAATTTGGCCTTTTTTAGAATTTTATGAACAGCGCCACGACAGATCTCATTGTTAGTTGATAAAGTTGTAAGTAATTGAAGAATGAGGATTTTCTTCAATTTCAAGTAATACATTTAATTGATTGTCATCAGAAGCAGTGGGACTGCCACTCTTAAACTTACCTCTTGCATTGCCAATATCATTATATTTAGGCAATATTTTGCTTACCGTCGCTTTACTTATTGGTAGTCGATCAGGATATTTTTCATTAAAGATATCGCATACTTCCGTCATACTTCTTTTACTATCGCCGTAACCTAAGATCATCAAAACTTTTATTCGCTGTTTTTCTGACAGCACCATCGTAATTTCAAATAATTTCTATTAGGGTCATATTTCTGATACTAGTGCAGACTTTTAAATCGATTAGATACAACAAATCAATTTAATATTGACATATCCAATCGTAACTACGAACTTACTGTCTGGTTGCTAAGAAATTTGACATGTCTTCATAGCCTACTTGATATCCTAGTTGTGGTTGAGCAACGTAAATTGACAAAAAATATATTTGTCGTTTTGTGTGTATTGGGTGTTGCATATGCGTTGTGTGTAAGATTGTAGATTATGTTTTTTTGACCTATTATTACTCCGCTATTGTTGGTATATTCTTGTTGTTGACTTCTTCTTTTAGTATTGGCCCCCAAAGCCGGCTACATTGTGTTGATGGGTTTGCTACACATTTTTCTTCGTTGAATTGGATGCGGGCTACTTCTTTGACTTTTCTCTTTTTCATGTCTGTTTTTTTACATGATTATTGATTTATCTTTCCATTGTGGTATGTGCTCGTGATCCCAGGCATGTTTGCATATCTGGGATTTCTCGAATTCCCTGTTTTTGATGTATGTTTCATGCTCGTTTATCCTGACATTTAATGGTCTCGCAGTTTCTCCCACATAGAAATTGTTGCATTCACAAGATATGATATAGATGCAGTTTTTATCTTTTCTTGTGTGTTGTTGGGTTTGGATCTTTGACTTTTCTCTTTTTTAAGTCGGTTTTTTCCATGATTATTGATTCACCTTTCCATTGTGGTCTGTGCTTGTGATCCCAGGCATGTTTGCATATGTGGGATTTCTCGAAGTCCCTGTTTTTGATGTATGTTTCATGCTCGTTTATCCTGACATTTAATGGTCTCGCGGTTTCTCCCGCGTAGAAATTTTTGAATTCACAAGGTATGTTATAGATGCAGTTTTTTTTATCTTTCTTGTATGTTGGGTTTGGATTTGGACAGGATAGACCTCAGTGTGGCTGTTTTGAATGTTGTTGTGATGCTTTACTTGTTTCCTATCCTCTTTAGCTTTTATGATAAGCCCTTTAAATATGGTACTGTTGTCATCTTTGAGTCCCTGCTTGTGAATGTTTCTGGAATGCTCTTGGTTTTGTGTTGTTTTCTTTCTTCAATTTTGTGGAATTCCTTGTTTATAAATGACAATGGGTAGTCATTTTTAGTCAGAACTTTTGTTAGCAGGTTTTTCTCTTCTGAAATGCATTTTCATTAGAGCAGGAGTTTCGGGCTCTACCATATTTTTTTCAAACAAACATTTAACACAGAATACACAAAACAGTCAAAATTTGATATTCCAAGGGTAAAAACACCACCCTCAAAATGTTTTGCACCCACTATGTACAGTTCGCTTACAAGATCTAGGTCAAGTATGTCAATTTTGAAATGACATAACCAATAACAAAAACTTTGGTTATACATATTTCAGAATTTGTATAAATAAACCTTTTTTGGGAACGATTTCTCGAGTGGAAATCGAAACGTCAAACATTAGTTACTTAAAAATGTAATTATAATCACAATCACAATCAATAATTGTGGCTTATCCCATAAAAACATATATTATTTAACTTAGAGATGCCACAAGAAAGTCGTTTCAGAATCTTGATAATCAAGCAATGTTGGAAACGAAATATCTAATGATAATTTTGATCGAAGAATGTAATTGCTCTTAGCTAAATAAAAAAAATGTATTTACCTGGTAAAGCTTTAGCCAAAGTGTATAAAGTTGAGTCATTAGCAACAAAGCACGAAGTAAACAACAAGGCAGCATCTTTATTGTGTAGCTCAGCAAGATTAGACTCTAACTTTTCATGCAGAGTAGAATTGCCTGAAATGTTACGAGTACCTCCTGCTCCAGTTCCGTATTTTTCCAGTGCATCTCTAAAAAACGTAAGAACTATGTAAGAAACAGATCACGTGTTTCGTTAAATTATTTTAAAAAATTTCTAGCGATCAATAGAATGCATTAATGTTAATATTAAAAGAAATATACCAACCGTACAGCAGCTTTTACTTCAGGATGAGACGACATTCCTAGATAATCATTGGAACACCAGACAGTTATTGGTGCCTGTCCCCATGAATGTTCCACAGCTTTTGGAAATTCTCCCGGTCCGGCCAACCGATTGACTTTCTTAAAAACTCTGTAGGAATGTTCCTTCTTCTTCTTCATGATTTGTTGATGGAAGAACTGATCATAGGCAAACACGTCTTCTAAAAATTAAATAATCTTAAGTTTTCAGTAAAATTTCCCTAAATCGTATTTTTTGTAGATATTTTATGCTGTAGTAAATTGAATTGTAATTTTTGTTGTATTATATATTTCCAATATCCTTTCAATAAAGGAAATTATAAACATCAGAAAAACTTGCCGACTTCGTTTATATTTACACATCTATTAATCAGTTTCATATCGGTCCTTTTTTATCGTTAACTGGATTATTCTTGTTGATTAATGTTTATTATAAACTATATTCATAAAGAAAATTCGGAAATATAAATTGTTGAATCGTCATTATAAGTTTAATTAGACTGATCTATAAAATGAGACCCTGGTACTTAGCGTTATCAAAATGGGCAGTATTTCAGCATTCAGTTAAATGTGAATATGTTCATAAGTCGTATTTCGATTTACATAAAAATTTTGTATTTTTCATATTTAGGAGAAATTATTCCGCAATAACTAATATTTTAACCGATATTATTTTGGATAATAAATATAAAAATAAAGAAATTGAAATTATTGTGAAATAATATGGACATAGCTCATTGAAGCAATTTGTAAGTGAAAAGCTTATTCGAGTTGGGTACAAATTTTAGGATTTTTGTGAAAGTAGCAGATACTGTTATTACTCCAGTCACTGTGGAGGAAAAGAGGTCAATACCTCTAAATTTTTTATAACTGAATCGATTTTGCTAATAATTTGGAATTAGGCTTATCTTACCTCCCTCTTCAAAAGTTATATATGCGCTAGGTGAGCTTTTTATTTTTAAGGGGTGAAATCACCCCTTATTGAAAATAATGAAAAAAATTTATATTAAAGCATTTTATGGATTTAAATCGTATTAAATTAGGTAATTGAAATATTGTCAATTATATTAATGGATATTGCGTACATTGTTAACCCTTAAATATTCTTAAAAACCACCCCTTTTAATAAAAATAATTGTAAAAAATCGTTTAACAGGTTCAAACGCTTTTGTAGTGCATTTATATCATCTACAATGTAATTATCTGCTTATATAAAATAATTTTGGTTGATTGCAACACTTCAACCCTTAAAAACTACCCCCTATGTCAAAATATATAAAAAAATCTTTTTAAACAACTTCAAAAGTTTTTAATGTACATTTATATTCAAAAATTCCTTTCTTATCAATAAAATATTTTTTGATTGGTTGCTTATTTTCAACCCTTAAAAACCACCTCTATGCTCACGAAACAAAATCCCCTTTGGTAAATGTCTAAATAAAAAAATTAAGTATACTCATGCTGTTTTTATTGTAAAAAATTATGCATGAAAATACTTTACATTAGAAAGTATACAAAATATATTTACAAAAATAAAAATTATTTACAATATATCAAATTATTCATTGTCTGAAGCGTCATTCTCGTCGTGTTCTAACTCCACCTCTTCGTCTATTGCAGGACAGTTTTGGCAATTGTCGCCAGAGCATGTTCCACGCGTAGCATTGCAAAATAGACCTAAAAGTGTACGACAGCCACACGCTGAGCCGCAACCCTTTTTGCAATTGCAAAAAATCAGATTCATTAGTTCTTCTGGTGCAGGTGAACTTTTTATTTTTATTGGTTGTAAAATATCATCACTCTTGAACCATCCCCAATCCGTTATATCAATCTCTTTGTTTCCAAGCCATATCTCAGTTTGTAAATAAACTCTTTTGATATGCTCATTCAGGGCACTTACAGTTGGTACAAGAGATGATAATTTAACTGCACTATTTTTAGTTGTGGCTTTAATAAACGATTCGTATCGCATTTGTTCAAGTAATGATGAATAATCTTCGACCTTATTCATTTTGTTCATGTGGGTGTCTTTGGCAAGGCCATACAGCAAAATTGTACAGTATCTCCCAGCTTCTAAAATGTCTTCGAGATCTGAAGTACTCCTGTCATTGGCACTCATTGGCGGCTTGCCCACGCAACTTCAAAGGAGTGTCGGTTCTCTGTGTTCGTTAGTTCTCTGAAGCAAATGTTCAGTTTAGAGGTGCCTATATTATATACATAACATATATATGTATGTATGTATGTATTATATACATATTTGTGTGAGTGTTAGTGTGTTTGTTACCAGTTTTTCGAATATACTTGAATAAAGCATTTATATATACAGAAAATAAGTTGATGCTCCAAAATATAAATAACATGCTCCAAAATTTTTTTAGAATAACTCCGTTAATTTTCAAGCTACAGTGTCCATTAAAAAAATATTTTGAAGGTAATTTCAAAAGCTACAAGACTAAGTAGATTAAAATATGTTAAAATTCTTTCTTTTTAAATAGTAAAGGGCCAAAGTGCTGATTACAGGTGTGTCAGCCGCTGTATCTCAAACTTCAATTGGCTATATCTCTATTATTTTTCGAGTTACAACAAAAATAAAAAAATAAAAATTTTTGTTAAAAAAAAAACTACATTTTGGTATAGAACCATTTTTCACGTATCTCTTATAGTTTTAGATTTATTTTGAAAAAATGTAAATTTTTAGATAATTAAAAAAAAAGATTTTTTAATTTAAACATGATTTTTTCAAAAAAAACGCAATTTAAACATGCTAAACTTTTAAAACTTATAAATAACACTAAAATAAAATGAATTGTAGAAGATATACGTTTAATTTCAATTCTGATCGAAATAGTGTTACTTATACTGCTCGTTTTTTTAAAATGCTAGAGTAATTTAAATTCTTTCCTTCGTATTTCGCTTTGTTTTAATCGAAATGGCTTTTAACATAGCTCATTTTAAAGGTTTTTTATAGCTCTTTAAAAAGTTTTGTATGAGTTTTTATCAAAAAAGATGTCCATTTTCCGATATTTGATGTTAAATGCATCGAGTATAGTATCCCAAAAACAAAAAGTCATCTACAAACAATTATAAATCGCTTAGTATTGTATTTATAAAACTTAATAAAAAAACATTCTCTTTGTTTTTTTATAAGCTTCATTTTTGCTCATTATAGAGTTTTCAATAAAATGCTTTGTTTTTGAGTTATTCGTACAAAATCATTGAAAAGCATGTTCTTTTTTGCGAAAAGTTTACTTTTTCAAGTGCGTATAACTCAAAAAGTATTAATTTAGCGAAAAAAATTTATATTACATTTTTTGTTTAAAATTTGATTCTATATCCATTCCTGGGGTTATTTTGAGTGTAAAAAGTTCAACCTCCTAGATGGGGTGCCAACCACCCCAGGGGTAGAAGCACACATCGGCACCATATAACTTATGTTCTTTGAGTAATTTACTACCCACTGTAAAAATTTCAGATAAATCGGTGCAGTTATAAAAAAATTAAAGGGAAAATGCCACAGTAACTGGACTATATAATTTTGACTTTTATACTATCCAAACAATCGCTAAAAATGATCGCGAATATTTGGCGTAAGGATCAAGAGTAGTCCTTGATATGTTAGATTGCGTTTCTGAACCTGCAAGCTACTGGATATTTTTTAATAATTTATTTATATGATCAAGAATATCAAGAAAATAAAACGAAAAATACATGGAGCGGTGTGGTAAAGGGAAATGCTGCCACGCAAAGCAGCAACACTATTAAAGTCCCGGTATTAAACATAACGGCTAGGCTCGACAAACAGCAAATAAATCAAGAAGCCTTCAAAAAAGATATTATCATTTAAAATTAGAAGGTATCAATAAAAGAGCTCGTCGAGACGTATAAATGGCTCTATAAGACATTAAACTAATAAATTATATAAATATAAATAATAAATTAAGTAAATTATATATGTAAGTCTTTTAGAAATAATCAACAAGTTATTTCCATATTTTTCGATACAAATAAAGCATTTTATACTGCATGAAGGTACCGCATTCTAAAAATAATAATAGCTACGATATATACGGAAACTTTCTAGCCTTTGTTAAAAATTTCATGAATAACAGGAAATTTCAACTACCTACACGTAAATAGTATCAATTCAAAGACTGAATATTTACTAAACGGAATTTACCAGGTTCCACTATAAGCTCTACAATTTTCTCATTTTTTTATAAGTTGGGAAAATGGTCATAGAAAGAACGGCTTTTTTTTCTAACGAAAAATCAAATTTTATTATCTTTAGTAAAAATAAAACCAATAGTCGTACTCTAAATGGAAATAACATAAAACAAGTACATTCTACTAACTTTGTCGGATTGAAATACGAAAGTCACCTGAAATGGACTGATCCTATTAACAAGATCCTGTGAACCAAAAATAAATCTCCTGAAAATGGTGATATTGGGGTGCTAAAACTACTACTCTGTTACATTTATATCAGTTATTCACCTTAAGTAATTTAGACTACGATGCAATATGTTATTCAATTCATATACAAAATATACAGATGGTCTTCAACAAAAGAAAAACCACACAACAACCCATCAAATCTTCACTGATGCTTTCAAATGTGATGAAGGACTTGCTGCAGCCTACATCTACGAAAACGTCAAGTCTACCATACGAATCCCAACAAATTGTTGTATATATACCGGAGAACTTACGGCAATTCACCAGGTCATGAAAAAAAATGTGGTTCTATCAATGAAAGCAAATGTGTTATCATCACCGATTCCATGAGCGCATTACTTGGAATAAAACAGCTATATACAACTCACGCCATACTTCTCAAGATCAAAGAAGAGTTATCTTATCTACAGACCCAAAAAAAATATATTTTCTTCATCTGGGTACCTTCCCATATGGGAATAAGTTGTAATGAGGAAGTGGACTCTCTGGCAAGCAATGCAACAACCGACCAAAGTATTGCTATCATAAACCAAATTCCTTTGGACTGATCACATAGTAAATATCAAAGCTCACATGTACAGAGCGTGGCAAACTACTTGGAATCACACTGTCAACAAACTCAAGGAATGTCTAAGTCAAGTAGGAACCAATCTCATCTTACCAAGTAATAGAAAAGACCAAGTCATCATCAACCGACTCCGAATAGGACATATTTTCCTTGCCCACAAGCATATCTTTAACCAGGAGGCTGCTCCGATGTGTACCAAGTGCAACACTCAGTTGTCAGTGAAACATATAATTGTTAAGTGTAAAGTGTACCAGAACGAAAGAATCGCGTGTGCCCTTAGTGACAATTTAAAAAGTGTACTAATGTCAAACTTACAGTATTTATTAAGTTATCTTAAAATGACTAAACTATATACCAAATTGTAAAAAAAAAAATATTTTTCTTTTATCTAACAATATGTATCTTACTGTTTGTGTATCCTCCCCGCTAATAACCCTTAGTGGTTAATTTGTTATTTTTGTTGTATATTTGTTTAAATAAAAAAGAAAGAAAAACCAACATTTAAACATAATAGTAAGAGGAAGTATAGGATGCCCCATGTAAAGATGGAACGAGGTTTCATACACGAACAAGCAAATGGCTAAACACTATACTACAGTCACTGGGGCTGTTCACCTCCTAATTTTGTCAGATTGAACAGATTCACTTAAAATTTAGTGAGTTGATAGAAAAGTACAAAAGTTATAATAACGCTTATTGTGCTTCCGCCCCAGAGGAGGTTGCAGTGGCGCACCGAGGGGGGTTTGGGGGTTAAACCCCCCCCCCCTAGGACCCTATTCCGACACTGCTACTTACACATTTTAAGGACTCAAAATGGAGGTAACATCATAAAAAAAATTTGGTGACCAACCAAAACCCCCCCAGAGGCAAATTCTAGGTGCGCTACTGGGTGGTTGCCACCTCTTCTAAGGGGTGCAAATTGCTCAAAATAATCACGCGAATCGGTAGGAGATTAAATTCTAAGTAACTTTTGTTTTATACAGTTTTTTCAGAAAGTAAATAATGTTTGAGCTATTTATGGTTGAAAACAGGGATTTTTCATTGAAAAAAGTAACGTGTTTTAACGGTTTTTCATGAATAATTAAAGAAATATGCATCTGATCGAAAAAGTATGCAAAACAAAAATGAAACTTATAAAAGAAGAATGAGAGACAAGATATTCTACAAGATATTCTAGAAACGATACAAATTGAGATATGATCGGTGAAAGAAGGCATTCTTTTGCGAATATTTGGATCAATGTATTCAACATTAAATTGTAAGAAAAGGGTTGATTTTTCGGGGGTAATAATATTAAAGTTTTTTATAGCTAATGAAAAAACCTTTAAAATGAGCATTACAAAATGTCATTTGCATGTAAACTGGGTAAGTTACAGCTCCTAAAAATGAACTCGAATATTTTAAGAAAAAGAGTGGAAGTATAATTGATCTAATATCCACCAGAATCAAAATTAATCTTTTGAATTCTACATTACATTTTATTTTAGTGTTCTTTATTAGATCCAGGAGTTTGACTGGTTTAAAATGCATTATTTTTGAAAAAAGTTATATTAAAATGTATCGTCCATTTTGAAAGTTTCTAAAATTTTTTCTTTTTTTCAAAATAACTTAAAAATTATCAAAATATGCGTAAAAAGTGATGGCATATAAAAATGTAGTTCTTTTTTCAGTAAATTTTAACGTTTTTTATAAATTTCTGTACCGTAAAAAACAATGGAGATTCACCGATTAAAATGTACGTCTTGGTGTAAACACCCCCGTTTCGATTGCTTCAAAAATTAATTTCTCAAAATTGAAGGGTAGTTTGGCTTTCTAATGAACCCTTAAAACTACTTTTCAAATGACTATGTATACATACATCAAAGCTTGAAAATTAACCTACTTAGTGAAGAAAAACCAATGATATTTTTGGGAGATAATTGTGGAGGTTGAAAAATATACGTATTTTGGAGCTCTCACTGGGCTTATCTAAAGTAAGCATAACAGTTTTGTAGATGAATATTTCGGCACCAACAACGACATCTTCATTTCTAAAAATAATACGAGCTGTTCACCGTTCTTCGGAGGGCACGTTAAGCCGTCGGCCCCCCTGGGATAGGCTAGTGTACATCTATCTACTTTTAAAACAAAACTATTTTTAACGTTATAGTCGTCTTTAGGGGTGATTTTTATAGGTTGAATAGGGTTAAACTAAAGAAATATCGTTTCATAAGCGAGGAATGAATTTTAATTTATTTAAATGGAAAATAAAAACATTTTAAACTATAAATAGGCTTTTTAAGTATTTTTCTGCATAAAGAGATGCTTTCTAGGGTTTAAAAAGTTGAAATCAATAAAAGATCATGTCACAATCGATGAATGAATTGTTGATTTGAATTCATAAGTTTAGGATTTTACATTGTAAAAAATTATTTTTTAACGTTATTTACGTCATAAGCGGTAGTTTCTAAGGGTTGAAAATTTGTATTAAAGTACAAATTATCATTGAATATGTGTAATCAGATTTTAATGCATAAAACGCTTAAATATGTGTTTTCCTATATTCTCCACTTAGGGGTAGTTTAACCACTTAAAAACAAAATGTACACTACGCCCATATAAAACTTTTGCAAAGGAGGGTAAGACAAGCTTAAATCCAAAATTTCAGCTACATCTATGCAGTCCGACAGAACTGGGAGGTAAGGTCCTATTTTCCGCCCAAGTTACTGGACTACTAGAATGAAAGTACTATTTACAAGTTACTATTAGAAAAACTGTACATATAATATCTATTCAAAGTGAGATCTAAAAGTTATCTGTTAGTGAAAGTAAATTCCATTCAACATTTTGCAATCCCGTCCTTATGGTATGATTAAACTTTTGGTACAAGGTTATATCTGTATAAAGTAAAAGTATCGGTATTGATACAAATAAAGTGTTTTTTATGTGTATTTAAATTTATGTACAGTATATTATGAGTATGCAAGTTCTTAAACTTCACAAGTTTCACAAACAATTCTAACAGAAATTTAGTAAACACATCCTTCCGGAAATCTGATACCACATCTATAATTTCCAAAAACACCTGAAAATATTTATGACAAAATATTTGTCAACGATTTCCATGTTTATCAAAGAATTGTGGTATCCCAAACCACGGACAAATAATTACGTTGACAGTGATCAAAAACATCAACAATTTTTATAACATGTAACATTTTCGCTGGTAATTATGACTAAGCAATTTATTTTATATTTTATTTTAGTTTTGTTGATAAAGCAAGTTTTTAATATCATTAATAATGTGTTGAAGTGTTATTTTTTTATTATCAACAAGTAATTGATAATACATTTTTTATAATTTTTGTAATATCGTTGATAAATTGTGTAGAACCATTGATTGAATAACCCATTATTGAATAAGCATTTACAGCACCAATTTACTATATGCCATAAAAACATCGAACCATTTTTATCTACTTTTAATTCTTATCTGTTAAAAAAAGCTAATAATAATTTATAACTTTATGACGGATCATGTTTCTCAAAGATTATCGGACCACTCCTTACACAGATAAATTCGTAGGGGAGAGGGGGGTTAGTGTGGACATGGGGTTAGTGTGGACATAGTTAATTATTTAAAAACTCGCATTTAAATCTGCCGCCCAGTCTGTTCAGGAAGTGACTATTAACGCCACCGAACACCACGTAAAAGTTGGTTGAAATATTTTCTATAATATGGCCGCCAGTGACAGAAAGTGATTTTGTGTGTTGTATCCATTTATTTCACACGGTAAGTAAAATTATACTAAAATTGAAGTTATTGAACTAATTGTATACCTAAGTTAGTGTATGGCTTCTGGAATATTTAATTACTAAATTTGATATGGAATGAGATAAAATTATCATTTTTCGAAACGTCATTCCATTGTTACTGTCAAACATGGCGTTCGGGGTTAGTGTGGACAAATCATCAGCTGTCCACACTAACCCCACAAATGATTATATTTCCAAAAATCATGTGATAAAAATCGCTTTTTTGTTTCAGATGAGGACTTACAGTAGAAAAACGGCGAGAGCTGATATTGATGAAAAAGTTGTAGAGCGTGCAATAAAGGATATCCTAAGAAAAAAAGGAAGCTTGAGAAATATTGCAGAGAAATATGAATTGAAAAAAAGTATGCTTCACAAAAGAGTCATTTTGGCTAAGAGGAACCTTCAAGATGCTAATATACCCTCTGGTGATGATTCAGGTAACGAAGATGAGTTAGAAATTGTTAGCTTGAATGTTTCTGGCGTCAATAAATTTCGAGGTCGCCAAATATTTTCTGATGAACAAGAACAACACATTGTCAATTATCTTAAGAAGGCGTCTCGATTACATTATGGCTTGACTTACAAGCAGGCTTGTACCCTAGCTTTTGAGTATGGTAGTGCTCTACAAATAGAAATTCCTTCGAATTGGACTAAAAATAAGATAGCAGGAAAGGACTGGATATATTCATTTATGAAACGACATGGAGATTTATCTCTTAGAAAACCTGAAAATACAAGCATAGCACGAGATGCAGCCTTTAACAAATCCAACGTGGATTTATTTTTTGATAATTACATTGGAGTTTTAGATAAATTTAAAGGAAGGCCAGAAAGGATAATAAATTTAGATGAGACAGGTATACCCACGGTCTTACCACCACCCAAACGTATAGCTGAAAAGGGAAAAAAACAAATAGGAGCTGTGGCCTCTCAAGAACGCGGTGAAAATGTTACAATGTGCGGAATTATAACAGCCACTGGACAAGCAATACCTCCAGTTTTCATATTCCCCAGGAAGAATATGAAAGACCGGTTCTTAGATGGTGCACCAATAGGGAGCATTGGTCTGGCTCATCAGTCTGGCTATATGACTGCGGAATTATTTTTAGAAGTACTAAAGCACATAAAAATGCACTTAAGTGCTTCTAAAGAAAACCCTCTACTGATATTAATGGATAATCATTGAAGTCATATAAGTTTGGAAGCTATAAACTTAGCTAGAGAATCTGGAATTACTCTTTTATCGTTTCCGCCACATTGTAGCCACAAACTACAGCCGCTAGATGTTGCAGTATATGGTTCTTATAAAGCTGCATTACGGGTTGCAATGGGAGACTGGCTTCAAAATCATCCAGGCAGACCTATACAAATATATGATGTTGCTCAACTGTGTGGTATTGCTTTTCCTGTGGCATTTACAATGAAGAATATAACATCTGGATTCAGATCTGCTGGTTTATGGCCAATAAATCGTCTTGTATTCACCGATGAGGATTATGAAGCTGCCGAAACAACAGATAGGAATCAAGAACCACCAACAGCAATGAACCCAAGAAATCCTAAAGATCCTGAGCGAATATTAGAAGTTGCTTCAATCTCCACAAGACTGCTACCTGTAGCTCCCATTACGCTTTCACCATCAGTAGCAACTACATCAACAGCTGTAATTACTCCTGAGAGCTGCCGCCCTTTTCTAAAAGCAGATCGCTCATCAAACTCCAAAGCAAGAAAAAATAAAAAGTCGACTATTTACACGAGCACACCAGTGAAAGATCAGTTGGAAGCTGAAAAAGAGGCTAAAGATTTGAAGGAAAGACGTGCGCAAGAAAGAGCTGAAATGCGAGAAAAGAATAGAGTGAAGAAATCTCTTTCCTATGAACCAAAAAGGAGTAGGAAAGAATCTTCCTCTTCCAATTCTTCTACAGAAGTAATACTTGAATCAGAGGATGAAGGCTGGATGGAAGATGATGGTCAGGACAACGATATTTTTATGGACAAACAAATGGAGAAAAATGATTTCGTACTTGTAAAATTTATGGGTAAAAATCGGTAACACACTATGTTGGCCAAATCGTAGATATTCGAGATGTGGAGGTACAAATTAATTTTTTAAGGAAAAAAGTGAATAATTTCGTATTTCCCGAAGTTGAAGATGTCTCAGTTGTCGACAAGAACGATATTGTCGGAATTTTGGAGCACCCAGTAGACACTGGCACGAAAAGGCAAGGAAGATTATTTTCATTTAATATTAATTTCAGTTCTTATAATGTATCGTAGTTTCTTTTTGTTAACATAAAGTTTTCAGTATTCCTGTATATGTTTTACTATGCGTCCACTATAACCCCATACTCTGTCCACTTTAACCCCACCACGGGGTCATTGTGGACAAATTATTGATTCCGATTTGAATCAAAATATTTGTTCTATTAAGAAAGATACAAATAAAATATTCACATCGAAAGTTGAGTTGATGTTTACAGTAAATATGTGAGGTAAGTTCAGCAATAAGAATCTTATACATATTTTTTAATTTGCTAATAAGTAAAAATGGTCCACAGTAACCCCCTTCTCCCCTATAATCTTCTATAATTCTTCTTTGTTTTCGATGATTACACGTACACACAGAAATTAGAAAATAAAAAGTCTTTTTCGTGACACTCTTGTCTTTAATAAACTGCTTTTGATAAATTTGGTAATTTATCAAAATAGAAGGAACTAAAAAGATTAATGAACGATATAATAAAAGGGGCAAAACCAGCTTGGGTTTATAATAAACAATGAAAAGGCAAAAGACATGATAATGGAAGAAACAGATAAAGAAAAAGAAGATAACTTCACATTGGGAATAGAAGGAGAAAATACATGCATGATCAAACGAGCTTCAGAATTTACTTACCTGGGTGTACACCTAGATGAAAAGGCGCATGAGGAAGGGGAGATTAAAGGAAGAATAGCAAAAGGAAACAAAAAGTATGGAGCATTATGATCATTATTGAAATCCAAATATGTCTCAAGAAAAACAAAAATTAGAATCTACAAAACAGTTATCAGGCCTACAGCTACATGTGCATGCGAAACATGGGTGCTTAAAAAATCAGAAATAGACCCTTTAGAAATTGGGGAGAGGAAAATGCAAAGAGCAATATATGGAGATGTGAAAATAGATGGTCAATGGAGAAGAAGGAATAATAAAGAATTTAAAGAACTATATATTGAACACAAAATAACGAAGGTAATCAAAGCACAGAGAATAAGAACATTGAAAGAATGGGAAAGGAAAGAATGCCGAAAATGGTACTATCACGAAAGCCAATACAGAAAAGAAGAAAAGGTAGACCCCAAACAGAGGTGAAAGGACAGCGTATATGAAGACTAACAAAAAAGTAATATTCAGAATTTGAAAGAAAAAGCATTTGACAGAAATCAATAACAGGAAGTGGTAGACTCGATTTTCAAATAGAAATTTAATATTTGGTTAAACTTATTATTAAAAGATATTATTTATAGCTATAATACAACAATATTAAAAGTTGCTTATTATTTCATAACCTTTTCTATTAATAATAAGAAAAAAGTAAAATTTTGCAAAATAAATATTTGTTTACAGTAGAACCTCCGTTATCCGGCGTAATGACGGGTTTGGGGGTGCACGGATAATCGAAAACACCGGATAATGAAAATACATTATGTTTTTGACTTAATGTGATAGATAAGAAGGATAATTAAAAAATGTATCCGAAAAATCACTTTTATTAAAAAACAAACGTTTTTTCACATATGTATGTACTTACATGTGTATATTAAATTATGGTATGTATGTATACAAAACTATGTACATACAATAAATAAACTATAGGTACATATGTATGTATAATGAATGTACCGGGTGGTCCAATAAGCCGATCTCTCGGCTATATATCAGAAACTAGTCATGTTATAACTTTAGGAGGAAAAATTCCTTAGTAAAAGTGGCCAAGAGAAATCGCTGGAAAGAACTTTCAAGTTTCTGGGCTAACCGCTAGGGGCCGTAACCTGTGAAGAAAACTTTGAAAACCAGTTTTTTTGGAAAATATGCGCAATTATACCAAGTGTTAAATAAGTCAACTAGAAAGAGGCCTAAATTCTGCACAAAGTTGTTCGATTCCTTTTTTTTATTTTTACAAATAAAGGGTGGGGGAGAGTGGGAAAGTATTTGTGGATAAATACCTATAACTTTGGTTTGGATCAACCGATTTTAACGAAATTAGTGTCATTAGAAAAAGTGTCGATGAATTAATTTACATCTACTATAAAATAATTGCATTTAGTTTTAATTGTCATAGGTAGAGGGTACTTTCGAATAGAAAAAATTAAAATTTGTTTTTCTTCAAAATGTTTAATGGAAACACGTATTTATTGTAAATTATAATGGAACTGGATTAAATTCGTAACAAAATGGCGCAAACCGCATGTTAATAGCTTTTGTCGAACTCGAGATATGAATAAAAACGCATAAACATAAGTAAGTATAGTATTGACTCACCCTGTATTATAAATTAAATTAAAAAGTCAGTAGGGACTTTCAAATTTTTTTATAGCAGAAGAATCTTAATGTTGATACCTATTTTGATCATTGTTATTTCATATGATTAAAAATAGTTAAGTAGGCCACGGCAATGAATTTGACGGGGAGTTCATATTGTTTATTTATTGACAGCAGTCAAAACATTGTTAAGAAGTGTTATATTATAATTTGAATTAAAGGTTGCACTTTTTTCAATACATATTAATATTGGTAATATTAGTAATTATCAGTACTAATAATTCGTGATGAGTATATCAAATACAGAATTGTATGATATGATTGGAGTTTATTTCGAATTTCACCAAAATGCCGCTATTGCCTCACGTATATATTCTGTAAGATATCCTGATAGGAGACATTATGGCAAAGAAGTATTTGAAAGAAAGGCAAGAAGATTAAGAGAAACTGGTAGTTTTCATCGTCCTTGTTTTAAACGACGTAGTAGAGGTATGATCGAAGATAATTCAATCAATGTTCTTGCTTTAATTCAACAGAATCCACATAGTGAGTAGTCGGCAAATCTCTATAGAATTAAACATACCCAAAACTACTGTTCTAAGGATTTTAAAACATCACAGGTTGGTTTTTCTATAAAGTGAACGTTTAGGTCAGAAACTTGGAATTCCCTTTAAACTTTAGATTCAACTGTTATTTTAATATTACGATAAAAACGGCAACACGACGCTTTTATCCTTTTATCCGTTTACTTGTGAAACTATATAATACTTATGCACGATTTATCTTGTGAAACAATTGTGGATTTTTCAAGATATTTTAAGTTTTAGTAAATATAGTGGTTTATTTTTCACCAATATTTTGTTCTGTTTTTTGGACTGCATCCTTATCATGTAGTTCTCTACCAAGCTTTACAGATTTTGATGCAAGGCTGGATTACTGCAATTGGATGTTAGGTCTGCTAGAAGAACAACCGCATATCATGTCAAAGACTTTGTGGACAGACGAGGCTACGTTTAATAGTGCCGGTGGTGTTAATCTGCATAATATGCATTATTGGGCTGAAGAAAATCCGCACTGGATACATGAGGTGCAGGTTCAAGGTAGATGGAGTCTTAATGTTTGGTATGGTATAGTTGATGGAAAGATCGTAGGTCCATAGTCTCATAGTCCGTAGCAAGAGAATTCTGTTATAATCAGTGTTCTCTTGTTCAAAATAATTTAGCAGAAGATGTGTTGCCTCCAATGCTTGGTTGTGTTTTATTATTTTTCTTCAAACTGCGACGAAGTAGATGGCCCATCTTTTCTGTGGAGATCTGCCATTTCGTTGTCACTCAGTTGTTCAAATCCCTATTCGTCTCTGTCATTTTCCAGCCAGTTTTTCATGTCCCTATCAACATAAATGAAATCCGGGAGAGTTTTGCAAATTTCCAGAAATGATTCTGTTTCCAGTTCTTCTGAGGTTTCTTGTACAACATCATCTTTTCCAATATTTTCCCCCATGAAAGTTTCAATGTTTTGAAGGGTAAGTTTACCCAGGCTTCACAGACTGAAAAGATGGGGTCTTTTATGGTCGACTTTTTTAAAATTTATTTTATTGAATCTTTGCTGTTGTTCTCTTCAAGGAGAAATCTCAGGAATATTTGTTTGTATCTTCTCTTTAAACTGGATATTACTCCTTGATCCATCGGTTGGATCAGGGATGTGTCGTTTGGTGGAAGATAATAAACAAAAATTTGTTCATCTTCAGTCGTCAAAGTCGACTCAGCTGGGTGGGAAGTAGCATTGTCGAGTAATAAAACAGCTCTAAGAGGTAGACCTTTCTTTTTCAAGTGGTGACGCACTGAAGGTACCAATTTATCTTTAAACCACGACGAAAAGATTGTTTGGTTCATCCAAGCTTTTCGATGGTTGTAATAGTCACAAGGAAGACATATTTTGTAAGCCGTTCTTTGCTAGTTTGTGACCAGAAGCATATTTTTCGGATTGAGCAGCTAAAGTTTTTGAAGGAAGGATTTTACAAAATAATTCTGATTCATCAGCATTTGCATCAGCAGATTTGATCGGGAGTTAAATTACATTTTTAAGAGTTAAAATTTTCAATAAATAATGTGGCTGAAACATTATCACCGCTAAGACTCTCCCCTTGACTAGCCAACTGCCTGATACCGTGTCTTTTTTTGAAGTTGTGTAGAGATCCTTGGGAAGCAGAGAATGGCTCTTCAATTTTCAAGTTTTCATGAAACCATAAATATAGCCTTTTCACTTACGATTGGCCCCGAAATAGGAACTGCCGCAGCACGTTTTTGAATGAACCATTGGTAGACGGCTTCATCTAAGTCTTTTAATGAAGATTTTTTCATTGTTTTCCGAGGACATATGGTTTGCACCGCTGATTCTTAATTCACTTGCCAATTTTTTAACACTTTCACCTTTTTCAACACGTTTTATAATGTTTAATTTCTGTTCAAGCCGTAAAACTACACGTTTTCTTTTCTGCGACATTTCGTAATATGTAACTTAAATGGAGACTAAAGCACAACCACAGTATATTGCATACTGTGTATATTGCATACTGTGGCACAACTGAATTGTTTTTGTTCTGTAGGCAACAGGGCTGACCGAGTTTCTGAGAAAGTCGTTAAACATGTTTGTTCCTATTTTTATAGAAGGCTTGAATAGGTCGATGTTGACGAAACCCATTCGTACGAAACCACTTGCCGTGTTTTTCTATTTATTTTATCTCATTATTTATTTACTTGAGTAACAATTATGTAGGTACATATTTAACTGTTAAAAATAAAAAATAATCTTTCGTATTCATTGTTTTCATAATAAACATTATACATACGTATAAAATATATTGCGTATAAAATACTTAAAAAAATAAATACATAAATACAAAATAACAAAAATAAAAAATTTGTTTTTTGTTACCCCAGTTAATTGGCACCCCGGTTAATAGAGCCCCGGATAATGGGGGTCCTACTGTATATTTTTTAACAAATTACTCGGTTAAATAAACAATTCACAAATTAACTGAATACATTTTTATAATCTATGACACGAAGGAGCTTAAACTAAAAAAACATCAATTTTCGTTGATTAGAACCGGAGATACTGCAAGTTTTATAAATTTGAAGTTCTGAATTAAGTTTTTGAAATAATAAAATCGCTTCGCTTTTAAACCCTTTAAATTTGGCGCATCATGGACGGTCATTTTTAAAGGAATTGTTTTTAATTTTTTTTTTCTCAACTTGAACTCTTAATCTTTTCAAGAATTCTTTCTAAATTGCTTACCCTTTATACACAAAGCCCGGTGAATTTTTGAAAAAAGGGGCTAGCTCGGGTTTTAAGAGTCGTAAGACATTCTGTTTTTCTTTGAATTCGTATAAAAATGCCAACATGGCCAATAAAAAAAATTAACTTCCCACATGTTACCGCGTCTGAGTTATTTTATTTTTTATAAGCTTAAAATCATAGTACTTTTGCAAACCTATTTTAAAATATTTAACATAAACTTTTTAATCATTAAATTATTTAATTTGATTTTTAATTTATTTTTTATTTTTTTATTTAATTTTAAAAATTAAAATCACCTAAGATGGGCCTCTAGTATTTCTTAAAAAGAAATATAATATTAAGTACACCTAATTACTTTTTAATCATAGGGTTTTTTTCTTTTTGTTCTCTATGTGTCGGACTTAAAACACACCAATAAAAGATGACAAACTAAGTTTCGCTATCTGTACCTAAATTTTAAAGAATTTTAGAATGTATTTTGTCCATTATTTTATATTTTATATGTGTGTTATTAATGTTGAGTGTCTATGCTTTTACAAATAATCTCTACGACTAGTAAGTTGTACTGAAGAATTGTGATATTTTATAAATATTTACATATTGTTCTTATTACAGTGTCTTGAAAAAGGAATAAAACCATTCCGAAAGCTAGACAAAAAGTTAAAAGAGTGTTTCATTAAAATTCCGGCCAATTTTCTGACTACAACCCTAATAAACTGTGTTGTTTGTTTATATCGACAGTCACTAATATCCAGTAATTCTTATATATATATATATATATATATATATATATATATATTGTTTAATTTTTAAAAATAGAATATCCGAACCATAACTAAAAATACTATAAACTAAATATTAAATCATGATTAAGCAATTATTAAATAATGTTAAACAAAATGGTTAAATTAAAATAAAATAAACCAAAATAGTTTAAACTTTTCTGAAAATCTTATTAAAATGAAATGAATAGTCCAAGTTAAAGGTCACTTTTCTTAGATCCCAACATACTCAGTCAAAAAGTGCTTAAATCTTACAGATTTTATATGCATCAAATCATAAGATTGATTAAAGTCATTTCTCAGTGTCAGAATTATGTTAATAGGAGAGAAATTGCTATAGTTTGTGTGATAATGTTTTATAGAAAACAAAGGCATGTCTCTAAGAATTCTAATACTACATCTTAAGTTGATAAGACTTAATAAATCAGAATACAGGCGCAATAGACGGGCTAATGTAGATAGAAATAAACGACGAGAAGAACAAGATAATGATAATAAATAAAAACAAAACACCAAAATCAAAGAGAAAGAGTTGGAGATGGTAGAAACATATGAATGCCAAGGGACGAAGAAATGGAGGGAATGACGGAAAACGAAGAAAAACAACTATCATACTATGAATCAAATAAAACAATATTTGTAGGAAAGAAAGAAATAAATACAAGTGTTAAACTTTAATTTTTTATCACAATAGATACAGAAATAAAGACATTATACAATAGATAAATCAATAACCTCTACTAGCAAAAATTAAAAGGAAACAGTTGGTGGAGGAGAGGGTAAGGACATCTAATGAGAAAAAACTATTAAGGCCAGCTTTTATTTTATTTCAGTATTCGAGTGTTTTATGTCCCCTAATTATATATGATCTATTCTAGATCTTTGCGTGTCGGCAATTTATAAACACATAAATTATTTAATAGCCTATTTAGTTGCTTAAACGTTCAATTAATGTTTTTGACTTTCAAATCGTAAGGTATATTGAATAATATTTCAAGGATGTCTCGCATACAACAAACAAAAATATGTAACAGGTATTTTGGCTAATATAGCAATTGCTATAATCTTTTCCATCCGGTTGATTCTATCAAATGATAGGGGAACAGTAAAATTTTATCTAAGGAACAGCGATATTAATTATTAGTGAATGTATGCTAGTGTGCTACATTGTAGGGTTACGTATATCAAACAATTTATCAAAATATTTAAATATAATTGATTTCTAATTTGAAAAATCCAGATTCCTAATTGGTTCATTTGTAAAATCCAAAAAACTTAATTAAAATATTAATAATTCTACATTCACGATAACAAAACAAGAAAAAAAACATATACAAGAGAAATCGCAGTAGAAACTGAGTCGATGATAAGGATTCTGGGTGTCAGGTGACACTCAGATTTCATTTAGGCCAATTAAGTTAGTTTTTTAATCGACATAACTCTATAGACAGGTCTGACAGTTGAATTGTGTAGTATTAGATATTACAAAAAGACTCTCATCTAGAGATTCATCAATTTTTTAATGGAAATATTTTTAAATAAACAATCAAAGCGTCAAAGCCATGATTTA
Organism: Diabrotica undecimpunctata; assembly: GCF_040954645.1. Classification (NCBI taxonomy): domain Eukaryota; kingdom Metazoa; phylum Arthropoda; class Insecta; order Coleoptera; family Chrysomelidae; genus Diabrotica; species Diabrotica undecimpunctata. Next base: position 42,491,459 of record NC_092812.1, read on the forward strand.
GCCTGTAACTTATAAACTTGTCTATTTAGAGATTGGACGTCAACAAACTTCTTCAGAAAAAAAAAGATACACAAAATGACATCTTATCTGTATCTGTAGAGTAGGGAGGGTGAGTTAAGTTTCACAGCACTTAGGCCACAATTGACCCACTGTACATCCTCCCAGAGGGCTGACGTCCTTAGCTCATTGTCCATCCTGCCATTTCTAGGAAGATGAACAAGTCACCAAGGGACATCTCCCTTATGTGGGAGGTGTGGGTCAGGACTCGCCGAACGCGTACTCTCGTATTAACGATAACTCCGGGCATTCACACAGGACATGCTCTACAGTTTCGTCTTCTCGTTCACACTTCCTGCATAGAGGTGTATCTACTAGCCCCAGTGTGTGGAGGTGTTTGCTTAGTTGACAATGACCAGTTAAAAAACCAACTGTCAAGCGTAGGTTTTTCCTGGTCATTCCCAAGTACTTCTTTGATGCTGACTTTTCAAGGTTACTTAGTGTTACCCTGGCAAGTCTACATCCTTGCCCCATTGAGTTAGTGACTCGTGACACTCCATTACTAACTCTGATGTGACACGTGGTCTATTCAAGGTTAGTAGCGGTTGTCTGCTATATGTGCAGATTATTATAGTTTTCCCAGCTATACCTTTTTGTGTTATCTCTTTTGCGGCTATGGAGATATCAGTCAGTTCTTTCTAAACTACGCTGGCATTTTTGCCCATACCCCACTTTATTCTTAGGTTCAGCGATCTGGAGTACATTCCGCATCCTGACCCTTCTTCCATTTTGGAGCCATCGGTGTATATGCAATACGCATTTGCCACGTTTGTCTCCCTATACTATCTTGTTTCGATTTTACTGAGTTTGTCAAAGACAAACTTTGGTTTAATTGAGTCGCAGCCTGCCTGTAACAGGGGTAGCGCATCCAGCTCTATACCCAGAAAAGAGTTCTCAATTTTCCCATTCCTACATCAAAGTTTGCACCAGCTGAGCGCAGCCGCATCATTGTCACCAGCGCCACCTCTTTGACATATATGTCTAGAGGCGTGATGCCAATGGCCAACTCCATTGTAGCAGTTGGTATTGTTTTCATGGCACATGTTATAATTATGCAAGCCATCCGCTGAATATAGTTTAGTTTGTTAATCGCTGTTGCCTGTAGCACTTTTGGTACCCAAGCAATTAAGGTAAGTTAGAATTGGCCTAATGACAGCAGTGTAGACCCAGGCGATTACCCTGGGCGAAAGGCCCCAGGTGCCTCCGACCGTTCGTCGACACTGCTCATAGGCAAAATATGCTCTTTTAGCTCTACCATCTAAGTGTGAGTTCCATGTTAACTTCCTGTCAAGGGTAATAAATAGGTATTTCACGTCGTCAGAAAAGTTTAGACTGTAGTCACGGGTATTAAGCCCGTGATTCTTCTTTTTCTGTCGAAGAGGAGCATCTCTATCATCTTAGGATTTACAGATAGTGCTACCTATATGTGAATGAATCTCAATAATCCTGGGCTTATTTTCTTCTTTAAGGCGTACCTATATTAATAACGTATGGAAAAAAAAGTTTCAACAAATTGCATTTATGTACACAAAATTATTTAATAATCAAGAGCACTTTTTAAGCTTATAAACATTCACAATAACGACGTAGAATTTAGTTCAATTTAAATGGCTAAAAAATATTTGGAAAGCTGGTTAAGAAACAACTGTGAAAACAATAAAAAATTTCTAGGATAGCCAAGATACACCCTTTTTTAAATCATTGTTAAGTAAATTAACAACATTAAGCGATGAAAGTAACCAATTTTTATAACAAAAGTGAAAGTTTATGACAAAACTTTTAGCAAACAAAATTATTGAAAATTATTTAAACAGGAGTGTTGTAAACAAAGAGCACTTTGGGTTCCGACTAGAGTGCCAGCCGAGCTCTTCAAAAAATCCAACACAGTTACAAAATAGAGCGGTAGAAAAAAATTGACATATCTTGGGTTATCTTCTTCTTCTTCAAGTGCCATCTCCGCGGCGGAGGTCGGGGTCCGAATAGCTATCATCATAGCTATTCGGACTTTTGAGACGGCTGCTCTGAAAAGTTCATTTGATGTACATCCGTACCAATCTCTCAGGTTGCGCAGCCATGACATTCTACGCCTCCCTATGCTTCTCTTTCCTTGGATCTTTCCCTGCATGATGAGTTGGAGCAAGGTGTATTTCTCTCCACGTGTAATATGTCCGAGATATTCTAATTTTCTTGTTTTTATTGAATTTAAAATTTCCATTTCTTTGCTCATCCTTCCCAGAACCTCTTTGTTTGTGACGTGTTCTGTCCATGATATTTTCAGACTTCTTCTGTACACCCACAGCTCAAATGATTCCAGTTTTTTCATTGATGTCGCATTCAAGGTCCAAGATTCCATTCCATAAAATAAAGTCGAAAAAACATAGCACCTCGCCAACCTAACTCTTAGTTCCAGTTTTAAATCCCTGGTACATAGAACTCTTCTCATTTTGTTGAAATTTGCTTTAGCCTTTTCTATTCTTATTTTTATCTCCTGATTGTAATCATTTGTGGAGTTAATCATTGTTCCCAGGTATGCATATTTGTCCACTTGTTCGACGTTGGTTTCGTTTATTAGAAGATTCTCGTTATTTCTTTGAGTTTTCGATATTCTCATAAATTTCGTCTTCTTGACATTCATTGTTAGACCATACTCTTTTCCATACTCTGCTATTCTGGTCACCAGTCTCTGAAGATCTTCAATGTTTTCGGCTAAGATTACAGTATCGTCCGCATATCTAATGTTGTTAATGGGGACTCCATTTACCTTTATTCCAGCTGTTTCACCCTCAAGAGCTTTTTTCAGGACCTCTTCGGAGTAGGCATTGAAAAGAATTGGCGACAATACGCATCCCTGTCTTACTCCACATCTAATTTCAATTTCTTCTGACAGCTGTTCGTTAACACGTACTTTTGCTCGCTGTTTATAGTATAAATTTGATATGATCCTGAGGTCGTTGTAGTCAATCTTCTTTGATTTCAGGACATTCATTAAATGTTTATGTCGTACTTTATCGAATGCTTTATTATAGTCAATAAAACATGCGTATATATCTTGATTGACGTCCAGGCATCTTTGTATTAGTATATTAAGTGAATAAAGAGCTTCACGTGTTCCTAGGCCTTTGCGAAAACCAAATTGTGTATCATTAACGTCTATGTCCAGTTTGTGATATATTCGGTTATGGATGACTTTAAGTAGTAACTTTAGCGTATGAGACATTAAGCTAATGGTGCGGTAATCGCTGCATTCTCTTGCGTTTTTCTTTTTAGGGAGACAAATAAAAATAGATGTTAACCACTCTTTGGGTAATACGCCTGAACTATAAATTTGGTTCAAGAGTGTCACTAAAACATCAATGTGCTTCTCATCTAGAATTTTTAGGATTTCTATAGGAAGCATATCAGGTCCAGGGCTTTTCCCGCTCATTCAATCTTGGGTTATAATGCACCTAATTTGCTATTTCTGGGGTACATGTTCTGATGACAAACTGAAAGCCACATATAAGATATTTAAGAAGTTATAATTCCTCATGAACAATATATTAAAATAACATAATATTATATATACGATTTTTTATTCTAAAAATATTTTTTAATACTAAAAAACTGATTTTTTCAAATTTAATCAGTGTATATGAAAAAATTGTTAATAAATAACAATTTAATAATGTTTCTAAACAATATCTATTTAATATAATTATATTTTAAATAAATAAATAACAAAAGGCTATTTAAGAAAAGATTTGTACTCATGTAGTTAATTAGCTGCTTTGTTTTTGATACTTTTGCAATCAAAATACGATAAATGTTATTATGTTAATGTTGTACCACAGTTTAAAAAAAGAAATACCAAATTTGGTCCAGTATAAGGCGCTCTATTTTGAAACTGTTGGGTTTTTTAACACTTTCACGAACAAGACGGTCCTGGCCGTCGATTTATTATGGGTATTCTGGGACAAGACGGTCATAGCAGTCGCTATTTGAATCGCTCTCAGAGTCAAGACGGTCCCGACCGACGATGAATATAAGTGTTTTCCTATCTATGTCTATGTGAATGCGGTGTCCTATAAGAATACTTCTAATTTTGTGGGATTCCCACAGTAGTGCAAGTAGTGGGAAATCGGTGTAAATCGGTGGACGACGACACTCGATAGGAATATTACGACTGTAACTCCCTATTTTCGTTCATGATTGCAAAGGTGGAGTCGCGTTAGCACAATAATTGCAGAATAAATAAATTTAAAAAAAATTGAATTTAGGAAAAAAACGAACTCATCTGCATTTATCAGAAAGTAGTGGCAGTTCTGATGATAGTGAGGGAGGTAATAAGGAACAAAATGCTAATATGTTTGGAAATAGCGACAGTTCAGATGATTATATTGTTACGTAAAAATATGAGTCATATTTTAAACCTGTAAACATGTTTTTATTCACATGTTTATGTTTTAGATTTTACGAGAGGCTTCTATTTACCTGAACGGACCTTCCAGAAAACGGTCGAAGCGATGACCCGGATTGACCTTCTAGTATAATCAGGCTGAATTCTCGACCGGCTGTGTTTTGATATATAATAACGGAGCTTTCATGGAAGGGACAGTTAATATCTGAAGACGCGCTCGCGCTTTAATTGTTACGTTCGGATATATATAAATTATTGTCAGATAAGTTAATATAAATAAAAAATAAATTAAATTCGTAAGTGTTATAAATATTGAACCTTTTAATAAATTCACAACAATATTCCCAATACCAACACAGATGAGAGTAGTAATTCTATGTACATTGTATAATTGGTACAACAGGAATATCACTTCTCAAATGAGCTAGCCAGCTTTTTAAATATTTTTTAGCCATTTAATTTGAACTAAATTCTACCGAGTTATTGTAAATGTTTATAAGCTTAAACAAAGCTATTTATTATTAAATCATTTTGTGTACATAAAAATGCAATTTTAAAAAAACACTTTTAAAGGTTATTAGTATACGTCTTAAAGAAGAAAATAAGCCCAGGAATATTATGATCCATTCAGTCATAAACAAATTCAATTAATAAAAACAAGTCAATTCGCACAATTCAAACACAATAAGACCCTCAAGTTCAGGTACATTTAAACAAATTTTAATAAATATTAAAAAAGTTATTAACAATATTCAAAAACAGCGATTTTGTTGTTTATTTTGCAATAACGTTTTTGTTTATCATCCGATTTTAATTTAGCATATCTCATTTTGTTTATATTTTTTTCTAAAAAAGTTGTCTGTTAATATATAATCTCTAAATAGACAATTTTTTAAGTTATGAGAAAAATAATGGGTTTGAAGTTTTGATTGTTTATTTCAAAATATTTTCATTTAAAAAATTGATTAATTCCGTAGATGAGAACCTTTTTGTAATAGGTATATCATACTACACATTTCAACTGTTAAACCGGTCTACACAGTTGTGACGAAAAACGGTTTATTTTTTACTAACTTAAGACATGAGACAAAAATGAACCAGAAACAAGCGACCAAAGAAAACAACGTTGAGTAACAACGCAACTTCGGTCATTCGGAAAGTATGGAATTGGATCTCGTATATATTGAAAATATATTTGGTATGAACACACCAAAACGAAAATTAGCCAACACTTCATCGACATATGCATCAATCTGCATATTTTAAAATAAAAACAATAGCATCAGAACAATTGAGACGTCATGGAAAATACTGGCAAACTAGATACTAAGTAGTCATGACGAACTAAAAGAATATGACTAGGCATCAGTAAAAATTAAAAATCAAAAAAAGTTGTCTTTCCAAGGTAACGTTAGATTTGTTATTCAGAATCCTCTCGAAATAAATAAAAAAAATTTAAACGATTTGAATAATAAAGGACTGATAATTGATTATGTCCATACATTAATTTTTAATTAGATTTAGATTTACACCGTAGCGAATTTTGAACGTTTCTACATCAGCGTGATAACATTCCTACACTTTTAAATACAATGACTATTGCAAATTTTAAAATCTTAATAAGAGCTAAAAATAATTTAGTGATACGCGATATTAAAGATTATTTCCATATAATAAAAGGAAATGAATTTTGTACCCACTTTTAATTTTTCATTGAACTGAATTTTGTACCCGCTTTTAATTTTTCAAGTGGAATAATCTTTAGAACATTTACGCATTTTTGACTTTATGTTAACACTAAGAAGATCTACTTTCAGATTCATCATTCTTATACTTGTAGATACGCTATCTTGATTTATTTTGTGTTTATAAAAATATAGAATTATATCATCAAGCACCCCAGATATGGCGTAATCAAAGAAGATATTAAATTTGTCTTGTCACTCTCATTTACAAAAATTATGTACATGCTGGAGGCTGATTTATGAACATTGTAAATGTGAATTAATCACAAAACATGAAATTTGCGTTTATTAGAAGCTTTAATAAATTTAGAAAATGCGCTAAAATTGACTAGTCATTTCCACAATGCTCAAATAAACATCAATTTCTCACATCAAGGCAACAAGCAATACCTCTATGAAAAAAATAATACATTTTAAGACCTAATATAAACACAATCATTCTTAACACGTTCACTGTCCTAACATTTTTTCGTATATCATTATAATTATGTTCCCGTTTATTCGTATGTCCAGGACGTTACGATAAAAATTCAAAGATGACAATTCAAGTTATAGTTACGAAACGAAAGTTGAGTATGTATGTATGTACAGCGTTAACAGGCCTTTTAGGCCCATTGCTGGATGGATAATTTCCATCGTTTTCTATTCTTAGCTAACAGCTTCCAATCTCTGATTCCCATCTCTCTGACATCTTCCATCACTGCATCTCTCCATTTCTTTCTTGGTCTTCCTCTCTTTTTTTTGCCCTCAGGTACTCTCCAAGCAATATTCTTGACTAGTCTATTACCTTGCATTCTTTCTAGATGGCCGAGCCATTCTAGTCTACGTTTTTTCACCACATTTGTTATTGTAGGGTTAGCATACAACTGATACACTTCTGCATTAGTTCGTCTTCTCCATTCTCCTTCTACTACTTTTCCACCAAATATTCTGCGAAGTATCTTTCTTTCCCATGCTTCCAATGTGTTCTGTACGGTTTTGTTCATAGTCCATGTCTCGGCAGCGTATAGCATTGTGGGTCTAATTATAGTTTTGTATACTCTTATTTTTGTATTACGAGATATATCTTTGGCCTTAATTATTTTGCTCATGGCTCCAGCACACCTGTTGCTCTTGGTCAGTCTCAGGTTGATTTCAGTTTCTTCTTTACATGTCTGATCAATAAGAGTACCTAAGTACATATATTCATCCACCTTCTCGAATTCTACAACTGATCCATTCTCCACCTCCAATTTAAAGGATCCCCTGGTGCTTATTCCTTTTTTGCTCGAGATCTCCATGTACTTCGATTTATTAATATTAACTTTCAGTCCCATTTTAGAGCTTTCCCGAATCAGTCTTTTTGTTATATTTGATAGTTCTTTTCCATTTCTTGCAATGAGAACCACATCATCAGCGTATGCTAAGCATTGGTGCTCCTTGTATAAAATAGTACCGGACCTATTTATCCCACTAATCCTTACAATTTTTTCTAGAACTATATTGAATATCAATGTAGATAACGGGTCTCCTTGGCGAACACCTTTTTTCACTTCGAATTCTTCTGAGACTGTACCGTTGCATCTCACAGCACAAATGGTTTGTCTAATTGTCATTTTTACCAATCTTATTATTTTTTCTGGCACTTGGAATTCTTTTAGTGTTTCTATTAACTTGTTTCTGTTTATTGTATCGTAGGCAGCTTTGTAATCAATAAAAAGTACTTGTGCTGAAATGTTGTATTCATAGCAATTGGTCAGGATTTGTTTTAGCATAAAAATTTGATCGGTTGTTGATCTTCCTTTCCGAAATCCTCCCTGGTATTCTCCTAGATTCTTCTCTATATATATTTCTAATCGTTTTTTAATTAGTATGGCGAGTACTTTATACATTACTTCTAATAAGGATATTCCTCTATAGTTTGTGCATTCAGTTCTATCTCCCTTTTTGTGTATAGGAATTATAATCGACTTATTCCATTCTTGAGGCATTTCTTCGGCATCCCATACTTCTAGTATTAGCTCACCAAGTTTGTTTATTAAGACCTCTCCTCCATATTTTATGTTCTCTGCCACAATGCCGCTCTCCCCGGGACTTTTTTGGTTTTTCATATCTTTTATTATTTCTTCAATTTCTTCTCTTGTGGGCTTTGGTATTTCTTCTATTACTATTTGAGGTCTAGGAACATAACAATTTTCTTCAGTAGTCACTTCGTCATTTAGTATCTCTTCGAAATATTCTTTCCACCTTTCACATATTTGGTCTTCATCCACTATCAGGTTTCCTTGCTTATCTTTTACATTCATCGTTCTTCCCTGGTACCCAGTTTTAATGTATTTTACTTCTTTATAAAAATTTTTTATTTCATTTTTCTTGTAATTTTCTTCAATGCGCTTAATTTTATTCTCCATATACTTTCGTTTCCGCTCCCTTAGGATTCTCTTTACTTTTTTTCGTTGTACGGCATACCTTTCTAGGTCGTCTTGTTTTTGCGAACGTAAACTTTTTAATCTCAAATCTGATCTTTTTTTTAACTCTGTTCTGCATACGTCATTGAACCAGTGGTTTTTTCTAAATCTTTTTGCTCTTGGTATGTTCTTCGACGTAGCTTCCTTTATAGTGTTTGTCATTTTCAAGAACTTTTGTTGTATGTTACTCACAGTAGTACTATCTTGTTTAGCGTAGGTTTCTTGTATATCCTTTTGATAGTCCTGCTTTACCTCAAATTTTCGCAGTTTTTCAAAGTTAAATTTACGTTGCACTTTCTTTTTCCGTTTATGCCTTTTAATTATTGCTTCTCTCATATTAATTCTAACCAAAAAATGATCTGAGTCTACGTCAGCCCCTCTGCACGTTTTCACATTTGTTATTAAATTCGCAAACTTCTCTTGTATTAAGATGTGGTCTATTTGATTAGTTCCATTTGACCCCGGAATTTTCCACGTTCCTTTATATATATTTTTTCTCCTAAAATGGGTACTCATTATCTTCATCCTGTTTTCAATTGCGAATGTGATTAATCTCTGTCCATTATCATTTGTATTCAAATGTTTACTTTCACCCCCTGTTATGTTTTTATATATATCTTCTCTTCCGACCTTTGCATTGGCGTCGCCTATAATAATTTTAGTGTCTTGTCTTGGCATTTCTTCACACAATGACTCTAATTCTTCATAGAATTCATCTTTCACTTCTTCTTCTTTTTCTTCTGTTGGAGCATGTATATTTATCAACGATATCATGTTATTTTTTCCTTTAATTCTAATTGCACACATTCTGTCAGATTTTACTACGAATCGTTTTACCTGCTCCACGTCTTCATGTACCAGAAAACCCACTCCAAAATTCCTATTATTGCCTCCACTTGTATAAAACGTGTATGGGCCAATCTTTTCGACGTTGTTTCCAGTTAAATGTGTTTCCTGTAGTGCTAAGATGTGTATTTTATATTTTTTTTAGTTCTTCTATTAGGAAGTTGAGAGAGCTTCAAAGTATAGGAGAAGAAAATTCTGCAGTGGCAGTACTTCATTTATAATGATTCTTCTTTCATTTTTAAGTTTTTACTCGACACAACTGTATAGACAGGTTTCACAGTTGAAATGTGTAGTATGAAATATTACAAAAAGACTCTTTCTCTAGGAGCTCTTCAATATTTTAGTGGAACTATTTTTAAATAAACAATCAAAACGTCACACTTATTATTTTGATAGTAACTTAAAAACTTGTCTATTTGGAGATTTGATGTCAACAAATTTTTTAGAAAAAAAGATACACAAAATGACGAACAAAAAAAGAAAAGATTGTTAAGTTGTGTTTTTTAGCCAGCTTTCCAAATATTTTTAAACCATTTAATTTTAACTTGATTCTACGGAGTTATTGTAAATTTTTTGTAAGGTTATTTGTCTTAAAGAAGAAAATAAGCCCCGGATTATTGAGATCCATTCAGTCAAATTATCTGGACCATCTGCATATAAATTAGCTCTTGGGACGTGATTTCACTATCCGTGATTCAGTCACAGTGATTTATAAATCACCAATAACAACTGTTCTTTGCTAACTTCGATAACCCTGATCAGTGACCAGATATATCAGATATCAATCCACAGTCAACGTCTCACAAAACGTGTTTGGATAATAAATATTATGATATTCTCGGTGAACGTGATTTGGGGAACAGTGACTAACATCTTGGGATTTACCAATGATGAATATTAGGAACTGAAATATCAGATATTTTATGTTATTATCTAGTGATATTTGTCTTTCTAAAATAATATCATAAACCTATTGAATATATGTTTTCTTTCACAAAAACATTTTTAAAATTAAAAAAAAAATTAAGTGAAATTCTAGAGTTATTTTAAGTTTTATTTAAAGAGAAAGTTTTATAGTGTTTTAAATGGATTACTTTATTGGTAGTATTGTAAATGTATTATTATAAGTCAAACCATCTAGTTGCGTCAATTAAACATATTCATTATCAGCAATATGTTTTTATAGTGCTACTTAACACAGAGTGATCACAATCGTGTTGTTTAGTTTACAATTACTGTGACTACCTGTTACTGTACATAAAAGAACAGTGATGTCACTGATCACTGCGTGATTTAAAAATCCCCATGTTCACCATCACTAAATTTCAACTGTCAAACCCATATATACAGTTGTGATGAAATTAATAACTTGATTGGTCTATTAGGACAGTGAACATGTTAAGCTTTTTTCTAGTTTCTGCAATATAAATAATTATGAATATGAACAGATACATGGATAATAAACTACAGGAAATCATCAAGAAACACTAACAAAAACAAAGCTCAGTTTTTCATAACTTCTCGTCTACAAATATTTTAAATATTGAGGCATATAACTTTCTAAAAGTTTTGAAAAAATATGAACACTCCAAAATACACAAAAGATACTTTCTCTTTCATCTTTCATTATTAACAAGTCATAAATCTTAGGAAAGAAGGGTATCAAATATTTTAATAGAAATAATAGGAAAACTCTTTGTTGGCATTATTTGACATTATACAGTTCAAATCTCACTACCTTCACAAGTTCAACGCTTGCCATATACTGAAGTTACATCATGTTTTTGGCTCAACACATTTAAAACTATCAAAGTGAAGCCAAAAATTCTTTCGCAAAATATGTAGATTTAGAAAACAATGAGGCACTTTAACCTTTTATATTATTATTGTGGTATTAAGTGGTTTATTATAACATGTTTTAATAATGTATTATCATTGATCTAAATCATATGATGTTCTTGAATATATGCAGATTTTTAGGATAAAATACTGATGTTTAAATATTAAACAGATAACTTCATAAAACATATATAATAAAAGAAACTGTTAAAAAGGGGAAAACATTTATGGCAAGCAAACAAGGAATCTGATTGCTTAAAATATGTTTCGAATGTGGAAAAAATTCAAGTTATACCAGATTAAAATAATTTTCAGTTAAACTAAAAGATGTATGTAGGTATATGGCAGTCAGACATTTGTAAATTATTTAAAACTTAAGGATATGAAAGACTGAATTTGTTGAAAGCTTAAACAGATGGCTATGTATAATTACACATATCACTACAAATAAAGAAAAATGTCAAATACAGCAGTGTTAGGTATGCCAGCACCAAAAAAATAATGAATATACCAATACTTCTTCAGTTTGTCCTTTAAGGAACTCCATAGAATTAAATTAATTTTGAATACTTTCTAACAGGTATATAATAGTATTGGACATTACTTACAACTATGTTCACTAACAATCCATTTTGTGATATTTCAGACAACTTTTATTGTAATTTTTGGTTAAAATACTGGCAAAGAATATAAACGCTAAGCGTCTATATTCTTTGATACTGGTCCTTCAAATTCTGATTGAAAAAATTAGTAGTTTTCCATAATAAATATAACCCACCAAATAAATTACCGAAGTTTTATGACTAATGACTAGATATTATTATTTTCAGTTGTAGTAAAATATTAATTTGCTAAATTATGAAATGAGTTTCTTACCTTGAGTTTTAACTTCAGCCTTACTGGCAACATTGTTCATGCTTCTGGATATCACAGGACATTGGTTACCATACATTTTGACCAAAAGAGAAGCATAATTCTTCAAATAAGCTTGGCTTAATTTTGAAAGGAATGGACAAGACATCTTTCAATATTTCTGAAAATAACTCAAAACTTATGTAACCTTACTTTTGGGACTTGTTTTACTAAACACTTACATGTAATGTATTTGAAAGTGAAATTTAATTTAAATTATTTGACGTCAGTACTCAGTAGGTCAAATCCTCTCCACTACCGCGCGCTGTGTTTCCCTTTCTTTGAATAAATACCTTGTGTATTTCCACCACTTTTTCAATTGGACAATTTGTAGATCTGATTAAAGGTCAAGAAGATATAGTTGTGTCATGCTCAGAGAGATGGCACCAGCCAGTTTAAATAACTTGCGCCTGCGGCTAATATATTGATAAATAGAAAATGTGTAAAAAGCTATATATGTTTTTTATTGTAGTATTACTTGAACACATAGAGAAGGCCTATTTAAGAATGATGAAGTAAAACCACTTACACATTCAGTAAAGATGAAGGCTTAGAGTCTCTAAAATAAAAAAGCTCAGACATTTTTTATAGAATTATTGTAAGCTACAGAAACCTGGACCATCTTAAAAGCGGTAATTCAACGACAAAAGTATTTCGCTATTACGATAATTATAAATTGTGTACGAAATAAGAGATTTACATATACTATTGGGCTGTAAAATGGAAAACAGAAATATAAGGTCTAAACGACGCGACAAACGAAATTTGCCGGAAATTTATTGTAAAAGCACATGACAGTAATATGATTAATTACAGAAAGAAATGAACACTGGTCACTTTGATACAGGTTAGAGAAAAATGTAATGATATTGACGGCAATCATATCTAAAAAGTATTTACGGTTTATTTAGTTCTATCACGTTTAAATGAAAATTCATTAAAATTAATGCTCATAAGCATCATAGCGTTCCTACCTATGTAAAATTCAGGTCGAAATAATTTTATGTTAATAACCCCACGATGTATGCAACTAATATCACATCACTACCTTTTATAATTACATTAAAAAAACAGATTTTGAAATATGTTTATGTTTTAAATAACGGTTTACACATCAAATTAATTACTTTTTTATTAATGTTTATATTAGTTTACAGAAGTATACAGGTAGAAAAATCTTGTGTAAACATAGCTTTAGATAGAAATGTGGAAAATTTAAAATTAAAATCTTTTAAAACAAACGTTGAATTAAAACTAAAGGCAAATAGAAAACCAGTTGTTGTTTCAGATATATCACAGTTTATATTATTCTAAAAAAATATATACGCATAAAATTTTTTGAAATTCTATGAACAATCAACAAAAACAGAATCTGTTGGGTCGATCAGGATTGACGGGAATTTTACCGTACCGCTGCCAAACTTACTAATTTATCTGTGGACCTACCCACTCTTAAAGTAATATTAGGAGTTAAGATTAATTTGATCTTTTTACTATTGTATTTTGAAATGTAACTTACGCATATGAATTGATATTCTTTATTAGATTAAAAAGCAAGGTTTTAGTTTGGTTTTTTTGAATCTGGAAATAATCTACCGATTTTTGTAGAATTTTATTACCGATTACTAGTCAGTGAATTGTGGCAGCACTGTAGCCATGTACTATGTACTCTGAGTGGGAGTGAAGTCAAGCGAAAGCAAAAATTAATGTATGTCTCTCTCATAGCCAATTTGTAGTAAAAATAATAGATTAGTGTCTTCAAATGACTGCGATATCAATTCACGGGAATTATTAGGAATGTGACAGTACTTACTCCTTTTATCGTAAAAGTGAAAAAGAGGAGAGTGTCTGTGGCGGCTATCTGGTGACGTTTCTCTCTGTACCTGTGCCAGTGCCTCGACCCTCGACCTTGCAAGGCCTAAATTGAAAACATGATAGGTTCGTTAATTTATTTTTTATTTAGTTACTATCTATTTAACTAATGCATGTATCTAAAAACACCTTGTGACCTGCGATTTGTATATAGCATATGTTGAGGAATCTTCAAAATGAATGCCTGTAGTGTTTTACAAGAATGTAAACAATTTTAAGCCCCGCCCCATTATATGACAGACTAAGAAATAACTAATATTTTCACAAATATCTACCCTTGATATAGACAAATCAACAATTTCAAACAAAAATAATAGCATATTATTGATTCCTGACCATCACTATTAAGATGCATGTAGCTAATGTCATGTGTGGTATGTACTACATCACGTTTAACCCTTTCTAACTGGTGGCTGAAAGTGTTGCCACTAGCTGTAAGTAGACTGGTTAAGGTGGTTGAATGAAGATATATGACCACTTGACCACTGTTGAATTAGATCTGTTTGGTGTCAGTGTCATATGTGAACAATTGCTGTTTCACTACATTTTTTACAAAATTATCAGTTTTGTTAAATTTATAAAACAAAAGTACTATTACTTATATTAAATTAAACAAGCAAAACCTGCTATGATAAATGAAACAGGCAAAATATACTAAAAGGAGGAAATTATTATATTCTAGTCTTGAATACTTCTGTTTTCCTACTACAGTAAGTGCATTTTTTATATTTGTGTGACAGTTAAATAGTTCATCATAAATTCAGAAATATTCAAACATTGAAAATATACTTTGGTTCCCTATCATTTACACTCAAGTAATATCTCCTTATATTTTGTAAGAAATGACAGTTTTTATCAGAGACTGTAGAGATATCACTCTCTTCTAAAAATCTTTGTAGTATTAGTTTTGCAACATATATCAAAATTACTATGGGGTATATAATGATAAAGGTAGTTCTGCTATTTTCAATGTCATTATTTGCTATATGAGAATAGATTCTTCAAAGATTTGCTTCTGCTAAATCACTAAGTCTAAGATGATTTGCCTTGTATAACTTGTTTTATTACTTTTTTCAATTTTTGGTATAACTATATCTATTGATATGATAAATCTGCCAAAAAGTATTTTATTTATTTATTTTTTTATTCTGTTTTACAAAGTCTTAATAATGTAACTATATTATTAATAAGAAAACTATAAAAATATGTAATAACCTTTTGTTTAATTTTACTCATGCACAAATAGTTGATAAGATAGTAAACACACATTATCTTGCCAATGTAAATATTGTTTAATTGATACTCCCCAGAAAGTATGGCTGAATAAAGATATAGTCATGATAACCAGTCATTTCTCCTAAACTAAACTGATACAGACAAACGTGAAGATTAGTTTAAAAATTAGGTATCCATTGTAAAGGGTACCCAGTTAAGATAGGCAAAATGCCCTCACTGCCAGAATTCATTGTTTTTCATTTTTTTATGTTTTGTGTGATTAAAAAATATGACTCAGTGCAATTTTAGTCCCTACCTCTTCCCCAAAAATGTCATTTTTTCAATTTTTTTTCTGAGGGTGAAGTATAGTTGAGGCTTTAACAAAATATAATTTAAATCTATTTTTTATAGATCCGTAAGTTAAGTGTACATGACCTAAAAAAAATATAGTAAGTAAAAAAGTTTTGAAAAAAAAATTATAACTTTTTTTTGGAGATGTAGGTTTCATTTTTTTTATTTTCTGTATTTTATCAAAAAATATATCTCTTATTTTTCCAGATTTTTCTCTATGGTGCGCCACCTTCAAAAACCCGAAAAACTGGTTTTTTGGGGATTTTCCTCATTTTATAGGCTTCAATAGATCAACTCAAGGTTATATATAATTGGTTGCAGATATAGTGAAAACCATCAAAATAAACTGTCTAAGATGGGTGGGCAACTGATGATGATATATAATTCGAAATAACTGAGTACTGTATGTTTTGCCCACTTTTTATTGAAAAAGTAGACAAAACATGTTTAAACCACCAAAAAAACATGTAAACATTTAACAATGTTTTTAATGGGTTTTGCTAGTTTTTGCAGGTTTAATCACAGTTTTAGAGACTGATGCAACCTGAATTAATGCATCTCCAGTACATATTCAAAAAATATATGAAAAAGAATATTTTCAGCCTCAAAGAAGCAAATATACCCATCATTTGTTTATGTTAAAAACAAGGTTTTCAAGGGTCCTTCAGGGGATTTTACTAATCTGCAACTTTTTTACCTTTCTACATTATTAAACAGCATGTTTTAAAAATTTTTATAAAAGAACATGAGACAATGTATTTCCCATATTCAGAGAAGCTGAAGTTATTCAAGTTTTTCTAGTCCTGAATTTTTCTCCTTTTTTTTTGCTGTTATACACCATTAAATGGCACATTTCAAAGTATGTTCTTGAAAAACATGAGATCATGTATTTTCCAGCCATAGAGAAATATATCAACCTCATCTTATCTGAAAAAAACAGTTTACAAATATTTCTGGAAGTTTTTACTGGATTTTTCCATCTTTTATCACCTATATACACTACTGAGCCGCACATTTCTAAAATAATGCAAGAAAATATATTTCCCAGCCTTAGATAAATATATAAAAACTTATCTGTTACGAATAAACAAGTTTTTACATACATTATATGCATAGAGTATTACAGAGTATTACATAGAGTATTATTATTAATAGAGTATTACATAATATACACATAGAATGTAAAAATGAAAACAATTGAATTCTGGGTGTGAGTAAATTTTGCTTATCTTAACGGCAGATACCTTGTATGTGTTATATTTTTTACTTCTCTTGATCTTTTACCTAGTGGTATTCACCTAGAACTAATATAAAAATTAATACTATACTCACCAGTCTTCTGGGTTAAACCACATTGATTTCCATTCCGCCAAGCTTTTGACATCCTCTCTGATGTCTTCTTCGGGACTTCCGAGGTCTCAGTCCCCCGAGCCCCCAGACATTACTACACTGATCACTATTCACTTCACTACTACAAGTAGTAGAGAGCAGATGTAGTAGTGAAGTGAATAGTGATCATTGTAGTAGTGTCTGGGGGCTCAGGAGACCTCGGAAGCCCTGTAGAAGACATCAGAGAGGATGTCGAAAGCTGGGCACAATGGAAATCAACACGGTTCAACCCGGACGACTGGTGAGTTTGGTATTAATTTTTATAATAGTATTAATCTTAGCTCTAGATTTAATTGTACTAACCGCAGAAATCTTTCCGAACATATATATATATATATATATATATATATATATATATATATATATATATATATATATATATATATATATATATATATATATATATATATATATATATATTATAAAAAGTATTGTACCTTCTTTCTTCGTTACTTCCACTTGGTGCAGGCAGGTATTGTATTTAAATAAATGCATTCATCATTCTAAAAGTCACAATGAATTGATTAACACTTCTACTAACTATAGTTAATTTTTAATATGTATGAATGCTAGATTTTTTGTTCTATTATATAAAATTACCACTTTTTCTGTTTCTTTAGCTATGTTGTCCTTATTTAGGTTATTTGAAATTATCTTTTGTGTTGAAAAATCAACAGTTTCAACTAATTACATGTAATTTCCACTAATTTTTACCTCTTATTCAAGCTCTTACTCTTTACCAAATTCAGCATAATTTTTTATACAATCTTAATCACTATTTTCTTTTTAAAACAATACTATTGTTTTCAGATTATATTTCCAAATATATCTTTATTACAAAAAACAACAATAAATAACATCCAATCATAAAACCATTTGGTACTACTGAAATAATCACACTTGATGTAAAAATTTATTTGAAGTCAAAGAAACTTTTACATCCAAGATATTCACGAATATATTGACACAGAAATTGATGAATAAATTCATGAATTTCTTCGTGAATTTATTGTTGGTGTAAAGCCTGTATATAATTAAATGGCGATCTCTTAACAACAAGAACAGACGTACTAAACCGATGGACGGAATATTTTAACCAGATACTTAATATAGAGGAAGAAGAAAACCCGGAAGACGAAAGCTGCGAGGTAAGCGGAGCAGACGAGAGGGAGGAGGATCCACCAACGATCCTGGAAGTTAAAGACGCTGTAAACAAACTAGCCAGAAACAAATCACCCGGAATAGATAATCTCCCAGCGGAATTATATAAATAAGGTGGCCACGATATCATAATAGCCCTACAGCAGCTTATAAAAGAAATATGGATACAGAAGTCCCTTCCCAATGATTGGAATATTGGAATACTTTGCACCATACACAAAAAGGGTGATATCTTTGAATGCTCTAACTATCGAGGAATTACGCTCCTAAATGCAGCGTATAAAATATTCTCCAATATACTATGCCATCGTATGGCACCATATGCAGAGCGAATAATAGGACAATACCAGGCTGGTTTCAGAGGTGGTAAATCAACAATTCATCAGATTTCAACCCTAAGACAAATTCTAGAGAAAACACTGGAATACGGTGTAGACACGCACCACATATTTATAGACTACAAGGCAGCCTACGACTCTGTAAATAGAAGAGAATTGTTTAGAGCAATGATAGACCTAGGAGTACCAAATCAGTTGGTAAGTTTAACCAAACTAACCCTTGAAAAAGTTGAATGCAAAGTACGAATCCAGGGGGAACTCTCTGAACCTTTTAAAACAAATAACGGGCTACGTCAGGGAGACCCACTCTCCTGTATACTATTCAATCTAGCTTTGGAAAAAGTAATACGTACGTCACAAATCACAACTACCGGTTCAATATATAACAAATCTGTGCAAATCTTAGCATATGCTGATGATATCAATATTGTTGGGAGAACGGAAAACGCAGCACGAGAGGCGTACGTAGCATTAAAGGAAGCGGCTACAAAAATGGGTTTAATAATAAACACCAACAAAACAAAATACATGAAAATAGGTACGCAACCACAAACACTACGGCCACTTGTTATAGAAAATGACGTCATCGAAGCAGTTAACGAATTTGTATACCTGGGAACGCTCGTCAATACTGAAAATGACACTACCGCAGAGATAAACCGCAGAATTTGCACGGCTAATAGATGCTATTTTGGGCTTAATCTCCTTTTTAAATCTACAGTTATATCAAGAAATACAAAAGTAAAACTCTACAAAACAATAATACGCCCAGTCCTAACATATGGTTCAGAAACCTGGACTTTAACAAAAAGTAATGAAAACATGTTAGGATGTTTCGAAAGAAAAATACTAAGGCGCATCTATGGAGCGGTAAATGAAAATGGTGTCTGGAGAAGACGATACAACTTCGAACTCTATAGGATATACCAGGAACCAGATATCGTAAAACACATAAAGATAGGACGTCTAAGGTGGGTAGGCCATGTTATGCGGATGGAGCAAACCGACCCAGCTAGAAAAACGCTCCTTGATAGACCTATTGGTCAAAGAAGAAGAGGAAGACCCAGAACAAGATTCCTAGATAACATCGATGAAGACATGAGAAATATGGAAATACGTGCTTGGCGGAGGAAGGCGATGGATAGGGACGACTGGAGAAAAATTCTTGGGGAGGCTAGGACCCACACAGGGTTGTAAAGCCAAAATGATGATGATGATGTAAAGCCTGTATAAAACAAAAAATATTGATGTCATGGCGAAAACAGTTAATCTACTGTTAAAACAGAAGGGTTGGCAACGGTGTGTGGTGTTGAGCTCTAACCCAACCGATTTTCCATGCTGCACTTTGTGTTGTCATCGCGTGTCTTAGTCTGTGGACCAATGAGCACGTCGATGCGCATCGCCCCGCCTTTTAACTACTACACGATTTACGATTGGCCAACGGACTACCTGTCTGACGTCACAATGTCAAATTTAAAAACCTTTCCAAACATTTCTAATTTGTGTGTATTTATCCCATAAGAAGTTGGAAATATTGTTTTTTTTTAATTGTTTGAAGAACAAATAAGGACTTTTGGTTATGAACATTCATTCTGTGCGATTGGTACTATTTGTTGTTCGTGGATTTGTGACGTAAGAATAACTATTAAGTTATTTACTATGAATGTTCATATTTTAAGGTTATGTTATTATTTGATTAAAACTTAAATTATTTTTTACTGTATTTGAAGGTATTTTGTTGTTGTTTTTATCAGGGTTATTTTAAAATAAATTAATAAATCATTGAATTTATTTACGAAGTTGAAAAATATTTGAATTGTTTTATTCTTTTTTCGTTGCCAGTGATTTTATCCTGTAAAAGACTAAAGGTATTCACTTTCTCGTAGGTTTTCGTGTTTCTTCAATCGGTAACACCGGATTTGTTGACGTATAAGATATTGAAATACTTGTTGAATGTCTGCATATTTTTTACACTTTCTGAATTGGATGAAGTTTCTGATTCTGATTCGGATTCGGACTCGTACTGGAATGATTCATTACTATCTGAGCTGTCGAACGGTTCCCAGTTATCTTCATCTGACATTTATCCAAAATTGTCTGCATATTTTTGTAACTGTTAGTTTGTCAGTATACGTTTACGAGGAAACTTTCTGAAATAATATCACATAAGAAAAAAATAATAACTTAAACCACACTTAAAATACTGTAGACCTAAAATGCAAATAAACAATTAAAATGCGCAAAAAAGCCAATTTTAACGTTTTTCGGGGCCATTTTTCAATAGGTTGGACATCGAATTTAGAAAACAAAAAATATGAAGTGAAAGCTTTGAGGTGGCTATGAGGTGAAACACATCGTTTATTTTGTACCCACAACTGAATCTTATTTTAATCGAGAGAATATGATGCTACAACATGACAGTAAAAAGTTTACCACGGAAAGCAGTTTATTATAAAAAATTTTCAACAAATAAAAAATTTCATTTTTATTTGAAACCAAGTTACTCTTTCGGTTATAAGAAGCAGGTCCCCGTGGTAAAGTTTGGGTAAACTAATATTGCAGCATCATATTCTTTTGATTAAAATAAGATTCAGCTTGTGAGTAAAAATAAACAATGTGTTTCGGACTTTAAATTTGAGACGTTCTCCAAGTCAATATATTCCGAAACGGAATGGTATATCAATTTGTTTATGGATATTTTAAAATGACTTGCAGTATCAATCAAAATTGAATTGCGAATTTTTAAACTACTTGACTTAAGCTTTCATCTCAAAATTTTTGTTTTTTTTAATTAGGTGTCCAACCTATTAAAAAATGGCCTTAAAAAACGCTAAAATTGGCCTTTTTCGACTATTTTAGTTGTTCCTTTGCAATTTACGCGAAGTAATCGTTTTACATAAAAATCACAAGAATAACTTTTGTCTTAAAGTAACCCAAATTATTAAAAAAAGTTGTTTCGAAGTGAAAAAAGCAATAATTAGGTTGCCATTAAAATTTTCGGTAAACTTGTCAACATAACATTATTGGCATCATAATATATCGATTAAAACAAGTTTTAGCATGTGGGTATGAAATTGATCTTTTTCAACAAAAACCACCCGCTTGCATGTTTAGTAAGAAATAAAACCTAGATTATTTGAGATTGTTTATTTCTAAACCAATATTATTTTTAGAAATAACAATAGGATAATTTGTTTTTTTTTTCATAAAATCTTGTTATAAATACCTACACACAACGCAAAAGTCTAGGGATATTTTTATAAATGGACGTATTTTGTTATCTATAATCAACTTAAAAAAGTAATACAAAATTTGTAGTTTAAATTGTTGTTTAATAATATGTCAAAAACCATAAATTGCAAAAAAAAACAGAAAATACCTACACACAACGCAAAAGTCTAGGGATATTTTTATAAATAGACGTATTTTGTTATCTGTAATCAACTTAAAAAAGTAACACAAAATTTGTAGTTTAAATTGTTGTTTAATAATAGGCCAAAAACCATAAATTGCAAAAAAAAAACAGAAAATTGGAGCAAAAAAAATATATTGCAAATCACCCATGTTTCACATACCACCATAAAATGTCAAAAATACGAAAAATATAAACTTAAAATAAAGTATGTCCACCACGTTGGTTTTATCACAGCTCTACATCTACTGTTCGTGATCCGAATCACATTGTTAATGTCTTCTTGAGGTAGTTGTGTCCATTGTTCTCTCAGAAGCTCTTGAAACTCATTGTAGATATTGCCCATATGTGGAGTAATTCTTCGTTGGAGCATGTCCCATACATGCTCAATGGGATTCAAGTCCGGTGATTGTGCTGGCCACGGCAATACATCAATACCCTCGTTATCCAACCAGTTTGTTACAATACGCGCAACATGTGGTCGAGCGTTATCATTCAATATCAATTTTCTCCAACAGCAGCAGCAAACGGGCGCTCAACAGGTTCAAGAATAGTGTTAAAGTTTTGATGACTTGTGAGAAAGCCACGTGGGAAAATGAGGTCAGTTCTTTCGTCAATCATGATTCCGCTCCATACCATTAATGTACCACCTCTGTATGCATACTCTTCTTGAAGATGTCGTAATCGTTCTCCATTTCCGGGTCGTCTCTAAACTCTTGTCCGACGGGAATCTGGATGAGATCCATATCTAGACTCGTCAGTAAACAAAACTGTGGCCCAGTCATTGTCAGTCGGTTGTAGCGACGGTTGTATAGCGACCACGTCCTGGATATTGCTCGGCTGGACTCCCAGTGTCTCTAAACCGACGCCACAAACGACTTGCGACGCTTTGGATCGACGAAAAAAAAAAAAAATTAAAATTCAACATTTTTTGACCTTATTTGTTAATAACTTCGATGAATTTTTCTCACATTATAGGCCTGTACAACTAAAGAACCTAAGAAAACATAACATGACCTAAATAATTATATAAATAATTCCCTCCCCCCAAACCACTTAATTATAACGAGTATTTCCGCCTATATTTCTAATTACTTCTTCACAGCGATGAGGCATATTTAAAATCAAGCATCGTATTTGGTTTTAACCAATTGCATCCCAAACTTATTTCGCTATAACTTCTATGTCGACAAGAGGGAAATATGGTGGTTGTCAGCTCCTGAGTTGACCATCAATAATATCCCACAAATTCTCTATAGGATTTAGATTAGAGTTGCGGTGTGGCCAGCTCATGGTTTCCTTCCCAACCTCGTCCAAATAATGACGTACCACACGTGCAACAAGTGGTCGAACATTATAATGCATTAAAAGAAAATTATTTCCTATCTAAATGGAACTACATGGTTAGAGAAAATATATGTGATATACCATTCACTCGCTAAGGAAGCTCTTCGTGTAACAAGAACGCCCGTTCACGCTGTAAGAGATATTCCTCCTCAAAACATTACATATCCTCCATTAAATATCATAGGCTGTATGTTGCACTGTACGTAGTGTTTTCTTGGCCGTCAAATAAATCTCACACATAAGTAATCCATCGATTCATCGGTGAATAACAGGTGCTCCCAGTCATCAACATTTAAATCAAATTGCTCTCTGGCAAATTTCAATCTACTTCTACGATAATTTACCTTTAAACTTGGTGCTCTGAGTGGTATCCTTAAATGCCAATCTTGTTCAGTTTCATGTGGGACAACGGGACGTAGGACAGGCTTTTGTCCCGTCTCGTGACCCGTGGGACGTCCCGGGTTCCCGCAAAGCTAATGAATAAATGTCCTGTAGAATTGTTTGATTTTTCATAGCCAAACTAACTGCTTCAACGAATGAGTATTACAATTCAGTAAAATCACGTTATGCTTTGTTTTCTTTTTATTAAAAAAGATATCGAGATGATTTTTTACGAAAATGTTGAGAAAGGATGAAGCTATCTCGCATCATTAATAAGATGTGTTTGTTTCTAATAAATTCCACAGGATGTTGCAAAATAAGATAAAAAACACAATTTTATATTTACACCGCGTATATAGGTAAAACGTTGACATTACTCAGAACACATTATAACAGTAATTACATAGAAATAAACCTGCAATATTATGGTACATTTGAGGTGGTGCGTTAATTTTATAGAGTAGAATCATGTAATGCTTTGAACATACTTTTCTTTTTTGATAATAGAGATATCGAGATGATTTTTTTACGAAAATGTTGAAATTTCGTTAGGTTTGTTAGGTTGGTTCATAATGTTGAGTGATCTAAGTGACTAAGATAACACAGAGGAACTTTTCATGCGGACTGTTAAAAAAAAGGAAAAAGACAGGTAAAATTACGGATGTTATGAAAAAGTTACGAAAAAGCAGTCATGAGACAGGAGAAGACTGTAAGTGTTCCCGTTTTAAATGTTATGAGACTATTAAGGTCGACGAGTGACGATATTGCATATTTTCGCATTTCAATCAATTGAAAGACTACAACGCACAAAGTGAATATCTTGGCAGACCAGTGTAGTACCTGTTCTGCAACGGCCGGAAAGATAAACATGGCAAAATATCATACTTCATCTGATTGTTACCGAGTTCGCGTCAAAGTGGATGTGAACGAATGAAAGATGTAGGCTGTTTGCTTTAAGAGCGTAGGCGCAAAATTTCGGGCTAATGCTTTTTAAATGCATTCATTTTTTTCGAATCCTGAGAAAACTGATAAGTATTTTTGAAAAATTTAAACGCAGAATGAAAGATTACATTATTACCGAGGGCCGAAAGTCCCTGAAAACTTCTATAATGTTTATTTTAATAAGTTACAGGGATGAAAAAGAAGAGAAACTTAAGTGTGATTTTTAATTTCAAATATCTCATTCAGAAGAAACTTTTTGTTTATTCTAAGGGACTTTCGGCCCTCGGTAATAATGTTATCTTTCATTCTGCGTTTAAAATTTTCAAAAATATTTATTAGTTTTCTCAGGATTCGAAAAAAATGAATGAATGCATTTAAAAAGCATTGGTCTGAAATTTTGCGCCTACGCTCTTAAGGCTTTTTTATATTTGCACGGCATCACAAAACGCCGTGTAAAAACTATAAAGAAAAAGTCTATGTGAACATGGTACTTCTAATGTGGATGACAGAGAGAAGCATTGGAATCTACTGCATAAATTGTCTCCTGAAACAATATCCAAAGTGATGGCTTTTATACAAGCACTGAGGGGTAAAAAGTCTCATTATTCCTTGAAAGATACATCGAAAATTTATTTGCCAGAAGATATCCTTCGAATGTACAACGGTTCCAAAAATAAGAACAAAGTAAGCTATACAACGTTTCATGACATCTTTCAAGGAAATATCAGTATCTCTTTTGGATTTCCACAAAAAGATAGTAGTGAAAAGATAGTGCAGTAGTTGTGACTCATTGAAGACCGAAATTTCTGTCTTCTAGGAAAACATGAGTACAAGCGAGGACAATGAAACAAAACAATCATTGAGTGTACAGTTAAAGGCAAAACAGACAGAAAGGAAACTTATTTAGCAAAAGTGATAAATTTTATTCGTTGAAAAAAGCTCATCAAAAACCATTACAAAAAAGGGGAAGTAGAACCAATAGCAATGGACTTCCAAAAAATCTATCGACACCCAACATGAGAACGTCTGATGTTTATTACCGACGTCAGTAAATTTTATTTCGTTCAACATCCATGTTTTGTCAGACTCTTCATCTATGTTTGTTCTATGATGGAATATTTTGTGATATTTGTGCGGGCCAAAATAAAAATTACACATTGATACGTTTTTTACATTACGTGGTCCATACAGTAAACCGTCTTATAAGTTTAAACGTTATATTCCCTATACGTGGGCATTCTTATTTGGAGTGCGATAGAAACATGAGCCTTATCAAAGCAAAATCTTACACCGAAACACCAGATGACTGGAGGGACGTCCTAAGAAACAGCTGAATCAAAATCGGTGGGTATCCACTATGTTCGCGAACTTCTCACGCTCCTGCAACTGCTTCAATGGATATGTCATGCGCTCCTCTATATGAAACGCACCCCCTCCTCGTGCGCACCACAGTTTTCAACGAACCTTTGTGTGAACATGTCGTCACCAGTAGTTGCTAGTGCAGCGTATCTTTTATCTCGAAGACTATAGAAGCCATCCTCGCTTTTGGGAATCTGACATTTACAAGAAAAGACTTCAGAATTCATTGGTGTTGGAACTCAAATCTCAGGGATTAAGTGACCATTATAAAAACTTCATGCGAATATCTTCATCTAATTTTGAATATTTGTATAATTTGGTTCTACCAACAATACAAAAAAAAAGACAAAAAATTTCGAAAAGTTATATCGGCTCGAGATAAATTAGCATTAACGCTACGATTTTTAGGGCAATTTTTTATTGTGATATGTATTTTGGCCGAGCTCATTTCAAGATTAGGTTTGTCGATGTCGGTTGCCAGGGCCGAATATCTGATGGTGGGATATACAAGAATACTAAAATATTCTCGTTGATGGTAAAAGGTGAATTGAATTTGCCCACACCGACACCTTTGAAAGGACGTAATAGAGTTATACCATATTATTTACTAGGTGACTCTGCATTTACATTGACCGAAAACATGATGAAACCGTTTCCTGGGCAAACATATGTGAAGGGGACACTTGAAAGAGTGTCCGACTACCCTCTTAGCAGAGCAACCAGTTCTACCATAAAGGAAACCACTTAGGAAAGTCCTAAGGAAACCACTTCTGGTAGAACCAGATAAAGCAGCAGTTATAGTACTGACGATCGCTCACTTGCACAACTATTTAAGATTTCATTCACATATTTACTGTTATTGTATAATAGAAAGCGAAAGTTTAAGAGGGGATTATGAAACATTACAACCAAAGAAACTGCACGTCGGTCTCCTGACAATACAAAAGAAATAAGAAAGGAGTTAGGGGATTACTTTTTAAAGGAAGGAGCTGTTTCATTCCAAAATAACTATTGACTGTCTGAAACGCACGTTTTCAATATTATCATTAAAAAAAATAATATAAATAATAACTTACTGTATTCAATGACTCTCGCAGTTTATCGCCATCCATTAAAAATGACAATGTTTTAAACGCGAAGAAATTACTTCTATATATTTCTGATGCACCTAAAATGTGAAAAATAAAGTAAACAAAAAATGACAATGTTTTAAACGCGAAGAAATTACTTCTATATATTTCTGATGTACCTAAAATGTGAAAAATAAAGTAAGCAATTATCCATAGTGTTTTATTTTATATCACTTAATAAAGCTCCAGTTACCTACCTTTCTCAGTCCCATTTCTTTTTTTTTTGTTTTGGTTTCTGTCTTCGAAACCCCGAAAGCAGAATTTTCATTTTATATTTGTGTATTGGCAACGATATATCAATACCTCTTCCGATTTCCACCCAGGCGTCTTCTTTTAAATTTTTATTTTTGTAATTCTCATCCTGGGGATCCCACAGCATAATATAGTTTCGGTACAACCCGATTATACCACACGTACGCACTTCGTGATATCTTGCTCACGTCCACGAACAGACTGAGCTCGCCTTTGTGCTCACCCATTTTACCGCCATCTATATTAACGCTGAGCACCGAGTGTATTCTCTATGTAAAGCAGTTGCAGGAGTTCGGAGTGCAAGAGGTTCGCGAACATAGTGGATACCCAGCTTTAGCCTTTAAAGTGACTGTGCAAATGATGTGAACTTTCAAACATGGACCGACTTTGTATCATATCCAAACGCGACAAAGTGTCCTATGCCGACGAGACCAATCAGAATAATGAAAATTAAAAAAAAAAACGAATTGAAGATTTGTTTTACACAAAGAAAATTATTGTGGATGTTACCTAAAAATTGTTATTATTCCGACAAAAAGTCGCAGCAAAAAAAAAGAAAAGAAAGCTTTGGAATCGCACTTCACGACACAAAGTAAATTGTACAAGGGGCCGTTGCCCATAAAAGCTGCCAAATTAAGCGATCTTTTACACCTAATTCAGTTCTTAACAAACCCTAGTGAAACTTTCTACAAATCCTTACTTTCAGACAATAACCAAGACGATAATGATAATTTGAGAACTAGATTCTGCGGTTAGTACAATTAAACATAGAGCTAACATTAATACTATTACAAGAATTAATATTAAACTCAACAGTCTTCCCGGTTGAACCGCGTCGATTATCATTGCGCCATGATAATCGACGCAATAATAATCGACTCTTAAAGATCTCAGTCAGAGTAGAAAAGAAACAAGCTAGGTGTTAACTATTCCATATATTACCGGAAACGCTTCGTTTTGTATTTACAAAACAGCATCAGTCCATATCTGTAAGAGTAACGATCTCTCAGAACTTTTGTTTGTTTCTTTTCTCTTATTATCTGACAGATCTTCATGTCATCACTGAGTTACAGTGTGAAAGGAATTTCATCCCATACCATTGTTTTTCACTGCTTATTGATTTTGACAGTCATTGCTCCTTGTGGATCAAACAAATTGTAGAATCCAAAAAAGGGATTTATGAACATTTTATTTCTGTTCCCAATTACGATTCAATTTCAGCTCTAGTCAACACCATCTTCATACAGGTCACAAAATTGATTTTGAAAACTCCAGAACCATATCCCCCATCCGCGTCTATAAACCAAGAATTATCTGAGAAGCCATAGAAATTGAAAAAGGCCAAATTGTCTCAATAAAAGAGATGACGGCATACGGTTACCTTCGACATGGAGACCTCTCATAAAGAAAATATCGTCCGCTCCACCCGCCAATCAAAATCTTACTGTCAAAAATGTTCGCGCCAACCTCAGCGCCAATCCCAACGCTAACCTTCACGCCAACCTCCATTCAAACCACGTCACCATCGACGGTATAAATGAACCGTCCTCTGTTCCCAGTAGCAGTAATGCATTGATTAGGGATCAGTGTAGTAGTGTCTGAAGACATCTTCTGTATAACTTCATGGGGATTCTGTATATAAAGTTTACATTAAGATATATTTTTATTGGAGTTAACCTTTTTAGATTTACCCCTTCATTGTTCTGTTAACTGTACACCCAAATATTTATTTATAAGTTTATGCATTTTTAAAGCTATATCTGTGTATTGTTAGTGTTGGCAATTGTTTTTCTTTCAAAAGAGGTTAGTCTTTGTATGTGGGTATATTTTATTTTATAAAAACCCTTAAAAGGGCAACATTAAAAGCACGAACGTTTTCGGAACAACTGTTCCATCATCAGGTTAAAATACCTAAAATAAGTATAAACCAGTTAATTACAGCAAACGTGGTTTAAAATTTTGACAAAGGTTAAAAAAACAAAATGGTTATACTTACAGGTTACCATGCCTGAGCCACCAAAATATTTGGGTAAAAACCCTTTAAAATGTAATGTGTTACCAAAGATTGTACATGATGTTAATAATATTATATGATGTTTAATATTTTAATTAAATTTTACTTCAGGTAACATACACCCATGCTTAAGTGAGTTCCAGTGTCCGGAGAGTAAACCTCTTCAAACGGACTTCAGCTGGTAACTGATTGATAAGAAAATACCCATGAACGGTGTCAAAAACAAAATGTCAATGTACCATGAAACAATATTAGTTAAACATAGTATTACTACAGCCAAAAGATTAAAAAAATTTTTGATGATGTTAAAATGATAACAGCAATCCAGGTGTTGGGATTTAAAAATTTTTCTATAATTATTTAATATTGGATATAAAAGATGTAAATTACTGGTGTTGTTGAAGGTCATGTTTAAGAGAATGACGTATGCATTAGGCAGCTTATGTTACTCTTTATCGTATGGAGTGTGGTCTAAAAAGTGTAATTTGTGACGAATTAGCTTAAATATATGGAAATGTCCTTTTATGTTGCTTACATCTAGGACAAGGAAAAAATAAATAGTATATATTTGTAGCTAATGTAAGACTTCGTATTTAAATGAGATTGTTTAATACTGCTCGTATCGTAAAAAATTTAATATAAGTGAGTCCAATAGATTGAGAAAAGGGATTAAAAATCTTCCGGCTGAAGGAATTAAAGTTATAATATATGTGATTAAATTTAAGAAATTGAATTGCATGGAATCTGCAGGAATTATTTTCCTTGTGGATTTTGTTTTTCTTTCCTTTTGTACTAACATGCATATGCTCTCTCATTGATTTTTAGTTCTTTCAAATTTAACCTCAGACAAAAATTTTTGAAAATTTAAAAAAAATCATTTAAAAATTTCTTTATAAAAGGTATAATATTAAAAACCCTATCGGGCTACATCACAGAACATTTTCGGAATTAATATTCCATCATCAGTGCTATCAGGATGTACATGTTAAAATCGACTAAATACATGGGCAAAAACCCTTTAAATGTTAGTAAATTAACTTTGAATTACATTATTTAACTTTATAAACCATGATGTTTAAGTTACAACAGTAATGGATAACATGTCAACGTAAGACTCCACTGGAGGTTGCTAGTCCTGAGACGAAGTGTCTACGAGGACTTGTTGATGGCAACATTTAAAGGGTTTTTACCCATGTATTTAGTGGCTTTTAACATGCACATCCAGATAGCACTGATGATGGAATATTAATTCCGAAAACGTTCTGTGATGTGGCCCGATAGGGTTTTTAATAGTATACCTTTTATAAAGGAATTTTTAAATAAATTTTTTGTGATACATGGTATACAACCAGCTACAGGAATTTAGTTTCCTTGTGGATTTTTGAAAAATTATTTTCATGAATTTCTTTTATTATATTTAGGATAAATTGTAGATTGATCATATCATTTTGTTGAGTTTATGCTGAGTGTACATTTTTCAAGACTACATTTTCTAATAGATTTTTATTGTCTAGGAACCACACCGATGGACATTAGACAGCAAAACATAGCTAACCTGTGTTGTCTTCGATAGGACAATTGTCCAACCTTCTAGACAGTAAGTGCCCCTTTATGTGCTTTTGCCTTTATATGTCATGGGTAATCTAGAATATTTTATGTAATTTACATGAATTTCGAATTAGATAATCAAATCTTTTCTTTATTTGATTTTTATTCAAAATATATACATAAAATACACTAGATTTATCTCATATTTGATATATATGCCAGTACTTTTTTAATTCACTTAGGCTAAAATGTCCTTCTATTCTTGCACAAGGTAAAAATGAATTTACAGTTATTGCAGGTCTGCTGTTTCATATATTTTCTCTAAATTACTTTCAAAAACTAACAAAAAAAATCTACTTCTATACCTTCTTGTTGCATTTAGCCGACAATATTGATTATCTTTAATAACCAACAGTGGCTATATTACTTTTCAGTAGTAAATCAATCAAGTTAGTAAAAAATAAACTTTTTTTCGTCACAACTGTATAGAAAGGTTTGACATTATTAAAATGTGTAGTATGAGATAGTACAACAATACTCTCATCTAGGGATTCATCTATTTTTTTAGTGGAACTATTTTTAAATAAAGAATCAAAACGTCAAACTCATTATTTTGTTCAGAACTTAAAAACTTGTCTATTTAGAGATTTGACATCTACAGATAACTTTTTCAGGAAAAGAAGATACACAAAATGAGATATGCTAAACTAAAATCGGTTAACACACAAAAAAGTTATTGCAAAATTAATAACAAATTCACTGTTTTTAAATATTGTTAGTAACTTTTTTATTATTTTTTAAAATTTGTTTAAATGTACCTGAACTAGAGGGTCTTATTGTGTTTAAATTGTGTGCAAAAGATGGACCAGATTGGTTAAATAGTTTTTGCGATTAAATTTGTTTATAAGGTTTTTTTTTAAAGAGGTAATTTCTACAGCTGGTCCAGATAATTTGACTGAATGGATCGCAATAATCTGGGGCTTATTTGCTTTGCTAAGACGTATTCTATTAACCTATGGAAAAAAGTTTAAAAAGATTACATTTATGTACACATAATGATTTAATAATAAATAGCACTTTTTAAGTTTATAAACATTTACAATAACTCCGTAGAATTTATTTTAAATTAAATGTCAAAAAATATTCGGAAAGCTGGTTAAAAAACACAACTTTTTAAAACAGAAAAAAGGTGCTAACGCTCTTATGAGCCAAGATAGTCTCTTCTTAAAAAAAACAAACGCTGTTATGTTAATTAACAACATTATAATCAATATTTTATAAGAAAAGTCAAAGTTTTCAACAAAAACTTTTAGCAAACAAAATTATTGAAAATTGTTTAAACAAGAGTATTAATTATTGTAGGATCGTAGTGAGTGTAGTGATCAAGGATCAGTAGCGCTCTTCAAAAAATCAACACAATTTTAAAATTTAGCTCTCGGAAAAAAAATGAAAAAAAAATCTCGGGTTCCACTGAACATAATTTGCTATTTCTTTTTTTTTTTTAACTGGGTACAACGTTAAAATAACGTTAAAATAATAACATTTATCGTATTTTCATTGCAAAATTATACAAAACAAAGCAGCTAATGACTACAGGGTGTACAAAAATCTTTTCTTAAGTCGCCTTTTTATTGTTAGTTGTTTATTTATTTATTCAAAATATAATTATAACAAATAGATGTTATTTATAAATATTATTAAATTATTATTTAAAAACAATTTTTCCTATACTCCTATACTTAATAAATTTGAACAAATCCGTTTTTTAGTATTAGAGAACAAAAAATCGTCTATATACATATATTCAATATTATATTATAAGAAATTATAACTTCTTATAAGTTTAAAGTCATTATTTGAATTTACCTCACATATTTATTATAGTCCGGGTAATATGGGCGTACTGGCTAGGAAAAATATTCCCAAAATTGCATGTTGTCAATGTCTTCAAGAGAAAAAAATGGTTTAATCAATTTTTTTAAACAAATTGTACAATTAATTTTTCTTTTTCGTAACAATTTTTTTTGGTTTATTGGCCAATTCTGAGTAAAAAATGTAACTTTTCACTCAAATGCATCTTTTTCGAGTTATAAACAATGTAAGGTCTTAAAAAGTGCGAAGAAAATAGCTTTATAAATAAACACAATATTAACCCCCAATAAAAAGTTCCATCTCTTGTCCGATCAATCAAAGACAATATTCCAAATTAACAACACGGAGTTTATGAAATTACTTGTGCAGACTGCCTCCGATCCTATATAGGCCAAAAAAAATCGTAGAATCCAAAGTAGGATTTATGAACATTCCATTTCTGTTCGCAATTCCGACTCAATTTCAGCTCTAGGTCAACACCATCTTCATACAGGTCACAAAATTGATTTTAAAATTCCAGAACCATAACCCTTATCCGCTTCTATAAACCTAGAATTATCCGAGAATTCATAGAAATTGAAAAAAGGCCAAATTGTCTCAATAAAAGAGATGACGGCATACGGTTACCTTCGACTTGGAGACCTCTCATAAAGAAAATACCATTGTGAATGATGTTTTAATGAGCAATGAGTGTTTTTAATAATATATATGTATAGGGTTTTTATCGCGGTTCTCAAAGAATTAGTTTGTAAGCACTTTTTTAAATTATCTTTATTATATCTATTATGAAACACATATATTTAACATAGCCAATGTAAATTTAAAATAAACTATCTTTAAATTGGAATTCTTATGAAACTAATTAAATTATATAGACAATGTAAATTTTAAACAAACTATCTTTAAAATTGAAATTGTTATGACATCACTAACT
Source organism: Diabrotica undecimpunctata (assembly GCF_040954645.1). Taxonomy (NCBI): domain Eukaryota; kingdom Metazoa; phylum Arthropoda; class Insecta; order Coleoptera; family Chrysomelidae; genus Diabrotica; species Diabrotica undecimpunctata. The sequence goes on from NC_092812.1 coordinate 42,525,218, forward strand.
AAATTATATTAACAAAATTTTGTACCTTTCTGTCACCGAATGCCTAAATGAAACTGTTCTCCACTATATAGATTTTAATCACCACTCAATGTCTTCGTTCTCAGCCTCGGTTATCCTTGTTTTTGTGAAATTCCCTTTTCCAATTATCAGCTTCCACCAATTTAAAATATTTTTCTTCTTAATAGCATTTATATTTATTCTTCCTTTTAATACACCAATATCCAATCACCAAATAAATTATATAATTTTAATTTTCAATTCATACTTTCTTCCATTATCCAATCACCATTTATACATAACATAATTTTTAATCTTCAATAATATTCTTCTAATATACTTTCCAATACTATCAAATTTTAATACTAAATCACTGATTATTGCATACTTTATACTTTCTTCCTAATCACTAACTGTAACTAACTGTGTCTGTCTTCTTAATAACTAATTGTCTGACCATCTTTATACTGACTTCATAGTAACTCTCCGACCGCTTACTGATTGACTGGGCTTATACTGACTTCACTAACTGTAACTATATGTAAACTAAACATTTCAAATTAACAAATAACCCCACTTTATATTCGTAATTATTATTTAAATGTCTGTCACTTATTCAGAGTAGGTATTTTTGGTTGCCTATGCACATGGCTCACTTATATTTACAATATTATAATTATAAAAAAAAACTTTTTACACTTATTATATGCTAATTTCTTAAAAATGCCCTCACATAAATATATATTTTATAGTATATAACTTATTAAAATAACCAAATACTTTTTATATCTAATATTATCTAGTGTATAACTTATAAATTATTTTTAATCACTATTTTTCTTTCTCCTATATAAAATATCGTTTCAATACCCCAAAACTAGTTTTAAAATAAATAATTTACTTATTATTTTTTTAAATATTAATTTTCTTCAAAAGTTTAAAAACGCTTTTTATAAAGTTCTTCGAGAATTTAAAAGATTTAAGCAGTGTTACAGTTCGTTCGTGATCATTGAATCGACCAGTCGATTTATCGAGTGCGAAGTAATTAACAACAGTGTTTAATTGTGAATAATTTTGTTAAAATTTCTAGTGTAGTAGTTCTTATAAGAAACTTAATTATCAGTGAGTTTATAATATGAGTGCCAACCAGGGGGGTGGTGAAACCCCCCAAATTGGAACTCAACCCTCATCCAAAGGTGACATAGATGTCCCAAATATTTGGGATATGGACGTAGAATCAAATCGTAATGTATTAGATAAAACAAAAATAGAAAATATCAATAATCCAAATGTAAGTACAATAATTAATAATTCTAACGTAAAACATACGGAGACAACAACAGATATAAACGAAAAACCAGTACGTATTCCAAGTTTTTATAATAATGTAGATATCGCTCCTTTTTACGTGTATGTTGAAAATAGTCTAGATAAATTTGATGGTAAATTAAACGCAATTAGGATAGGAGATATTTTGTTCAAAGAACATCCAGAATTGGATTCCAAAATTAATTGCATAGACTCGATAGGGCGTAATAGGTTAAGAATTAAATTAAAAGACTATAAATCGGCAAATAATTTATTAAAATCGGTTAATTTAAAGAAATATAATTTGTTGGCATATATTCCTAAATTTATTACACATAAATTTGGCATAATACGAAATATAGATTATGAGTTTGATGAAGGGTATGTTAAAGGGAAAATAAATCCAGTTGATATGCATTGTAAATTTAGTGTTGAGGCAGTTAAACGAATGAATCGCAAAGTAATTAAACCGGACGGTACTAAAGAATACAAGCCTACAAAAACCTTTTTTGTTACTTTTAAAGCATCTAAGTTACCACAATATATATGCATTAATCATGTAAGAATCCCGGTAGAACCCTACGAGCAAAAGGTCCTACTATGCTTTCATTGTTATAGATACGGTCATTTAATAAAACAATGCAAAAGTAACGTTCGTTGTTTAAAGTGTAAAGAGGGACACGAGACAAAAGACTGTAAAAAAAATTTGGTAGAAAAATCATGTTTCTATTGTAGTGGAAAACATTACACAAATGAAATAAAAGAGTGTCCAGAATTCAATAGACAAAAAGCAATTAAAAAATTAATGACGGAGCAAAATTTATCTTATGCCGAAGCTAACAAAAAAACCCCTAAATTTACTTATGCACAAGTGGTTAATAAATATCCGGGACCGACCGAAATCTTAAACAATAATTATTTAGCCGACAGTAATCACAATTTAAACAGTAATTCTAATGCTTTTCAGTCACAATCTAATATATTTCCTTCTTCCCAAATGCAGCCAAGCGGGCAAAAGTCGAGTTCGGTAAACTCCCAGCATTCTGCGGTTTCTCACAAAAGACCTAGGGTGGTGAGGTCTCAAGAACATGATAATACACTGAATCTACATAAAAAAATTTTATCACCAATTCATTTACCGAGTTCATCGACAGCCGTTTTCGAAAAACAAAATTACACTTCAAACTTAACATTGAATCAGCCTCATCAAGAGACTTGTGTCACTGTTACGGAGAATGCTTTAGTAGGTTTAATTTTATCCATTATAGGAATCTTAAAACAACAAAATAAATTTGAAATTCAAGAATCAACTTTACTTAGTATTATTCAAGATAAATTTAATGCAATATCTGATGAAGAGTTGTTTTAAGATTTGCCAGTGGAATTGTAGATCAGCTACATCTAATAAAGAAAATCTTCAAAATATGTTAATAAGTGAAGATATAGATATTGCTATGCTTTCAGAGACGTGGTTTAAGCCATCAAAATATGTAAATTTTGCAGGTTATAACGTTATTAGGAAAGACCGCCCTGACGGATACGGCGGGGTGGCTTTTCTGGTAAAGTTAAAGTTAAAATATAATGAGATTATTGTAAGACACTCCAATAAACTGCAAGCAAACTGTATCCAACTACTATCAACCAACAAAATCAGTATATTTTTTGTAAACATTTATGTTACTCCAAGAAGTTCCATAGGGACGGATGAGTGGGGCGAGTTCTTGGAATCTCTCCCGAAACCATGTGTAATCGGGGGTGATTTCAATGCTCATCACACTGCTTGGGGATGTTTAACAACCAATTCTCAGGGTAACAGGTTACAAGATGCAATAGATAATACGGATTTGGTACTATTAAACGATGGCAGTCATACATTAGTGCCCACATTAAACAGTAACTCCTCAGCGATAGACTTAACACTCTGTTCATCAGACATAGCACATCTTTTTGAGTGGCAAATTATGGACGATCCACATGGTTCTAACCATATTCCGATTTTAATTAAATTTAACTGTGAAATGAGCAGTAATGAAATGATGGTGTATAGTAGATGGATAACAAAAAAAGCCAATTGGAATAAATTTCAAAGCGAAATGGACGAACAATTTATAAATAATGATAATAATTCTAATTACAGCCAATTTATTAATGCAATTAATAATGCAGCTGTAAAATCAATACCACAGAGATATAAATATAAGCAAAATAAAAAAATAAACACTGGTGGAATGATGAATGTCAGGCAAAAGTTAATAACAGAAAACATTTATTTATAATATACAAAAACAATCCAAATCTGCAGAATTTAATAAACTATAAAAGAGCTGATGCAATAGCAAAAAGAACGATAAAAATAACCAAATCGGAATCATGGAAAATATATTGTCAGTCCTTAAATAAAACCACGCCTATGAAACAAGTTTGGCAAAAAGTAAATAGTTATAAAAATAGAAGACAAAACAATACACATTACATAGAATCAGGTGCTGAATGGATAGAGGATTTTCAAAATAAATTATGTCCAAAAGTTTGCATTTCTAAACCATTACAACCTTGTGCATATGATTCCTCTGGAAATTCAGATAATTATTTAACAGCGCCTTTCAGTCTGTATGAATTGAATAGAGCTATGAAAAAAAATTGTAATACATCCCCTGGAAAGGATCAAATTCAATATAATATGATATTTAATCTATCTTATTCCGGCAGAAATGCGTTGTTGGATATATATAATAATATATGGTTTAATAAAATACCAATTCCCAATGATTGGCTTGATTATATTATAGTCCCTTTATTAAAGCCTGGAAAAAAATCTAATAATTCAGATTCTTATCGACCTATAGCTATGGCATCTTGTTTATTAAAAACTTTTGAACGAATGATTAAAAATAGACTAGAACATTTTTTAGAATTCAATAAACTATTACCCGAAAACCAATTCGGATTTAGAAAAAATCGTTCAACGTTAGATAATGTGACTACTCTAGTTACTGACATACAAAGTGGATTCTCACACAATTTTTCAACAACCTGCTTATTCATAGATATAAAAGGAGCGTACGATAATATTCAATTAGACATTTTAATGGACAAGATGCAAAAGCTAAAACTACCAGAACTACTTATTTTTAATATTTATAAATTGTATAATGAGAGAAATATTTATATTCGTACACTAGACAAGTTAATAGGTCCTCAAAAAGCTGCTGTTGGCCTTCCTCAGGGCAGCATATTAAGTCCTATTTTGTACATTATATACTCATTTGACTTGGATACTATATTCCATAGGAATATAAAAACATTACAATATGCTGATGATATATGTATATATACGGCAGAACAAAATATAGAAAAATGTCATCAAAATTTAGAGGTAGCTTCAGATTCATTAGAAAAGTGGGTAAAGAATAACGGATTTTCCATTTCAGAAAATAAGTCAGCAGCTGTTACATTTACTAGGAAGAGGTTTCATCATCCGTCTTCAATAACACTAAAAAATTACACACTCCCGTACCTAGCTTCAATTAAGTATCTAGGTATTACTCTAGATACAAAACTTAACTGGAAATCTCATATTCATTATATAACATCTAAAATTGAAAATGCTATAAACATCATAAAAGTTTTCAGCCATAGTAAGTGGGGGGCAGACCCTAATATTTGTCTTCTATTTTATAAATCTTTTATTCAGTCAATACTCGATTATGGGTGCGTATTATATGGATCGGCCTCTGAATGTCATCTTAAAAAGATTGATCAAATCCAAAATAAATGTCTACGAATCTGTAATGGGTATCTGAAATCTACACCCATAGTTGTTATGGAGGCGGAAAGTTGCATACCTCCACTTCAGTTAAGGAGACAATTCTTAAGTAATAAAAACTTATTTAAGATATACGCAAAAAATGACAATCTTACACACACAATACATCAGTTAACTATCGAGGTTTTAACAAATCGATATTGGAAATATAAAAAAACTCCTCTATTGATCGAAAGTTATTATAACTATCCAGAAATTAAGGACAATATATTAACTATTAACAACTTAACGTCTTTTAAACACTACGATATTCGTCCTGTATTCCATTTAATCGATGACTACCCTAGACTCCCAGAAAAATTACTAAATAAATATTTTCTTAATAAAATTCATCATAAATGGGAAAATCATGATTACATCTTTACTGACGGTTCTGTAATTAATGGAAATACCGGTTTGGCTCTTTATCATGTTAATAAAAAAATAAAGCGACTGTATAAACTGCCTAAGGGATCGTCAATATTCACTGCAGAGATAGTCGGAATTAAAAATGCACTAATCTATGCTCAATCCCTATCCGGCACTAATATAGTAATATTCTCTGACTGCAGAAGTGCATTAGAAAAGATAAAAAATATTAACATAACCGACCAGTATGACGATTTAATTAAAGATGTATATGAAGTACTTACAAAATTGAATAAAAATGAAAAGATAATTACATTATCTTGGGTAAAAAGTCATTGTGGGATAGAATATAATGAGATAGCAGATAGATTAGCAAAAAGGGCTACTACAGAAGGGGAGATGATTAACATGAAGCTACCTTTGAACGATCACGTAAGCCAAATGAAAATAACCATGAAAACTAAATGGCAAGAAAAATACGAAAAATCCAACTCTGGGAAAAAGTTTAAATTGTTGCTTCCAAAACTAAACATAAAACCATGGTTTTTTAATGTACAAAATAGAAATTTTATAAAAACAATTTCACGAATCAGAAGTAACCATGCAATGTATCCGGAATATAAACACCGTTTAGGTATCCATAACGAAGATTATTGCGAATGCGGAAAACATGGTAGTTTAGAACATATTATATTAGAGTGCGCTTCTATTCAACAAGAGATCTCTACACTACTTAGTAATCTATATAAATTAAAAATAGACACACCTTTTAACTTATCGAGCTTACTTGCAACTGAAGATATACGAGTATATGAGGTTATTTATGTACATACAGTTAAATGTAAATTTAAATTATAAGCACACTAACATAAATCCCACTCTTTTGTATCCATTCCAGGGGTCCCCTCCCTATGTATAATAATATGTGTTGTTCATTAAATATAAGATAATATTAGATACGCATTAAGTGAAAATTAATAATTAACTGAAGCATTTTCCTTATAACTTTCACACATTTGTTCTGGCTAATTGGCTTAGTTCCAGTGCCATAAAACAAAACACACACACACACACATAATTTTCTTATCCACATACCTTAGTAAATATAATAAATTAAATAAATAAATAAATAAATATATATATATATATATATATATATATATATATATATATATATATATATATATATATATATATATATATATATATAGATATATATTTATATTTATATACATATACATACGGTGTCAAATCCGCATAAAAGATATTTGAGAAGTTAATATTTTTTATAATTATATATTATATACTTTACGATTTTGTGTTCTAAAAATAATTTTTTAATATTAAAAAACTGATTTTTTCAAATTAAATAAGAGTATTGGCTGCCTTGTTTTGATAATTTTGCAATGAAAATACGATAATGTTATAACTCAGTTTAAAAAAGAAATAGCAAATTTGGTCCAATATAACCCGAGATACGTCATTTTTTTTTCGATCGCTCCGTTTTGAAACTGTTAGATTTTTTGAAGGGCGCAGCTGGCAGTTCAGTCGGTTACCTTCACTCCCTCTATTAGTCGGAACGCAAAGTACTCTTTGTTTACATCACTCCTGTTTAAAAAATTTTTAATAATTTTGTTTGACTTTTTTTACAAAAGATTGGTTAATTTCAGCCCTTAATATTGTTAATTAACGTAACAGTGATTTCAAGAAAAGGCTTATCTTGGCTCCTAGGGGTTCTAGAACATATTTTTTTGGTTTTTAAAGTTGTGTTTTTTAACCAGCCAATTTTATAGCCATTTTATTTGAACTAAACTATTGTACATGTTTATAAGCTTAAAAAGTGCTATTTATTATTAATTTTTTGTGTAGATAAATGTAATTTTTTTAAACTTTTTTCCATAGGTTATTAGTATACAACTTGAAAAATAAAATAAGTCCCGGATTATTGAAATTCATTCAGTCAAATTATCTGGACCAGCCATAGAAATGAGCTCATTTTTCACAAATCAAATTTCGTAAAAACTATTTAACCGATCTAGTCCATCTTTTGCACAAAATTCAAACACGATATTAACATTAAGTTCAGATACATTTAAACAAATTTTTATAAACAATAAAAAAAGTATTTAAAAACAGCGATTTTGTTGTTCATTTTGCAAAAAATTGTTTTATTAACCGATTTTAATTTAGCATATCTCATCGTCAAATCGCTAAATAGACAAGTTTTTAAGTTATGAGCAATTGGCAAAAGGAGTAATTGGCCTATCATATGTTTTTAGAAAGTTTAAAAAAATATTTTATGCTGTAAACGTTACATCATATAACGAATCCCAAATAGATATATGCCGCTGATGCAATAACTGTGCAACAAAATTACTTAAATTTAAAAATCAAACAAGTCCTATTTAACAGAAAAGTTGGAGCTTATTTTATACTTAGAAATGAAATGATAAAAGTAGAATTTTAAAATTATATGCTGAAGACATAACTGTAATAGCTGAGATATTTTATATCAGTGTTATTGACATGTGCCATCACATTAAATGAACTATTCGCACATTCAAGTCTGTTGATCCGTTTTCTTCACTCGAAAGAACTAAAATGGCAAAGATTTTTAAAGTAACTTTGGACTGTTTTAGAATTACTTGCCTTTTTTAGGAGGTACCATACTTTATAGCTTATGTATTTGGTATAGATCAAACCTGAGTTTTTTGTTATCTAGTACCCTAATATCCCCCAATAACAATGGAATGAATTTATTATACAGTAGAATCTATTAGATTTAAAAAAACAAATTTTGAAATTCTTAAATTACTAAATCAAGCAGCCTCTAGAAAAGTTTTAATAACTGTAAAATCATTGCTTTACCTTACACTGATGTGAGTCTGTGCTTTTGACTAATTTATGTTTGCATGTTACCTCACAGGGTTAATAAATAACAAGCTTCAATCATGTCTGCTAGTCAACTTTTGGATTCATGTGTGTAAGTACCATTGGTGTATAACCATTAGTTTATCGTTTGTTATTTAGAAGTGAAATTCTTCACAAATAATTGTATTGGTTGTATACAAGTTGAAACCAGAACAAGCCAACATAACATAAAAATACCACAATTCATTGTATAGATGGACGAATTAAAAATAATATTCTTTTTCTTCAAAAATAATTTTTTCAAGAATCTGCATTTTGTTAGAAATTCGATTGCATTATGCATTTCTATTTTTTACTTTTAAGTCAGTTTCTTTGTCCTGACATACTATATTAGATATAATCTTGTTGATTTCCTTTCTCAATTATCCAGTTCTCTTCTATTTTACTTAAACAATTAATGTGAGTCTTTTTTCTAAGTTGCTTTTTAGTAAAAAGATCAAATAAAACCAAAATCGGCTTATTTCACAATTTTTTGCAAAACTACTATTAATTATAATATATTAATTATTATATTAATACTACTATTTATTAACAAGTGAAATAAAAATAGCCATTTGATTATTAGATTCCTTCAAAAATATATGCAAATATAGTTGGCATACTTTTATACCATGCATTTGGCAGTACCCGAGTGCAAAAATCTATTAGCTGGGCGGTTATATGAGGTACTTATCGACTGATTCACCAATCGTACTCTATTAATATTTTTATTAGTTGTTACAAACGAGGCGGTTATCGCCGCCGACTAATAATCTTCAAATGCGACCTATAAATTTTCTGATTCGTCACTGTTAATGTCCAATGCCGAAGTCTGTGATTCATCAACAGCAAAACATATTATATAATAGTGAGGACGTAATAGACAAGGCGAAAAGTTCGTGTTCGTTCGGAAAAATATTCCCATGAGATTTTTTTGCATAATTTGTTTCATGAGATACCCCAAAATAAGGTACAAGAGGTCGCCCAGGCGAAAAGTTGTTTTTTTCTTTTTTTTTAAACAAATTGTAACAATAATGTTTTCGACCAAGACAAATTTTTTTATAATTTTTTCGGCCATTCTGAACAAAATAGGTTACTTGTAATTTTTCTGTAAACTTGATCATTTTCGAGTTATAAATTCAATTATTTTTAAATTCGCCAAGGATCTAAACTCAAGTTCAAACCTTGCCCTATCATTTCCCGATAAGTATTTTGGGCCTATTTCATTTTAACACATTGTTTTTTAATCGTTAAGGAAGCACTTATGACAGGACCGGCGCTTTGGCTGCAGCGTGTATAAGAGAGATAAATAAGATCTATACTAAAACAATTTTTAATTGAAGGTGATTACTTGGCAACATCGCACTTAACGAAGCTCTTAACGATAACTTTTCAACGAAAACATATTCCACTTATCAATTTTGCAGAGGCGTACCAAAAAAAATTAATTATTTATTTAAACACATAAGTAATTACGTAAAAATTAAATCTAAGACCGATATAATTATTAAATTATCATGTGTCTTTTGACAGGTATCTTATAGTTGTCTAACAAATTAAAGTAAAATTTTATTCTTATTAGAGAGTATCTAATACAGAACTTCAAAAAACAGAAAACTTTGGAAAATACTTATTTTTTCATTAGGCTAAACAATCTGAAATTTTAACATACGATCTCGTCATTACACATCATTCTCTATTTATAGAATTGCTGTGTGCTGTAAACGTTATATTTGTTGTTTTAAACTTAATTTGAAAGTGTCCGTGTGTTTATTTGTTTATATAAATATAAAAATATATTATGAATTTCATATAAATTAAAATGAAGTAAGCTAAACTATTATCATGTGAATGCGTGTATATAGTGCATTTGTTTATTTCAGTAAATTCTCGAAATATGAAATGAAGATGGCACTAACTACTAAAGAGTTAATAGCTTTGTTAGAAGAAGACTCTGAAGAAGAAGATGGTGAAAATGCTGACTCACTTAATGTGGTTTATTTGCCGCCATGATTAGATTAGAAAGTTTCTGATGTAGAAGACATTGATGATAATATTATTTGTGAAGAATCAATAAAATCGGATATTGCAGGTACATATGAAATACAAGGGATTGGGAATTTTGACGATTCTGATTATGATATTCCTCTGAACCACAGATAAAACGCCCAAAGAAAAAACCAGGCAAAAATAGTAAATCCAAATTTGTCTGAAGTTGTAACAACAGATACTCCTTCGTGCTCAGTAGTAATTCAACATCAGTCTGATTGATATTTAGACAATATAAAAGCCAACCATGAAAGCAAGTCATATATTGAAGTTTTTTCACTCTTTTTTGATAAAAAAGTAATTGAGAGCATTCTATATTTTACAAATATTTATGTATCGCAGAATAACCGTCACGATGTTGAAATGAATAACATAGATTTAAAAAAAATTATTAGCATATGTATATTATTTGGTTCACACTCTGCTTCAAGTTGATATGCATTGGTCAAAGGATGAGGATAAAGAAGTGCACATTATAAGAGAAAGCATGCGCCGACATAGATTTATATTTATAATTTATAATAGTGAAGAAACCGCTACATCAGTGTCAAACTGATGTACATGGACGTCAATCTAAATTTGCTTTAACCAGATGAAACCAGATTCGACAATATTGGCCACATTACAAAAAGAGACGATAGTGCAAGAATGTAGGATGTGCAAAAGAAAAGGTGTAGAATGCATCTACACCCCGAATGTTTCGAAAATTTTCCCCTTAAAATTGAATTTACATTTAAGATACGATATGTTCCTTTATTAAAAATTGTACTGTTTTCCTTGAAAATGAGAAAAAAAAATCTTTTTGGTTGTAAATTAGTCTTAATTTATGTGTTTTTAATCCAATCTAATAAATTAATTGTCAAATTTCTCTTTGTATATTGAGCGGCCGTTAATGGTTACTTACTTCAAAACTATTTTAAAGTTAATAATAAAGTCTAGGTATTTAATAAATATATTCCCAAGAAATAGAACACACTACGCCTATGCACATATAAAGTGTGGAACAAATAAACTAAAATATCATATTTCTCTCATTCCCATTCTTTCTAAGAACGTATGTATATATATATATATATATATATATATATATATATATATATATATATATATATATATATATATATATATATATAGACCAGCAGAATATTGATAAGTTTACCGATCTTTCAAACTATTCAATTAACTTGTCTTACTATACACTAGTGAATGGCACCAATTTATATTGTTGCGGGGGCAAATTTTATGAGACTTACCTTACTTTTTCACTTATTTACATGGGCGAAGCATACACAATAAAAATGACCCGGTAAGAATTTACTGCTGACATTTTACATGGTTCCCGCTACCGTTTAGTTCAATTTGTAGATTAGTCACCTTTAATTGAAAATTGTCCGACTATAGGGCACACATTTTGGCTGGTTGTAATTCTCATTGTACAAATAAGCGCCTGCCCTCCCATACGCGCTTCATTATTAGTTAAAAAACAACGGTTTTATAGTTATTTATGCACCAAAGGTGTTATGAAGATGATTACGCTCGGAGAGCAACATAATCCAGCTAGAGGGCCTCTGTCCAAACAGATGTTGCTCGATGGGCATAATCATCGGGTAACACCAGTGGTAGATATAAAATATGCATATATATATTTTGTACGGGCAGTAAAATAAAAAGTAAAAACGTCTCAATTTTAGTTTTTATATTATGTGAAGTGAAAAATAAAATCTTGTATGTACCACTGGTGTTACCGGATGATTACGCTCATCGAGCAACATGCATCCCTCGGGCCAAAGGCCCTCTGGCTAGATTATGTTGCTCTCCGGGCGTAATCATTATCATCACCCTTGGTGCATAATAAACTATTAAACTATTGTTTTTTAAATTGATAATGAAGCGCGTATGGCAGGGCGGGCGCTCTTGTTTCTCTGTTATACATGCCGCAGCCCGAGCGCCGGTCCTATTATAAGAGCATTAAAAAAATGTTTTAAAATGAAATAGGACCAAAATACTTATCGAAAAATGATAGAACTTGAATTTAGGCTCTTGGTGAATTTAAAAATAATGTTTTTACCTTTGTTTTTGAGCCTTAAAAGTCGTAATTTGGCATTTTCTCAGTTTTAAATTATTTATATCTCGAAAACGATCAAGTTTACAGAAAAATTATAATGGACCTACGTTCAGAATGATCCAAAAAATTGGAAAAAAATTTGTCCTGACCGAAAAAATTGATTGTTACAATTTGTTTAAAAAAAATTTGAACAACTTTTCGCCTGTTCACGTCTTGAACCTTATTTTGAGATATCTCATGAAAGTGAAGAAATGTTTTTCCGAACGAACACGAGCTCTTCGTCTTGATATTTTGACGAAATCCTCAGACAGGTCGATTTATATTTTGGATTGCCTCGGCTTGTATAATTCGAAATACTGATGACAACACCATTTTCATGTACATGAATGACATCATCGATGTTTTTTTAAATGGAACGATAATATTCCTTTTTCATTTTTGAATTCTGCTTTAACACTTTCGCTGCTGACTTATATGATAGACGAGTTGCCGGGTGCGGCATTTTTTTTCTAAAAATTTTAATATTTTGGGCTTTATAATTGCTTTAGTACTAAACTGAAGCCCATATATAGAGAGTTTAGTTGTTTTTTATCAATGTCACGCATGCGTGTCGGGCGCACCTAGGTATAAATTTTTTGCGATGTGCTGACTGACACGCATGCGTGTCAATATATTTTTTACTACTTTAAAATTTTATTGAAGACAATTTTAAGAAAACTAAGTAAAAACAAAACAAAAAGTAATAAAAACTTAAACACTAGATAAACAATAAAAAAAACTTCAAATTCATAACATACATAACTACGTAATTTGTTTATATGTATAACACAAAATGTTGCACTATTGATGGTAATGGTTAAAACATTCGACGTATAATCCGGGCTCTTTTGTACATTGTTGGCAGTGGTAAAGCATCATTTTACGGATTTTCTTGCCAGAGCACACTCTACATCGCTTTCTTAGTGTTTGTCCTTGGCCAAAATTTTGGTAATAATATGGACTGTTTTAATTGTCGGCCTCAGCTTGTTATTCATCCCAATGTTTAATAGTTGTTCCAAAACTGACAGTCGGTAGTCATAAAGGCTCATCGGACGTAAAACAAATGGTTTATGTAGCAAATACGAATTCATTAGCATCAAGTGTATGTAATGTATGCCCAACTTCTTGTACCAGCTTAATGATTTTCTTTCACAGGGTAGTAAGAGTTTAGTTGGTCTTGCCGATCGACACCCACCATGTTTTCCAGGATAATAAACAGCAGACATTTTATTATTGAAGAACGTTATTATAGGTCGTACTTTGTACAATCATTCTTGAACTTCTTCTCCACTGGCTGGGTTTCTAGCAAAATGTAAGCACCTCATAATGATAAGGAAACGATCCCTACTTATATGCTCCGAACAACATTTTAAATCAAATAATGGATGAGATTTCCAGTAATCATTAAGTCTATTTAATTTGATGGTTCCAGTGTGAATCAATAGTGCAACAAATTTTAACATTTCTTATCGTGAAACTGGCTTCCACTTTGTAATTCTTGATTTTTCTCTTATATGTTTAGAAAGGAATATCTCTTCTTTCCTCCTCGTCAGTAGATTCATATAACAAAGCTAACATCTCACTTTCACTTAGTTTATTAGATGTGAACTATCTGCTGCATACACTGTATTTAAAATGCTCTGTTAAATTTAACTGGTCAGATGTCACGCAAGTATGTCGTCAGACCTGGCAAAATAACTTAAAGTCACGCATGCGTGACATCAGCAGTGGAAGTGTTAAAGGCCATTTTTAAAAATGAAGACACTAATTAAAAACAAATTATATCACAAATTTTTAAACTAAAATGTTAAAAAACATGTGTTTGTGGATGTTTTTCTTTTATTTTTTTTTATATCTATGCGTTTTGTTTACAATAATAGTGTCAAATAATTCATTAATGTATTTTTAACTACCTTATTGTAATCTTTACAAATAATCGTACGTTTAAGTGAGAAGAATGTCGATCGAAGAATGTGGATCGGATAGCCAAGCGGGCTGGGCGGCTGGCTTCTCCTTCGCTTCACTGCGAGAGATGTCAGTTCAATCCCCAGCTCGGTGTACAGAAAACAAGAAGGCTAACGCAGTAGTTTAAAATTCTAAATGAATCTGCGGCTTAGTCTAGAATATGCTGGTATCTGATCGGCCTATGGTGGAGCAGTACGGCAAGAGATAAGGGCTTGCGGCTTGGTGATACTCCTCCATAGATCCCTACTGGAAGGGCGTGTGCCGCCTAAATACCGGGTATATATATATATATATATATATATATATATATATATATATATATATATATATATATATATATATATATATATATATATAAGTGAGAAGAATGAATTGAAAAATCCTGTATATATGTGGTGACAAGTCTCGGACACAAGAACAAGTTTGTGAATTATGGAATGCTAAGTATTCAGATCGTTATATTAATTAATTAACCGTAAGCAGAATAGAACAGAAATTTAGAGATCTCGGTCATGTAAGATATACTTATAAAAGTAGTCCTGCAATTGGTAATAATAAGCAGTTGAATTTATTATTAACTGTGCAAGAATATCCACAACAGTCCAGTAAAAAAAAATGCAGCGGAAAACTCACTATGCAAATCTACGGTTTTGAAATATTTGAAAAAAAAAAGTGGCACCCATACAAAGTTAATTTAGTTCGGGAGCTCAACGAGGACAATTATGATCGAAAGACGGAGTTTTGCGAAATGATGATGGAGCGATGTAATAATGACCCACAATTTGTAAAACATGTGTTTTCAGACGAAGCAACATTTTACTTAAATGGTACTGTTTATAGGCAAAACTGTAGGTATTAGTCAGATACTAATCCTCATTGAATGATGCGAAGCGCATACGCAATATCCGGAAAAAGTTAATGTTTGGACAGGAATTATTGGCAACAATATTTTGGAGCCATTTTTTTGTTGAAGGAACGTTGACTGCGGAAAAATATTTAGAAATGTTTCAAAACAATATTATTCCTACAATTGTCGCGCTATATCTAGATAACCAAAATCCAAATATACCTAATAATTTGATATGGTTTTAACAGTATGGCGCACCACCCCATTATGTGATGATAGTGCGTGATTATTTAAATACTGTTTTTCCCAACAGGTGGGTAGGTAGGCGAAAAAGTTTAGAGTTGCCAGGAAGATCTCCTGTTTAGCCCCTCTTGATTTTTACATTTGGGGTTCATATAAAAATGTGGGGGTCCCCACATAAAAAAGATCCTTTTTATGTGGGGATTATCCTATTCCGGGTTTGGTTTTACAGTGTCTGTTGTGAGTTGCCTGTTTCCACTACTTTTCTCAATTCTTCTCTCTCTTTGATTGTCGTTTCGATATTTCTAATTTTCATACTCCTTAAGTCTTCTTCCACTTGTTGTCTCCATCTCAGTTTAGGTCTGCCTCTGGTTCTTTTACCTGGTGGTATCCATTTCGTTATTACTCTTAACAGATTGCTCTTCTCCCTTCTCAATATGTGTTCATACTATCTAATTTTTTGTGCTTTTATTCCTCTAACTATTTTTTCTTGACCCATCCATTCTTGTATTTCGTGATTCATCCATTGTCTTGTATCCTCTTCGTTTTTCCTCTTTGGTCCCAGTATTTTTCTAATAATTTTCCTCTTAAAAAAACTTTCAATTGCTCTTCTTCTGTTGCTGTTAATGTAAATGTTTCTGCAGCATATACTACTATTGGTCTTATGGTCGTTTTGTAGATTTTCATTTTTTTGTAGATTTTCATTCCCTCTGTTGACTAGTGCTCCCAAATATTTTAATGTTTCAACCGCTTCGAAACTGTATGCATCTATTGGCTGTGCATGGGCATTTATTATGGACAACTTGTTCGGTTTGCTGTTTACTCTTATATATGATATTCTGTTACTTATGGGTTTAAATTCCATAACTTTATGTCTCATTTCTCCTATCACCATAAAAGCCGTTCCTCCATATCTCTGTTTTTCTTCGCCTGCATACCATACTTTATAATTTTCCTTTTCGAGTTTTCCATGTTCCCATATCTGGTTTCCTGGATTCCTGCAATATCTATTTTGTATTGTTTTAACTGTGTCGCTAGTTCTTCCATTTTTCCTGTTTTCTCAGCAGCGTCCAGCTCACGTTCCATGTTCCAATGTTTTTTGTCATTTTTCTAATTCTCTTTATTTTTTTTTGTATTTTTCTTATTATTCTGAATATACCTTGATTTATTTTCCTCTACGTTTGCATTGTCTGTTTTCTTTTTATCCATCTATTTTCTTTTTCGAGTTTTTTGGAGCACTTTCAATATCTGTGAGTTTATTTTCTCAATTCGAAATGAGGTAAGACTCATTCTCCCAGAAACATTAAATAAAGTTTTAAAAGAATTTCAATACCGCCTTGGTTATTGTCAGGAAGTAAACGGCATGCAGTTTCAATATTTAATTTAATTGTAAGATGTATTGTGTTACTCAAAATAAAAAAAAAATTGTAATAAACATTTTTCTCTAATTCACGAACTGATGATTTTAGAAATGTCTTATATTTTTGAAATCGTTTTTTAAAGCAACATTCAAAAACAAAAAAAAGAATATTATCGTTCAATTTGAAAAAACATCGATCACGTCAGGTACATGAAAATGGTGACGTCATCAGTGTTTCGAATTATACAAGTCCATGCGCAATCCAAAATAGAAATCGACCAGTCCGTGGATTTCAAAATGACACCAGTCAAAATATTTTTAGTTATAAAAATGTTGAATTTATGCAAACCTTTACGTCCTCACTATTGTGAATGCTTTAAATCTTTTACATACACTACTCAACAATTGAAGTGGATAATTTTAAAATTCCTAAAATTAACATATAAAACTATTTTTAAAATAATTGCCTGTACTATACTCTGTATGCTATCTTAATTGCCAATATTTTTTGCATGTGGTTTTTTTCTCCCTATTCTTATCGGCCCTTATCTCGTACAAAGAGAGACATGTTGTTCGAAACATGAATATATCATTCGTATAAAAGTGCTTGTATTGGCTTTACCAGTTGTCAATAAGTCAAGCAATCTATTTATCACAAAAACATTATGCCACAAAGACGTTTAGAACTAGTGCAGCTCGAGTAATTAGTTCGTTGGATCCAACAAGGCATAACTCAACAAGAGGTAGCTATGAGGCTAAATGTGTCATAAAGTGTGATAAGTCGTGCATAGAATCGGTATGTAGCAACTGGATGTGCAACATACAGGCATGGAGGAGGAAGAGAACGATCTACAACTTGTCGGCAAGACCGTTTTGTAGTTCTGATGGCAAGAAGAAACCCAACATTGACGGCTTTCAGAATTAACAGTATCTTCAGGCATGCTACTGGACAAGCGATTTCCAGTAAAACTGTCAGAAGACGGTTACATGCATCCAATTTAAGGGCTAGACGGCGCGCTACCCATCCAGGACTAACTAGGGAGCAGCGTGCATGCAGATATCGCTGGGCGATGGAACATTATCAGTGGAATTTCGAAAATTGGAGGAATTGTCTCTTTACTGACGAGTCCAGATTTCGTTTGTATACGAATAATGACCGAATATTGGTGTGAAGGGAAAGAGGTCAGCGTTACAATGAAAATCTGAGAGTCCCAACCACTCTTTTTGGAGGTGGATCCGTTTGCGTGTGGGGAGGCATATGTTTTGACGGTCGCACGGACTAAGTCGTCTTAATTAATGAGACAATGACTGCTACACGATATCGAGACAGAGTCATGGTACCAATAGTTGTTCCATTTTTTGGTGCAATAGGCGAACAATTTGTTCTGATTGATGATAATGCTCGCTCTCACCGTGGGAGAATTGTCAACGTGTGTATAGAAGCTCATGGCATTACAAGAATGGAGTGGCCACCGTGTTCACCTGATATGAATTGCATTGAACATGTTTGGGCCGAACTGTCTAGGCAACAAAACAGGCTCCTTTAACTGCTACAAACCTTAGATCGGTTGGCCAATACATTACGCGTGATTTGGGAACGTATACCGCAGCAGTTCATCAATAATTTAATAAGAGGTTTTCCAAATAGAGTTAAAACACTAAGGCGACACAGAGGTGGATCCACACACTATTAATTTTTCTTCTCGGGATATTAGAAATTGAGCAGGAATAGAAATTTTAGTTTGTTAATTTTACAATTTTTGTTTATTTTCTATTTTTTTTTCTTAAAGAATTTCTTTCTTTCGGTTCATCTGTATGAAAAATACGAAGTAAAAATAAATCTTTATTTATATCACTCCATTTTTCCATTTGACCTTATGAACAAAAAATAAAATACACATTTTCATAATATCCACTTCAATTGTTGAGAAGTGTATTAAAATTTACGTTCTGTAGAAAATTAAATAGGAAATCAATAAGCTGTGTACAAATAATTGTGGTTTCGAATTTAGGTATCAAAATGACTTCCAAGTGACTTACGAATCGATTATTTGAACCTAAATTGCAAGATAAATGTAAGTGTGTGATCTCAAGAAGACGATTTTCCGTAAGATTCAAGAAATAATTCAATTCTATCGTACACAATTTTCCTTCCTATTTAACAACTTATTATAATATTTTCTTCCATCAATTTCAGTAAATCAGTTTCCGTTGTGTTTGTCTTCTCTTACTGCAACTTTATTGTCTGGCAAAAAGGTCATAGGAAGAGACCCTAATAGCTTAGTTTTTTAGTTAAAACCAATTCATAATTTGTGGAGAATCTTTGACGAAATTGAATATCAATAGTTCTTTTTATACTCGTACAGTGGAATAGTCATTTAGGCTTGGGGTAGTAGTACTTTCATAAAAATTAAAACCGTAATGGCCAGTTTCTAGTTGATGTATATAAGGTAACTCCATACTATATTTTTAATGTACTGTTTTAGAATCATTTATAGTTATGTATTTGCGAAATAATTAATTTTATATTCATTTATTGTCTGTCACTACTTTTGCTTGTACCGATATAGTAACTTAAATCTCGTGCCATTGGACCTTTACAAAAACAAGTAATCAGAAAAAAAAACATAAACTTTTAAAGCAAAACTTATCGCTTCCCGTTAGGTAGTAAAACTTTTAGTTAAAAAATAATCAACTCGTTTGCAAGTTTTAATTTATTTATTCTTCTAACTGAAGTCAAGACAAAGATTAAAAAAAAGTTTTCTACAGCCAATAGAAGTAGAGTTAGCTTCATTAAAAAAAAAACAGAGCTGCTGCGTTTATACCAATTAAAAAGGCCAATTAAATGCCTATATTTTATGAAGATATAATTTTTATTAAAAAAACCTTTATTTATAGCCAAAAACTTAAGTAAAGTTGACTGTTTTTTCGAGTAGCCGAATCTGCTGGGTTTTAGCTGGTTCTCCTGTCGGCCCGGCGCACTAGTCCAAGCTGTAGAGACAAAAATAAATGATTTTGAGCAGTAATTAGTAAATTTTTGAAAGGGTTGGTTATACTTTTTAATTTCACTTTAAGGTGCAAAAAACGGTATTTTTTGATTATTTTTATTTTATCAGATCAATATTTTAGGGTAGAATGAACACAATAGTATAAAAGTACACAAATCAAGTTTTAATTTGAGTTATGCTAAATTCAATTTGACCCAATAGTTTATGCAAAATTAACGATTGAAATCATAAAATGTGAAATTTTCGCCATTTTCAATTTTTTAAATAACGTTTCTAAAAATTCTTTTTTTTATGCAAAATGCTTTATATTATAGCTCTTTTAATTACAAATCAAATGAGACTTCCTAAGATCCGATCGGTCAATTTTTTTTTTTCGAGAAACGTTCAATTGTTTAAAAAAATTCTTAAATTCCTATAAATTTTGCAGGGCAAGAACTTTTTTTAAAGATAGAGATCTAATTCCTAACGGATCCTCTTTTTGGTCGATTATATCTGCCCGCTAACAGAAAATGCTGCGGATGAGTATTGTTTGAGAGTTTATTATCAAATACAAGTTTGACTCTAAAATAATCTGGATCCGTTGGCAAAAGGGTGAAAACGGATTAGAATCGATCACATCTAATGAAAAAATGGTTCCTCCTGAGGTGTCAGAGGGTATACCATGTAAATGTATATTAGAATATGCGTTCAACAAACAGTGTGGTTGTTGCAAATATGGTCTAAAATGTACGCGAATATGCTCTAATATGGTCTAAAATATATCATATTATGTAAAATAAATATGATTAAAAGTTAAATTTAATTTAAAAAGAAATGTTAATAGTCACTAGAGTGTAAATCACAGCCAAAAAAAAATATCGCCAATGTTCACAAATTATTTCGCTGCCCCAGATAAAAAAAGAGCGAATTTGGTCCATATTTTACGAAGATGTGATAAAAACTGTTCCGAGCGGGGCGAATTTGAAGTGCGCCGGGCCGACAGGAGAACCGGCTAAAACCCAGCTGATTCGGCTACTCGAAAAAACAGTTAACTTTAACCATGGTTTTTGACTATAAATAGCTGTTTTTTTTAAACAAAAATAATATCCTTATAAAATATACGCCTTTAACTATTAAATGGCACTAATTTTAATTCTTAATTGTTTAATTTATTTAAAACACAGCAACTGTGATTTTTTAAACAAATTAAGCTAACTCCACTTCTATTGGTCGTAGAAAACTTTTTTCTTTAATATTTATCTTGACTTTAGCTATAAGAATCAACGAGTTAAAAATATGTGTACTGTATAGCAAGCGCTGTAGATTATTAATTTATAACGCAAAAGTCGCCCCTACGTCAACGCAATAAATAAGGGGCTGAAAAACTTATAAGCAATTATTTTTCTTCTTACATAAATATATTACAATTGACCTTATTATTCTTAGGAAGTCTCATTCCATTTGTAATTATAAGAGCTACAATATAATTCTTTTTGCATAGAATCGAAAGTTATTCAAAAATTAAAAATGGCGAAAAATTCAAATTTTTGGAGTTCAATCGTTAATTTTGCATAAACTACTATTGGGTCAAATTTAATGTAGTATAAGTTGCCTCCATATTTCATCCCCCTTCTAAAAAGGTGTCGGTATAAATGTTGAGTAGCCGCTGTCCAGGAACTTATCACGATATTGGTTGTTTCATTGACACAAATTTAATCATAAGTAAGTATATATATATATATATATATATATATATATATATATAAACAGCGCTACAGGTCTTGTAGGCTCCTGGCTTCTAAAAACTTGGTTATTTCCCTCCATTTTTTTCGGTCCCATTTCCCCGTCCTTCAGTATTGTTTTACATTTCGATTCTCTGGCATTCGTATAATGTAACCAAGCCATCTAGCTCTTTGGCTCGTATTTTTGCCGTAATTGCTGGTTTTTCCGTACATCCTCATTATTTCTTTATTTGTTCGTCTTCTCCAAATATTCTCTGCCGTCTTTATTCCTCCGAAGATTTTTCTGAGCACTGAGCAAGTAAGTAAGTATTAAATCATAAAGTAACCATGTGTAATATGTATATAGTCAGAGAGCAGAGAAATCTGAATTTGGAAAAAACGTTATATTTCTTTGTTTTTTAAATGGTTAAAAGTGAAATGCCAAAAAATTATCAATCTGCCACCCTTTCGGAAAAACATAGTAGGTGATACATCGGCATTTTCTATTAGCATTTAACGATGACGTCACATCTATAAAACTGCGTAAAGTATTTTACATATAAGAAAATAATATTGTTTTAAACAAAAGTTAATAATTTATAATGAAATCCGAATGGTTTTAAGTGACATAGTCACCACATTAGCGTACGCTGTCTAAAATATTTCTTCGGCAGACGAGCTCTCATCATCGTCACTATCCAACAGATCAATAATAAATTGTTTACTATTTGAAGCTAATTGTCCTAGTCTTCTGTATTCATTTTCTACATTAACTACATGGTTTACTGCTTTTTTCCAGTCGGTAGTTGTGATAGTTCATACCTAATGAAATCAAACACATTGGCGTCAAATTTTGGAAAAATATTTTTCCTACGAATTTATTTTTTTACCTCAAAACAGTATGGCCATGTTCTGTTGCAATCGTATCCAGTAGGGGAGGCTGGTGTCGGTTGTAACAAATGTCACAAATTGATTTTTTTTACTAAGTTGAGCTTTGTTAAATTTTTAATTTATTCTAACCTATACTAGGGACTCTATTACACAGTATCTTTGGCTCAAAAGCTGCTTAAGTATTACAGAAATGAAATTATGACCCTTTGTGTCAGGTTACCTCATGGTTACAATTGACACCTTATTGGTGTCAATAGTAACAGAGCTGGTGTTGATTGTAACAGATATTAACCTATAGTATACAGTAAAAATAAATTAAATAGGAAGTAGTAAAAAATATATTTCATATTACAATGACAGAAAATAATAGATATGTGTAAGCATTAGAAATAAAAACAATAACAAACTGGTAACATATTTTTACAGAGAAAAAACTAATCACTGTCAGATTCACAATTGAAGCAAATGTAGAGTGGGCTTTTGTTTGTACAGTTTAAATGTGCCCAGTGCTTACATTCTCGACATTGTAACCAATCTTCGGAGCTTGATGAATATGGACCACCGCATACCAAGCACAAATTCCTCATCGGAAGACTCAGAAGAATCTTTTTCGGTTGCTTTCAGGGGTGCTCTTCTCTTTTTGATATTTTTCTTCGATGGCGCTGGCAAAGATTTTTTCTTTAGATTATGTTCAAGCTGAACTTTACGCTTGATGGTGTCCCTTTTCTTCGAATTTTCTTCTTCAATCAACATCTTCTCTGGTGTATCAGTCAGAATAGCTGTCTTTCGTCTCATTCTTCCTCCTTTTTTGGGCTTGGTTAGGTCTACTTTCGGCAATGGCTTAATATCTTGAGGCGAAATAAATACTGCTGGATTATTAGGCTTGGGTGATGGAGTAGTGTGTATTTTTGGTGACAAGGTAGTGGATAGACCCGGTTGACTTTCCAAGTGACTGTTGTGTTGAACTGTAGGTGATTCTGGTTGATTATTTTTCTTTTGGTTTTCTTCATATAGAGATATATCAGTTACAGTTGATGCATTAAAATCACTATCGTTGAAAATCTCTCGATTGAAAGGCCAAATACCAGTGCAGGAGAAACCAGCAAGAATATTGACAGGCGTAGTGGCCAAAGGAAGTGATGTTTTTACAATTGAAGGCAAATCGTATATAGTCATTCTTTTTCCAGGATTATTTTTTATCCACTGATCACCAGCATTATTAAAATATTTCTTAAACGGACCATATACCCCACGATCTAAAGTTTGAAGCCTATGTGAAGTGTGCGGCGGAAACGAAAGTAGAGTAATGAAATTAGCTCTGCAAAATTCATCAGATGTCGAAATATGAGACGATTGGTTGTCTAGCAATACAAGCACTTTATTAGCTTCACTTGGCTTTACGTGTTTAACAAAATGTTTCATAAAAACAAGAAATTCATTATCTTGCATCCATCCAGACTTATTTTCAGTTCCTATACACCCAACTGGTCCATCTCTTATAAAGTGGTCTTGAAAACGTAATCGTGGGAAGACGAATATTGGGGGTACGGTATTTCCCACTGCATTAATGGCTACACATAGTGTTACTAGAGTTCCACGTTCCTGGGATGAAATTTATCCTACTTGCTTAGTTCCTTTTCTAGCTATAAATTTGGATGGCTTCTGAACAGTCGAAACACCCGTCTCGTCAATGGTATATATATATATATATATATATATATATATATATATATATATATATATATATATATATATATATATTGAAATGAATAGAATATAGGAGAAAGAAAAATAGTGTTTAAAAGGTTGATTTACGGGTTATATACTGGATAATGTTGGATATTAAAAGTATTTGGTTGTTTTAATGAGTTGTATACTGGAGAATTTTATAAGGATTATTTGTGTGAGGGCATTTTTAAGAAATTAGCATATAATAATTGTAAAAAGTTGTATTTTAGTAATTATAATGTGGTAGATATATTTAAGTGAGCCATGTGACTAGGCAACCAACTATACATGTGAGTGACAGACAGATATACATACTCTCCAAGTGACATTTTAAATAATTAGGAATATAAAGTGGGGTTATAATAATAATGTTAGTTTAAAATGTTTAATTTATATATATTTACTGATTTAAGTGTTTATTCTGATCTGAAAAGCCTAAATGTCAACAAAATTATCAATAGAAAATTAACGAATTCTCCAGAATGCAGAATTTGACCTTTGTTTACGGTCGAACATTCGGGAATAATGGTTATGTCTGTGGATCGAACATATACTGTTTCCAGAAAATTCAGACATGTATTTAATGGAATAAATCGAACATGATTTCTTACCAGATGTTGTTCCTGTTTTGAAGACGAACTGTTCGGAATTTTTTTAAAGAAGTCTTGAGTGATAGCTGGCACTTTCCATAATTATCACACTGCTGAGTGTTATATTAGGAAGTAATATATTCTTAAACCACTCTTCGAATATATTAAAATTCATATTCTGATAATAATCTACACTACATTTTTCTATTTTTTCCACAAAGTTTTAATCCATTTGGCCCCCAACCATTTGAAGATACACAGTGCACAATAATCATTCGAGAACCTTTATTCGGAGGTACTGAACCATCAGTCCAACCCTTGCTAGCGGTATCATGCTTGTCATACCATGTCTCGTCTAAATAATAAATTGTTCACTTTTGGTCTCGATATTCTTCAATTTTTTCTAAATATTGTAAACGCGAAAGTAATATCCTCTTACTTTCTACAATAGCCACTCGTTTATCGACGATTTTGCATTATTTTTTTCAGCTGTCTGCGTAAAGTGGTTTTATGGCAGGTTCTTACCATCGGAACAAGCTTGCTGTATATAATATCAATTCTTGTTATTACATTTTTTTCGTATTCCTCCTAAACTAAATACTTAAAACATTTAGCAGTCACGATATTACGATGTTTACGTTTTCCAACATCCGATCTTGTTTTTTTCTCTTTTTAACACTACTTTTCACAATGTCGCGCATTGTAGAATACGGAATTCCTTTGAGAAAATATGCTTTTCTTATGATGCTGCCTTTACAACCATTTTCAGGATCATTTTGCAAATTTTTTTAATGTTCATACAAATTTCCTTGCATTGATCATTCAAAACAATCTTTTGTTTGGAAGTCGTAAACTCTCTACAGTTCCAGTCTCAGTGTCGTTGTCTTTTATATTACTTAAATGACTGTCGACTATTACACTTTCTCTACTACTGGTTGGGTTCTCTTGCTCCATTTTCTTTATATACAGATAGACAGTTTCAAAAAACAA
Organism: Diabrotica undecimpunctata; assembly: GCF_040954645.1. Taxonomy (NCBI): domain Eukaryota; kingdom Metazoa; phylum Arthropoda; class Insecta; order Coleoptera; family Chrysomelidae; genus Diabrotica; species Diabrotica undecimpunctata. The sequence continues at coordinate 42,551,079 of NC_092812.1, forward strand.
ACAACAGAAAAATACTGCACTTATAACGATCGCCTCAAAACAACCAAATTTCAACACAACTTAAAATTGAAGCATTGCACATAATTATGTAAACAACCTCGTTGCAAAGATGACAACTAAACGAAAAATTTGTAAGTCCAGTACCTTTAAAGATAAGCACTTGCCGGTATTTTAACAATCTCATTACTCACTGTAAATTAGTTATTTTAGAACTGGCATATTAGTACATACATTTAAAATGATTAGACGATAAATACATATTAATCAAGAGAAATTAAACGTTTATTCTACTTTTAAGGACAAACAAAGCAAGGTCATTACCGGGACTGAATTCAAAATCATTCTGTACATTATATTTGGAGCATTATTTGCTTAAAATGTCTCATGATTCTTGGTAAAAAAATATCTTAATTTGTCTGGACTAAAGGTGGTATTTGTTTGATTTTGTCGACGGACAATAGATAGATAGAGGCAACTTTACAGCTCAAATTAAAGCTTTTTTATGTACTTTTATTCAATATTCTGCTTATTTTACCCTAAGATATTGATTTGATACAATAAAAATAATCAAAAAACGTCATATTTACATCTTAAGTGCCATAAAAAAATTATAATCAACAGTTTGGAGTTACAAACACTTGAGGTTCCTTCATAACGTTGTGCCGGTTTCAAAAATTCTCTTAATGCTCAAAATCATTCATTTTTGTCTCTACAGCTTGGACTAAGATAAACAATACTATTACAACAATTACCACGATAAATTGAATACTGTAGATAAAGATAAAAAATCTTTTGTGTACATTTGCATTTGTGGTTTCGAATAGGTAGGCGAGGAAATAAAGCACTAAACATGCAAGATGAATCAATGTTGGAACTTTTTGCGTTCGAATGGGAAGTGTCAGGAAAGTTTTTGAACAAAATTCATGGTTAAAATTAAGTACATAGAAAATTAAAAATTTAAACTCAGAAAATATCGACAGAAAGGAGTTCAATTCTGTTAATCGGGAGTTTTCGACGTCGATGAATAGGAATATGATAAGGACAATGGTTCTCGAGCTACCTGGTTCCCAGGATGGACCTCATCTCCTGGAGTATGTTAATTTCATCGAAATCAGTGGAAAGTCTACTAGGGGTTTTCGAGGTCGCTAAACACGAATATTACGACGGCGATGGTATCCAAGGTATCTGGTGACCTCGTCTTCTGGAGTTTCATATTAATTTCATTCTAAATCAGTCAACAGTCATTACTCGGAGGTATTTGAGGTCGCTGAACACGAATAGTCCGTTGATAAATGACCTCAGAATACCTTATGCAACTTTATATAAAACTTCAAAAAATTATCCAAGAGTATTTTTTAAATTTGGCGCATTTAAGCAGTTGGTAGCGCCGATGAAGTGCCAGGTGATTATATTTTAATCTCCCCTGTAGCAGTTCCCGTCTTTAACTTTCACATGTGCTCTTATACTTATTAACTCACACGTAACTAGTACACAGGTATCCTTTAAGTTATATATATATATATATATATATATATATATATATATATATATATATATATATATATATATATATATATATATAGTTAAAGTGCGTTTTGTTCTCCTCGATGTAATTCAAATTATTATGAAAATCACTGTTTTTATATCAAAATGTGGATGTAGAAAGAATGGCTTGGTTTGCAATTTGGCACGTAAAGATTGTGCTGGATGAAAATTGCATGAATATAAAATAAATTTAAATGATACGATTATTTGTTACATCATCTTTTTTATTTAGTAAAAAAATTTTGTATTTATATTCAAGAAATCTTATTTTAACTCTTATTTGAAAAGCACACTTTCATAAAAATACTAAATAACAAATTGACAAAAAACTTCAAGAGACGAGATCCACGCTAGACATCGAATACCTTGGAGATCATCGTCGTCGTAATATTCGTCAACCCAAAATCCACCGAGTAATGACTTTTGACTAATTTCGAATGAAAATAACAAAACGCCAGGAAAAGAGGTCCACATTGGGCTTCAGGTAACTCGAGGATCATCGCTGTCAAAATATTCGTGTTCAAGAGACCTCGAAAACCCCTAAAGTAATGACTTTCGATTAATTTCGAATCAAAATAACATAAAACTCTTGGAGACGAGGTCCACCCTGGGCACCAGGTAGCTTGAGAACCATCGTCGTTATGATATTTATATTCAGCGACCTCGAAAACCGACGAGTTATGACTGTCGACTGATTTAGAATGAAATTAACATACTCCAGGAGACGAGCTCCACCGTGGCACCAAGTAGCTCGAGAACATCGTTATCATATTCGTATTCAGCGACCTAGAAAACTCCCAAGTAGCAAAATTAAACTCATTCCTATCGATATTTTCTTAGTTGCAAATTTTTCATTTTGGAAATGCATTTTCCTTATGCACAAAATGCAATTTTAATTTTACCACCACCACCATGAATTTTGTTCACAAACTTTCTTGACACTTTCCCGAATCGAATGCAAAAAGTTACACAGCGATTCATCTTGCTGCGGAAAATTTCGGGATTACTCCGGTCTGCTCGCTATACATTTTTCGGTCCTTGCTGAGCTTCATCGCGATTTTTCTGACTACTTTTTCGTAGTCCTTCTTTGGGATATAGTCTACAAGGGGATCCAGTTCCATTGTTTCTGGATGACTGAGGCAACATAGTTCCTCTTCCTTTTTTGTTAGGTCTTGGTCTATTCTTTGGAACCCCCATCAGAGATCAACAAACCGGGAGAATCGGTGGTAATAACCGGGGTTGAGCCGTCCTTAGCTTCCACTTACCGTAGCCTGAAGAGCCCCTCCATCACTAAAAGGTCTCGCGGTTTTCGGGGAGGAAGCTGAAGATTCTTCATGTTCCGTTGAAAGTAGTAAATGTGAAATTAAAGATTGATCAAATAATTTATCAATATTTGTTAACAGATACAGTTTTCGTCAATATATTTTCTAATAGATTTATAAACTCAATTAGAAGTTTTTATTAAAATTGGCTTTACTCTTATTCCCATTATTTCAAAGTGTGCGTTATTTTTGTCCATAACTTTATATAACGGTCTCTTAGCATTTTCCAATTGCACATAAAGATAAGATAACATTATACCGATATACAATTTGTATGAGATCATTTATACTTTTTCAATCAGAGTTGAACAGTTATAATCGAGAAAACTTAATAATTCGTTGCTTGAGTGTGATATGAAACTTGCTTTTTGTATTTTAACGTGTTTATATTTTTAATATAATGATACTATTGGAAATTGGTGCTCTAGATCACGAAAATATGTCATGGAGACGATATAATTAAGTGTGTTATAAAAGGTGAAGACTATTAAATGACATATTTGATCAAGCATTTAAAAAAAAAGTAGTTATATTGCACTTTATAAATATACAAATGTTAAATGAATAAAAAGGGACTGTAATATAAAACGGGATGTTACATCACTGTTGCATTTTTGTGTAGCTTTGTGAGTGGATTTTTTTATGATATTGGATACATGTTAATCTAACTTTTTGTATAAAACATCAAAGTATTGTACGTGTATATAATGAGAAACGTGTTTAATAAATAAAGGGTGCATCACACATTCAATAAACTGAAAAATAAATAGGAAAAGGAAATTATTGCCTTTATTCAATTTTCATTGATTTATTCGTGCACTTCCATGCAATTTTGCTGTTGTTTGCTTGCTGATTATATTTGCAGCTATTGAATTTTATTTCTGGTGTATTTTCCAGTTTCTTTTTTAACTTTTTTTACCACGTTTCTTATCTACATCTTCGTTACGTCTTCTTGTACCTCCCCTTATGCACCTTTTGCACCCGTTTTTTTTTTATTTTAAATAAATCATATAGCACGGGTAATCGTTAACTTTGTCCAATATACTATGATTGTTTAATGCTTTTAGTTAAATAATTCTATTGGAATGGAATTTGTAATGTATTACACATAATGTTACTCATAATACATTTAAAATATATTTCTACGTGACTACTTTTCATTGTTTGAATTTATAGAGCGGGTATGGCATAGGTTTTGTTATATTTTACAGTGTTTTTTTTTGTAATATCGCCTGGTTTTTTGAGGTAAGGAATTTTTTGTTTTTCTAGTCTTATACACTCTACTAAAATAGTGTGTGTGTAGAGGAAGGGATGGCCTTAGACATAATCTATTAGCCACAGGATTTATTTTATTCATACACATATACATATTAGGTGCCTATAAGGTTAAATATCGATTTTAGCTTGTTTAACGAAATTTATTATTGCATCTAAAACGCGTTTATTATAGCTGGATAACAAGAAACCAATGTTGCTAGAAAGAGTAGTGTTGTGTTCTATTAAAGAATTATATAGTTTAGAGATAGCCATGCCATTTTTTTTACACTCCAGAAACATGTGGTTAATGTCACCTATGGACGTGTTGTCACAGCCACATAACGGGGAGTTTAGTATCCCTAATTTATGAAGGTGCGCCGGAAAACGGCCTTGATTCAATTTCAAGCGTGTTACTGTTGAAGATCTTTTTATATAGTCAAAAGTTATATCCGGTATTTTATTTGGAAGCTGTGGGTGAAGCTGGAAATAAAGATTTTTCTGTGTCTTGCTAAAATTATTGTAAGATTCTCACCATCTGTCACTAATATATTTTTTTAATTTGGTTAAGTCAGTATAAGAAAAGATTTCTACAAATTTATCTGATTTACAAGCTTCTTTTGCTTCACAATCCACCCTTTCATTACCTATAATACCGCTGTGACCTTACTGAAATAGTAAAAGTATCAATCTTAGATTATGTGTATAAATTTGTTTTGGGATTTTGAGTATGCACATAATCGTGACGACCAGATCATCTACACAACCTTGAATTGTAAAACATGCAATGCATTTTTATCAGTAGATCATCAACAAATAATTATTTCAGCATGGTCGATAACTCTTCTCCTTAGGGACACACATATATCCAATATTTGTAGTGATGATTTGAAAGAGTATTACGTTAACGAAAAGATCGATATGTATTTCTTTGGCCACTAGGGTCTTTTCTATGTGGTTATATAATCAATATATAGCAGTTATTAAAAAAACAACTTATATATGAAGTATGAAATGAAATGGAGTTTGATATCGGTAATAAAACAAAAAAGTATTAGAAACAAATATCATAAGTTTTTCCATGATAAAAAAAACCTTATCAAAGACTTTACCAATTTTGTGATATTTTCCCAAGCAATTACTTAAAAAACTGACGATATCCGAGGAATTAATATTAATTTGTTATTTATAATAACAAAGATTTATTGATCTGGTTACTTGTTTTATGAACTATTCTGTATTTTTGTTATTTGCATGTTTTTTCCTAACATTTACTTGCTTGGCTAAACAATTTTATGCTTTTATCACGGCAGCTTGGTCAATAGGAGGGTGGAACAAAGGCGAGAACATAGCATCACACATACAGAAATTACCCAAAGGTAGGCTTGTATTTGACTCATTTCATCACCATTTTTCTTCTCCTTATGTAAATATTTTTGATATATTAATAATGTGATAATTAAGAAGTTAGTTTTTATTATCATGAATTTTTTTAGTACTTTTTATCTGGGAATCGGATCGAAGTAATTGTAGAGGGTGCATTGTAACATCCAGTTAACATTGGTTTTGGTTTATTTTTACATCTATTTATTAAATCATATTCATTTTGTGTTATTTTTAGGAGAATATTACAAGAACAGGGCCCCGATATGCAGCACTACAAGTAAGTTGAAGCTGCATGAGATTCTTTTTAATTTTAAGATACTTTATCGTATTAATTTTTATATTTAACCGACTGATTTTGTTTCCACAGAGGCCCAGATGTTTCGAGTACTCTGAGTGACGGTGTGTATCACCCACATAGTAATGGACAGTCGGAGCATTCGCCAAATTCGAGCCACATGTCGGTACACAGCGACGAGCCACTAGTGAGAAATCAGAAGCAACAGACGACTCAACAAGTAACGACTGTGACTAAGGTCGTACGAGAAGTACAACAGTTAGACGATCAAGCAGGAGAATACATTCCGGTTTCCTTGGGATCATATTCCCATCCTTCTCAATACGTAGACTACATTGAACAACCACCACATCATATGTATTCACAGTACCATCAACACCCCCATTACCAAGACTATGACCACTATCCGAACCCTTACGGTGCCTATATGGGCTACGCCGCGGGAGCTGAAAGACCCCCCACTCCACCTAGTCCTAGTGAACATAGTGTTGACCCCTCTCCTTTGCCTCTGACGTCTCAGCCTAATGCTGCCTACGTTGGTTCAGGTTACGATGAACTACCTGAACACTACAGGGTCACTCCATCACCCGGTGGACCGATAGGTATAGATCCCTACCAAGATGATTCCGCCGTAGTGTATGGTTATGTTTCACCCTCTCCTTATGGCACTGCGCCTAGTCTTTCTAGACCTTATGTAGATAGTATTAATGGACCTGTACCAGTAGGAGCCACCATGAGATTGTTTGAGGACGAGGATCTTCAAAAGCATGTCAGTAAGATGTCCCTGCACGGTCACAATGTTGGACTGACCCATGATAGGGCACATAATATAGCTTCTCCTGGTAGTATTGGCGGAGACGAAGATCAAAGGGGCATGCGTTGGCGTGATCCCAATCTTACTGAAGTCATTGGATTCCTCAACAACCCAAACAATGTGATTAAAGCCAATGCGGCAGCCTATTTACAACATCTGTGTTATATGGATGATCCTAACAAACAAAAAACGAGAGCTCTAGGCGGCATACCCCCTTTAGTTAAATTATTGTGTCATGACAGTATTGAGGTGTATAGGAACTCTTGCGGAGCTTTAAGAAATTTGTCTTATGGCAGACAAAACGACGAAAACAAAAGAGCCATTAAGAACGCAGGCGGTATTCCTGCTCTGATCAATTTATTACGAAGATCAAATGAGGCTGAAATAAAGGAACTGGTCACTGGTGTCATCTGGAACATGTCATCGTGTGAAGACCTCAAGAGAAACATAATAGACGACGGAGTAATAACCATTGTTACTTTTATTATAATTCCACATTCCGGCTGGGATCCACAAGGAAATCACGGGGAGACTTGTTGGTCCACAGTATTCAGAAACGCATCTGGTGTCCTAAGAAATGTCAGTTCTGCTGGAGAATATGCTAGAAAAAAATTAAGAGAGTGTGAAGGTTTAGTTGATGCATTACTTTTTGTTGTGCGCTGTGCCATAGATAAGTCAAATATAGGCAATAAAATTGTAGAAAATTCTGTGTGCATTCTACGTAATCTGTCGTATCGATGTCAAGAGGTTGAGGATCCAAACTATGATAAGAATCCTTTACCAACTCAAACTAGGGTGGCCGCTACCTCATCTAAAGGTAAGTTTATACTATTATAATATTTATTTAATAGTAGTCTTCCAACACTAACACTAAAACATGATAAATTTATAGCGTTTATTTATTTAACCGTACAAATATATTTATTAGACTAAATCTAATTACCTTGATATTATAGTCCCCTCATTTTATCGGCATATTTCTAGAATTCCGTGGAACTCTCGCGACGTCAGAACAGCTGTAGACCTCGATCAATAGCCTCATGTTCGTATAAATCTCCCAGTTGTATAAAAGTGGCAAGTGACGTTTTTCGCTCCGCACCGGTAACCATGCGGTTACAGACTAACGCCTGTACAATTGTGTCTAAATCTTTCTTCCGCCATATTTCGGACAACCCTTCAACTTGGAGTTTCAAAGTTTCTTCGGAAGCTGGAACAAACTTCCCTCGAAAGATGGATGCCATTCATTGTGTCTTTAATACTGGCCGGAAAGTAGTCATCTAGAAGTGCAAGTAGGCCTTGCTTTTCTTCAGTGGTAATACCATGTCTTGCCTTACTGGTACCTCCATATGTCCCCATGAATTCCTCAAATTCCTGAGGTCAGGCACTTCTTTAACTTGGTTTATTTCCATGTCTTCATCTAATTCGTAGTCTTCGAATGACGCCAGCCGGTTATGGTGTACTATCATTGTTTTCCCTTGGGAATCTTGCTTATTAGGTAGACATCTTCTCGGACCTTTCCAGAACTGCTGCAAGTTGGAAGAACAACTCTTTCGCTTATTTAGATTATCGAGCTCGACTTTATCATTCTTCTTAAAATTTAAACATCCCTTTTCGGTTTGGATATCGTAACGTTTTTTCATTCTATCTCTAGCGATCTGAAGATGGGAACGGACCAACTCGTGTATATCGTCCATTCTTTTTTCGTAATTCGATCACATAATCTTCACCGGTTACGTCTTCTCCAAGTCGACATCTAAACTCTAGATCGCAAGGTAGTCACATCTCACGTGCAAACAGTACTTTTGCTGGTGTTTGGCTGACATTAACAGCGGATCTGTAGGCCGGAAGAACGGAAGGTACTGATCCCAGTCTTTTCTGGTGATTGGATATCATTTTTGCCAAATACTTGCCAACTGTCTTATTCATTTGCTAGTCCTTCCGAAGTTTCTTCCTTGGTCACTACGGATCTCCAAAGACACCCCAAATCGGCTGATGTACTCTTTGATCAACATATCTGCAATGGTCTGGAATTGCGTAGATCTCGACCCACTTCTTGAAGTTATCCATCACGACCAACATGTACTTGCAACCATTTTCATTTTCAGGAAATGGCTCGGCATTGTCCAAATATATTCTTTCGAACGGACTTCCAACATTGTATTGTCTTATAGGAGCTTTTCTTTTTCGGTAAGGTCCGTTACTCGTGGCACAGGTAGTACATTTCTTACACCAGTCCTTTATATCTTGGGAACTGTTCATCCAATAAAACCGTTCCCGAATTCTTTGAATATTTATTTACACTGAAATGCCTTCCTGATAGACTGTCGTGTAACTGATGAAGTACTTCGGCTATTCTGCTCTTTGAAATCACCAAGTATGTTCTCTTCTCGGAACCATCATCATTTTCCAGTACTCGCTTAATCAAGCCGCTTCTATGATAAAGGAGTTCGTTCCACTGGTCCAATACTGGTCGACGGTTGTATTCTTTCCATTTTCGAATTTTCTGTAAAACTGGATCTTTCTCTTGTTCTTCTCTGATCTTAGTAGGCGTCCACTTCTAGAGAGAGATTCAGCGTGCCTATGCCTAACTCCGACCCGATGCTCAATCTTAAAATCGTATTCTTGGAGTTGTTCAATTCATCTGTCTATCTGACCCTCTGGATTCTTCAACTGCATTATCCACTTGGGCGCCATAGTCCGTTCGGATTAAAAACTTCCTTCCATAGAGATGTAGATAAAAGTAGAAAGTTGTAGAATTGTATAATATAGACTAACCCCTAATAAAATACTAACTCCTAATAATATATTCGTAGAAAAATATTCTAGAAAAGAGCGAAGTTTGCATCCCGGACTGGTAGGATCATGAGTCACGTAGATTTCAACTTAGAGTCACAATTTCGGAATTTCTCTGAGCTTCTACTACCAGCAACAGTTCATGACTCAATCTCGATTCTAGAATCTCCATGTCCGTCTTAAGCTACAATATTAAGTAAGAAAAGATCAGAATCAATTTTAAAATAAGAGTATTAGACGAGGTTTGTAGAACAACAAACTTTGTGGCTTTTGAAACATTAGATTGGGGGACCCTGTCCGCCCTTTTCCATTTTCTTCTTGATCTTCGTCTATATTTTGTCCATTGTTTTCAGCCATTTGTCTTGTTAACTTTTAGAGTTTAATTATTCTTATGTGTTGATACCAGCTCAAAAGTGAAGGAGACATGTTGAAAGTATGACAGGACATGAATATCAAAAGTTCCAGACAAGATTTTCACAAGGATTTATGTCGGAAAATTACTTTAAATGTGTTGTTAATTATTCATACTTATATGTGTATTTATGTTATGAAAATATTAATGTGTCTTATAATTTATGTATTTTGAGTTAATAAACTACTACTACAGCTCCTACGTGGCCGAAATGTATTCAACATGTTATAAAAAAAGAACACCAAAAATGTGGATACACCTTTACTTGTACAGAAGGTTTATTCTGAAAAACTGTTAGTAATGCTATAATTAGCAGTATTGATTATAATAGATCCCTGCTGGACCTCTATTATATTATCTAATTCCCACATTTTTGGTTCTACCTGTAATACAACATGTAACGCATTTTTGCCATTTTTTTTTTGAGTTAACGGTTGGACACAGCCTCGCTAAATAATTTTGTTACATCTGGGAATTTTAGGTCGTGTTTTTGGCGGCTACGAAAATTTTTTATATTAGTTCCTCATATAAGTTCGATGGGATTTAACTCACAATGATTTGGAACTAGTCTCAAAACACGGTTTTTACTTTTAGCCATTTCGTCAACTATATATTTATCATAAAATTTCTTATGTTCCTTGACAATTGCTAATAGTTGCACTTTGAGAAGCAAAGAGAATAGATAAGGATAGCGACACGACACAGCCACCAATCACGCATCCAACTCTGTTTACTTTGAGCTCGTCTTGAATCTGAACAGACTTTATAAACAAGTATACCTGGCAAAAAATTTAAAAGAACAGCAAACGAAGCTTTGGAAAAACTGAACCAAACTATGGAAACTATTCTTGAAAGACCAGAAATAATCACAAATGAATTTTAATGCCTATAACACAAGGCAAAGTGGAAGAAGCTCTAACGAAAGTGAAAAATAGAAAGGTTCCATGGAAAGATGGAATAGCAAAGAGCTCATAAAACCTGGCGGACCATAGTTAATCCATCAGTTACCAATCATGTTTAATAAAGTCATAAGATTATGACAAATATCTGGGGTATACAGAAAATCAGTATTATGATTCCACTTTGTAAGAAAGTCGAAGAAAAAACTACCTCAGAAATTATAGAGGAATAAACCTGTTAAGTTCAATTTTTAAACTCATAACAAGAGTACTAACGAGTATAAGGTGAATAGTTGAAAAATCTCCAGAATCCTACAGAAACAAACAAGCCTACATGTGCTTCGTCGATCTAGAAAAGGCATTTGATAGACTGCGACTATCAGGCGCTATACATCTACTATATAATAGACAAGTACCATTGGATGTCATAAAACTGATATAAAAGATATACGTAACACACTGACAGACAGAACTGAAGTAGAGGTTCGGGCAGAAACAACAGAACCCATTGAAATAACAACAAGAATCAGACAGGGATTCCACATAAATAAAAAAATATATTATCCAGATGACGCAGACCTGATAGCGAACAATTAAGACTACTTACAGAGAATTCTAAACCATTTCAACATGAAGGCTAAGGAATTCAATATATATATATATATATATATATATATATATATATATATATATATATATATATATATATATATATATATATATATAAATAGAAACTTTTCTATTTCCTGTGTTTTTCGGTCTGTTGTAAATAAAACAACTTAATTATTGCTTAAACGTTTCGGCAAATTTGCCATTTTCAATAAGCACTTTATTTTATAAACATTAAATTATAGAATTACATTTCTTGTTTACACTTTTTAAAAGTTTAACATGCATTAAAAAATTGGTATCTGACATTGACAGATGACATCTGGCAGGGATCTTAAAATAGGAGTGGTTCGGGGTCGTAATTAAATATGTGCATTTAAAAACAACTCAATTTATTATATTATGATACATATTGGAAAGATCTTTGACATCAAAGATCACAAAGATAAGTTACCCGAGATAAGTCACCAATATAGAATAGAGAAGGCTAGGAGTGCATTCAACAACATGGCCAAACTGTTTAAAAGTCACAACCTTAATCTGGAAATAAAAGTAAGGCTCCTACGATGTTATATCTTCTCGATATTATACTACAGAGTTGAATCCTAGACACTCACTGAAGCGATGGAGAAAAAACTTAAAGCCTTCGAGATGTGGATATACAGAAGAATCCTAGGAAAGAAAGAAACATACGTGATGTATACGATTAAAAGGAGAAAGTTAGAATATCTCGGACACATAATGAGAAACGGCACTAAATACAGATGACTGAAAATAATCCTTCAAGGCAAAGTATTCGGAAAGCGAGGAATTGGGAGAAGAAGAATATCATGATTAAAAAACCTGAGGAAATGGTTCTCCACAACAACAACTACTCTATTTAAAGTATCAGTTAATAAAATAATTATAGCCAGAATGATCGCCAATATTCGAAACGAATAAGCACCAAAAGAAGAAAAAGAAGTCACCAATCGGAAGCAGAAGGATAGGTTGGTTCAGCTTGAAAGAGATGAAAAGACAATATTCCAATAGAAAAAGAGGCAATGCTGAAGAAAAACAGTTATTGTGTCAAAGTAGAAGAAAATTTTGCGCTGTACTCTCTTAATCATACAAAAAGTGACAACTACAAGTTTTCAATCTTGTTCTGTTTTTTATAATAATTTTTATCTGCATCTAGTAATTTCTTTATCATTCTGTTAATTATAGTAACATTCTGTTAATTTTAAGGTGAAAATTTGGGCTGCTTCGGTGGAAGTAAAAAGAAAAAAGACAGTCAGTCCTCAGACACAAAGGAAAACAATTTTTCCGCGGGAGCCCCAGGCAGTATGTCTAGCGCGAGCGCTAGAGGAGATCCAGTTAGAGGGATGGAGCTTCTCTGGCAACCAGAAGTAGTGCAATCTTATTTAGCTTTATTGCAAAGTTGTTCAAATCCAGAAACTCTGGAGGCGGCAGCTGGAGCCCTTCAAAATTTGGCAGCTTGTTACTGGCAACCTAGTATAGAGATTCGAGCGGCAGTACGCAAGGAGAAAGGTCTCCCAATATTGGTGGAGCTCCTGCGTATGGAGGTGGATAGGGTGGTATGTGCAGTGGCTACAGCACTTAGGAACCTTGCCATTGATCAACGCAACAAAGAGCTCATAGGAAAGTACGCCATGAGAGATCTTGTCCAAAAACTTCCGTCGGGAAACACACAGCACGATCAGGGCACCTCTGACGACACCATAGCTGCTGTCTTAGCCACCTTAAACGAAGTTATTAAAAAGAACGCTGAATTCTCCAGATCTCTACTAGAGGCAGGTGGTGTAGAAAGACTGATGACTATTACAAGGCAACGACAGAAATATACTCCGAGGGTACTAAAATTCGCTGGACAAGTCCTGTTCACGATGTGGCAACACCAAGATTTGCGGGACGTTTACAAAAAGCACGGCTGGAAAGAACAAGATTTTGTTACAAAAACAGTGGCTGCACGCAACGCTGGACCTAATTCACCGAACAATGCCAACAGTACTTTAAACCGCCCGATGGCTTCACAAAGTGGAACAAGATATGAGGATAGAACAATGAAACGCACCACTGCGGGAAACAGGGGCGCTGGCGTCTTCCAAAGGGTAAGTTTTATTTTTAATAGGCTGATTATAGTATCAAGTCTTATTCACAGCTTTCTTTTTGCTTCGAACTTATTGATGTACAAAAGATATAAAGTTCAAGTCAAACCTTTCCTTCAGTGCGTCATTAATTTTGACGTCATATAGGATTTTAAGAATGTCGCGAATCTTTGCATGACATTTTAGTTAAATCTGAAAGTTGCCAGAATCGTAATCAGCTAAATATGAAAAGGTTATTGCTTCTAAAACTTTTATTACAATTTGAAATAAAAACAAATCGATAGTTTTGATTGTGTTTATAAAAAGTTCTGTTCTTTGATTTATACAGTTGTATAGATTGGAAGTCTCTGGAATTAAGGAGGGATTGTGCAACAGCGATATATAAGTATTACACAATTGGACAGATGCTCAGGTATTTTAAATAAAATAAATTTTAATGTTCCATCATATAACAATCGCATATTAAAAGAAAATACGTGGAAAACGTTTTAAATCATATACAACTATACAACATCCATAGTAGTAATACTTTAAGATATTTCCTCAATATCTTTCCTGCATTTACAATCCGACTCAGAATCTGATTACGGGGTATATGTGGCTGTCATGAATTATTTTTTCTGTCTTCCAGTATTCATTTATATTTTCTGCATGCCCTACATATTTCTTCCATTTTTCTGGTCTTACCTTAAATTTAACCACAATTATCCAATTATTATTTAAGAATTACCTGTTGTAATGATTCTTTTCAAATACTTAATACAGTACTTTCCTTTACACTACCTGCAGAAGTTATTTTAGCATCATAATATCTTTTAGGATCAGACCAAACATTTTTATGATCAGACCAAAACAAATATAACGTCATTTATTAAATGTTTTATGTCTTAATACATACTTGAAAACTTTATCTGGTAAATGTTTCTTTACAATCTCCATTAATTCAAGTTTCATCATTGTTGTTGAAAAATCTATATGCCTCTCTTCTAACCATTCTATTAAAGAGTGTGGTCCAACTTTTGCAATGTTTTATATCCACATGTGACTGTTCTATTAAATATTTTCTGTTTGAAAAATTTCAATTTAACCATCTGAATTGGAAATCTTTTAAAACCTTATCCAGTCAAGTGGTAGAAATGTTAATTTATTTATCTTTCAGTTATTTATATATATATATATATATATATATATATATATATATATATATATATATAAATATATATATATATATATATATATATATATATATTATATATATATATATATATATATATATATATATATATATATATCTTTCAGTTTTTCTTGGAGGGTATGAAAGGTAACATGCTGGCCTAAAATTAAAAAATTAACAAGAAAAGATGTAAAGACACTAGTGATATTTCAGTAGTGTTATGATGGCAAAACATATTGTCTGCTTTTTTTTCAGAGTAAAACAATTACATCTGTATATCTAGTGAATTCACAATATCAGAAAATTAATCTCAAGGAACAATTATTTCTAGCATGCAATAAGCTGTCATTAATAGAATTTTCCACAGCAAATGTTCCTGAAAGGCATTCATTGTATTGTTACCAAAAATATAATCTTCTATGAATTGAACTAACTACTTTTCTTTAAAATCAAATGAATATTTTAATACAAACCTTCACTAAACATTCTACATGCACGAGTTCTGATGATATCTTCATATTTATGGTTAATATAGGTTAGCACATACTGAATTACTTATTGCCGCAGAATAGCTAAAAATCTGTTTGAATACCTTCATTTGATAATCGTCGTACCGTTTGTAACGATACTCCTAACACCCCGGCGACGCGATAAAATATAGAATATTTACAATAGTATTATTATTTTTAAAATAATTTAAAAGTTACTTCAAGAATGTCAGAAACTGGAAATAAAGTTGTTCTTGCCTCCTTTTCTAATTGAAAATAATCTAGTAATATTAATATTAGTTTTTTTTTCAGTATATCTTGGCATATTTAAAATATTTTAATGAAAAAAAAAATATATATATAAAATAAAATTTTCACCATACAATGTCAGAAAATACTAACTTGTATGACAATTATCACTTTACCTGTTGACATTGTGAAAGTACTATCACGATCAAGTACTTTTTCGTCAAATTATCTTTATTCGGATCATTGATTGGTTATCGATAAATTATGACGCACTGAAAGAAGAGTTTGGTATGAACTATATCTCTATTTTCTGATTATGCGTATTAGTCCACAATTTTACTGCTACCTAGCAAAATAATCTCTGCCAACCGTTAAATTAATTTTAATTAAATTTATAATGCAATGTTGTCTAATATGTTAATATTTTTTAGAATGACGACATCCCCACAGCGGACATGCCGTATCCAGACAACCCAGCCGTCATGGGTCGATCGTACCCCCCCGGTCCAGGTCCAAACCCGCCACCAGTCAGTCATTAGGAAGGCAGGCGAAGTGCACACCCCTACACATCCGTGTCAATTGATTGCGTTTGGTGAAGGAGTTGCTCAAATTAGCAATACGTCGTCGAGTCTGCTGAAACGGCTGTTAAATAAACTCAAATTATTCTCGATGATCTAAATCTCTGGTAACCCTCGTGTAATTTCTCCATATTTATATTTGAGAAGGAAATATTAAACATAGTCACTTCCTCACTCGCATTTGCCTATTATTTATCTATGGTTAGCGATGCAAATCATCGAAAACATATTATAGGAACAGGCCTACAAACTACTTCCAATTGTTTAGCATTAAACCATTCAAATTCATATTTTCTTCGTCATTCGCTGCGGTCTTTTAGAAAAAACAATAAAAAATTTCATCAATTCAAAAATGTGTTTTACCAGGAACGTTTTTTTATTCTTATATAAATAGTGCAAACATCCAAAGACATATAGAACATCTGATATGACCCCTTTCATAATTAAGTATTCACTAATTCAATATTGCTTTTAAAACTTTCGTCTCTTCAAAAGAGCCAATTTCAAAAATATGTTATCCCTATTAAAGAATGCTATATGAATAAATAAATATTGCAACTGTTTGGTGTCCAATAGATCTTCTAGGTGTACCAGTAAAAGCTTCTAACTGAAAAAAGAAAGGATAAACGCTAAAAAATACAGAAATATGTCGAAATTTACCACAACAAATATTCATCCAGTATTTTTCATGATATAATGTAATTGGATTATTCAAACCGTTCCCGTATACTATTACAACAAATAAAATCGTAACGTTGTCAAACGCCATTATTCAGTCAACATTTATCATATGCACAATTATCACAATGGTGACACTAAATGTTTTATCTAAAGAATTCCTTTACCCCTTGATGATGTGAGAATTGAGGATAACTAAATTTTTCGGCTGAAAATGACATTTTTCTGGACTCATATATGTAATTATATAATCTACTTGTCATATAAACCTTTAACTTCGATTTGCTATGTTAACGTAGTGGTATATGGGTTGCTATAAGTGTAATTAATTGTATAGGACCTATTTTTTCTGTTTGGCATATTATGTGTATAATAGATCTGGTTAATCAGGAAATGATCTGCAGTGTGCGATTTTGAGTTAAGTATTGATTTAATTGTGATAAAGTGACTAATAGGATTATTTCCAACTCTATGATATTTGGAAAATACCGTCATCACTTTATAATATTCTATATCGTTTTCTTCTCTTGCTTTTGAACCTCTCAATTATTTTCCTTAAATTGTAAACATTCTTCTTATCAGTTGTGTGTCTTACATTCACTGTAGATCTGAGCTTATTCACCGGATATGGTTCTTGTGTGATCTGAGTAAGACAGAAAAGAGTTCAAATCCTTTATAGATTTTATTCAGATTAGACACAAGTGATCCCATATTACGAATAAGCCATTTATCAGTCTGATATCCAGCCCAAATGAGGTGTTGCTCTAGCGAACATTCGGTGTTGCTAAGATGCACACGTTAAAATCTTGAGAAGCGGAACAGTCAGACGGAAGAATTTGGAAACTATATCGCCATGTTTGAAAATAAAGCTGAAATAACTCCATCCTAATTTAGCTTTCATTCCCTCGGTATGAAGAGGGAAATAGTTAACGCGGTAGATCTCAGCGTGAGCATTGTTCGCGATGATAGTACCTCATAATACGAGTATAAAAAACAATTATGTCACCTGAAAGATCAAAACGTGATTAGAATAAGTCAGTTGATACCATTGATTGATCAGTTATTAGTAATGTAATAATGATTGTTTTCAACAGTAATGTGAATAGTAATTAGATTAATTAGATCAGTGGCCAATTAATGGGTCAAATTAACCTTTTTAATGCCTCTTGATTTTTTAGATGTCATAATTGCTCTTATTATGGTCAGAGTATGAAGTCTTGCATCGCAGAGCTATTGCTGTGTGAAATACCAACTTCCTTGGACCACATTTCTAGTCTTTTTATATAATATGTTTTCTATGGTACAATTAAGCAATTTTGAGATACGTGGTAATACTGTTAAACGAAAGTAGGACATGGTTCTATTTGAATAATATCACTTACATAGCATTGTCGTAGAAAGTTTTTTTTGAAAACTATCTTTTCTAGATGCAGTGAAGATTTTATTGTTTATCACCTGAGTATTAGTTGTTCATTATATTATTTTTAATATTATTGAATTATATATACACTTTTATTATACTTCGTTTCTTTTTTGTGTCCTTCTTTTACCATACTCTACTTTTATTGGTGTGACTAGAGAGAATTCTAAATATAAATGAGGATTTTCTTCTAACCAGTTAGAGCTGACAATTTTTTCACGTGAACTGTGCTGAGTTGATGAGAATTGTGAAAATAAAACAACTTCATCACAATACATATTTATTTAAACTCAAAACCATATTCAGATCAAAACGCTAGAGACATTAAGTACCAACAATTTCAGACTTTTATCAGTCAATAGAAAAACAAAAACCTAACGACTAGATAAACTTTTAAGGAACAAAAATATCAGGCAAAACGGATACGTATTAACTGCGAGATTTGCGAAAACACAGAGGTTATTGCAAATGTATATTTAGTTCAGTCAGGCATAGAAACTGTGGAGAAATAAAATAAATAGTGAAAAGTTTCTCACAAAATCATGTTAAGTAATAAACATGACAAAAAAAACTTCAATTGACGTTTCATTGCATTTACAATAATCCCGCGGTTCCTTGATATTATTGTTAAATGAATCACAGTAAATGTACGTATATAATTAAGTACCGAATGACTAGAAGAAACAAGAGAATATTATGTAAATACATCCTTAATATTTTGGAACTGTCTAATGGCGAGATCCACTGGTAACTGGAATTTGATCCCGGACAATGTGTCTAAACTTCTTAAACTGTCTTGGAACCCTAAAACAAATATCAATTAGATCAAATCTTATATTATCTAAATTAAAAACGCTGCAGAACATTTTCATTACGCTTGATCGAATCATTTCAATATGTTTGTTTGCCTTCTAATTCATTATTAAGGAAACATTAGTAAAGAAAACTGAGCAATTAATAGAAATGTTACATAAACTTTTAAACAAGATATGGACTGACGAAGAATTACCAAATAGACCAATCAAGTAAGTAAAAAATGAGCATTTTTTCGTCACAACTGTATAGACGGGTTTAACATTTGAAATGTGTAGTATGAGATATTACAAAAAGACATTATTTTACTCATAACATACAAAAAAAGAAAAAAAAAGACACAAAATGAAATCGGTTGAACAGTTTTTGCGAAATTTAATTTGTTTATAAGATTTTTAGACGTATACTATATATATATATATATATATATATATATATATATATATATATATATATATATATATATATATATATATATATATATAAGGTTCTTGAACTCCTAAGTGGAGCATATAGCTTCAGTGAAAACGCGCCATCGGGTTCTATTTTGCGCTAAGGCCTTCACCTCATTCCAAGACTTTCCTTGGCCTCTTATCTCGTCCATGATGGATCTTCTCCAAGTTTGCACTGGGCGACCTCTTTTTCTTTTCCCTTGGGGATTCCACTCTAGGGCAGTCTTTGCGATACTGCAACTATTTTTTCGGAGTGTGTGACCGATCCAACCCCACTTTCTGGACTTAATTTCATTTTGTACCCTCTTTTGTTCGGTCAGGTGTAGCAGATCGTCGTTTCTGATGGTGTTAGGCCCAGAATATACGAACAATTCGTCGTAGACATTTGTTAACAAAGACCTGCAGTTTGTCTGTGAGGGTGTTTGTCACTTTCCAGGTTTCACATCCGTAGAGTAGAACAGACATGACATTTGATCGGAATATTCGGATCTTTGTCCTTGTAGTATACTCGCCAGATCTCCAAACAGGGTTGAGCGTGCTGAAAGCTTGTTGAGCTTTTCGTATCCTCATACGAATATCGTCTTCTGTACCTCCGTTTTCTGTTATGACACTTCCAAGATACGTAAAGTTTTCCACATTTTCAATCTGCATATTGTCGATAGTAAATAGCGTGTTGTTCCTTGCATTTATTCTCATGGACTTGGTTTTACTAATATTGATTTTCAAACCTATTTTATTGGCTTCAGTGGAAAGTGTTTCCAATTGGTAAGCCAGATCTTGGAACCTTTGACCTAATAGACAGATATCGTCCGCGTATTCTAGATCGCTTAGGCGTGTGGTTAACGTCCATTGTATCCCTCTTGTGTCGGAGTCTAGTTTGGAGAGAACATAGTCTATAGCTATGTTAAAAAGAAACGGAGAAAGCACGCATCACTGTCTAACTCCAGTAAGTACGTTGAATTCGTCACTGTTGATCCCATTGTGTGTCACGCTGCATTTCGCATCAGTATATAGTGACTTTATAATAGAAATTATTTTTTACCGTCTTGCCTATTATAGACGTATACTATAACCTATGGAAAGTTTTAAAAAATTGCATTTATGTACACAAAATGGCTTATTAATCAATAGCACTTTTTAAGCTTATAAACATTTACAGTCACCTTTTTATTGTTATTTTTTACTAAACTAACTAATTTATAAACAATTTTTCCATACTCTGAGTAAATTTGAACAAATCAGTTTTTTAGCATTCAAAAATATATTTTTAGAACAAAAAATCGTATATTTATATTATATTATGAGAAATTATAACAGTTGCGGAACTCTACGCGGCCCGAAATTAACAATTAAAAAACAATGGGTTTCTAGAAAGTTATTATTAAGTCTAAGTTAAGCGATATCGAGTCTTGAAAGTGGCCATTTTCGCGCTTTTTAAAACCTTAAATTGTTTATAACTCTATGACTATGTATTAAAGAGAAAGTCACAATTATAGTAACAAGAGAAACAACAATAGGTCGCACAATTGCAGAATAGTAATAGTGTAGGAAATTACTAATAGGATAAGTAAAATGAGACTTCCAGTAGAAATATTTTTATTTTAGGATGTGTGAAACAAGTATGGAAATTGCCAACAAATCACCTTTTTAAATGGTAATAATAATATCCTTAAACTAAATAAATACGTTAGATAGAACTATATAAAGTTTAAATGTATCACCAGCAACACTATAATTTGTCATAGACAGTATTTTATGATAGTTGAGGACCAAAACTTTCAATTTCTTCTGTATTATTTGATAATATAGGTACTCACATATTTTATGCACTAAGCACCAGTAGCGCACCTAGAATTTTCCTGTAGGAGAGGTTTTGTTTTTTTATGCCACCTCCATTTTGAGTCCTTAAAATTTGTGAGTAAGTTTCGGAATAGTGCCTGACGGGAGAGGTTAACCCCCAAAAGTCTCCTGGGTACGCCACTGCTAACCACTGAAGTTAATTGGGTTAGTTATTTAATAAAATTAAAGCTTGAAACCTGCTTTTATTTTAGAAGCTTTGAAGAAGTATTAGCAGGACATGAAAAAATTTTATAGGGGAGATAGATTCGAATGTAAAAAACTGAAAGAGATGAAAAATTTAATTTTTTTATTTATTATTGTTCATTTATTAAAATTATTTAATTTTAATAAATTTCAATTTAATTAATTTTTTTATTTATTATTGTTCATTTATTAAAATTATCTAAATTTAATAAATTTAAATAAGTTTAATAATTAAACAAACTATTGTACAAAATACAATTTTCTACAAGTAATTTTTGTAGGAGAATGAACGTGCATTGTGAGACCATATGATTCGAATATATTGACCAAGGACAGAATCAAACAAATAACCTAAAAAACTTGGTGCAGACAAAAAACCATCATTTTCTCTGTATTTTTGTTATAAAAGGACTATTTCAAGTACGATTGTGCAAAAATATGAAATAATAATATTTTTCCTAGTCAGTGTGCCCTTACTACCCGGATATCCGAATACTAAAAAACTGATTTGTTCAAATTTATAATCAGTATGGAAAAATGTTTATAAATAACATTTATTTAATATTATATATATATATATATATATATATATATATATATATATATATATATATATATATATATATATATATATATATACGACTAAGAAAAGATTTGTACATTCCCTAGTTATTAGCTGCTTTGTTTTGGATAATTTTGAAATGAAAATACGATAAATGTTATTAGTTTAACGTTGTACCCAGTTTAAAAAAGAAATAGCAAATTTGGTCCAGTATAACCCGAGATATATTTTTTTTTTCGAGCCCTTTATTTTGAAACTGTGATTTTTTGAAGAAAGCGACTGGCAATTCAGTCGGTTACCCTCACTCCTGTTACTCCAGTGGAAACGCAAAGTATTCTTTGTTTCCAACAATCCTGTCTAAATAATTTTTAATAATTTTGTTTGCTAAAAGTTTTGTTAAAAACTTTGACTTTTCTTGTAAAAGAATGGTTAATTTCAGCCCTTAATGTTGTTAATTAACGTAACAGTGATTTAAAAAAAAGGGGCTATCTTGGTTCCGAAGGGTTCTAGAACATTTTTTTTTGCTTTAAAGGTTGTGTTTTTTAACTAGCTATCCAAATATGTTTTAGCCATTTAATTTGAACTGAATTATTGTAAATGTTTATCAGCTTAAAACTGTGCTCATTTTTCAAAAAATCTTCTAAACAAATTAAATTTCGCAAAAGCTATTCTACCGATCTGGCCCATCTTTTGCACACAATTCTAACACGATAAGACCCTCAAGTTCAGATACATTTCAACAAATTTTAATAAATAATAAAAAAGTTATTAACAATATTCAGAAACAGCGATTTTGTTGTTCATTTTGCAATAACTCTTTTGTTTATCGTCTCATTTTGCGTACCTCTTTTTTTCTGAAACTGTTGTCTGTTGGCGTGAAATCTCAAGTTATGAGCAAAATATTGAGTAACGTTTTGATTGTTTATTTTAAAATATTTCCACTAAAAAATTAATGAATCCCTAGGTATTTGTAATATCTCATAATACACATTTCAACTGTCAAACCCGTCTATATACAGTTGTGTCGAGTAAAAAACTAACTTAATTGGCCTAAAAGTAGTGGAAAGGGGGATTGATAATAAAAATACCCAAAAAAGGAGACCTGAGTAGATGTAATAATTGGTGTCCAATAACACTATTAAGCATCGCATCCAAAGTGTTGACCAAAATCATGTTGGAAAGATTGAAGCCGGAACTAGATAAAAAAACAGAAAATCATAAACTTTATTAAACTCTTCTCTGAAGGATTCAAAGCCAAACTGGAACACTCAGGTACAGTAACAGAAGAAAGAGCTATAGAAAGTGGAGTCAAACAGGGTTATGTACTATCCCCTACCCTATTCCTCATTATGATAGATTTGGTAATCAGAAAAGTAACTGACATCCCACAGACATCAGATGTGGAATCTATTCAAACAGCTAGAACACCTGCCTACTAACTGAGCACCGAATTAATATGTAAACAAAAATTGACAAGTTGGCACAGTATTCAGACACGATTGGACTCTGAATAAACACAGAGAAAACTCAACTCTTAAAAAAGAATAACCACCCAATAATAAAATAATGATGAGCGTTACGAAATTAGAAGAGGTGGAGAAGTTCACATATTTAGGATTCAGTTATGGAAAGGAACAGGGGATGTAAAAAGGACATACAGACGAGAATAATAAAGGCTCGATATGCATTCAACGCTTTAAACAAAATTTGGCAAACAAGCGAAATAACACAAACAACAAAAATTAAAATCTAAAAATAAAAAAAAAGAAACATGAAAACAGGACGAAACCACAACTAAAAAATTGAAAACTTTTGAGAACAATACTTAAAAAAAAATTCTGAAAATCTTACTGGCCCAACAGAATAACTAATACAAGACTATGGGAAAGAACAAAGCAAACTAGCGTATCTACTACAGTGAAAAAAAAAATGGAAATGAATTGACCATACTTTGAGAAAAGATGAAAGCAACATAACGAGAAAAGCACTTAAATAGTAAAAGAAAGAGGAAGGCCAGATAACAGCTATAAAAGAGAGAACACGAAAATATTGGACTAAGATGGGGTGAAATCAAAAACAGTAAGAAATAAGTTTCGGTCAAGAAACAATTAAGCGCCCAATACTTCACACGGGGGAAGAGAGAGTAAAGCAAACGC
Source organism: Diabrotica undecimpunctata (assembly GCF_040954645.1). Classification (NCBI taxonomy): domain Eukaryota; kingdom Metazoa; phylum Arthropoda; class Insecta; order Coleoptera; family Chrysomelidae; genus Diabrotica; species Diabrotica undecimpunctata. Next base: position 42,575,129 of record NC_092812.1, read on the forward strand.
ATGGACAATGGTAACTAGTCACAGAGATTTGTAATTGCTGAAAAAACAAGATTTTGGACTAGCTTGCACAACACTAGTGGTAAGAATTCAAAATTTAAGGGTAAATATACATATATATACATATATATATATATATATATATATATATATATATATATATATATATATATATATATATGTAGTCAATTCAATGTAGTATGTGTAATGTAAAATCGATCTCAAGAACTTTATAATAATAAAAAGATTGAAGTATTTATGGGCGTTTCTCTGCTATTGGAAATTTTTCTATGCAAAACTGTCCCTAAGCAAATTTTATTGAATGTTAAGAATGTGTGTTAATAAAATGAAGGGCAATAGTAATTAAATATATATCTATAAAAATCCACACATTTTCCTCTTGGTTTTTGAGTTCCAAATCCAAAACCGAAGAACAAAAGGCCTAATTATTGACTTAAAAGCCTTCAGTCAAAGAATGTACTATTTGCGATTAAAGGGAAATTCTTTAATTCTATTTAGATCAATGCACATGCCCCAACTGATGATAAACCAGAGGAAATAAAAAACAGTTCGAAGACCTAGAGCAAGCCTACAGGAGATTTCCCAGAAATGACATTAAGGTTGTATTAGGTGACATGAATGCAAGAATAGGACGGGAGCGAGTTTTCATGCTCACGATAGGAAAGCATAGGATACACAACATCAGTAGCGATAATGGATTACGACTGATAAACTTAGCAGCAGCACTCAACATGACAGTCGCTAGCACCTATTTTGAACACAAGAACATACACAAGGTAACCTGGACCTCTTCTGATGGAAGAACAACGAGTCAGATTGATAACATCTTAATAAATTGAAGGCATGGAACAGACGTAATAAGCTGCAGAAGTTATAGAGGCCCAAACATAGACTCAGATCATTGCCTAGTGATCTCAACATTGAGGGCTAGAATTTCAAACACTTATAAAGAAAATAAAATGGATACAAAAAAATTGAATGTGCAAAAGCTGAGACATGCGTCAATTGCAGAACGATACTCGGAAAACATCACCAACAGGCTAAGGAATCAAAATGTAAATGAAGAAGGCCAGACAGATGTAGACTCCTACTGGACCAGAATAAAGGAAGACATTGAAGCAGCAGCGAAAGATGAAATAGGAAGAGAAATTTGTGCCCGTAAAAATCATTGGCTTGACGATGAATGCAAGAATGCAACAAAAGGAAAAAATGAAGCCTACAGAAAGATGCTTACCCGAAGAAACTAGAACAACTGTAGAGAATTACCAGACAAAGAGAAGAGAAGAAAAGGGGACACACAAAAGAAAAAAAAAGGAAACCACCTAAATACGGAACTTAAATATATAGCAAACCTTAACAGAGAGAAAGAATTCAGAGCATTCTATAAGAAAGTTAACATCAACAGAAAGGAATTCAAGGCATCCACGAGATAATGCAGAAGTCAGAAGGGCGACCTATTAACAACAAGGAAAGATGTATTGAGTAGATGGGTGGAATACTTTAACCAGGTACTTAATATGGAGTAAGAAGAAGAAAACCTGGAACACGAAAGAGATGAGATAAAGGGAACAGACGAGAGGGAAGAGGAATCACTAACGATTCTTGAAGTTAAAGATGCAGTTAAAAAACTAGACAGAAACAAATCACCTGGAATAGATAATCTCCCAGCTGAACTATATTAAGAAGGTGGCCGTGATACCATTATAGCATTACAGCAGCTAATAAAAGAAATATGGACACAGAAATCCCTCCGCAATGATTGGAATATTGGAATACTTTGCACCATACACAGAAAAGGAGATATCTTTAAATGCTCTAATCACATAGGAATTACGCTTCTAAATACAGCGTATAAAATATTTTCCACAGTACTATGTCACTGTATGGCACCATATACAGAACGGATAGTAGGAAAATACCAGGATTGTTTCAGAGGTGGTAAATCTACAATTCATCAGATTGCAACTCTGAAACAAATTTTGGAAAAAACACTGGAATATGGCATTGATACTCATCACATATTTATAGACTACAAAGCAGCCTATGACTCTGAGAATAGAAGAGAAATGTTCAAAGCAATGAAAGAGCTAGGAACACCAAATCAGTTGGTAAATTTAACAAAACTAACTCTTGAAAAAGTTGAATGTAGAGTACGAATTCAGGGGGAACTATCTGAACCTTTTAAAACAAATAAAGGGCTGTACCAGGAAGACCCTCTCTCGTGTATACTGTTTAATCTAGCCCTAGAAAAAGTAATATGTATGTCACAAATCACAACCACTGGTTCAATATATAATAAATCAGTGCAAATCTTAGCCTATGCTGATGATATCAATATTGTTGGGAGAACGGAAAACGTTGTACGAGAGACGTATGTAGCATTAAAAGAATCAACTACAAAAATGGTTTTAATAATAAACACCAACAAAACAAAGTATATGAAAATAAGCACGCAACCACAAATCCTACAACCACTCGTTATACAAAACGACGGAAATCTGTTGTACGGCCAACAGATGCTATTTTAATATTATATTTATCGTAAAACATATTAAGATAGGACTTCTGAGGTGGATAGGACATGTAATGCGGATGGAACAAAATGACCCAGCTAGAAAAACGCTCCTTGATAGACCCATTGGTCAGAGAAGAAGAGGAAGACCCAGAACAAGGTTCCTTGGTAACATCGATGAAGACATGAGAAATATGGGAATATGTGCTTGGCGGAGAAAGGCTATGGATAGGGACGACTGAAGAGAAATTCTTGAGGGGGTCAGGACCCATATAGGGTAGCCAGAATGATGATGATGATGACAATTTTATCCAAACCTGTGACAGAGGACTATTCTAGCCATCCAACGGAATGTTTTTTATGGAAAAAGCAAAAAACACTACTTCTGCTTAATGATCACAACCGGTATTTTAGGTTGACATAATACTTTGAAGAATTATTTTTTTTTGAAGTAACTAAAGTAATTATTATTAATTATATGATGCCTTACAAAAAAATCAGTGTTAACATAGAATTTCAGGAAAAAGCTTTAAATTAACTTATTTTTCAAAAACCGGTATAGATATAGGAAAATAATATTATCCCTTTTAGACATAAATCTGAATCAGGGAAATTTTGAAATATTTGGTCAAAACTGAGATCAGAAAGTGGAGCTAAGTGTGCAACCGCTACATTGTTTAGTGCTACTACTCCATTGGCTGGTGAACTCCGGGTCTCAGCCGTTAATGAAAACAGTCCCTTGGTTACCTCTTTTTTACTATTTTAAGAGTTTTAATAACGATTTTTTTTTAATAATTAATTTTCTTGTATGTAGCCACAGTTGTTTTTTTAATCTGATGTTTAAATAATTTTATTTTATTATTAATGTAAAAATAAGTCCAGTTCCTTGTGCTATCTATCAAATGGCACAATGGCAGGGACTGTTATGTTTTACATGAATACTTAATAAAACAAAATTATTTAAACATATCAAATTAAAGAAACAACTGTGGCTACATACTAAATAATCAATTATTTTAATTAAATTGTCGTTATTAAAACTCTTAAAATAGTAAAAAAAGTTTAACATGGGGCTGTTTTCTCTAACGGCTGAGACGTAAGATTCACCAGAAGAAGCAGTGGTAGCACCAAGCAAAATAGCCGTTGCCCGCTTAGTTCACTACAGAACAAATTTCACACCGATTGCGTTCCGTTTTACGATATAAATGTCCCGCACCAAAACAAAATTTGACTCAGCGTGGTTTTCAAATTTTAACAGGGGACTGTTTAAATAATTTGAGGACAGCATTTGCGCATAGATATTTTGATTAAAATTTTATTTTAAAAATATAATGGTGATGTCTAAAGATGCTTACCAGTTTTTTATGATTTGGATATTTTTTCTTCAGTGATTAATGACAAAAACTAAATACTTATAACATTTGTAATTCTGGAAAAAAGACATACCAGTGGACTGCGTTTTGAGGTGTTTGAGGTCCATTAATTTAAATATTTTATTATAAAATTACTAAATCAGCTGTGACGTGCCAAGAATACCTAATAATGTGTCGTTATTGATACAAACTTATAACAGAAAATAAAACTTATCACAGAAAATAATGACTACACTGCAGAAATCAAAGTCAGAATCGAAAAAGCACTAATTTTATGAAAATGAAAAAGGTCCTATGTGGCAAAGATTTAACATTAGCTCTTAAAGTACGCCTAACAAAATGTTACGTATACAGTGTACTATACTATGGAGTGGAATCATGGACGTTAAATCTAGACACAATGAGACGACTTAACGCCTTTGAAATGTGGACCTATAGAAGAATTATGAGGGTTTCCTGGGTAGATAGAGTTACGAACAATGAAGTACTGAGAAGAACAGGTAAAGAGAAGGAAGTTGAACTAACAATTAAAGAAAGAAAGCTACAGTATCTCGGACATGTAATGCGGGGCGAGAAGTATGGCATCCTGCGACTCATAATGCAAGGGAAGATGGATGGCAGAAGAAGCATCGGAAGAAGACGAATTTCATGGCTCAAGAACCTGAGAGAATGGTTTGGATGCAGCTCAAAACAACTTTTTAGAGCTACTGCCTCAAAAATTAAAATAGCTATGATGATTGCCAACATCCGTAGCGGAGATGGTACCTGAAGAAGAAGATTGATACAAAAAACTTAAAAATATTAAATATTTATTACATAAAATTAGCTTGGCACAGGGATTTAGTGGAGAATTACCTATATAACAATATGAGTTAAGATCTATGTTATGAAAGAGACTAGTTTGAGTGAAAGTATTAATCTATAAAAATAAATTATTTTTAATACATATTTACTTTAGGTGACAAAGTTTATTGAACTAGTTAGAGAAGAAAATAAATTGCAAAAATGAACGAAGTCTCAGAAAAACGGAGAAAAAATTCATACATATGTTCTCAAAATCTAAATTTTTAATTATACATTGTACCTAGAATAAAAAGTAACAAAAAATCCTTACCTGTTTTTGCTAGGTAGCTCCATGGTTGATAGTAAGTTTTGATAAGGTGATTACAAGTAAATATCAAGGTCAACCAAGGGACGAGCTTGTTAGCACTAAAAAAAGTATTTTTTTTATTTATGTATAACTATAAATATCTTTTTTTTATTTAATTTAACTTCTATGATTTTTACATCTACACAGACTAAATATGTAAATATTAACAAGAAAATAATGGAAGAATTTGAGCAAAACATTATGTCTAAACATGACTAAGAACCCATATTATGGTTACTCTAGTCATTTGGGCTATTCACCTCCCAATATTGTCGGACTGAACCGATTCACTTCAAATTTGGTGAGTTGACGGGAAAGTGTTCAAATAACAAAATTTATATAACGCCGATTTGTGCTTCCGCTCCAGAGGTGGTTGCCACCCCTTCTCGGGGGGTGGAAATTATTTCTTCTCGAGGGTTAAATTCTAAGCAACTTTTGTTCTATAGAGTTTTTTCAGAAAGACAATACTGTTTGAGCTGACAACGGATAAAAATGGCGACTTTTCATTAAAAAAAAAATCACATTTTTTAACAGTTTTTCACAAATAACTCAAAAAATATGCCTTATATTATATTATATGAAGCTTATAAAAAAAGAATGAGATTCATTTTTTACAACATATTCCCATTACAATACAAAGGAGATATGATCAGTGAAAGGAAACATTTTTTTTGCGAATATTTGGATCAATGTATTAAACGTTAAATTGTAAGACAAGAGTTGATTTTTTGGGGTAATGATACAAAAGTTTTTTATAGGCCATGAAACGACCCTTAAAATGAGCACTACAAAAAGTCATTTGCAGACAAACTGAGTAAGTTACAGCTTGTAAAAGATGGTCATTTTGAATATTTTAAGGAAAAAAGAGCAATATAATAATATAATATCCACCAGAACCAAAATTAATTGTGTTCCTTCTACATTACATTGTGTTTTAGTGTTCTTCATTAGATCCAGGAGTTTGACTGGTTTAAAATGTATTATTTTTGAAAAAATTTATATTAAATTCTATCATCCATTTTGAAAATTTCTAAAAAGTTGTTTTCTTCAAAATAACTTAAAAACTATAATATATATGTAAAAAATGATAAGAGTACAAAAATGTAGTTCTTTTTTTAAATAAATATTCTTTTTTTAACTTCTGTACCGTACAAAACAATGAAGATATCACCAATTAAAATCTCTGTCTTGGCGTGAACCACCCCTGTTTTGAGTGCTTTAAACCTTAATTTTAGAAAATTGAAGGATCATTTGGCTTTCTAATGAACCTGGCCTTGTACCCCTTGAAATTACCTTTCAAATGGCTATGTATTCATGTATCAAAGCTTGAAAATTAACTGACTTATTGAAGAAAACCCAATGCAATAACCATTAACTACATAAGCACAGAAATATCCAGAATCTGATATAGATCATCACCTCTCAGAACTTAGCTCAACATATGGCTATTTGTCACACATATAGAAATAAATTGAAAATGATTTCCACATTGGAAAGTTAAATGTTAAAACAAATGTAAAATGTAATTCTCATTACAATCAACTGTGGTTTAATTTCATAAAAACAATACTTAACCACTAATAGAAATTATCAAACAAAACCTTCTGGACAGCTTTACGATCTGACCAGGCCCTTACTTCTATAATTTAAAATGTAATCGGGACAAAATATTAAAAAATATGACAATTTTCACCTTCTCTGTGAGTTGCGAGAGTTTAGAATCTACTGTAGAATGTTTAACTTATATTATGGAGAGACAAATCAAATAAAAAAATTAATTAGAATAGAATTTTATTAAAACTTCCATGTCTTATGAAAACTTCTACTACCATCCTTGAAGGCACATACAAATGTGAGAATAATTAAGAAAATCAAGAATAACAAACATATGGATGTGGATAAATAAACTATTGCTTACACCATATAACCAAACACTTCCAAAATAAAATATATCACTTATACTTTTGGGTTTAAAAGAAATAGAACTAAACTTGTTTACTTACTTAAGAGCGGCACAGACAAAGGCTTTAAAATGAGAATCATTGCTCCTTTTATATGGCGTGTGTGTTGAAATAATGCTACCAATACAACACAGCATATTCTGCTTATTCGATGAGGGTGAAGCTCCAGCAATATCCAAATTAAAACTTTGTGACAGCTTCCTTGCAGGTGTAGAGTTATATTTTTCACCATTCTTCATCCTATAATACTCTAGAATGATCTCCCAGGCATGGATTTGATTACTACTTAAAGAATTCCTTCTAGGAAAGCAACCAATCAAAGGAACTAGGCTGGTGCTTTGAGGAGTATAAGCTCCATGTTGCATCAAGTCTCTTATACAAGTGGCTAAATACTTTCTTACAGCAGTGGTCAATTGGACATTACATAATACACTAAGAGATTCAGAATCACTGCTGTAGTCACCTTCTTGCTCTTTTCTGAACTCACTGTGCTCAGCAAGTTCTTTTACCCGTACAATAGCCATTTCCAGTCTTGCTCTCAGATCTCTGAAACAAATAGGTTTCATTATTTAAATACATTACTGTTTCTTTTTTAGCTTAAATAACTGAGTAATTTTAAATTAAAACATACCCCCAATGATTAATTTTCATGGAATGTTTCATATCATTCTTGGTAAATGGTTGTGACTTACAGCCTAGCTGTAAAACAGCAAACATCTGCAATAGAGTGGCAGTTCTTTGGATTAAATTAATGGTACTCTCCCCTCTGTGAGGTTCTTTATAGGTTTTAAATGAAGAATGGCAGGCGCATTTGGAATGCTTTGTATCAGTCTGTAAGTAGCTTATAAATCTTTCTAGATCAGCTATCTGAGTTTTTAGCTGTGATACCAGATGTTCCTTCACTTTCAATGGGCTTACCAGTTGATCAAAAGCCATGTTAATCTGTTTACTAACATCAGCTTGGGACATCTACAACAATACAATTATTTAAAAATAAAAACAGTGGCACATTATAGTTAAAAGATAATTTATTTGTTTAATAATTCCTAAAAAAACTACACTAATACTGGTAATAATCCATAAAAGAAGTAAAATGATGATTTAGTATTGTTGCATAAATCTGTTACCACTAATACCAAGTTATCATAATACCAATACTACAAAAACATGTACAGTGATCTCAAAATCAATTATTGAAGAAAACTGACAAATTTGGCCTCATGAAAAAACACCAAAAGATGCAAAAATGCACATAATGACCAAAACGATCAACTAACAGTATAGAATCAAGACTAGAAAACAAAGTCAATCAAAAACTATATTCATTCCTGTGAGCATAAGATGCAAGAAAACTTATGAGAAAATGGTCAAGAGATTAATTGAAAGATTTTCAGCTTAACGCAACTTGATAATTCCAATAAGAATAGAATATGTTATTTGGATTACTAGTAAAGAAAGGATTATAAAAATGTGAAAAAGCAATGTGATAAACATACCTGATAAAAATGCTGATCATCAATCTCTAAATTCATCCGAGTCTTTAGTTCATTTAAAATTATTTTTTGCCTTTCAAGGACCATATCCTGAGGGATTCCAGCCTCACCGTTTTCAAATGCATACTGTTCTAATTCCCTTAACTGGGATTTAAGTTTATCAATCAGTTCTTTTTGTTGGCTTCGCCTTAAACGTACAGCGTCAGCTAAGCTGGCTTCATCGATGTGTTCTTGAACGTGGCCAACATCAGGAATACCACGGAAGGCAAATTCTTCAAGAGATTTCAGCAATTCCTCTTTATCTTCTGAAGGGGCATTAACAACTTGACGTAAACGAAACTGAACCTGGGCAAAATGGGTCGTTAGAGCAAAGAGGGATGAATTAAGTAGCTCCTGTTCTTCTTCCAACGTCCGAATTTTTTCCAAAACCTCCCTAAAAAGCAAAAAAGAATTATTCCATTGAATGGAATACATTAAAATTTGCATATGCTCCAGAATTTAACTTACTGATCATTAAGGCCACAATCATCGTCAAACTTCTTTAAATCACTGTCGATTTCTTCATCATTTGGGGCTCCTAGAGGATCCCATCTTTTTCCTCTTGGCTGTTCTTCAAATGAAAAATCCGATGGTCCTCCGTCCATAGCCCAATAGTTTGCCCTACTTGTGGTTTGAATTCACTATACTGATAACATGTTTTCGTGAATTGTTAATAAACTGACAAACTAGAATTAATTTATATTTGATAATTTATTTTCTGTCAACTTGATTGTTAAATTGTCATCAAAACTAAACGTTGCGAATTATCGATATTGCGATTACTATTTCACTTAATTAAATCGATAGTCGGACGACGGGTGTAATTAGTTTTTAACGATGAAGATTATAATATAATCTATTATTATATATTATTTTGTAGTTTTGTACGCCTTTGAATAAACTCTACTTTGAAATTATTTTTTGTCGATGTTAATAATATTTTAAAAGAATCGCTATCAATCGACAATTAGTATCGCGAATATCAATGTTTGTTGACCATATTTCATATTTAAGGATATCTATGTAAGGAAATTTATCATTTCAATTGAATTTAAATTTATTCAGTCATAATATCCTATTTATATATTCAAACAAATATGTACATTAAAAAATTTGTTCCATATTATGCATACATTCATACTGCCATAAATATTGTTGGTTGCCTACTTTTAAGACTTATTAAAAGAATTTATTTGGATTTTCAATAAAAATACAAATATTGATTATATTGGTTTATTAAATAAAATTGAAGTAGTTTCTTTAATAATATATGCCAATTTTAATGTTTATTTAAATTGTATTTTCTTGTTTCTGCCCTTTCGAAATCTGACATACTCTTTCTGCATGTAATATTCCACTTCTTAAACTCTATATACGAATTCTTAAGAATACCAGCTTGCAATATGTTTCACATGGTAAAACAAAGTTTCAAGCAAACAGATGTTTATAGTATAACATGTAAGCATATACACTTATTCGTTATTCGGTACACCGGCTTCAAACGGTTTTTCGGAGCCAGATTCTATTTATATACTACTATACAGTTCACGCGTGAAGCCATTAAATATGAATGCTTTTATACATATGTGACTGTCTGGCAAGATATTTTAATATAAAAATCAAATAATCCTAGTAAAACCATAAATAGATATAACTGAAATAATCGTCCATAGTAGATTATGGAATTGTTTGCGCACTCTCATTTTTGAGATTAATAAATAGGGTCGTTGCCACTACATGCTTGAGTTTTGTTAACATAAGAGCGATGAGTACATCGCTGTAATTTTCTTTCTGCAGAAAGTATATTACTGAAATAGTTAAAGTGATAGTGAAAAAGTTCGCGATTTCATTATAATTCCGTTAGCAATAGATACACGAACAAAGGGGGCATTGAAGCGCAGCAAGAGAGAAGCGTAGCCATTTTAATAACGGGACAACTGATAGAGATGCATTAAAACAACAAAAACAGATACTTCAGAACCGGTATTTAGTAATTGTTCCATGAACCTGTTTAATGAATTGAACTTAGTTCTAATTGTAGATCATTTTTTTATTGCAAATATGAATGAAATAAAGTTAAACGGCTAAAAATAATGACTCATTTAAACTTTGGGTTAATTCGATATATTCGGTTATTGGATATACGGCGTCGATATATTCATTATTATGAATGGGAAACGGTCAATTTTATTTAGTTTTCTCTTTTTTATTTGCTTTTTGATGCTAGGTATCTATCCTTCACTTCTTTAACGTATTCTTCTATTATTATCTATTTGTCTTTTATCTATTATCACCCTATGTACCTAATTTACATTATTTGTGGTGTTCGCTATACATGCATGTTTGTGTCTATCGTGCCTTATTTTATTCATTTTAGATATAAGCTCTTTATTTTAACCAAAATATGCTGATCCTTTTCTAGCTTGTTTCTTGAGATTTCTACTTCGTTTCAATTGGGTTCTGTCTGATTCCCGTAGTCGGCAATGTTATTTTGTTCATTCTATCTTTCATTGCTTAACATATTCTCTATAACTTTTCTCGCTTTTTTCTTCTCTCATCCATTCCATTTATTGTTGTTTTGGCTTTTAAGTTTATTTAAAAAAAAAACTGTTACCACGTAGTGGTGTAGGGTGACAATACTATATAAAACAAATACAATTAAATATTAATATCAAACAATCTAATTTGTAAACTTAAATAATATTCTATTTTATGTTTACATTATGTACAAATTTGACCCATTCCTTCTTATTTCTGGGCAGCGTCCTTGCTTTTATCTATGTTGTTCCCATTTTTTCGATGTGTTTTAAGATTCAATCCCATTTTTGTCGTGGTCTACCTTTCTTCTTTCTTCTTTGCGTTTTGACTGCCAAATTTCTTTCACCGGTTTTGTATTCTCCATTCTCTGAATATGACCCCACCCACTCAGTTGCTTTCTTTCTATATATTCTAATGTTGACTCTATTTACAAATCTTCTCTTATTTGAGTGTTCCGTAGTCTATCTCTTTTGGTAAATCCTCGAACTCGTTTCAGATATTTAATTTCTGCTGCCTATATTTTACTCTTTTGTCGTTCTCTTAGAACCCACGACAACCTCGCAGCCAAAGGTTAATACAGGCCTATATATTGACTTGAACACAAGAATTTTGTTTTTGTTGTAATTTCAGTCTTAGGCATAGTATTGGTTCATCTTTTTTGATTTCTATTATTAATATCTATTTCCTGTCTTCCGTTGTCTTTTAATTCTACTCCTAAAGTCCTAAGTAGTGGAAGGTTCGTGCTTGTTCTATATTTACTTCTTTTATTTTTATATCTTCCCTTTTTCTTTATTTTCTCCTATCACGAAAACTTTTGTTTTATTTTTATTAATTGTCATTCCATATTTTTTAGTACCATAATTTTATATTACTTTTTAATTGTTTCTCAGTTTCGGCCAATAATTGCCATGCATTTTTTTTACTTTTACGTTACATTCTTTAATTATCTCACCAATGTATATTATAAGTAGCTTTGGATCCTTCTCATTGTCTTAAACCCTCGTTTTTAGTAAATCGTTTTAATGTTCTTTTTTGACTTATGACATAATTCATATTGTTGTTGTAAATGTTCTTAATTACCCCTATCATTTTGTTACTAATACCTCTCTTCTTTAATATTTCCCATAATTTTTGCCCCCGTACCGTGTCAAAAGCCTTTTCAACAGATACATCTTTTTTTCTGTTGCTAATATTTTTCTATTATTTGTTTCGTGGTAAATATATGATCCTGGGCGCTTCTGTCTTTTCTAAATCGGCTTTGTGATTCTTTAAGTGTGCTGTCAATTTTTCCGGTTAATCTTATGTTCAATATTTTTTCGTATATTTTCATGGCAGTACTTAAGAGCGTTATTTCTCTATAGTTGTTGTAATCCGTTCTATCGCCATTTTTATAAATCGGTACTATTTGAGCCTTCTGCCAGTCAACTGGTATCTGTTCGTCTCTCCATATGATATTAAATATCTTTAGTAATAACTATGTTGCATTTTGTTCCTTTTTTTCACCATTTCACTTATTATTCTGTCATAACCTGGTGCCTTCCCGTTTTTCATTTCGGCAATAGCTTCTTGCAGCTCATTTATGGTTATAGGATCTATATTATCATCTTCTATTCTTTGGTTTCAACAAGTTGTTTTCTTCTTGATAGCAGTGAGTTTGTAGCATATTTTGGAAATATTCTCTCCATCTGTTCATTATTTCATTGTCTCCTGTGAAAAGTTTTCCTCTTTATATTTTTATGTCGTGATCTTTTTCTTTTCTCATTGATTTTAAAACTCCATAGAACAGTTTCTCATTCTCTTCAAATTCTGTTAATTTGTCCTTTTTTGTTTTTGTTACAAATTCTTTTACTAATCTTCTATATTTTTTATATTCTTCTTATTTTACTGGTGTTTTATTTTGTAAATATATATATTTTCTAAGCAATTTCCTTTCTTTTAATTTGTTGTTTTATTTCTTCATTCCACCATGCAGTTTTCTTTCTTTTATAGCTCTTCTTACTTGTTCCACACACTTTTGTCGCTGTATTTATCATAACCTCTTTAAAGTAGTTCCATAGTTGTTCTACTTTTCGATCCTCTATCTTTTCTTTAGTATATTCTAGCTTTTGATTTCGGGTCATCTGGTACTTCTCTAACTTCTATAACTTTTCTCTCATCCGTTCCATTTATTGGTGTTTTGTCTTTTAAGTTGTATATTAAGCAACATTGATCATTCTATTGATCCTTGCCATTTGATTCATATAAATGAAAATAAAAAATATGTAATAATAAAACAGAAACAGAAACCACTATTGATGCAACTTGTATCGTATATTTTTTGCCGTTCTATTACATCATGTCTGCATTTGTATTATTGCTCAGTTTTTTTGGAATATTAACGCTTACAAATGTGTTACAGGAGTCTTTATGTTACCGGAATAGTGTGCGATCTTGGGATCCAAGACAAAATAATCAAGATTTGTTGGAGTAAGGAACGGGTAGAGGAACGGGAACTATTGGAACTGTTGTTTCGATGTAGTTACATCTCTAACAAGCAGAGAGGTAGACAGACTCTACACTCGACGCATGCTATTTGGCGATATAGGTACTTACAGTGATAATTTTGTGTGCGGCGTCGAAAACATTTTGAATTGACGTGTTGTGAGTTGTGATGTGAATTTAAAGCTTATTGAAGTGTTTTCAATATGATATGTACGACTTTAAAGGATTCTAAATCGAGTAATGCATGCTTACAATAGTGATGTGAATTTAATCGAGTGTATGTGTCTGGGTAATGCGATGAACAGCATCTTTTATCATGTAGAAGCAGCGTGTTTCACCAACTAAAACAATTCCAACCGAACGGTACATTACTTCAATGTATGTAGGTTACATTAGTTAAATAAGTTTTAGAAAAATGTATGCGAAAGGAAAGGGATCTTCTGTGCCGTCCGATGCACAAGCTAGAGAAAAGTAAGTAGTACAATTTTTGTTTTTTTTTTTATTAATTTCTTTTCCTGTCATGAACATACTCTCCATGTTTTAAAAATAATTGAAGCAACTAGTAAACGTCTGTAATACAGTATTAATTTGTATGTAAAATCATGTAGAGTAGTATAAAACTATGATATTTGAGTAAAAATAGGATATTTTATGTATTAAGAAGTTTTGGAAGTGATGAGGCCTTGATAACCAAAGAGGTACCTGTTTTGTTTACATTTTCTCATTAACTAATATTTTGTTGTTTATAATATCTCTCAATTAGAGTTCGATTAACTGTTTAAGATAAATATTTATTCCAGATTGGCACTGTACGTTTACGAGTATTTACTTCATGTTGGTGCACAGAAAGCTGCACAGACATTTTTGTCTGAGGTGAGTTTCACCTTTAATTTCAACGATAATGTTTAGTAAAATGTTGAAATTATTTTAGATACGATGGGAGAAAAATATAACATTAGGAGAACCTCCAGGATTTTTACATTCGTGGTGGTGGTATGTTGACATTTTTATTTTCTTCATTTTTGTTTATTAATTTTCGGACATTTTAGTGTTTTTTGGGATTTATATTGTGCCGCTCCTGAAAGGAGGGACACTTGTGAGCATTCTTCAGAAGCAAAAGCTTTTCATGATTACGTGAGTATTTTTTATTTCTCTTAGTATTTAGTGCGATCAATACTTCATAGTTGAAAATGTGGCAACATTGAACGGAGTATACGCGTTTGACCAGGTACAGTCGACCAATTCGTTACTCTAGCTAAACTCTTTTTTATATTAAGTTGAATTTTTTTAGAACCCATTTCAAAACACCATCTATTTTTAAATAGTTATTGAAGGTGGGAAACACTACGAAATTTATAATATTTTGCGTACATGACTGTTCATATAAACTTTTCTATGTTGAGTTTATGCTTGGCTTACTTTGTGATTGCTGGAGTAGAAAACCTTGAATTTTTATCTTTACCGACTTAGGTAAAGTTAGGATACCTGTGTGTTGGCCTAATTGTGCTACAGTTCCCAAGATAACGAAATAATACATTCATTATGCTCTTCTCTAAAAGCATGTCCCTCTTTCCAATAGAAGTCCAAAAATAAAATGTGTAAATACAAACTTTCACACAATGCTTTTTTAAATAAACTAACAGTATTCATTTTATTTGCAAAATTTTACTGAAACCACATCTGAAACAATCATATGAAACTCGGATTTTCCAATTATATAGTTTTTATTTTAAAGTAAAAAAATGTATTTTGTGTTACTTTTAATTTCAGCAGCTCCTTCATCATCATTTTCTTTACGTTTATCTCACGAAGACTTCCTCAAAAAATTCATTCTTTGTAATATTGATAACTAGTAATGAATCAAATAATTAATTCATCTTTAATATCGATACTTGATATTTAAAATTACTTTCAAATACTCTTCCTATTCCCATATTTTCAGGGTGTGACTAAATCATTATATTATGTCCTATTAGTTGTTTTCCCAAAAAAAATCCTTTTAGCCAACTTGTCATATCTGAGAAAAACATTGCTCCAACTGATTTACCTTTCTATATCTTTTGCAGTAATTGAACAACTTTTTATTTTTTCTTTGGTTCGATATTTTGGCCACCATCGCTGTGTGTCTCCATTGCGATTCCACTAGTGGTTCTACTGATTTTTCAAATTCTTGGCTTAGTATTTTACCAAGTGTCTTTTGGCACTAGTATTTTATTATTTTTGTCTCCTTCTGACAACTTTACGATTTTGATGATCTTTGTCAAACCTATTATCTTGTCATTCTTGACTTTTTCAAAGTATTTCAATTGATGTATCAAAGATTCAAGTGACTCTTTCATATAATAAAAGTAGTCTAATGTTTTTGTATTATACTCAATGGATTTTCGTTTTTCCAGTATTAATCGTTTTTATTTATCTTTGGATGATTATTCTAACCAACGTTTGTTTTTTAATTCATTCCGCTATATTATTAATAATTAGATTGAATTATTAATAAACATTAGGCTATTACAATTTTTTTCTTTTTTGATTGCATTCTTGCGCGTTTTTACATGTATATGCTTCTCTCTCCAACAATCTTATCATTTATTACATAGTAGGGGCTTGTCGATTTTCATCATCATCATTCTGGCTTTACAGCCATGTGTGGGTCCTAGTCTCCTCAATAATTTCTCTCCAGTTGTCTCTATCCATCGCCTTCCTCCGCCGAGCATGTATTCCCATATTTCTCATATCTTCATTGATGTTATCTAGAAAGGAACTATTTCGGATAAAAGTGCCAAAATAAACTATTTATTATTAATAATGTTCAGAATTTCTAATTTTATATAAATAGTGTACAAATATTTTAAGAATAAGAAAGAACATGCAATATTCTTGGAAAACAGGCTCTTTTTCAGAACAAAACCCAAGATTTTTTACCTCTTCAAGGAAACATTACAATCCGTGTCATAGGACAAAAAACGTGTATAAAGGATAAACAACACACAAAAAATATAGGTACCAAAAGTTATTTTTGTAGTGTTAAAAATGGAAACACTTTTGAGATGTTTTAGAGTTAAATGGAAGACTGCTTACCTATAAACGAAACAATATATGTGTTTAACGTATTTAAAGACCTTTCGTACCAAAATAACAAAAACAACAGTAGATTAGATGGTTTACTTACATTTCGTTCAGTTCACACCAGTGATTGAAAAGCGATAGATTATGAAGACGATATCCTGGAAAAAGAGCTATTGAAACTTGTGAATATACACAAAAGTCTGTTTGTACAATATGTTATTGGCGAAATGAAAAAAAAAATCGGAACATTCTGTGACTTCAATTTCCTCCCTATCACAATTAGGGCCTGTTGAATTGGTATGGACTCAACTGAAAGCTTCTGTTTAGCTTCTGAGACATTCAGAAATATTTTTAATTAGATCTTAAAAAAAATCAATGCATAACATGTGGAAACTAGCCAGTTTTATAGAAAAAAAACTGCCCAAGCAGTTATTTCATTCACAATATCCATGCTTTTCTCTCGAAGTTAATTTCTCTTTTGAACTTCTTTCTTTTTCAGAAAGAGTCTACTCCAATATCTAAATAAAGACAAATAAACGTTTATAAACGTTGTTAAAGCAAAAATAAAAAATGTTGTTAATCAAATAAAAGCAAAAGTGCTATTACATTAAAATTTATTTTTATTGTTAGCTAAAGAATGGTATTAATTGAATATATTGATCCTTCTGTTTTGATCTACTGTTAAAATCACCACTACATATATCGAAGTTCTCAATAATTATTTGGAACTGATTTATGTCGGGTATTAACTATTTCACTTACATATAATAATTGATTTAACATTTTATCAGAAGTGGTCGTTTTATTAATTTTAATGATTTTCATTAATTTAATTAATACTGTGTGCATATTGATTTTAGACAGTTTAATGTGATCGAGGATCTAATAAATATGCATAGCTGTTCGTCATTATAAATAAGGCTTGAATTCAAATATTTTATTGACTCCAGCTGCACGTTTTATTAGTATGACTATCTTTATTATACTTAGAAACCATTTATCTTCCATATAAACACAAACATAAATCTAATTTAATGCCGTTTCAATATAAAACATGTTAAATATGATCATCTGCCTATTGAGGTCGTTTTATCCATTTTTGTAAATAAACCTTCCCTTATCCTCTCCACTGGTGTCTAACCAAGGCTGTCTGTCCATTTCGTCTTCCTCTCTTTTATTCTCTTATCCAGTTCTTCGTTTGCTTAGTTCTGCCACTAAATTCTATCGTAGTTATAATGTGATTGTTTATTCTTATCATCCTATTTATTAACTTAGCGTATGGCATTTCGACACATTTATGAGATTTCAATAAACTAGTAAAATTAAAATTGACTAAAAAAAACTTAATCATATCTAATTTATAGGCAAACATCGTATTGTCTATGTAGTTAATTGACTCGGGCGTCGCCAAGATAAAATCTTGGGGACTGTCCTCGTAAACTAGCTGGTGGCATTCTTTTGTTGTGTCCTTGATGGATTGGACCTTGCAACATATATTATATGCACATCGACCATGTTGAGTTCTTATGCGGTTAAGTGTGCACCAGGTCTTACGTGGTAGGCCAAATCCAGGAGGTCTCTCTGTGATGCAAGGTATCTGATTGAGCTTGGGTATTTGATTCATGGGACCATTTGTGATTGTTGAACCCGATGGCTGCGGCCGTTTCTTCGGTTTATGGGAGATTTTCTGTTGTTAAGGATCTTTTTATATTTTTTGGACAGAAGATTGAGTCGGCGAAGGTGTGGTGGTGAAATGTCGCTTAACTCTCTGTTTCCTGAAAACTTTTAAAATCAAAAATTGAAGTAAAAATTAAATAATCTTACTCTATTGGGTTCCTAAAAGACAAAAAAGTGAAAAATAAAATTTTTTTATGTATTTTTTTTAATAGGCTGTGGTTTCGACATGACACCACTAGGAAACTAAAGATTTTCTCAAGCAAATAAAAATCTGATACTTAACTAAATAATATAATAGTATAAAACGTAGGATACTTTTTATGATACAACGAAAAACAGTTATTTTTTTCGCTAAAGCACAATCCAACCTTTACAACGTCGCACACTCCCACCTGGTTCTGTGAGGATCCTTACTAGTGCTACAAAAAGCACATCGTCTAGATGTCCCGTGTTGTGGCATATGCAAACATTGGCCAAAGCGTTTCTCATAAGGAACAATTTTTTTTGAAATGTTTCCCTGTGACTGTAGAAGCAACCATAAATTCGGTGTCACCATTTCTTTGATTTGCGGTCAGTCTCATACACAGATTTCAGCATATCTGTTTTGTCAACGTAGCCCATACGCTGGTTATATTCTTTGACCATCGTTGGACAGGCCACGACTTGTGAATTTCCGTCTTTTTGCTTGCGAGAAACAGTTGGTTCTTCTGAAGGGTTTTGATGATTTCCCAAAAAATGCACTACTTTCCGTTCTCTCCACTTAACAAACACCAGTCCATCTTTGCTCACCCTCCAGTCCGATTCTCCTCGGATGTGTAATTCTTTGTCAGATGCTAAGTCTTTTGGGATATCTTTTCGGTTAGTCCTGACAGTGCCGCACGCATAAATACATTCTGATTTAAGTTTTTTTTGTAAGGGCACAGAGTTGAAAAAGTTATCAAAGAAAACGTGATATCCTTTTGCCACCAAATCTCGAGTCAAATCTAAGATAACTCTGGCTCAAATCTTTTTCAGGTTGATCGTTGGTTTTTCCAACATATATTTGAAATTGGCAAACATATCCATTCTCGTCAGATCGAACCCAAACTTTATAACCCCTCTTGATGGGTTTTAGAGGCATAAATTGCTTTAGACAACTACGATCCTTGAAACGAATTATAGATTCGTCTATGGATTGATGTTTTGAAGGGCCATATGAAGAACGAAACGTTTCTGATAAAGTATCCAATAAAGGGCGAACTTTATACAACAAAGAAGTTGTTGTAAATGAAGAATCTCCTCCACGTTTCTGAAGAGCGTAGGGGTTTTTTTCGAATACAATTTTGTCAATTAGAGTTACGGGGAACGGGGAAGAAGTATAAAAAAAATCTACTGGCTTCTCCACATCATCTTTAATTTTAGGACCGGTTTCCTCAGTGAACTGCTTGATATTAGTAACGCAAGATGCCGCTGAGTTAGTCCAGGTTGTTTTTAAAGCTAATTCTATATCCCTCAAAATAGAAGGGGGAATATTGTCCTCGTCGTCCGGGAAGGCTTCATCATCAGGAATATTCTCTGAATTGTTGTCTCTTGAATGTTGGTCTGGCTGGTCATTTTTAAGTATTATTGGCATATTCGCAATGTCAAGCAAATCCTCTTCGTCACTACTCGATTTATCTGACTCGCCATCTGAAGGAATGTTATCTAATAATGTGAATAGACCACCCGACGACATATTATTTAGCTCTTTGAATTGATGTACTTGTTTTTCCTGAAATAAAAAAATAAATACATATTTTATCTAGTTTCCTAGTGGTTTCAGGATGAAACCGGCATTTTATATCTTCAATATACTTATTGTAAAGTGAAAATTTTTAGTAGTAGGAAGTATTAATCATACATACAAATGTACCTAATCTGTAAACTGTACTTAAACTTAAACGTTCTCTAAAGCTTAAGGTTTTATCCAAAGTCGCGCCTAGGTATTTTGAGGGATTATTGTTAGGAGTCGTGTCAAAGTGAACTTAAAGTGTCCTTAAAGCCAAATTGTTGTTTAGGCGGAAGCAGGTTACTTTTAGATGCGTTGGGTCGAAGTCTCCATTTTTGAAATTAGCTTCCCATAACTTCTAGGTCTTCCCGCAGAATCTCTTCAGCTTCTTCTAGTGATTTTGTTTGTGTAAATAAAGCCCATTCATCGGCATAGCCAAACTTTGATGTTGTCGGCATGTAAAGGCTGAAAGCAGTAGTGCGAGTATCAAGCCTTGTGGTAGACCATTTTTGAGGTTTTTGGTGCTGCTTATTTCTGATTACATAATTACTTGATGGAATACTCTGTCGGAGAGCATATTTTTTATTAATCTGGCGGTGAATTTGCAAGGAATAGTGCATGAGAGTTTACAAATAATTCTTTCTCGCCAGACTGTGTCGAAAGCTGCTGACAGATCTATGAAAGCAACGGACAGATCTATGAAAGCAGCAGAACTCTTTAGTTTTATTTGAAAACTGGCTTTTATGTACCTGGTCGGTGCCACCTCGATTTGGTCTAAAACCTGCTTGTTCGATTGGAATAACTTTGAGGATTATTGAGTTTATCCAGTTAAAAATTAGGCTTTCAAGTAGTTTATTAATTATAGAAAACAGAGCAATTGGTCGATAGTTTTTTGGGTGGTCAGTTGGTGTGCCCTGTTTTAGTATTGCTATAACTTTTGAATGTTTTAATTCCTGTGGGATTCTGCCGGCCTGAATTATGTTTGTGAAGAAATGTGCTAGCCAGGTTTTTGGTTATTTCTGGCAATTGAGTATGAATTCGGAGTGGATGTTGTCGAAACCTGGGGCTTTTTCAGGGGAAACGTCTTGAAGGGCGGATTCTATTTCTTCACTTGTGAAAGGGCTAGATATCGATTGCAAGGTTTTTAAATGTTTCTTTACTTCTCGTGTGTGAGGTTTATCTCTGGTTACTCTGGTCATGTAACAATATGATATGCCGCTGAGTTTGGGTTTATAGCTGCTTTTCTTTGTTGACAGGTTTTACCATCTCCTAGTTTCCCTATTAGGGCCCAAGCTTTCCGACATTATTTTTAGTATCTCAGTCTATTCTGGTATAATATATCACTATTTTGAAACTATCCCGGGATGTATTCTTTTGGATAACCTCTAGGCATGTTCTTCCTGGCTGTACTTATCACAGCCTCGAGAAAACGAACATACTTATTACTAACAGGAAATATCCAACTCGGGCACTTATCAATGTCAGAAGTGAACTTTTTCCAGTTAGTTCGTGTAATGTTCCTTCTAGGTCTTCGAATTGACTTGATCAGGGGAATTTGTATGTCCAGCTCTACAATGACTGGGCGATGTTAGTTGTGTGAAAAATCGGGGAGAAGACTTCTTGTGGCTGCCAGAGGGGCGTTGTTACAGTTGCTTGATACAAAACATAGGTAGGGGTTGTACTCCATGTTCCATGCGGCTGATTTAAATGTGCCTTTGTCTTTAGCGTCAAAAATGAGATATACCTGCTGATCTTTAGTCATTTATGTCAGTCTCCTTGTATTCGCACTGCTCATGATGACTGTTGAAGTGGCCAACATGCACCGATGGATGGGGATAAGTTTCTAGAACGTGAGTTGGTCATTGCTTACCTGGAGGTTTATAGTTATAGAACGTATGCCGTTCTCAGAGGAGGTGGTAACAAAATATACGTTTTCTATGTTCGTTTTTATGTATGTGGCTGTGCCGTATGTTTGATATTTTCGTATATGTACGATATGTTCTGTTACACAGTGGGTTTTCTGAATGACGACTACGTCGATATCGTTATCTTTTAGTATCCTTGATAGACACTGGTTTTTGGCGTAGCTTATGCTTTCTATATTAATGTGACAAATTCGAACTGAAGGTCCGATTTTTTTAGTAGAAGATCGCTGAAAAGGTTGTTCGTAAGTTTTGAGTCATGTTTCTGTGTCGCGGTCAGGAGATACTAAGATTAGTAGTAAAATTTTTGCTTTTTTCATATAGGTTTTACTACTTGATCGCTTATAAATCTTAAAATCAAGAACATGAAATTGTAATCCATCTCTTGTGCAATTGACGAAGCACAAAACAGTACCTTACGGATCCCGGAGAATAAAGGAATTGCTGGTCACGAGATTGCTGATCGTCCTTCGTCCTCATAAAGAAGGGGCTTTTTATTATTATTTTTTTCAACTACATCCGTGACTCCTGTTCTTCTTTGTATTTCTAGGTTTGGTACTTTATCTCTAGTAATAGCTAACATAGATCTTTCCAATCATTTTTTGATGATCTAAAAGTATTAAACGCCTTTTCATAATTTCCGAATAAGAAAGATAGGCTTGTTGTATTCTGTGCACTTTTCTAATAGCGTTTTAATAACTTGTAGATGATCATTTGTTCCGTATCTTGAGCGGAACCCAGCGTGTTCGCAAGGTTGATAACTATGCAATTTGTTCACAAGCCGTTTTGTTGTTATCTTCATGAATAGTTTGTATGTATGAGAGAGCAAACTAAGAGGTCTGTAGTTCTTTAGGTCTGAAATGTCACCTTTTTTGTGCATTATGGTTATTATTGCATTATGCCATTGGGAGGGGGTTACGCCTCTTGTAAAACAAACATTGAACATATTTTTCAACAAATTTATCAACGTTTCTCCTGCGTCTTTGATTTGTTCTATTACTATCACATCTTCTACAGGTGATTTATTGTTTTTTATATCCGAGAGAGCTCCTTTTATTTCCTCTGTTGTAATATCTGGGATGTCTTCTAAGCCTACATTTTGAACTTAGGTATTTGACTTTGATTAGGATCTGGAAGTTCTTCTCGTTTATACAATTTTGTGTAAAAATGTTGAGTAAATTTTAAAATATCTTCCTTATTTGTTTTAGTTTCTCCCTATTGTTTACTTACTAGTTTGCAAATATTTTTCGATCCTTCAGTCGTGACTTCAGTCGATACTTATCGTTTTCTCAAATGGAACGCAGCAGATGCCCTGATTTTAAAACTAACTGATTTTGGAAAACCAATTGGTTAATTGGTTTTCGCCTTTTCTTTGTATTTCAGAAAGTCCCAATACATCGCATTTTATGCAGTTGAGTTCTTCCTTCAATTCAATGAGGTTCTGTTTTTCTAGCGGGATATTGTAAGGATTGGAAAATGGGGGGAAAGATAGGTTGGGGATCTGGCCTCTCCTGAAGGCCAGGACATAGGAGAAAGTCAGTAGGTAGCGTATGGCAGGGATGCCACTCCCTGTAGCTGCCTGTCCTCTACTGGGATCGTAGAGGAGTGCTACCCGCTATCGTATTTTCTAGATACTCTTTGATAAAGTTTCCTTTCCAAAAATTCAAACTTTTGTTTTTGAACCACTTTTATGCCCTTCTCTATGTTGTAAGTTAAGACAGCATTAGCAAGTGGTTCTCCCTCTTGAGCTCTTTTTCAATATCTATCTGGATTAGTTTATTATGTGATCAAATAACTTCTCCTAATCTAGTGTACATTGTTGACATTTAGAAACTTTGTTGCGGCTTTTGTTTTTTTCATTTTTTCATCTATGCTTTACCTCTTGGCCTTTAGTCGTATTTCTTTTGATGCTTCATAAAAAGGATTATGATCTGAATATAATTTAACGTTGTTTTTATTTTTTACCGCCTCTGTTCTTGTCTCCACCTCTATTCTGTTTTGTATAACCATAGACTTATTTCAAACCATAATATCATGCAATTATTCTATAATATTCCGTAAGTTTCGTTTTTACTATATTACAAACACTGAATTTGTTTATCTATTTCGTTGGTTTGTTTGTTTTGATTACAATATGTCTGATAACCTGATTTTATCTCTTGATATCATCGAAAACTAACAATGTTAATATAGCTTATAACTTAAATATAAGTTGGATTTTTCGTTTTTCTTTGTGATTTTGTGGACGATACTTTTCAAAAAAAGGTGCATCGGAATAAATGGGGACTTATAAAATAAATACTGTTATTATAATTAAGTAAATATTTTATGAATTATTATTAATGAGGACTGAGACAAATAAGTGTTTTCGACGATATATGATCTGTGTAGGTCTTTTATACAACACAAACACAATCTAAAAACAACAAAATAATATGGCAATAGAAAATTAATGCTGTGTACAAAAAGCTAAGAAATGAAGAGATTGTAGTATTTTAACTGAATTTCTTTCAGAAATAAAATCTGATTCTGACCTATAAGTCAGCACCGTTTTGCTTCCTGTCATTTCGCTGGTGCAAGGTTTTATATCTTGCTGTCATATTTTGTATATTCTCAACATTGATGTTTGTTTTTTCGTCTCTTCTGCCATCACTTTCCTCCATTCATTAGTTTTAACCTCCGAATTTATGAATTTTTTTATTGAAGGTGAGTATTTATTTGATTTAATGTTCAATGTGAAATAAATCCTGAAGGTGTATCATGCCCAGTTTTTAAATTTCTCTTGGCATTCTGCATGCTGTTTTACTAGTTTGCGGATATGGCTTCCAGGGTGTGTGCGACTGGCCGGAAATGTCTTTGGGGGTGTACAATCGTAAAGATTTCTGGCATTCGTCAAACTTTACGTATTTAGTTTTTACGTGGCAGTCATAGGGGTGGTTTAGAGGTAACGTGTAACTTTTAACGTCTAAAATTTCCCTTACTTTGACCCATCTACATTTTTGGCTTCATCCCTTATTGATTTATTTCTACATTTGGCGATACAATTACCTAACTAAAATAAAACATTTTATTCGAAATAAAAATCGTAGTTCTTAACAAAAATTAAAAATAAAATCACGAGGTAGGTTTATTCTTCTTTCGGTGCCATATTAGGCCCACCTATCGTTGGCATTTACATTGGTGAATTTTTCACGATCTTCAGCTAATCCTCTGCGGCCCTCGATTTTACCTTTCATGCCCCGCTGAAGGATTCTGTACCGGTCTTCTCGAAGAACATACCCAAGGTATGAAATCTTTCTTATTTCGATAGTTTTTAACCCTTTCAGACCTGAATTTTAATTTGGCTACAAAAAAATTATTTTGCACTATATTTGTAGAGGAGGGTAATATTAAAAGCCAAAATTGACATACTTATATATTTTTTATACATGTCTATATGACATTTGAATAATGTACATTAGGATCAAGTTAAAAAAAGTTGCAAATTAACAAACAGATTTATTTTGTGAGTTTCACTTAACTGTAATACATTACATTGCGTAAAAGTTTTTGAAACAGTTTTTAAATGAACATCACATTGTTCACAAACAACATGTGTTCTTGCATGACAGTTCGGATTTTTACATCGAGTAGCTTCTTTTTTATCGTCATACTCCGGGCAGTGGTCTACTAAATCTCGTTTTTTCTTTTTGGCGTCTCAAGAATTGTAGACTATCGAGGAGAATTCTCGTCAAGAACGACCTCTTTTGTTTACAGGTGTACCCATAACAACTAAAGCTTCACCAATTTTCATCTTGAAATGCAGTAGATCAAGAATATCTTTAGGGTTAGCCTTCTGTGTTTGCATAAAGGACTTATATTCTAGCCAACTATTCACCCAAGCAAGGTCAAATGCATGAAAGATCATTCGTAAAGTCCATTTTTTTGATTTGATAATTACTCTGTAATATGACAAAAGCTGATCCAGCAAGTCTACACCACCCATATATTTATTGTACAATGCGGTTGCCTCTGGTCTTTGAACATCTATGAATTTTTTGTTGCCTTTGTCCCATCTCTTTACTGTGTCCTCAGTGCTTTCTCCCATATAATTAGATTCAACAACGACTGATTTATTGTCTTGCTATTTTACCAACACTACTGATCTTTCTGCATTAACCACTTCTTTATTATATCCTCTGTTTTGTTTACTGAAATCTTTATCTGGTGTAAACGGTGGTCTCTGAAATCTATCTAGTCGCACAGTACCTATTAAATATATGTGTCTCACTGTTAATTCTTCAAAAAGTAAATAACTGAAAAATAATTATCAAAATAGACAAAATCCTTTTCGGCTACATATTTACTAAGGTCCAACACTATGGAAGGACCCAAACCAAATTTGTTCATCAAATCTGTTGGTATTTCAGTGGTCGAGCCTTGATAAATTAGGAAATCGTAAAGCATTCCATTGGCTCCGCACAGTACATCGGATGGGACTGAATAATATGTTCCTCTTCTTCTTCTTTCAGGGTACACATCACTATTCGGTCTTCGTCGTTTTGATGGAGTTTTCTGAAGTTTGTGAGCCATCAGGCCCATAGCAACTCCTCTTCGAAAATCTAAAAGGGATTGGTTTTCTCGTATGTCGCAGAATATTATATAAGCATTAACGAATGCTATATCTATTAATCCCCAAAATAGCCTATGCCACCACTTCTTACTACGTCTGTCAAGTCCATAAGCAGTTCTCAAACGATCAGCATGGTCAACACTCCCCATGAATTTATTGTAATCTTTTACAATCATGGGAGCAACAATATCAGCTTTCGTACCATCTTTTTGGGTCCTTTGAACAGTTATTTCCTCACAACCGTGGTAATTACTAGCAAAGTAAACAATTTTATTGTCCTTCCATTTCCACACTCCAATATCCATCGACGAAATCCTGGAATCAAAATCTCCGCGCTTCATGGATTTATCAGCTGTCAAGTTCTTAAGAAGAAACTTTTTATTCGGTCTAATTGTTCCACATGCTAAAGTTAGTTCACTTTTTATCTTCTCTAACAAGGGTATGGAGGTAAAATAGTTACCGAAATAAATCATTCTTTGCTTTCCCCATTCTTCTTCAGTAAGATGCAGAACTACACGGGCTCCTAGTCCAAAGTCCTTATACTTTTCTTCAACTATGCTGTGTTTTCCCTGGTAAATTTCAAATTTCATAATATATCCATATTGATCGGAACGACACCATAATTTGTAGCCTATCTTGATAGGTAATTCCGCATCACTTAGAGTAGTCCAGTCTATTTTTTTTCCATCTAAAAAAAATGAAATGGGTTAGAATATAATAAGAAACGATAGTCGCGAAACAAATTTATGTCCAGTAATGAATTACTTCCAAATGCCTGACGGTACTTTTAAGTCCGCACCGAAAAGTATCAGTTTTCTCAAACAACAGTAATTATTTATCAAAAGTAAATACTTACGTTTGCACTCAAATGTTTCGTCTACGATATTATAATCAGTTATACCGAAATACGTTGATAATTTTCAATTTATTGGCACGTGTTACAGATGACAAATCACAACACAATAGTTAGGTTATGCACGAATATCGTTATTGTTTTAGAGCTAAAACAGTGTTGCCGGTTGATTGAAATTAACTTATATTATTCTCTATAAGGTACTTTTAAAGTACCTATCGGAAAAAATCAAGGTAAATATAAAGATGTGTTTTAGACATATTTTTAAATAAGTGGTACTTTAAAGTACCGTCCGTCAACTAAGGGACAAGCTTTATCCTGATAAACCATCGCACTTCCAATCGTTCTACATTCGTCTTTTACCAGTGCTTCGCTTTCTTAAAAATAAATTTGAGTATTTTGCAGAATATTGGTGATGATGGCCAAGAATTTTTCAGTATGGTCTCTTGTAGATTTTTCACAAGTTTTATTGGAACTAATGATATTACAAACATATATTCATCTGTGCTCTTTGGATCCTCAAACGGTTGCTTATACAAGCTTTATCCTGATAAACCATCGCACTTCCACTTGTATATTAAAGAATAATTTTACATCTTTGTGTCTAACCTTTGCCCTAGAATATTCTTGCATATTCTCAGTGCAGTATGATTCAGGAAAGCACCCAGTCTTACTTCCGCCGATATATCAGTTACTGTAATATTTTTAACTGGTGATATCACTGGTCTTTTACCTTTGCTATGTAATATTTTTAACTGGAAGATAGCACTGGTCTTTTACCTTTGCTATATATACCCACAACATGGGTATGCATTGAAACATCTTTCTTTTGTTTCTTGTTGCGCGTTGTTTTAAGATTGGACAGTAAAATTGTTTGCCATGAAAAAGGCCAAACCTTTGCTACGTCATCACAACGTGGGTATGCATTGAAACATCTTTCTTTTGCTTTCTGTTGGAGGTTGATATAAGATTGGACAGTAAAATTGTTTGATATGCAAAAAGGCCAGAGCTTCTTCAGGTGTATATGGTCTTTGGTAATTTTTCCCTTTTTTGTTTTTTTAGGCTCTCTATGAAAGTTTTTTGTGGCCTACCACCACTAGTACTTGATTTTGGAGATTGATTTGCTAATTTCAGCATATCTACAGTTAAATCTTTGTTTAGCCACTATACCTTTAAAAACAATTCTTAGCCTCTGAACTCATTTAACCTAAATTTTTTCGCATTTATTTTTTGAACTTCTTTAACTGCTTCTTGTTCTTGATGCATAACCAAATTATCAATACTCCTCTTTACAAAGTTGAGAACGCCAAAATTCAAATGATTTCCGCTGCATTTGGGCACCTGTATAAACAAACATAAAATATGTTAATAATCGCAAGAAATAGTAATTGTATTATGTAAGTGTACTAATACATAAGCACAACTTTACTACACGACAACATAGTATATCTCTAAATGAATTTTACATATATGACACAAAAATAAACATTTTTATTGACCTATTTTTGACCCAATTGTGGAATTCATCATAAAAAACACTTAAAATCGTACAGAAGACCAAGAGACATGTACACAGACTGAGCGGCCAGTCATCTACCTGAAAAGGGTTTAGGTAGTTTCGGCATTTCGGCCTTTGTTTCTAAAAGATCCGCAGCGCGTGTGGTCTTTGCTTTAATTATCAGAAAGTATATAGAGCAAGAGCTAGTGAACCCTCCGAGTAATGGTATGTCTGTAAGGCTATTATACTGATGAGTCATAGCATGTTAAGTACGGTAACCATCACGTGGCATGTATCAGCCCTGCACGTTATCAACCCCTATATTTTTGAAAGTGAAGAGAAAATTAAAAAAAAAACGAAAATATCGTACCGTCTGAAAGAAGCCTGAAATCTTGAAATTTTTATTAGTGATGTAACGAATGTCATTTTTTGAACATTCGCGAATGCGAATGCGAATATATGCCACCGACATTCGCAAATGCGAATATACATTTTTTTAATTTGGCAATTTTAATTGTCTCAGGCACTGCCGGCAGTTTTAGTAATTCAGCAATTTTCAGAACAATTATACAAATCATGTACTGTATTACATTACAGTGTAGTGTACATTATATGTATCTTGTTCCGAAAATTGCTGAATTACTAAATTTATCTGAACTTATCTAACTGAAGTCGAACTGTTTATGTTGGTTTGTTTAAACTCTTTACATAAAAACACAGACTATTTTTAGTTTGTAGTTGAATAATTCTTAGCTTTTTCAAGATAATTGTCTAAAATCAAAAACTTCAGGAAAATAACAGTTTCAAAGAATAATTTGTTTTTGTTTGTTTACATTGCATCATTTATTTGTTGTTTTCTAATTATATAGTTTTCTAAGCTTCTAAAATAAAGTAAGTTTTCTTAATAAAAAAACTGAGAAGTGAATATTCGAATATCCGCGAATGCGAATGCGAATATTCGTTACATCACTAATTTTTATACGATTTTGTTCATTCATTGTTTTCGATGAGCACAAGTACCTGACAGGTGAACCCTAATGTGTGTAATATATGAATGAAAATAAATTTTATTCTGTAAAGTTGAAATTTATAATATAATATGTGTTTGTCTAAACGATTTAAAGTAAGTAGGTAAAATGACTAAAAATGTTAACAAACAATATAAGATATGCCGACGACACGATCCTTGCCAGTACCATAGACGAATTACAGCAGGTAATGGAAAGAGTTTATTCAGTTAGTGAGGAATACGGCCTGAGCCTCAACTTCAAGAAGACAAAGTGGATGCTGATAAGCAAAAAGCAACAACCTGCTCGACAATTACGGATAAGTAACATACTAATCGACCATGTAGAATATTATGTGTACCTTGGGACCAACGTAAATGCAAAATGGGAACAGGCCACAGAAATTAAGGCGAGAATAGAACAAGCTAGAGCAGCATTTAACAATATGAAAAAGCTCCTCATAAGCAAGGGTTTGTCTATTCCTCTAAAACTACGTCTAGTTAAATGCTACATTTTTCCGATCTTACTATATGGTATCGAGGACTGGACGCTGACAGAGACGCTCACGAGAAAACTAGAAGCATTCGAAATGTGGGTGTACCGACGCATTCTTCGTATATCCTGGACCGAACATGTCACCAACATAGAGGTACTCCAAAGAATCGGAATGGAGAAAGAAATCGTGAGCACAATCAAACAAAGAAAGCTTGAATATCTAGGCCACATATTCAGACACGATAAGTAATACTGCCGTCTACTGCAATTGATTGTCCAGGGGAAAGTAGACAGTAAGCGAGGGCCAGGCGGGAGAAGACACTCGTGGCTCCAAAATCTGCGGAAGTGGTTCGGGCTCACATCGGTCGAACTTTTCAGAAGCGCCGCAAATAAGATCTGAATTGCCATGTTGATAGCAAACGTTCGCAACGGACAAGGCACTTACAGAAGAAGAAGATAACTTGAACTCGAAACTTTGAACTTTTCGCCTGGGCGACTTCTTGAACCCTATTTTGGGGTATCTCATGAAAGTGAATAATACAAAAAATCTCACGGGAATATTTTTACGAACGAACCCAATCTTTTCGCCTTGTTACTGAGTTCTTTAATAAAATTAACTGGTTTGACTAGTTTTGGACCAGTAATTAATTATTGTATGTTTGGCGTTTTATAGACGGCGAAAAATACTGATCTAAATACTAAAGCTTTAATCATTGTTGATATTGCAATTTTATGGATAGTTCCATCTTCATGACAAAGTGACATCGGAACGATTCTAATGGGATATGAGAATGTTTTTTCTAAATCGATATTATATTGCATTGATAGAGCTAATAGGCGACCAAATAAATCACGTTGGACACGGATTTTATGAACTTTATTACCAACTTTGTTTTGTTCGGAAGTAAAATTCATTATTTTTACCTTTGAAATTTTATCTTCGAATCTCCTTCCATTTGTTTAACATTAAGAAATTACCTTTTCTTTTAAATTTTTACCGATTTAAAAAAAATATATTAAGTACTTTTGTACTGCACTAGAAGCTACTGCACCATTACCAAGACAATTATTATCTAAAATTAATTTAAATAAATTAAAAATTTTTTCAAAAGTATTAATAAATTTCCATAATTGTGCAGAATTTCTTTTTATAGCATATTATTCTAGGTCCGCTGACACATAATGTTTTCTTCGTAAATATGTCACGTCCATTGTATAAGATATAATTGTTGTTCTTATATCTAGCCCATCGCTACCGAGCAAAAATAGACTTGGAAAATTGAATAACACCGGTTAATCATTTCCCTACATCTGCATTAATGGTTTGCTCAAGGACTAAATCAATTGGTTGTCTAGAAAAAGATTTAGCTGTGCGTTTGATCCCAAGGTATCCTTCTTCCATGGATTTTGCAATACATGGGTTTATAAGCCCTACTATTAACAAATTGTTATGATATTTTACCAAACATCGCGAATAATTCGGTTGATTGATAATTAAGAATATACTTGCTATTTTTGATAAAATATATTTATATCAAGCCAAGTTACCAGTCCTTATGCTCCGACTGAGTAATTGATAATAAGTAACGAGATCTATGTAAACAGTGTAAAATTGCGGTGTTTTTCCAAACGTCCCTGCTCTGTATTCTTCTTTGTCTGATTGATATTCAGTCATCAATCAATCTCGATATTTTCTCATCTTCTATTACATTTTCAAACGATTCATTAATAATAATTAATAACCTCACAATTAATATTAATATTTAATTGAACTTTTAAACTTTAAAATTATTCACAATATAAAACAGCAAAGTTCTTCGAAAGATAGTTAAATTCGACTTCAGGTAGATTAAAAACTTTTCCAAACATTTCTAATTTGTGTGTATTTGTCCTATAAGATTTCAACTTTACAGAATAAAGTTTATTTTGATTCATATATGACGCACCTTTCGTTTCACCTGTCTGGTACTTGTGCTCATCGAAAACGTTTGTAATTTTTTATTTTAACTTCACAATGAATGAAAAAAATCGTATAAAAATTTTAAGACTACAGGAACAGTTTTTTGCAGGGCTGATGCGTGCCAGATGATGACTAACGGAAAACGTACTGAGCGTGCTATGACTCATAATTATAAGAATTTCTAGCCTTACCACTGATTAACAGAACACAAAATGCGAAACAGTCGCGTTAACCTGAGTACCTAATTTTGGTAAACTCCGCTCACTTTCAGTTATCCAAAGGAGATTTGATTTATTAGGTAGGCTCAACCTTCTTATCAATTCTTGTACCACACTGTAATTCAGACAGTACACGCGCTTATATCGTAGTGGTAATTTGACGGGCTGCTTATTGACAATTTTTTCTATTTTAAGTGTGAAATTTAAATAGTTGTGCTATATTTTTAGAAATGGTTGGATATTACGTGTATTTGTGAAGGGTGTTCATCTAAGACCGGTCAAGGAATATCATTGTTTAGATTGTTTAAGGATGAAATGAGGGATTTAAGAGAAAAATAGACATTTTATCTCATTTAAATTCCAAATGAATATTTTACGTTGTCAATCTTGTAATTGGAAACTGTTCAATATTCCTTTATTTTGCAGAAAGAATCTTCTGTATTATTTTTTCTTGGCTTAGCAACAATATTTAAATTGTACTTTAGCTATCGTTATTCTTTTCATTGCCCTTTTTCGATTTGTTATAACTACTTTCAAAAGTAATCACTAGACTAGGAATTTCTAAAACTTTTTTTAAAGATATTGTTGTGAAGCTATGTCTTTGTGGTATCTTAT
Organism: Diabrotica undecimpunctata; assembly: GCF_040954645.1. Taxonomy (NCBI): domain Eukaryota; kingdom Metazoa; phylum Arthropoda; class Insecta; order Coleoptera; family Chrysomelidae; genus Diabrotica; species Diabrotica undecimpunctata. The sequence goes on from NC_092812.1 coordinate 42,608,364, forward strand.
GCAGTTTACTATTTTACTTGAGAAATAAGCCACAATTTAAGTTGGAAATGTAATTTATTTGACATTTCGACTTCCACTTCAGAAATCGTTATCAAAATACGATTTTCAAAGTAGAAATCGAAACTCGAATAAATTTCATTTCCAACTTAAATTGTGGCTTATTTCCCATGTAAAATAGTAAATTTGTTCAGTATTTCTTTATTTTAGAGAAAGAATCTTCTGTATTATTTTGTTGGCTCGGCAGCAATATTTAAATTGTACTTTAGCTATCGTTATTTTCTTCTTTGCCCTTTTTTTATTTTTGATCGGACTTGGTACTTTCCAAAGTAATCACTACAGTCGGTTCACAATTTGTTGATAGCTCACTACAAGTTTAACCCTAATTAAAAAACTGAAATACAGAGAGGATAGGTAATACGATATAATAGTAAAAACCAACCTAAAACTGACGGTTTAAGACGTTTTCGACTAACCCACCTTATATCTGAAGGAATACAATACCTTATAATCCTATTACGGGGGTATTTTGAATGTTTAGAGATGAACGACCAGTGTCGTAGAGTATATGATTGAAACATTTATTTGAACTAAATAAATATATTTTTTAAATTGTACTTATGTAAATTGTATTTTTTAATAAAACTTATTTATTTTATTCAAAAATAAAAAGTTTCTTGCCATTTGTAAAAGATACATTTATTTAATTAAGGAAAAAGGCGCCAAATATCGCCTGGCAAAATTTCCAATGTGTTTTAAATGTATCCATTATTTTCGAATCCGGAGAAAACTAATAAATATTTTTGAAAAATTTAAACGCAGAATGAAAGATTGCATTATTACTCAGGGCAGAAAGTCCTTGAAAACTTCTACGTTTTCTACGAAAAACGTTTATTGACTTTATTAAGAGAAAATATAGTATAATTTTTAATTGAAAATATTGCATGCAAAAGAAACTATTTATTTATTCTAAAAAATATTTCATTCTGCCTTTAAATTTTTCAAAAATGCTTTTTAGTTTTCTCAGGATTTGAAAAAAAAATGGATACATTTAAAACACATTGAACATTTTGACAGGCGACATTTTGCGCCTTTCCCCTTTAATACCTTACGATTACAACAACTATTACTTACCTTATATAATTACGATTAGAAAACTATTCAAATTCAAAATAAATAGGATCAACTTCGGAATCCGAGTCGTCTTGAGGGTCAATAATTGGGTTAATAATCTCTACGGTCGCATCAATTATGTTATCAAGATCCCACATTTTTTGTTCTTCTTCTATTACATGCCTTACTGCATCTTTCCAGTTTTGTTTTGTAATATGTTATAAAGACTCGTATAACAATTCACGTACAGCTTGTATTTTATATGACGTATTTTTTCTAGCCACATAACTTTTCATTTGTGCCCAAATGAGTTCAATTGGATTTATTTCGCAGTGGTAGGGTGGAAGTCTAAAGACTGTGATGTTTCGCCTTTCCGCCATTTTGTCAACTACGTATTTCTTGAACTTTTTATTTTTTTAAATTTTTAAAAGGGCAATTTTTAAAAGTTCTGCTTTTACCATTCCATCTTCGTAAGGCAGATACTTATTCCGCAGCCAGTCAAGAATATCCTGTTTCTTCCACGCATTCGTTAGAAGTCTTTCTACTAGTCGTGAATGATAAGGTGCATTATCTAATACTATAATTGAATTTGGTGGTATGTGTTCAATCATTTGCTCAAAATACTCTTCGAAAACATCAGCTGTCATCTCCTCGTGATAGTCTTTTGTGCTTTTGGAATGAAATTCCAACAAACCATGCTTAACAAATTCTTTTTCACTGCCAATGTGACAAATTATTAATCTACTGCCTTTACCAGAAGGTGGGGAGATACCAGTAGACCAACCTTCCAACCTTTCCAGGCTTGCCTGGAGCTTAATATATTTTTATCTGACCAAATTTTTTTTAGAGTATGACCTGAGTTTACCCACGTTTCATCCTGGTAGAAGATGGGCCTTTCTTCAGCCCGAAATTTTCGTATGAATCTTAGATAATTTCTTCTCCAACATCATCTTCTCCTCCCGGTCAATCAAAAGTGATTTTCGGTCTGATTTCTCCCACCGGAAATTTAATTCTTTTAAAACTTACCACAATTTAGTTCGTCCGATATGAGGCAAATCCGGGTCGTCTCTAACTTCTTGTAAAATTTTGTTTAGGTTTGGTATTTCTTTTTTGAAAAAAAGTCCATGCATTCTTCTTCGAATACCATTTTTGGCAAATTCATCAATTTCAATAGGCTTTTTCCCTCTCTTTAAGTGTTCGTTTGTGTTTGGGTTAGCTATACCGTGTTTTTTTCTTTCTGATAGGAACCTATATAAAGTTGACTCTCCTACGCCAGTCATGTTGGCACAACTTTCGACTATGTTGCGAACAGTGTTTGTGGGATTCTGAGAAACCAGAGCATCGTGAACATTCAGGACAATAGTCTTCTCTCTTGGTGAATAGACAGACTTACTGACTTTACGCAACAGTACCGGTGTAAAACTTGATGATGAAGCCATCACAAACAATCCAACAAAACGAGCACGAGCGAAAGGTACGTATATGTTCGTAGGTATATGGAATAAAAAATCACTCACGCACTGCATATAATTCGCAAAAGAAATATTTGAGACGCTAATTACTGCCGTAGATGCGGAAACACCGACGAGCCGTAAATTACATGCGATCAAAAACGTACTAAACAAAAAAATTGTTTTCGTTCGTAATAACTTCACCCTTTCAAGTTAAGTTTCGAATATAATTATATTATTAAAAATCTGGGGAATTCCATCTTAATTATCTTGCAACGAATAGTACCTTCGGATATGAATTCCAGGTTTTCTAGTAAAGTGATTAAACGCGAAGATTAGTATTGAAATATCCAAAGAGATAAGGTATTCTTATTTACAAAATTGTTAATGGTTAAATTCTTATTTTTATTAATATAATATAATAACCAACATTAGTCGTGAAAGTTTTAATTGTTTTTTTGCTAAATATATTAGTATTAAAATATTATCAATATTATATATAACAGTATTAAAACATTATATTATTATTTAATGAATAAACACCTTAGGAACGCCTATGATTTACGACCGTTTTATGAGTTTGAGGCATATTTCGTGCTCTCAACAATTTGTGAACGAAGAATAGACCTCGGTTTTTTCACCATGCTTATTCTAAAATATAACTGTTATCTTTATATTATACTGAAAAAGTAATTAATATATTTATTAATGAAGGATAACGTAAACATCATTACGTCTGTTTGCCATTTTTCGAGTGATACATGTGCAGTGTTAATCCGACGTCTTAAAAAGTATCTCATTGAGAAACTGAAGTAAATTAAAATTTCATGTTAAATACCTACCAATTTTGACATTTTCTTATCTACAGCTAACGAGATAAAATCTCGTCTAAAATAATTTGTTGTGTATTGTAAGCTAAAACTGTTTTAACTCAAAAATGTATTAAAAATAAAATAGTTATGTTATTAATAAAATTCTGGTTTAGGAAGATTAACTTAATTATAAAATTAAATCATCATCCACCTATATATTATGTATTGTAAATATTTAAAAATTGTCACTATTCTAACAGCCACTTTACTACTTTCGTAATTTGGTTCTTCCTAGAACTTCCAAATTCCAAATTATTCTATTAACTACTTTCTCTGGTTTTATTAAGGCCATATCTGGAATTCTCAAATTACCTATTATAATTATTCCTTGTTCACTTCAAAGCTACTTTTATACTTTTTTTATTTACACCGAAATTTATTAAATGACCGTTTATATATATAAATCTTTAACGACTGTCACTTCAACCAGTTTAGTTTCTCTTGTTTTGTTAAGGACATACCTAGAGTTCCCAAATTACCTATTATATTAATTTCTTGTTTATTCCAAAGCTCATCTTTATACTTTTTCTATTTACACAGAAATTTATTAAGTGACCCCTTATATATAAATTTTTCTAACAGCCAGTTTACTTTCAGTTGTTTTGTTAAGGACATACCTAGAATTCCCAAATTCAAGAAACCAACGTATGTTGATGTAAGTGAATGAAAAGCCACGATAATAAATATTAATAAAAATATATTAATTAATATGGGAACTTGTAATATGGAATAAAAGCATGTAGATTATGATTTGTTTATGGTAATCGCCATAAACTGCAAATGTCGTAGGTGGGCCAATTGATATGGGAAAGGGACCGTATATATCAAATTATTTCTTCATTGGCTATTTACTTCAACTCTGGACTCTAAGGGCCGATTGTTCGAACGCTAATCAAAACTTGATTGTAATCAAATATTTAATTAAAATCAAATATGTCATATTTTGGGGTTATGTTGACTCATTTATTTTATTCAATTTTATTATTTTACTTTTTAATTTAAAATAAACAATAATTAAACTCTTTCTGATGTCAATTTCATGTTTTTATTTACAAATAAATAATAATAATAATAAGTTTTTAATAATTTTGACAGCTGCTGTGACATATTTGATTGTAATTAAATATTTGATTACAAATCAAGTTTTGATTAGCGAACAATCGGCGCTTATTATTCTAATTGTGACTCAGTCACAGGCCTCCTCGACTGATGTATAGCTGACCAGCCTTAGATCGTCGTGAGTATAGGTTGAGGGAATCTAGGGCGTGACAGAAGGTGTAAACATATTTTGTTGTTCTTTACACTCGCACTCACCATTAGTCGTTTGTACATTCAATTTTATCACGCTCGTTTTCCTCGGGACGACTGTAACGAAGTTCTTTCAGTTGAAATCGTAAAACAATAGTCGAATGAGTAAAGGCGATAGGCGATTTTCCTTGCATCCACTACCATTCGTTGATACGTGGGAGATTATAACCTTCCAGTCGTGTGTTATCTTTCGTTATGTTTACGTTTCTACAGTCGGTGTGCTTATCTTTGAAGGATACAGTTTCAACTAGCGATAAATATCTGGAGTCTGTTTACAACAAATAATTTCTAGTAGTAATTCACAAAATGTCATATTATGTGTTAGTATAAATAGTTGATGTATCATCAAATATTGACATTATATTTTTTTATCAATTATTTGTTGAATAAATTAATATTTTTATTAAAATTTTTACTCTTTTAACTGAAGAAATAACAAATAAAACAATAAAGCAACTTTGCTAATCCTCACCAAACATTGTCCTTGATCTTCTGGTCTTTATAATGTTGATGTGATAATAACCACAACGATGCAAATGGTACTGTTACTCGGAATAATCGTTGATGATTGACAACTATATTCGCCCCGTGACTTTTTTATTTTTATTTCTGTTATACGATTGTTGCCTGTGATTCTAGTTGTAGTTGTTCGGAGAAATATGGTTCCATGGGAAAAGCAAAGAACAGTGCCCACTGGTTATTGCCGAAAGATCAAGACTAATTCTCCGCGAACGATTTTCGGATATTTCTTACTGTTTCCAACCTTAAAATACACAAACATTTCTAACGTTAACAAACATTATCTTATGGTTTTGTATTATATGTATATACAAGAAAAAGTGTAGTTACCTACGTATATTTTCATAAATTTTATGTTAAATTTTATTTTTTAGACAAAATTGTCGAAATGAGTAGGTTAAAAATAAAAACAAGTAGGTTAGTGATTTCGAAAATTAACCAGTTGTTTAAGATTAACCAACAACAAACAAAAAACTTGATAATAGACTACCTAAGCTCTGACTTCACAATTTGCGGGGATTTTAAAAACCTTTCCGAACATTTCTAATTTGTGTGTATTTGTCCCATAAGAAGTTGGAAATATTGGTTTCTCATGACAAGGTTCTGCCTGATCACGTATGTGATCAGTCAGAAACCAGCCATGTATTGTCTCCGCGAGTAAAGCTATATAGTTACAGTCATTCCGAGAAAAACGAACCTTTACTGGAGTTCCAATACGGTTTAAGGTCCTTCAGATCTTCCAGTCGAAACTACTACCAGAGTCTTTCTTTTTGGGTTTAGTTTTCTGGTGGATCGATTGATACATAACGCAGGAATTGTCGTCTCCGGTGTAATTAATAAACGTATGAAAAACTGATTGCAACTTGGTGCAAGTTTCCATGTTTATTAATTTGTCCAACTATTGCGCAATATGGTGTAATATTGCGTAGTTGGCCGGTACGCTCTTATTGTGGCATTATCTTGAAGAGACAATGCCATTGTGGTTTTATTAGGTGGTTGAAATAAAACACATTCTTTCTAAGAAGAAAAAAACTCAGCTTCAGAGTCTTAGAAAGAAACGGAGCCCTTCGAGCAAAGTGCTCTAGGGAGCTACCCTACACGGGTAAAACCATGAGTTAGACACTACTATCACAACTGACTTGAGATCCGAAAATGTCCCATATTTAAAGATAAATTAACTTTTATATGAAACTTTTTCATTTCTCAACCAATTAAATTTAATTATAAGTTCCAGAAGGAAGGGCGATGAACATCGAAGTGCGTGATTGGTGGCACTTGATGACATCCCCCCTGCTTTGGAGACTCTGAGGCTGATAAAAAAAGATGATCTTTATTAAAAACTTAAAAAAACAATTTTTTTTTTTACAAATCACATATAGTATCGTCTATTAAAATAGTATCGTCTATTAAAATAGTTAAAACACGTATTTACGTAAATATAGCTATTTTATTAAATTAAATCAAACTCGTTCACAATGGTCATAATTAAATCACACTAAATTATTATCTCTCGTTCCGCTGTGTTTATGTGTCATCACCGAACTACTCGTGACCATATAAGGCAATTAGTGACCCAAGCCAATCACCGTATTAGAAGTTGAGTGTGTCTTCACAATGTCATAACAGAACTACCAGTATTCCATCTTAAGCTGATTAGGACATTAGGAAGTTAGTGACTTAAGCTGATCAGCGTATTAGGATAATAGTGTGACTGCATTCGACCATCCTGACGTCACGATCGTCCTCGATCGTACAACACCTATTAAAAAAAAATAATATGTTCTTTATTATTAAGAATGCCAATTTATAGAAAGGCTCCATCATTCTGCAGACTGACATAGTCTAAATCAATTCGTTTCAGATAGCTACAACTATCCATACAAGCTCATTTTTAAACATTAAAACATATGGCTGTCATTTTTCAGAATGACAATGTGAATAAATTTGTTTCACATAGCTACGGCTATTCAAACAAACTCATTCAAGACATTAAAATATTTGGGTGTCATTTTGCAGAATGGTGAACCGAATATCCATTCAGAACATTAAAACATTTATTTGTCATTTTTCAGAATGACGAACTGAAAATCCATTCAGAACACTATAACATTTATTTGTCATTTTTCAGAATGACGAACTGAAAATCCATTCAGAACATTAGAACATTTATTTGTCATTTTTCAGAATGACGAACTGAAAATCCATTCAGAACATTAGAACATTTATTTGTCATTTTTCAGAATGACGAACTGAAAATCCATTCAGAACATTAGAACATTTATTTGTCATTTTTCAGAATGACGAACTGAACATCCATTCGGAACATTAAAACATTTATTTGTCATTTTGCAGAATGACGAACTGAAAATCCATTCAGAACATTAAAACATTTATTTGTCATTTTTCAGAATGACGAACTGAAAATCCATTCAGAACATTAAAACATTTATTTGTCATTTTGCAGAATGACGAACTGAAAATCCATTCAGAACATTAAAACATTTATTTGTCATTTTTCAGAATGACGAACTGAAAATCCATTCAGAACATTAAAACATTTATTTGTCATTTTGCAGAATGACGAACTGAAAATCCATTCAGAACATTAAAACATTTATTTGTCATTTTTCAGAATGACGAACTGAAAATCCATTCAGAACATTAGAACATTTATTTGTCATTTTGCAGAATGACGAACTGAAAATCCATTCAGAACATTAGAACATTTATTTGTCATTTTTCAGAACGACGAATAAAATAAATTTGCTTCAAATAGTCAGAACTACTCAAATAAACCCATTCAGATCATTGAAACACTTTGTTGTCATTTTTCAGAATGACAATTAAAATATATTTTTTTTTTAGTTCCAGCTATTCAAACAAATTCCTTTTAAACAATAGAATATCTTTATGTCATTCTACAAAATGACTACACTATCATGTAACTAACCTGAATAATTTTAAGATCTTTGAATCTTAAATCTCTTGATGTTTTCTCCACCAACAACTCCTTCATAAGGACGCCTTTTTCTTGATGAATGTACATCTTCTGTTACACGATATCTATCATTTGGTAGAACCTCAACAATCCTGAATGGCCCTCTATACTTTTCTAAAAGCTTCTTACTTTCATTGTTTGCTGGAAAACTTGTAACTTTTGTCAATACCAGGTCACCAACAGCATATTTCACTGGAGAGCATCTTTTTTTATTAAATTCGTTATTCTGTTTGATTCTGTTTTCTTCTAATCGTTTAGCTACATCCTTTCTCAATGACGTTACATCAATAATGTCCATATCATTATCATCTATGTATTTGTCTCCATCAACTCTTAATTTGTACCCGAAAAACACTTCACTGGGAGAAGATTTAGTTATTCGGTGTTTTGTCTCGTTTATTCCTTGTTGAATGTTTTTTAAATTTTTATCCCACATATCGGACTCAAATTTTGCACCCATTGTGGCCATGGTATCCAGTAATGTTTTATTTGCCCTTTCTACTTGGCCCTTGCCTCTTGCCATTCCTACTGCAGTTGTAAACACTCTAATTCCTCTCTCTTCCATATAATTCAAAAATTCTTTTGAAACAAAAGCTGATCCTGCATCTGATATCATTCGTTTGGTGTTACCAAATATTTTAAAAATTTCTTCTAAAGCACAAATAACATGTTTACTTGATGTATCTGGGACAGCTTCAACAAACACAAATTTAGAAAAGGCATCAATCAAAACCAAGACGTATTTATTTTGAGATTTCGTTAACACAAATGGCCCTAAATGATCGGCATGGAGTGTATGAAACGGTCTAGCATATTTTGGAATGGAATGTAGATAGCCAGGCTTTTTTTCTCCCGGTTGTTTATGGTATAAACAGGCAAGACAAGCCGCAATGTATTTCTTAATAAATCTTCGCATTCGTGGAAACCAATACCGTTCTTTTATTCTTTCAATTGTTTTATCCAACGCAAAATGTCCAATATCGTCATGATTCATTTTGACAATTTGCCAACGACAATTTTTAGGCACATACCATCTTCTACCATATTCCGTTATTTTATAAACTTTGTTTCCTCTTAAATCATATTTCTTGAAAGTATCCTTATGATTTACCTGATCTCCTGACAAAAGAATATCTTTATTTTTTTTTTTTATTTCCGTATCTGTATCCTGTGCTTCTCTTAGATAGTCGTCTTCTTTGATGAGCATCACTTTAATTTCAAGACTTTCCTCTGCTTCAGTTCTTTCAAAGTTCCTACTTAAGGCATCTACATGTTGTAGTTGTACTCCTGATTTATGTTTTATTTCAAAACAAAAATCTTGTAAACACAAAACCCATTTTGCTATTCTTGGGATTATTGTTTGTTTTACTAATGCATTTTTAACGGATTTGCAGTCTGTTATTACAGTAAAAGATCTTCCTGCTAAATAATATCTATACCTTTCTAAGGTTTTGACTAGTTCTAGTTCAAAAGAATGATATTTCTTTTCTTCTTTTTGTGGTTTGCTTGCTAAAATAGGCAATTGACTTTTCACGACCATCAACAATTTGAGTTATTATGCCTCCAAATGCTTCTCTACTTGCATCCGTGTAAACTATTATGTCATGTTTCGGATTAAATATTGTTAAAATTTGTTCTGAGACTATAACTTTCTTTATTTCTTTAACAATTTTTGTTTCTTCTTATGCCCATGTCCAATTTACATCTTTTTTTTTATCAATAAGAAAAGAAGGGCTTGCGAACGATAAATTACTCTTTCGAATAATATTTGCATCCAATAATTCTTGTATTGTTTTTTGTAAAATTTCTTTGTCAGCTGCAGGTGTTCTGTAGGGACGAAACTTAACTACATCTGAACTTGTAATATCGATTCTCATAACAACAGAATGCGATTTTTTTAGAGCTTTCAAATTTGTATAAAAACAGTCCTCGTGATTTAGCAAAATATTTTCCAACATCATTTTCTCGTGTTTAGATATATTTCCTGTACTTATTTCTTTATCTAAGTCTTTCTTATATTTAAATGTTAAACTATTATCTATCCTATAATACATAATATTTACATCTTCTGTAAAATTTCTTCCTATTAGAAGGTCATTAACCCAATCTTTATCCATGACATACAACATAATATTTAATTCTACAAAATCGATTTTTATTTTAGCAAATACATAATATTCAACTGATAAAGAATTTCCCAAAAATCCAGAAAGTTTTACATCTTTAGTTAATGATTTTATTTCTAATTTAAACTTATCTGCCAATTCTTTTGAAATTAGCGAACAATCGCTGCCAAAATCAATGAATGCAGTATGGCTGTGCTCATTTAAGAAAATAATTTTATTAAATTTATTTTCGAATGAATCAAACTGTATTTGTTTAACAGATTTATTTTTTTCTAAATTTTTGTTCGTTTTATTTACTTTTGTCTCTTGACATTCTTTGTTCTTTTTAAAACAGTATTGTTCAATATGACCTTTAATTTTAAAAAAAAAACCTGCATATTTGGTTTCTGTGGTGACAATCTTTTTTTTTAAATGACCCTGAATTCCATAGCAAATACAAGGTTTATTCTTGTTAAATTTGTTATTAATAAATTTGTTATTATGTACAAATTTTGATTTGGAAAAAAACAATTGGATTTGTTAAATCAGGCAATTTTTCTGGACTTTTGTGATAAAGCTTATTTCTTAAATAAAGTGCCAATAAATTGACATCTTTGATTTGAGCAACTTCAATACTTAGCAGATTTAATATGTTCGTCTCTAATAGCACCAATTATTAAAGAAATCTTATCTGACTTGGAAAAATTTACTTTAAGTTTATTAATTTTTGCTAAATGTTCAAAATAAAATTCATATAATGAAGAACTTTCTGTTAGTTTATGATGGGCTAGGTCCATAAAAAGATCATAAGTATTTCGTGTACTTTGAAAAGTATTTTCTAACACTGATCTCCATTCTGCCCAAGAAAATTGAGACCATGCAACTTCATTTTCAATAAAACTAGCGTACCATGTTTTAGAGGTACTTTTAAGCTTAGAAATCGCTTGAAATATCGTCGGTATACTGCGAAAACCAGGTAAATGACAAATTTTAAAATATTGAGTTAAGTATACCAAAATTCTCAGCTTTTTCCGCTCTACATACAGGTAAAACCAAATAAATAATACGACTTACCATTCAGCAGATAATTTGTGTAATAAACAAATAAGTTACACCTAATCAACTTTTCGTTTTCAAATAAAACAATATATCGCTACTTACTTCCATAAAATTAAAGTTCTGTTGCATGTAAAACAAAGTAAGCCCACATATATTATTATGCCGGACAACAATATATTTCTACTACTGCAAACCATATTCAGTAAAAAGGTGATAAGTGTCTTTAATACATTTTACGTGTATGATTTATTAAAATTTCTCTTCCATATCGACTAGTAAAAACCTTTAAGTACACTTACTTCATTCTACGTGTTCTTTTCGTTTTTGTATACCTTGACTACCTTCTCGGCGAAGAATCGGTGGACGAAATAGTTGTGGTTTCACTACTGGAACTACTATTTCGCTTGGACTTTTTCCTTTTCGGCATTTTGGACACTTAACATTAAAAATCACTTATCATTAAAAACAGTTCACTAAATTCTACCGTAGGTTCTTTAACACACTTCTGATATCGTCTATTAAAATAGTATCGTCTATTAAAATAGTTAAAACACGTATTTACGTAAATATAGCTATTTTATTAAATTAAATCAAACTCGTTCACAATGGTCATAATTAAATCACACTAAATTATTATCTCTCGTTCCGCTGTGTTTATGTGTCATCACCGAACTACTCGTGACCATATAAGGCAATTAGTGACCCAAGCCAATCACCGTATTAGAAGTTGAGTGTGTCTTCACAATGTCATAACAGAACTACCAGTATTCCATCTTAAGCTGATTAGGACATTAGGAAGTTAGTGACTTAAGCTGATCAGCGTATTAGGATAATAGTGTGACTGCAATAGGAAAGAAAAAAAAAATGCATAAAATATATCAAATATAACGTGAAATATATCAAAATGAATATGTCTATATTGTCAAATTACTTACAAGTCCTCTAACACACACTACACTCGCGTACACTCGCGTAGCGCGCACTTACACTGCACAAAAACACTCACAGGCGGTGATCGGTGTTGTTGACAGCATCTGCAGGTCCATCCTCGACGACGTGCTCCTCTACGGCGGCTTCGTCCTCTCTAGCTGTACATTTCCCATCTGCATGTCGCCGGTGTGTCGTAGGCGAGTTTGCCTGGGCCTCCGTGGTGCTCTGGACCACATAATGGTAGGGCAGGCAGTGACTGGCTACTGCGGAGACATCCATTGCATCAGGTACTTAGCATCAAGTAGGCTGGCTCGTCGGAGATGTGGTACATCGACGGTTTCAGGGCTGCAGAAGGTGGATATCGGCATGTTAGTTTGGTGTACTAACATCCGATGCTTCTCCCCGCTGTTTTCTTGAGTGGTTTTGATGCAGGCATCGTGTTGGAACTGTTTGCGATTTTCGATCGCGGAGCATGAGAACTCTGACATCTCGGAGTCGTGGTAGAGTTCGTTGAAGGTTGGGCGCCATGTCGTCTCCGGTGTAATTAATAAACGTATGAAAAACTGCTTGCAACTTGGTGCAAGTTTCCATGTTTATTAATTTGTCCAACTATTGCGCAATATGGTGTAATATTGCGTAGTTGGCCGGTACGCTCTTATTGTGGCATTATCTTGAAGAGACAATGCCATTGTGGTTTTATTAGGTGGTTGAAATAAAACACATTCTTTCTAAGAAGAAAAAAACTCAGCTTCAGAGTCTTAGAAAGAAACGGAGCCCTTCGAGCAAAGTGCTCTAGGGAGCTACCCTACACGGGTAAAACCATGAGTTAGACACTACTATCACAACTGACTTGAGATCCGAAAATGTCCCATATTTAAAGATAAATTAACTTTTATATGAAACTTTTTCATTTCTCAACCAATTAAATTTAATTATAAGTTCCAGAAGGAAGGGCGATGAACATCGAAGTGCGTGATTGGTGGCACTTGATGACAGAATGCTTGTCTGAATTTTAGCCGTGATTGGTTGGGATCTGTGTTGTATAATGGGGGGGGGGGGGTGCCTTCTTATTAGCTTATACTCCAGTGCCTTCTGATTACGGCATACGTAAGTATGTGGCATGTATACATAAGTGGCAGAGCAATAATATTGCTCGGAAGTTTTGCGATTTTATAAGGCGCATAGATAGTCTAGGTACTTTGCCATTATTCGTACTTTGTATGCCTTCATTTAATTCATTGATGTTAAATGGTGTGGAGAAAAAGTTTGAGCTTGACATTCAACAGCAGTTATTAAGCAGTCGGTTTGCGGTTATGTTACTAACACATTCTCGTTCCGTAGGATCTCCGCTTAGTTTCTTTATTGTATTCCGGACTATTTTGCCACTGTAAGTATGTCTATTCTTCCCATTTTTTTCTTTCTTGCTTGCCAGTACCTGAAGCAGTTTCAAAATAGCCCAAGATAAGTTTTTTGATATATGTAGTTACACTTTAAATGTTAAAAAATGCGGGAGATACTGGTTTAAAAGTCATACAATACTTATGCCAACTCATATGGACAATCCTGAAATGACTTGGCAACTGAACGATGTCCATGATTGTCGATCTACTTAAAAAGGATTCCACGATTTGATGCAACAATTATAGCCTAATTACGTTTAGAACACATTCAAGTAAAATCTTTCTACAGATAATAGATTAGATTAGATCAATTACCACTTGGCAAATAGTTCCTAAATAAGCCACATTATACTACAACTTGAAACTACGCCAACACTTGTATGAAATAATAAAGCAATCGTGAAATTGGAAAAGAGTCAAGTTATCCAATCTTCGTTTTGCTAATGATACATTTTTTTATAGACAAAGTGAGCTTGCGTTGATGCTTCACAAACTAAAAAGAGTTAGTGAGAAACGTCACCAAAATAGGGAAAACCACTAAGATCAACCAACAAGAACACTTGTCTTCCCACTATTTAGTTATGCCTCCCTAACTTGGACCATACTAACAGTAGATAGAAGAAGAATCGTAGTTGAAAGGTGGTGCTGGAGAAGAATGTTTGGAATACTTTTGATAGCCAGAAGGTCTCTCCAGTTCCATATTTTATTATTATATATGTTTTGGACTTATCGCAAGTGCCGTTCAATATGTAGAGACTAGTGGACCAAGGAAAACCGGAAGAAAGAAAAAGTATAGGACAATCATCGAATAGAAACGGAAATTTTTAGAAAACTTTCTGGAAAAACATAAGTAGGCAAGTGGAAAATGGAAAAGAAGTCATACGATAAATTAGTAAGAACTTTAGTGAGTTTTTTTTTAATTTGTACATCAGTCTATGGTAATTTTACATTTATTTAAATGCTTTTCTGTTTCCACAGTGAAAATAAGAAAGAACATTTGAAATAAAGTAAATCGTTGAAATTTAAATTGTTAACTAGTAAAAATTGTAAAAACATTGTACACTACTTATATAAAATATTATTCACTATTTTATTTCAAAAGTTTAAAAATAATTTATCGATATGTTATTTTTGATTCAAGGTTTATTTATAGTGTTTTGATAGTACTCCATCAAATAAATCATCTATTCTTGAACAGACCGACAATGTTCTGTTATAACAATCAGCCATTAAAATTCTTTTCCTCATTTTAATTGCATTTGCGGATATATGTTTTATTACTGTATCGCCACTATAAATTATGCAATGGTAGTTTCTCCGTGTAGTGAAATCATCAAAAGTTTTTGTTTATTTGGCATTCATATATATACATTGTTTGACAAAAAAATGGCGGATAGTTGGATTTTTTAATAACAGGTGCAGTTGTTTTTAATCTAACAGTTGACTTCTCTCTAGAAATTCTCGTCAAGACAAATTGTCAATATATGGAAAGAAAAGTTACTAAAAGTTATTTGAAGCACACGTGCATACTTTGAAAGCGATAGGCTGTTAAATAATATTGGTTCAGATCTTTCTCTTCATTCCTACATGTTTTAATTTGTGGAATGATATAAGTATCCAACTTTCTTTACCTTCATAGGCCTTTTTTTGTTAATACTGTGTGGACACGTCTATTAATTTTGTTAAACCAATTTTTTTGCTCTTATTTCAATTTGAACTCTTTGGAAAAAGAGAATCTTTTTCGCTGATGGATTGTGCAACCAAAATGTACTCCCATAAATGATAAACTTTGCTGTCGATGTTATAAATAGTTCTTTGTACTCTTTGTAGGTTATCTAAATGATAAATGCACTCCTCTTGCAGAAACATTAGTACTATGCACTGAAAAGTAATTGCAAAGCATTTATATTAATTTAGTCTAATTTAAGTCTTAAATATTTAAATAAATTATAAGTTTCAGATATCCCAATATCATATCCCAATAATGTCGAAAATCATTGACTGCTTTTTATTATAATTTGTATGAATCTTCCGAAAATCTTTAGAATATCCTCTATTGCATAGATATGGCAACACTGCGATAAGTCGATACCTCGCTTCAAGGAAAGTGGGGCTAAGTATTCATGGGAGTACCTATCACAGAACTGCTGGTTATATGTATTTTCTACGTGTATGGTAGCCCAGAAAAATGGTCGCTACTTTCTTTTATTAATATTTTTAAATTAATTTTATTTTTGTTTATTAATTTTAAAGGTAATCGTTGCCCTAGAAACACAATTATTCACTGGAAAATCTTTTTTATGTTGATATATGGATCAGCTTATTCCCAGAACAGTTTGTGGTATTTTCTTGTTTTGTATTATTGGTTTTTTCTATTTTTCACTCTGTTGAGCATGTTTTTTATTTGTATGATGGCTTTTTAAGCTGATAGTTTGACAATTTCTCTCAAATCCTTACGGACCTTAGTTTTTCGCTCTCCAATTTGAACATATTTTTTTTAGATTTGAGGTTTAAGGTCTTCACCTGTTTAAAATCTATGAAGATCGCGTATGGGGGAATCTAATATTCCTCGCACATTCTCTCAGTGTGAAAATATGATCAGTTACTATTTTTTATTTTCGAAAACCACATTGATACTTTTCTTTGTGAACTGTACAACTGTGAATAAATTAAGCAATTAACTGGTCTTACTCATTATTGTTGT
The DNA here is from genome assembly GCF_040954645.1 of Diabrotica undecimpunctata. Classification (NCBI taxonomy): domain Eukaryota; kingdom Metazoa; phylum Arthropoda; class Insecta; order Coleoptera; family Chrysomelidae; genus Diabrotica; species Diabrotica undecimpunctata. The sequence goes on from NC_092812.1 coordinate 42,624,820, forward strand.
CTGTACAAAGAATATAGACTTACCCTCTGAAATATTGATGTCGTATTCTTAGCCAGTGGAATCTCGTTGGTACCGCGTCGAGACGCCGAGGCTCGATAGCACGAGAACCGATCAAAACTAGGTCCGTTTTGTTCGCTGCCTTGGGATGAAGTGATTTGAGACTTAAGAGAGTCAGAAAAGAACCCTCTAATCGTTACGTGTGGTCTGTATACCAAGAGGGTACACCAATAAATCACTTTATTGTATTGTGATTTTGAGTGGCGATAATTTAAGTTAATTGTCACGGTAATACGAAACCGTACACTGGTTTTTAATATTTGTGACCCAAAATACAAAAGAGAAGCCAAATTCTCCGTACTTAAAACATAATAAATGAGATAGCCGGTTTAACAATTTTACGAAATCACAGGAAGCAATATATTTTAACAAAGTCGTTAGAATACAGCATTGAATTAGATCACATTATAGTAAACTAAAAGAAAAATATTAAATGTAAAAATATGAAAAGAAATAGCACATACTTTCCCAAAAAAATATACTTTAGTATAAAATAAAATCTTCTGTACTTGGTCAATGCTAACGCTAACGTAAAAACGTAAAATACATTTTACAAAATAATGAGCACAATATACAAATATACAATATATATATATATATATATATATATATATATATATATATATATATATATATATATATATATATATATATATATATATGCTCTGTACCTTCTGTTTATATATTAACCAAATATTTCATATTTTTTAGGGTTTCGTGAATTCTGGTTATGGAGTCAATGGAATTGCCCATGTAAGTTTTATTTTGTTCAAAAATATATAAAAGAAATGTTACCTTATAAAGATGTGTAGTTTCTCTAAGATATGTTACAAATGATGTTCTAAACAAGACGGATCAAGACAAATGAAGCGATAATATCAAATTCCACAAAGAAAATGAATTAATGTTGCTGGCTGTATATCATGAATCACAAAAAAATTTTTATTTAAAATACTATAACAGGTATATTAATATAAAAAAACCCTATCGGGCTACATCACAGAACGTTTTTGGAATGCATATCCCTAGGTTTAAATGTTTGAAGCCACTAAATACATGGGTAAAAACCATTTAAAAGTTATATTAATTTTAAACTACATGTTTACATTACTAGGATGTTTAAGTTATAAACAGAATTAACTTCATGGCAACGTAGGACTCCACTGACGTTGCTAGCCGTTAGACGGGGTATATATACCTTTTTCTTATTATTATACCTTTTATAAAGGAATTAAAAAAAAATTATAATATCAAATAATACGCTAGCTAAAACCCGCGTTTAGCACGCGTTTAAAAAGAAAAAAAAAATAAAGGACTATCAATTGCAATTAATGTAATGAAAATTCTGGAATGTATGTCTGGAAAATATGTGAACGACGATGTTCTGAAGAAGAAAATAACGTCGGGAAATAGATACAAATTTTCAAAATATTCTTTGGATTTATTTATAGAAACTTGCACTTTTTAATACTACACTAATATACTCCTTGCTTTTTATAGAACACTGGCCCAGCACCAAGCCCCTTAGGACAAATGCCACCCTCAGATGGGATGCCTAGTGGTCCGTTACCTCCTGGATTCTTTCCAGTAAGTATTAATAATAGAACAAGCTCATAAAGAACGAATTTCGAAGTGGAAATCGAGTCACCAAATAAACGTATTTTCAAATTGTAACGATATAACAACCCTTGTTTTTTCTTTGGGAGCCAATTGTCAGGGTTCGTGTGGGCTTCTCTCAGGTGTGAGAACGTCTTATCTTAAATGTAAATCTGAAAAATGAGTTTGACTGGAACAAATAAATCAATATATTAATTAATCATATTTATTGTACAAAAAAAAAATAAAATGAAGTTTTAAACTACTACTAAAGCAAATCAAATCCTGCATATGGCATTACACAAAAATTTAAAAATGATACTTATGGCACTATTGGCTTCATGCAGTCGACTGGATAGGATTCAGATGTTGACTGGATGGATTGCAGTTAGTGTGGTTGTTGGCTTCAGATGCTGGCCTGAATGTGGCTGAATGTATGCATGTAATAATTTCAGGCAGCTGTTGAATTCCTCGTAGTAGAGGCCATGCTACTGCAGTTTATTAAACCACATAGTTTGGGAAATCTCACAAAAAACGTGAACAAAACTTTATATAAGGTCAAAAAACTAAAATAAGAAAACTTGTGTTACAACAGCACAAGTTCTAAACATTTCCTTGTAATGTTTTTATAGAAGATTAACAAATATATAGAAATAAATATAGCCCAATGACAAGGACTAGATGAATATAATAATTATTAAATGAATTAGTTAACTTAAATACCGATTCTACATGCATATACAAAGGATGATTTCTTTATGTAATTGATTGTAAGCTTGTATTCTCTTAAGTCCTAATAATAATTATTACTTATAAAGTTAAAAAGGACTTTATAAACCATAAGGGCCTGGAGGTAATGCAAAAAGATGAATACAGAAGAAGACACTGAAGTTGGTGAAATATTATAAACTTAACCTCAAAAATTTTGCACCACAAAAAATTCCGTTTTTTTTTTTCATTATTTTAGACTTTCTTTGGTATATACACTGTTGGGCAAAGGTTTAATCAAATTTCTTTTTTTGGCTTATACCGGGTGGAAGAAAAAAACATGTTTTTCGTATGTTAAGTTTGAGACACCCTGTAGGGAGAACGAGGTACCAGAGTGGGGTTACATAAAATCATGTTCACGTCTCATGTTTTGTGAACATTTTGTTTTTTAAATTCCCCTGATATCTTGAAAAACAAGGAAAATAGACGGTTTTCCTTGTCTATCAAGGAGCGTTTTTCTAGTTGGGTCATTTTCCATCTACATTATATGTTTTACTATATCAGGTTCCTGGTATATTATTATATAATAAAGTTAGAAGTTGTATCGTCTTCTCCATACTACATTGTCATTCATTGCTCCATAGATTCGCCTTAGTACTTTTCTTTACATCCTAACATGTTTTCATTGTTTTTTGTTAGAGTCCGGGTCTCTGAACCATATGTTAGGACTGGGCGCATTATTGTTTTGTAGAGTTTTATTTTTGTATTTCTCGATATCATTGTGGATTTAAGGAGGAGATTGAGCCCAAAATAGCATCATTTCAGTGTTAACGAGTGCTCCCAGATACAAATTCGTTCACTGCTTCGATGACGTCGTTTTCTATAACAAGTAGTCGTAGAATTCGTGGTTGCGTGTTTATTTTCATATACCTACTTCGTTTTGTTGGTGTTTATTATTAAATCCATTTTTGTAGCTGATTCTTTTAATGATACATACGTCTCTCGTACAGCGGTTTCCGTTCTCTCAAAAATACTGATATCATCAGCACAGACCAGGATTTGCACTGATTTGTTGTATATTGAACCAGTATTACTTTTTCCAGAGCCAGATTGAACAGTATACAGGAGAGAGTTTTCCTGCCGCAGTCCGTTATTTGATTTTAAAGGTTCAGACAGTATCCCCTTGATTCGTACTCTACATTCAACTTTTTCAAGAGTTAGTTTTGTTAAATTTTCCAACTGATTTGGTATTCCTAGCTCTTTCATTGCTTTGAACATTTCTCTTCTATTCACAGAGTCGTACACTGCTTTGTAGTCTATAAATATGTCAATGCCATATTCCAGTGTTTTTTCTAAAATTTGTTTCAGGGTTGCAATCTGACGAATTGTCGATTTACCACCTCTGAAACCAGCCTGGTATTTTCCTACTATCCGTTCTGCATATGGTGCCATAGGGTGAAATAGTACTGTGGAAAATATTTTATATGCTGCATTTAGAAGCGTAATTCCTCTATGGTTAGAGCATTCAAAGATATCTCCTTTTCTGTGTATGGTGCAGCAAAGTATTCCAATATTCCAATCATTGGGGAGGGATTTCTGTGTTTATATTTCTTTTATAAGCTGCTGCAATGCCATTATGGTATCATGACCACCTTCTTTATATAGTTCAGCTGGGAGATTATCTATTCCGGGTGATTTGTTTCTGGCTAGTTTTTCAACTGCGTCTTTAACTTCTAGAATCGTTGATGGTTCCTCTCCCCTCTCGTCTGTAACCCTTACCATATCTCTTTCATCTTCCAGGTTTTCTTCTTCCTCTAAATTAAGTGCCTGGTTAAAGTATTCCACCCCTCTACTTTTACCTATTTCTATTTGTCGACCAGGGTCCTGATTCTAATTGAGATTTCGACTCAAAACATGTCGAAATTAATATGGCGACGTCGAAATGCGACTTGGCGAACCTTGTGGATTTCAGCTGAACTAACCAAACGACGTCACTAGTTTTCGACTTATCGAAATTAATTTCAACTTCAAGAAAGTGGTTGAAATTTCATTTCGAGTCGAAATTAATCTGACATGACTGACTGGACTGGGAGAAGTGAACTTAGGTTCAGTTTAAGTAGGCGGTGTTTTGATCCTTGCAAGGAAAACTGAGGCAAAAAGTATCAATATGGCTGTGTTTTACGGACATTTGCTAGTTTTGGAGGAATTAGAGAGGTTAGATATCCGACGTTCATAACGGAGGATAAGAAGAATGTTACGGGATACTCAAAATTCTTTTTCACTAAGTGATGCTCAATTTAGGCAGCAATTCCGGATTAATAAACAAGCTGCAAATTATTTAATAAGGGTATTAGAACCATATTTGGAAGAAGGTGTTTATGCCTCTAGGATACCCAAAATGTTTAGGGTTAGTATTACTAAGCTGCAGTAAATTTAAAAATATATTAGAATATAACCACTAAGTCAAATCTTAGAGGTTATAACTTAAGGATCTCCCACATCGCCTTTTTTTTTCTTGCCATCTTTTCTTTCAATTCAAAATATAATTGAGAATGGCCAATATTTATGATTTAACAACTCAAACAAGAAAAAAAAAGACGTTCACGTAACGTAAACAAAACAAACATTCAACAAGCGTAGTGCAGCTAATAAACAACAGGGCCAACCTAAATTTTCAGCAGTGTCAAAATGATAAAGTAAATATCCCCAGTTTTAACTACAATCGAAATGAATGAGAATCGCTAGCGATTGCGACTGTCATGGCGTAGTCGCTTTTAAATTTCGACATCGAAATGAAATAGAATCGATCGGATAGCCAAGCGGGCTGGGCGGCTGGCTTCTCCTTCGCTTCAATGCGAGAGATGTCAGTTTAAATCCCCGGCTCGGTGAACAGAAAACAAAAACGCTAACGCAGTAGTTTAAAATTCTAAAATGAATCTGCGGCTTAGTCTAGAATATGCTGGTATCTGATCGGCCTATGGTGGAGCAGTACGGCAAGAGATAAGGGCTTGCGGCTAGGTGATACTCCTCCATAGATCCCTACCGGAAGGGCGTGGAACGCCTAAATACCGGGTATATATATATATATATATATATATATATATATATATATATATATATATATATATATATATATAATGAAATAGAATCAGGGCCCAGGTTAGCGACATGCACAGGCAACATTCAAGAGACAAGATTGTTTAACTCTTATCCGGACATTTTACTTACATAACCGGACAGCTCGGGTCCGTTGGAGCCACCACTGTTCTTGAATTTACTATTTCCATTTACCTATATATTTCTAATTATTCTTTTTTGATTATTTATTGAAGTTAAATTTAAATTGTCTAGCAATTATTTTTCTTTATTCCAATATTCACAAACTTTTTTATTTACAGTGATCGTTACATACATTTCTATTGCATATTTCGCCAATTTATTTCTGTTTCCTGTTCTTTTTTGTTGGGCACATGTGAGACTTTTTATTTGTTAAAACTGGAGGTTTTTCTAGTTATGTCTTTTTATTATATGAACTGTGTAACTTCCTGCTACCATTTTTCAATACACTGTTTTGTTTCTCGATGTAGTCCCCTTGATTTTCTTCACAAAATTTGAGGCAACACTAGTTGTTCTGCTGTCGTTGTAAGAAACAATCTTCACTTTTCATCTTTGTTTTCGTTCCGTTTTGGATGTAAATTTGTCTAAGTAATAAATGAGGCTACCCCAGCCATGTCTAAAATATTCATAAAAATGCAAGAGCCAGCGGTAAGTCCGCCTTTTGTACATGTACTTATGAACTATTTGGTTTAGCGTATCTACACATTTTTTATTATGATAATAGAGCATATTTGGTTTTTTGTTAACATCATCTTCACAGTCAGCATTGTGATGCGTGGTAAACAGGTCTAAACACTTCTTTGTTTTTTTCGGAACGTAGGAAACAAGAGATGCTTTTGGAGTGAATCCGAAAATTGAAGATTTCTCTAACCGGTTCTTGTTTGGTAGAAATTCCTGAGGAACAAATCTCTTTCAAAGTCACATTCCTGTTGGAATTATAATAAGGCTCAATGAGTTGCTTTACAACTTGAGATGCAAGGCCTTTGGCTACTGTATTTCCGTTTTTTCCTGATTACGTTTTTACACCTAAAGGATAATATGTCCATATTTATCTGGCTTGAAGGTATATATTGGTTGAAAGGACACCTTCCCAAGGTACATAAAAGTTACTCAAAAGTACATCTACATTATGGTTGTTGGCACTCAGTAGTAGTCCAATAAAGGATATAGCTATGTCGAATCGCAATATTTCCAGTTCTCTATCCCCAGGACGTTTTCGGCTTCTTTAGTTGTACACTTCACTATTTCGTTTACAATTTTTTCGTCCACAAACAAACAGATCCAAAAGCGGTTCGCGTCAATTGGTGTCGAAAAACATTGGAGCAGTTCAACAAAGGAAGCTCAAATAACGAATAGTATTGTTAGTGGCGATTAATCGTGGATTTTTTCGTACAAACCACAAAAAAGGAAAACAAAAGTGATTCGTTCTCGGAGTATATCAAAGAAAATGATCTCAACTGTTGTGTCAAAAGTTTGTTCACCAGAAGTTATCGCGAACTCCGACAAAGCAACACACAACGGCGAATCATCCTACATCAGGACAATGCAATTGCTCACACTGCCCAAAAGACGATAAGAGTTTTTGGAACTTCAAAACATCGAATTATTAAACCATTCACCGTACAGCTCCGACCTAAGTCCCAGCGACTTCTTCACGTTCAAAAAGATCAAGAATTAAATGCGTGATCAGCGATTCCCGCCGCCAGAAGAAGCAATCAATGTCTTTAAAGCAGTGATTTTGCAGATATCAACTGAAGACTGGAATAACTGTTTTACCAATTTGTTTGAACGTATGCAAAAGTGTATCGACCTTGGTGGGACATATTTTGAAAAGTAATAAAGTACTTTATACACTCAGGTGCAAAAAAATCGATCCATTCCTTATTTCTTATTTATTTGAAGTTGTATAATTTTAGAGACATTAAATTACGTATGTAAATTTAGGTGTACCCTCGTATACGAGAAATAAAATAATATTTTTAATATTGCTTTTTACATTTCTTAAAACAAATTGGTATTTCAGGTTTTTGTCAAAAAGGGTCTGAAGCAAGAAGATATTTATTGAATGTTGTTTTTAATTCAACATAGTGTAGTGATTTTATTTTCAAAACGTGTTATATTTTTATTTAATTATCCCTCCTAAATGTCTCTAACTCCGACAGATGCTGCAAGGGCGGTGACTTTAGTTCAAGATGGTCGTAGCCAATATTATGCAGCTGAAATGTTGGGTGTTAGTCGATCTTCGGTTCAAAGAGCAGTTTGGCGTTTTAGCGACACCGGTAACTTCACAAGAAGACCAGGATCAGGTCGAAGAAAGGTAACATCCGAAAGAGATGATCGATTTCTGGTCTCATCATGTTTGAGAAATTGGCATCTAACTTCAGTTGAACTGGCAAATCGTCTAAGCGAAGTGAAAAATGTGGATGTAAGCAGATGGACAGTTCGTCGACGATTTGTAGAAGGTAATTTATTATCCAGAAGGCCAGCCCTATGTCCAATACTATCCATAGAACATCGCAGAGCTCGCCTTGCTTTTGCAAGAGAACATGAAAACTGGAGTGATGCAGATTGGAGCAATGTATTGTTCTCATTATGAGTCCAGATTTTGTCTAAGGTCACCAGACGGCCGAGAAAGGGTTTGGAGAAGACACAGAGAGCGATATTTTCAATGTAATATTTCGGAAAGAATAAGTTATCGGGGGGGCTCCGTTATGGTTTGGGCTAGTATCAGTTCAGAAGCCCATACTGATTTAGTTATTGTAGATAGAGGTTCTATGACTGCTGCAAGATACATAACAAGTATTTTAGATCAGCATGTGGTACCTTTTGCTCCTTTCATTGGACCTAATTTTATTTTTATGGACGACAACGCGCGTCCTTACCGTGCTAGAATCGTCAACCAATATATAGAGGAGGTGGGAATTGTCCGTATGAACTGGCCAGTCCCGATCTCAATCCCATAGAACATCTATAGGATATGATGGGAAGACGTCCTCGAGCACGAGTACCCCGTCCAAACAACTTGGCTGAACTTAGAGCGGCTCTTCAAGAAATATGGGACCAATTGGATCAATTTGATATCCAGAGGGGTAATTACCTAAATGCCTAGACGTGTAAAGGCTATTATAAGGGCCCGAGGGGGAAACACTAAATATTGATTTAATAACAATGTTTTTCTTAATTTCAGAAAGTTTTGAATATTCTTGTATTTTTGAGTTTTGGCGTATGTCTCTATAAATAAATGATTTTTTTGGATAATCTGTAAAAATTATTTTAATCTAACATATACTTTTACATATATACCTGATTTAAAACTAATATCTTCAAACGTTTTCTTTTTTCAGCAAATAATACCCATTGATCGATTTTTTTGCACCTGAGTGTATTTTTTGTCTTTATGATATGCAAAACTAAAAAGACAATCCTCGTAGCAGATGCATTATTTTTTTTTAATATGTATACTTAACTATATTATTACATTTCAAGAGTCATTATCAGTTTTTAAAATTAATTTAGAATAGATATACCTACTGTAAAGATCTCTTTCCAAGATTGTATTCTTGGATTCCCGGAATCATAAAACCCGTTGAGATAAATCACAAAAAGATTTTCTAAAATCGTTACCTACCTGCCAGATTAAATTTTGTAACAAAGTTTTAGACCTTATAGGTATAAACACAAATAGAGTCCGACGGACCCGTGTTCCGCTTTAAGTAACAAAATTCGTTCGACGCATTCATTTCAAAAATGATAATGAATATTTTGAATAGCTCATGACTATGTTTTGAATAGCTCATGACTATGTTAACGGAAACAAACTTCCATTATATACAAATTCATTAATGCATAAAATTCAATAAATATTTTTTATCAGTTTATGTTAAAAGAAGTGACGTCTCGGGTCTATTGGACCGACCTTGCCCGGATAAGGGTTAATGGAGGCTCTGTTATGTTTTGGAGTGGAATTTCCTTGACAGCAAGGACTGATTTGGTGTCTTTACGTGGAGGTTTTTCAAAATCGAGGTGTATTACAGAAATTTTGTTTCTTTGAACACGTTGTTCCTTTCGCTCCTTATGTAGGAAATAATTTCATCTTAACGCATGATAACGCAAGCCCTCACGCATCGCGTATCATTACTGAATATTTAAGTGAGGTAAATATTCAGGCATTTAATTGGCCCCCTCATAGACCTGAATTCTATTGAACACTTATGGAATATTGTAGGTAGACAATTAGCCTTAGTCAGCCTCTTCCTGTTTTCCTGCAAGATATAGAAGTTATGGATATTGATATCTGAAACTCTATAGACCAAAATCAAATAGTTCGCTTAATATCCAGCATGTTATTAAAAGTAGAGGGGGAAACACGCGATATCAGTTTACGCTGTTTCTTTCAGTTTTTAAAGTTTTTTTGTCTTTTTTTATTTTTAATTTTGTATTGTTTCATTTAAAACTCGTATTAAAGAATAAAACTGTCTTTTTTGTTTTTAAAGATATCAGGGAAATTAATAAAACAAAATATTCACAAAACATCAGACTACAACATGATTTTGATGTAAACCCGCCCTTGTAGCTTGTCCTCCCTACATGGTATCTCAAACATAACATAAGAAAGACATTTTTTTCTTCCTCCCGGTATAAGCCCAAAAGAGAAGTTTGAGTAAACCTTTGTCCAACACTATAAACACCTATGAAACGTCAAAGAAAAAGTCTAAAACAATAAAAAAAAATGGGCGGAATCCGTTAATCCGTTCACAACAAAATCAACTTTCAAAATGATCATAATTTTAGGTGGTGCGAAACTTTTGCAGTTAAGTATATATAAAAAGTTATCAAGTTTAACGATGTAAATTAATTTCTCAGCAGAAAATTCAGCTTAGTAGACAAAAGATGCAGAAAGAAAAAATTCCATTATTTAGAAGTGAAAACTGACATGCTAGAACGGAGTTTCCAACTGACAAATAAACTGTCGCTTGGAGCAGATCGTAGACATTTTATGTATGTCTATGGCATAAAATAGAATCAAAACGAGTGCAAATTAAAATTAGAATTTAGATTATGACAGAATATTTAGTAAATGGAAAGTTGAGCGATAACTACTTTTAGAATGAAAATAGTAAAATAAAACAAACTTAACAAATGAATAAAATCAAAAGAAATTGGAATAAAATAATTATTTGAAGAAAAATAACAAACATGTGACGTTTATAACGTTACAAACTAAAATCGTGGTTAATTATCATTAAAGAAAGTAAACAATATTGAAGATATTCATTCACGTATTCAACCTATTCATATCCATTTTTAGTTCATAAATCTCATTATTCTAAATATACTATTTATTTTATATTCTTCCTTTTACAGAATTCTACATTACGTCCGTCACCGCCTACCCACCCATCAAGTCAGCCTTCACCACATTCGCAACCACCACCACCACATTCACAGATAATGACCTCACAGCCCTTCATGGGACCCCGATATCCAGCTGGACCGAGGCCAGGGGTGAGAATGCCCCAGATTGGAAGTGATTTTAACGGGGTATGTATTAGACTTACCTACAAGACAAAATTATTGTCAAATTAATATTATAACCATCACCACTTTCTGTAATTGTTAAAATTACATAGATCTAGGAGTGCCGATTATTAATGATTGTTGCTGATAGATAAGGCATTAATGAAATGGCCCACAGTCTTGACCTAAACGGTAGTGTTCGTGGAATAGTTTTTTAAAAGAAAAGTCTGTGGTCGTAGATTCCTACCACCCATGACGTGTTTTGCTCTAAAATATATTTCAAGTAATTATAAAAGTAAGAAAAATAACAGAAATATTCTCAAATAAATTTAAATGTCACAAATCATCAGATTGAGAACAGAAACAAAAATATTCTCCATTGTAATCTTTTTAAAAAGTTGTCTTTTTACCTATACTCGTTTATGGCATGTCGCCTTCTGTTTTAAGACCACTTTATGAGGTTGTGTCACTTAAACAATCGTCACTTCTGTTATTTTACTACTTAACGTGGTGTGGTTTTAAAATAAACACCGATAATTTGTCCAATAATTAAAAACAAAAACATTTTTTTATGGGTGTAAATACTCCCATTGACACATTCGGAACTCGTAAACAGTGGATCAAATTTCAGTGTACTTGAGATATTATGCCAAAGAATTATATTTTTTATTATTTAGTTAAAGACTCAAGAAATTTGTGTCATTCTTTTCTATTATTTTAATTTTTTATGTATAAAAATGAGACAAGACAGGCATCAAAAACAATTGACCGATAATAGACCAATCAATTGATCAATAATAAACCTGTGTTCGTCACAACCGTATGGACGGGTTTGAGAGTTGAAATATCGCACCTTGAAACCCATATGGCAATATCTGCAATGTTTTCGTAAAATGACCTTTTAATGCAGTCTAACAGAAAAAAAAAATCTATTTTTTAATGCTATTTAGCAGCATCTGCAACGAATTTTAAATTTGGCACCAGAAAGATACGTCCTTATGGCTTTTGTAAAAAATCTATTAATCTTTTTATACCATCAGGCAATATCTGCAGTTGTTGCTCTATGGTTCTAAAAGAGGAACAATCTATCTGGCAATATCAGCAGTTAATGCCAAATAGTTTTTCAAGCCTGGCAAAAATGTAACATCGCCTGTAACTACTTTTATCTGTTGTGTTGTGAGTAAATAATCGTTTTTAATTTAGTTAAACGCAACATCCCGTAGTAGCAGCTTGCCTAGTACTTCACGAGTACTTTCAGCACATGAATTCGACATCCCCTATGAGAAGGTAACTACTTGTAACAATTTTTTTCCATTTATGCTACTGAGGAGCACGGGCGTCTCTCGCTCAATTACGTGAGGAGATGGAGTTTACACGCCTTCTTTTTGTATTGCATTTTATGCGTTCCCTCTAATATAACGTTCTTTAAATCAAAATTCTTATTAACTTCGGTTAATTTTTTTCTTGCAGTATGACTCAGTGGAAACGAAGAACATTACGGTTGATTTAATCACTACTATACTTGAGGAAACGAGAGAAAATAAGGGCACCAACACGGTTATTAAATCATACAACATTGGTGATCAAAATGAAATATCTGTTTCTAACGATCCAAGTGATATTCAACCGTCATCAAAATCGAGTGATAATGAGGAAATATGCTCATCCGAGTCATTATTTGGAGAACTCAGTGACGAAGATCGTACCTGGCACCTTCAAACCAAATCGAATTCACCTTCGGATGACAACACAGATGAGGAAATTTGTCCAAGACTGAATAGTGTTACTGATTCTAATACTCTTAAAAATAAAGGTCTTGTGGAATTAAGCTCTAAAAAGAAAAGTAGAAAGAGGAAATGTCAACCGGAGGAATTGGGCAAAAATACAAGAAAGAAATTAAGCAATTCAGGAATGGATTATGTTAATGTAAAAAAAATGTGTCCCTTGCTCGTAAAATGAAAGCAAGATGTAGTGAGGGAAAATGCAAAAATGTAAGTGATAAACAAAGAACGCAATTATTTAAAAATTATTGGGCATTAAGAGACTTACATCTTTAGTGGAATTTTATAGGAAGATCAATGGAAAAACTAATGTGAAATATAGGAGAGTAAATCCAGACAGTAATCGTGAAGCAAACTATGCCTATTTCTTCGAAGTGGAAGGCAAGAAACAGAGTGTGTAAGCACAATTTTATTGCAACCCTGGGAATAAGCGACAAGACTATAACAAATATACAACGTCGTACTGTAGATGGGTTTATCCCAAAAAACAAGCGAACAAGACAAGAGGAACTCACAAGAATGGAAAAAGAATCGACGAAGTCTTGAAACAAAACATAATGAGTTACATCGAATCCATTCCTAGAGTGGAATCTCACTACTTAAGAAAACAAACTACCAGAGAATTCGTCAGTGGTGACAAGACTCTGGCTGATATTCATCGCGATTATATAAAATTTTGCGAAAAAAAAGGTTCGGTGTTCGGAAATTACGCTACGTTTAAGACCATATTTAACACGGAATTTAATATAAGTTTCTTTAAGCCCAAAAAAGACCTCTGCTCGCTATGTGAAATTTACAAAAATTCATTAGATAAAACTACATTAGAAGCAGCCTATAATACTCACGGTCAAGAAGTGGAACTTAGTAGAAAAGAAAAAGAAAATGACTCAAAATCTGCAAAATCCAATACTTGCATTACTGCTTGTTTTGACTTACAAGCCGTATTACCGACACCTTCAGGCGATGTCTCTTTATTTAATTGCAAAAGGAGATTATCAACATTTAATTTCACAATTTTTGACCTGACCACAAATACAGGACACTGCTACCTTTGGTTCGAGGGAATTGCTAATCGTGGTCCAAACGAAATAGCCTCATGCCTGTTACAATTTCTGAACCAGAGAACAGGAAATAATATTATATTTAAATAACTGCAGTGGGCAAAATAAGAATAAGTATATTGTCTGTCTTTATCTCTATGCAGTACACAAATTGAAAATACTTAAAATTACCCACAAATTTTTGATAACACGTCACTCCCAAAATGAGGGAGATAACATGCATTCTTTGATTGATAAACAAAAAAAAGGGCATTAAAAGGAGGACCAATTTATGTGCCTGCGCAATGGGTCACAGTAGTTCAAACAGCGAAAAAAACAGGTGAACCTTACAAAATTAATGAAATGTCTACATCGGATATATTGGACTTTAAAAAATTATGTAAGGAAATGGGGAACAATTATAATATTGACGAAGAAGGAAATCGGGTCGTCTAGAATGAGATTAAGATAATCAAGGTGGAGAAGACTCTTGAAAATAAGTTTCAGGTTAAGACAAGCTACAATGATACAGAGTTCAGAACCATTAATATAAGGCGAAGACAACAAGGGTTGGTGGCTAATATGGAACTAAGTAACATATTCACATCCACCAGGAATATCCAATCTAAAAAAACAAGATCTGCTCTCACTGTGTAATGCTAATGTTATTCAAGAGCACTACCATAGGTTTTATGAAGATTTGCGTGTGAACAATGGAACAGTAGAAACCGAACAAACAGAATACAATATGCATGATTTTGATTAAGTGTTAAAACCAAAAAATTGTAATAAATAAGTACAATCTTAAATAAAAAAACTTTTATTTGATATGAATTTTTACAGCATCATTTTCCAAAATTGATATATATTTTAAAACCATATGGCCGTATGTGCTAAAATACCTATTTCCTGAAATAAATTTCACATACTCTTTACTGCATATAAAGATATGCAAAATTAAAGACAATTATGCTAAATACCAGGTTTGTAGCTTAATTTTTGGAATAACAGTAAATAATATTAACTTTAAAAAAAATTGAAACGCTCATAACTCAACATTATGATTTTTGCAGTTACTGCCCTATGGTTTTCAAGGTGCGATATGTAGTATGGGATATTACAAAAAGACTTTCATCTAGGGATTTATCTTTTTTTTTACATCTAAGGTTTTTTACAATCTGTTTCACAATAAAAACAAATAAAATTGTTTGTCTTAGCAATGTCAGAGAGATGTAAGATCCAGTGATCAAAGCATCAGAACGCAAATATTATATTGTTTTTTCTATCAAAGGCTAGTTTTATATCAATCCACCCTCGTATGCATTATGAAAGCACCAAATTGAAGAGGACTTAAAAGAATTAAAAATTGTAAAAAAGGTTTACAAAAGTACTGTGATTTTAAACTTATAATCATTTAGACGCAACAACATAGGTATATGAAATTATTTCTTTTATTCACAATGTTGGCATTTTTAAACGAATTTAAAAAAATATATAATGTCCTACTACCCTTAGAACCTGAGTTAGGTACCTTAGGAATTATGCCTATTATTTTTACAACTACTTTTCTTGACTGAAAAACATTAAAAATATATTTTAAACAAATTAATTGTTATAATCTTTGTATAATTATAAATAAAAATAGTAAAATTAAGTATTTAAATTGTAATATGTTAATAATATATACAGATTAATTCCATAATTTTTATTTATAATTATACAAATTTTATAACAATTAATTTGTGTAAAAGATATTTGTACTGTTTTTGAAAAAAATAATAAGCATAATTCAAGAAAAAGTTAAATAATTAAATTAAAAGTTATAAAATGTATTGTTAAAAGATATTATTCATAACTAGAATACATAGATATTTAAGGTGCTTATTATTGTATAACCTTTTCCACTAATAAGAAAAAAGTAAAATTTTATAAAATAAATATTTTATTTTAAATTGTTTAAACAAATTACTCGGTTAAATAAACAATTCACAAATTAACTAAATGCATTTGTATGATCTATGTCACGAGGTACCCAAGTTAATATAAAAACATCAATTTTCATTAATTAGAACCGCAGATATTACGACTTTTATAAATTTGAATTGCTTTTATAAATTTTTAATTTATGAATTGCTTTTGAAATAGTAAAATCGCTTCGCTTTTAAACCCTTTATCTTTGACGCATCATGGGTGGCTCATTTTTAAAGAAGTCGTTTTTGAGCTTTTTTGTCTAAACTTGAACTCTTCATCTTTCAAATGGTTCTTTTTAAATTGCCTTTTGTTTATACACAAAGCCCTAGTGAATTTTTGAAAAAAGGGATAACCTCTGGTTTTAAGGGTTGTAGGACATTATGTTTTTTAATTCGTGTAAAAATGCCGAATAAAAAAAATTAACTTCTTACATGTTATTCTGTCTGTTATTTGTAATCTTTATAAGCTTAAAATCACAGTACTTTTGCAAACAATTTTATAATATTCAATATAAACTTTTTAATCGTTAAATCATTCAATTTGATAAAATAAGCCCTTTTATTTAATTTGGTGCTTCCAGAATTCATGTAGACCCAATAGTTTACGCATAATGCTTAGCAACAAAAGTCTTAATTTAGTACAACAAGGTATGGTATCGCTTTTTTAAATGCTACATTTACTCAGTGCTACTGTATGGGGTGGAGACTTGGACAATAAAAGCTAATGTCATGAATCACATTGAGGACTTAGAAATAGGGGTGTTAAGAAAAATCGTTAAAATTTCCTGGACAGGTCATATAATCAACGCCGAAGTATTACGCCGAAAAGGGAGAGAAAGAGAATTGCTGCAAATATTTGAAGCGAAGGAAAGCAGCCTACCTGTGTCACATATTTAGGAATTCCAAGTACAAATTTTTTAGATTGATTATGCAGGGGAAGATTGAAGGAAAAATAGGCATCGGAAGAAAGAAAAACTCGAGGCTAAGGAATATAAGGGAATGGACAAGCTTCAATTTGGTCGTACTAATGGACGTACAAGGTCGAAACGACTATTCCACAATTGCCACCAATATATAGTAAATGAATAAGGCACATTAAGAAGAATACTTTTTAGAAGTCCATTGTCACATTGAGATTTCACTTGTTATTGGTCACTGTTATTGTTAATTCAGATTAAGCATTTGAGGGTTTAAATGAAGCAACAATTAGCTTGAATAATTTATTAACGATATTCAAAACATATAAAAAAAAACTGTTAAAAAATAAAGTTTTCTGAAACTCTCTCTTATTTTTGAAAATTTATTGCCCGCTATATCAGAAACTCGGCGGATTGTGCAATACAATACCGAGTACTCAAGCAGGATAGAGATGAGACTCAAAAAATATCGATGAACCAATACAGAATTTATGGAAAAATAAACTGTGCCAGAAGAATAGAAAATTGGACTTATAAAATTATCAAAATATGAGTCGACTGAATGTACCTAATTACCTATTAAGGTAATAACAGGTTTAAAAAAATACAGAAAATAACATGCAGGTTCCAAAAAAGGAAGATAACTATAAACGCCATCTACATAAAAAAATGTTCAAATCAAATACACTGTATATATTTATTACTTTCGGATTTGATTTTTTAGTACTTTGGCATAAAACAAACAGCTGATTTAAGGGCGTTTTCTTTTCTTTTTCCAGCCTCCTGGACAACCCCTAATGAATAATATGGACCCCACTAGACAAGGTAAGTTTTAGTTTTGTTCGTATAATACTTTTTGCCTAGAATTTAACATTTCTGATAATATAATAAAGATTAACTTTAAAATACACAAATACTAGTGCAAAAAACTGACTTTTTGAAAACTAATCAGTAGGAAAATATAAACCTAAACAGCATGATTTCAGTGTGCATGGTAGAATCGTGGTTAAGACGTGTTGCATATAAGAACAATATATCGAACGAGTTACTCGTAGTAGCAAAAACTATTTCTTGTTCCAACAAAAATACAAAACTTTTCTAAACATCTGTGTTTTTACGTTTTTCAAGAAAGTCTTAAATTGCAATAATATATCATATATGAATTCATAAAGGCTCGACAAAACAAAATTATTTGCCAGGGCAATCACAGCTATTTTGTTTATTAGAAGTAATGTAGTCAAAAAAAAAAATAACCATTGTGATATTATCACGAATATGGCTTTTGTTATTTTTACCACGTTAAACATTTTACCAAGAAATATTCACACATTTCTTATATTCTTGTAGTCTCGTGTCTCGTAAAATACACATATTTTATTAAAAACTGAAAATTTTTAATCAATGCCTAAAGTATACAGTACACTATAACCTGCCATACACCTATGTACGTCAAATTGTATCGGGTGCATTCTTAACCACTTGACCACTTATTTAGACTGTGAGAAGTTTTCAAATTAATTCCTTCCCTTTCATATTATTATTTTTTTTTTATAATAATTTATGGCTAAAGTGAGGCCAAATTCAATTTTTTTTCTTGTTACCTGGTTTAGGTAAATGTTTCTCATATTTCTTCAATTTTTGTCTTGGATAAAGTTTTACGAGTATTTCCTTTATAAATATCTTCATGGAACTGTTTATTTATTTTTTCGTTCTTATTTTCATTATGTTAAAAATATTTCATTATCATTTTTGAAGGGCAATCTAGATATTGCGATTTTATACACAAATGCTAAATTTCTTTATATTCGCAGATATTGTTGGTCGCAGAAACGCTTGTTTCTCATTGTATATTGGCCTTGAGATTTAGTAAAAAGACAATATCATGTGAATTATTTACTACGTATATTCATTTTTTACTCATTTTATAGAAATTTATCACGTTGTGTTTTTACAAGCATGAGTAATTTTGTTACGAGGGTGAATCAAATATAATCTAAAAACCTCAGAAGGTTTAAGGTATTTATAGCCTTTTGAGCTCTGGAATCGTACGTTTGAAACAGTAGTAACTGTAAATAAGTGATGGATTCTTCTTTTACTTGATGGATGTTCATTGTATCTAACAATAAACCACTGAATACTTTTGTTTTCAACAGTTCCTTAAAATTTATTATAATTTATTATCACTACCTACATCTGTTTTCTCAAGTGATGTATTTTTACTATTCGTCTACACTTTATAATCTTTAATTCAATAAGTTGAGGAGTGGAGAGCTGTTTGTCTCAAGTTGATCATTTAGAATTATATCTGTATTTTTTAAATTATCAATTTCAATAGACTCTAATAGGGATAGCTTAAAATCTAAGAAGTATATTTTGAATATGGAGAATTTGAAATTGGTCATTAACAGAAAGATTATGATCTGTGCGGTGAAGTGCGTACGTAGAATATGTTTTTCTATTATTGAAATCCCTTTTGTGTTCTGCTATACGTTTGTTAAAGGTTCTACCAGTTTGACCAATGTAAGTTTTTAGGCAGTCACCGCATGTAAGTTTGTATACACCACTGTTTAAGTGCTTTTTCTTTTGGATCTTTTAATTCTTAATATATTTGCTTAATTGTTGTTTATTTTTAAAGCTGGTGTTATTCATTTATTTTTTACGTAAAGCAAAATATAAAAGAGTTTTCAATAATAGGAAAACAAATTTACGTACGCACTTCACAGCTCTCTTCTCTCCAACTTATTTTTTAAAGACTATAAAGTGTAGACGCATAGTAAAAATAGATTACTTGAGAAAGGCACTCTGTCGAAACAGCTGTAGTGATAATAAATTATAATAAATTTTGTGGAAGTGTTGAAAACAAAAGTTTTCATTGTTTTACTGTTAGTAGTAACTTTAGTAGAGAGCTTTCGATAAAAGTAACTATGTGTGAGAAAGAGGAACACCAAAAAATTGTAAACTGCTTAGAAGCAGCACTGTCAATAAATCATCAGTATCAAACTTAGAACAGCTAAAGTGGTATGTCCTTGTGGTATCCCACTAACTTGCTGTCTGTTTTTTATAGTGACCTTAGCCAAGATATAACGGCCCTTTGCTCAACCAGGTGCAACGTTCATTCCGATTACAAATTTATTATGTGGTCTATAAATGGCTGACATATAACATCCAGTTATGGTATATACAAATGGGAGCTGTCATTATATCAAACTGCCAAAAGAGAAGATGTAAAAAATACGGAAAGTCTATATTTGATCATTCTCGGAGCTATTTTTTTTTTCATTCAAAAGCACTGTTTAGTTCGCTAATTGTTATTTTCTGGAGATACTGAATTTTGTCCAGAATTTTGTGTGTTGCTTTGTATGTTTACCAGGCTGTGCATCTTCTATCTGTTGTTTAGTCACTAGCTCTTTCATCGTCATCTATTTCACCAAATTTATATATTTACATGACAATTATGACATATATATACCATTTCTATGCGGAAAAGCACTATTTTCCCAATTATTTTCGGTTTGACAATTTTCCCCCGTTTCAATCTTCACTTTTCTTATGTCTTCTTAAATCTGTACTATCCGTCGTAGTTTTGGTTGATCTTAATTTTTTGTCTAATGGTATTCATCCTGTCATTGCTTAAGTATTTTTTCTCAATATGTGGTTATACTATCAAATCTTCTGAGCGGATTCACTATGAAAATCAAAACATTAAAAACAAAACAAATAAACAAAAAAGTTAGCTTAAAGTTTATATTACAGGGTGGGAAAGGTTTACTCCTAGTGTGTTTTTTGTGTTCATGTGATCTTGTGTACGAAAATATGGGTTTTTAATAATCTCTGCATATTATTTAATGGATTTCTAATTTTTACTGCAGTCTACAAAAACTGCCTGATAGGCACATTGGGTTTGGTGTATTTGTTGAAATTCTATTACATCAATGACAGTATGCGAAATTTTCTACAGATTCTGTACAGAAACGACGATTCCTCTTAGACGAAAAATAGCTATATGGAGAGACTGCATGCTGAGGAGCACAAATAGCCAGAGACTCCGTAGGAGGAGCCTTATCTACTCTCTTGTGGAATCTGGTCATGGATGGGCTAGCTAGATACAGTAATTTGTAAAGCTTATGTCAGTGAAGTTAAGTCCCTTGGGGTAATATTAGACTCGAGGCTTACTTGGAATTTGCTTACAGAACGAATAACACCAAGAGAGCGGTGACTACGTTAATAGTAGCCAGACGCACTCATGAAAAAGTGTGTGATTTAAAACCAGACATGTTATATTGAATTTATAACATGATAATAAAACCAAAGATTGCACATACATCAGTGGTATGGTGGCCAAAGGTGGAGCAAAAAAGTGCCATCCTCAAGCGTAGCAAGGTGCAAAGACAAAAGAACTCTGAGGGTAACACCAACAGCAGCTATGGAGCCCCTACTGGACCTTCCTCCTTTACACATCATTATAAGAGGGAGAACGAAATTGAGATATAGACTACAAAAAAACCTGAGCAATATAATGGTGAGATCATGACATAGTAACATCATTAATGAAATTGGGAATACCGAACGGATGATGATTTCTGAATATATGGTACCCAGATACAGTCCTCGAGTACTTTTCCAAGTGAACATCTGCCCACGAGGGAGTGGGTCAGAGGAAACACACAATCCATGCTTGAGGGTACACGGGTCTAAAGGTGCGATTAGACAGAACGTGGAGCGGGGTTGTTGATCGGCCAAGAGAAATAGAAAAAGACAAAACATAAAAACGGGCCCCAACGCAACGTGGAATAGCGTTTTTATCCTCAAATTTGATAGCAAATACTTACCCTATCAAACCTTCCGACGTGACTAGGAAAAGGCACAGTCAGTGTCGTAGTAATTTTACTATGGAGTGGTCTATCGAAATTGTGTTAGAATTTTTTATCATTTTATAAATTGTCCAACTTACTAAAATTTTTACCGGCAACACTGGTGGACAAAACTACCTAAACCCTGATCTTTAGAGGACACGCTTCATTGGGTATTTATCAATTTCACACTAACATAGAGTGCCAACCATGTTCTTTGCTATTTTCACTGTATATATTTTCGGTTTCTCTTTGCCGATGTAAACCAGCGAAGAGCGCCTTTCCACGAGTTGTGAGATGCCGGCTTAAAACTGCAGACAGGTCAGGTGGAAGAATATTCAGCAGTGGTGGAAATTTAAACAGTTCTATTCCACTAGGAGAATATACATCTGTATTCGACGCAGAAATTTATGCAATATTTCATTGTGCAAAAGAAATTAATACGAGCTCTTTCGATATTAAACGAATCAATATTATATATATATATATATATATATATATATATATATATATATATATATATATATATATATATATATATATATATGTAAAGTCAAGCGGCCACTGGGCTCTCAGAAGCCCTAAGGTGGACTCTAGGCTAGTATGGAAATGCCGAGAAGAACTCGACAGGCTGGTGGAACATAACAGTGTTCCACTGTTATGGGTTCCGGGTTTTCGAGAAATACACGGAGATGAAGGAGCTGATGAAATTGCAAGAAGAAGATTAGTTAAATAAAAACGGGATTGGGCACCTCTTTAGTGGCAGTGGAGGGGAAGCATAGCTTCGATTCGATTCAATCCGATTCGATTCAATCCGATTTTATTTTATTTTATATTTTATTTTATTAAGAAACACGCATGGGCCACGTAGTGTGTGGTCCTGCGATCTGTCGACGACAGATGGTCAAGCACGTAGCAAAATGTGCATTGGAAAGACATGCGTTAAGAGGGTTGAAGTACTCTGTGAAACCAATAGGAATCAGCTCATTCATATCAGGCTTCCTTACTGGACTTTTGCCAGTCAAGAGATACCTGCATACAATGAGGCCGTTTCCTGGAAACAAACTTCAGACTTTATAGCAGAGAACCTGACACAGTCAACCACATTTTGCATGAATGCAAAGGAATAGATCGCAGGCGGCAAACTCTTGGATACTATCAAGTGACTTTAAAAACATGTGGTATCCATCCATAGATCTGTACAAACTGGTGCATGGTTCCAGAATTATGGAATTGGTATCATGTATGAATGGAAGATATACAATAAGTTTTTTGGCTGCATTACGACCGATTTATAGCAGACGACTCGAAAAAAAATTATACATTGTCGAGTGCGTGCATTTCTTAGTCTTTGTTTTTTTAGTTTTCATATAACTACTAAAATTGTTGTTCGTACCGATAGGAAGAACGAGAAGATAGTGTATGAAAACAAAAAACTGCAATATTTAAGATTATGATAGTCAATTAAAGAAGTCAACAATTTTGATAATTTTACGTACTTTTAATACTAATGATGTTCTTATATTTTTCGAATAATTAATATACAAGAAGTGAACTTCCGTTAAAAATTGTAGATGGAGTTTTGATTTTTGATATTTTTTGATACATTCAGCCACTAATCCTGACCTGATGGAACTTGATACATACAACAGGGCCTAATATGAAGAATATTTTAGGTACTTATATTAGGGTACTGGAGAGGAAAACTGTAACGGTATTAAAAAAAAGAGACAAGTTTAACTTATAGGAAGTGGAATCTGGAAGAAAAAAAACTTGCAAAATATACATAGGATAGCTGATCCCACATACAAAATAAGGCAAAGAGAACGACATTTATTGTGCAATATATTGATTAACTACAGAAACATTTAAAACTGTCAGGATATTGTGGAAGAGGTAAATAAAACATTGTTAAATTAATTTTGACAATCATTTTAGACATTCAGATAACATTTATGAAAGTGTTTTCCACTAAACTGTCAAACGAGCCTTTTTTGGTTTTTCCCCACTTGCTACTACAGTACGTTGTTGTTCCTGTACACACCACGTATATAATAATTTCTACCGCGAAATTTTTGGTGTGCCGAAGACCACACAATTAGTGTCACAGTTTTTTAATATTTGTGAGGTTTTCGAATTTGTACGATTATGATTTTAAAAATCTACATAACTTAGAATTTGAGCCTCATGTAATGCATATATTTCTGTCTCCAGGTGAAGGCGGAGAATATGTAGGTTGGCAAGGTAGGCAAATTGCGCTCCTTCACCTCACACATTATCATTAGTCATTTTACACATTTTTGATTGCTTTGCTTTGAACTGTACATGCGTACTAGGGCTACACCGAACTATTTCACGCCTATTCTGTAATACAGGTGTATATTACTTATAACGAAGTACAGCACAATGTGCGCACGCATCCGATCACAGTTCATTCGTCGCTAGTTTATTGTGGTCCCCTCTATTCGCAATACTTCGACAAATCAATCAAGTTCGGACCTTTTGTGGTATGAATTAACGTGTTATAATTCATATACAAATGTATTACATATCTCAAAATGAATTGCTTGCACAACCAATCAGGTTTTTTAATTCTATCGGTAGAGTCCTAATATGTGTATAAGATATCATGCTACACATTGGAAAGACGCGATAGATCTTATAAGAATCGTGGTGCGAATAGGAACAACCAGTATCGCAACTAAGTAGATAATAGATGTACAAACATTCAAGCAAAAAAAATCAAAGCAGACTGCCAATTAGACCAAAATTTCCAAAATTATGAAATTATTCGTTTAAAACTATGTCTTGGATGTTCGTACTGTATCAAGTAGATTTTGTTTTTGTAAACACTAGCTTTAATGGCACAACAATACACTCAGTCATCTTGCAATTCGTTATCATCTACGTCAAAAAATTTTAAGCGAACTTTTGACAGATTCTATTGTTGTGTCTTTACTAGTTTGTCACGGTGTTTTGTTTGGGATAGTATTTGGTTAAATTTAGTAATTTCCAGATCAAAAATAGCTAGTACTAGAGTACTTTCAGTTATCTCTAGTACCTGCTACAGTACTACATTACTGCGATACTAGCTTTCTGTGTTCACACCACACGTTCTGTATCTTTAGCATGAAACAAGTCTAATAAGAAATATTCATTCAACACCTATAACAAGATGATCTTTGTATATAAGATAACAGCGTTCATCAAAATAATTGAATCACAGATTTGTAGCTTACTTCTAAAGTGATATAGGGGCGAAACTTTATGCTAGTGGTTAATTTTACGTTGTTTGGTAACATCAAAGCCAATCTAAAAACCTGATAGCTGAACCTAATCTCCAATCATTCAGACTTAAATGATCTTTAAAATTTCTCGTGACAGTTGTCCATTTCTGGCTTCTATTAGACTTTCTGACATACTAACAATCAAAATTCTTTGATTGATCATGTTTATGGGACATTACGAAGTTATCTTATGACGTTGTTCAACCAATATATGACGCTAAAGTTTAGGCTCAGAAGGCATGCCATACTTTCGTTTCATCATACACCTATTTTTCTGATTGCTATGTTGTCTTCTATTTCGTCGGTGTTTATGGTCTGAATTGTATATTTTAGATTCAAAAAATCAAATCGATCAAGGTAAATACAGATTTTCGCATTTAAAACGTCTGCCGATAAGGACATATCTTCACAAATAAGACCAATATAAAAAATTTAATTCCAACTATGATAATTTTTCTTATGTTCATTCTCCCACTTTTACTGTTAGGAAGTCTGTTGTTTTCTCTTTATTTATCTATCAGGTGTCATGTGTATCCGATTAATTTCGTCTCAACATCACAGTTCAAAAGCATTTGTTTTGATATTTGTCATTTATGGTTTAATGTCACAAGATTCCATATTATAGGACTATCGTAAAGTCACCCAATTACAATTACAATAGTATTTTTGTTATAGTAAGGTTTTATTTCGATTTGAATTGGCCATGTCTGTTTTGCTTAAAAAATTTCTTGTTTGTGCTTGTTTTATAGTTTTTAGCATGAGCAGCATGTTTGTAGTAACAATTTGTTCTTTTTTGTCATTTAGTTCAGTACCATAAATGTATATTTATCATTTCGAGTCTATGGTAACTCTTGGTATTATTTTTGAGCTGCCATTTGTTCGCTTTTGCTAGTTACTTAGGAAATCTTTTAAAATATAAACTTTTTTGAAGTTCATTCGAAAAGGGGAGCAAAAATTAATGATCGTTGCGTTGCACATGTACAATGTAAATGTCCCATACATAATTCTATGTGTATCGCATTGTGAACGTTTTCATTTATATGTGGTAAACTTTCTGGAAACGGATGGTTTTCGTAAAAAAGTAATATAGTTATAAACCTCATAGAAGAAGAAAATAACAAAGAAAATTAAATAAAGTAGTATAATTATAGCCATTATACGCCTTCATTGATTCATTCAACATTTCTTTCACCTTTTCGAGAAGAGTGCTTTATGAAACTTTTATTTCCTGTTACGACTTTATATCTAAGTTATCTAGGAATTCTGTTGTAGTTCTACTTAATTAATTGACTTTATTAAAAACATTATTTCGTCTTTTTCTTCTCTTATTTTTTTTAGTTTTTCTGTTTGCCTCTTGTGCGTACATATTATTATTTATTCCTATTTTATTAGATTTTCATTTCTTCGCCCTTTTTTCCATTAAAAACGTTTCTTCCTGTAGTCTCTTTCTACCTTGGCCTTTTATTTGTCTTATCCGTCTTTGTTTTGTCTGTTTGCTAACCTTTTCGCTTTTCGTTATTGTTATGTATGTCTTTTTCTTATTTGTCTGTGTCTCATATTCTTTTCTTTACGCTGCTTTCTTAAGTTTAAATATCGGGCATTTGTTTAATTCTTTGTGTTAAAATTTTCTGTAAAGATAAAAATTTGGCAACACAAAATCATCCGATTCCACTACACATAAATTTGGTAAATTGTCATTCTTACACACCACTGGCATGTCTGTTTGTTAGTATTAAATAATATTGGACATTCAATTAATATATTCTTCTGGCTTAGGACCGCCTGCAGCAATGAACAGAATGAACCCACCGAGGGGGCCTTCTATGGGCCCTTTGGGGCCAGGGAATTATGGCCCGGGATTGCGTGGACCACCGCCCAATAGTAGCCTAGGTCCAGGAGGGCCCATGCCGCCGATGACCATGACAGGTCCAGGAGGGCGACCCCAGTGGCAGCCCAATGCATCAACTGTAAGTCAATTTACTTTATCCTATAGTTTAAAATATTTTATGGGGATTCTTGCAACTATGACGAACTGTCGTCTCAAGGATGGTACAAAGTTGTATTTAGTACAGGGTTTTTCATTCATAATGAGACTTAAAATCTATAAAAGTAATGAAATGGCTGCAGCATACAAGAAAAGAAAACACAATATGTCAACAGGCATATGATACTGTTATCTTCATAAAATTTGAACGACACAATAATTCTGGATATATTTAAAAGAGTTTTGGATGGTATACGGCAGGGAAATAAGCAAAAACGGGACCCTGTTCGGGACCGTGACTAATCCAGGTATCTGACAATTTTTTTAGTTATTATAGGCTTATATAAAGAAAACCTATGTTTTCCGCATAAATTTAGGCGTATTTTTTTAATTATTAAAAAGTTAGTGTAAAAAATGCAATTTTTTTCTTACCATTGAAAAGCTTAATATTTAATGTAAAAGTACAAAACTTCATCTTTTAAAACAAAACAAAAATAAGGCAAAAACGTTATTTGTTTATAACTATTGTAAAAATTAACCTAGGCATTTGTTATTCTGACCAAAGTTGGGTATTGTGGTCCTTATCAAACCCTTCAGATTGATCCATTAATTAGTTTAAAAATTTGTTTATCCCAGACACCTTTTTCTTGTAGTAACATTAGTCAGAAAATAATGAAGCTACAGTAATTCTACGCATAGCAAAAGAAAGTTTGATAGGTAAACTATCAACATACATACAAAAATTACAACGCAAAACCCTTTTATAAAATTACGGCTATTTTTGATTTATAAACATTTAGAATAACTTTTAAACTATTGATCGTAGAGAAAATATTTTTTCATATTCGAAAAGTGGACATTTTTACACGAATTTAAAAAAAAATTGTTCTAAGATAATTTCGGGCAAAGTTAGTTTTTTTTAATCACAGCTAATTTGTTTGTAACAATTAAGGAACGCAATTTTCGACATTTGAAAGAACAGGATTCTTAGTTTTTGTACAAAAAGTTGTATGTACAAACATTGCACTATAACAGGATCCTCAAATAAATCCAGGTGAATCCTCAAATAAATCCAGGATCCAGGTGAATTGTCAAAAATATGGTTTAAATTAACACTAATAGTGGCGGGTGGAGGGGGAACCCACAAATCTACGCGTTCAAAAAATGAAAATGCATCTTCAAACTACTACAATTGTTTATATCTTCGGATTTAATCAACGGATTTTAATCTATCTTTGTTTAATTTGTATATACTCTTTGCGTACATTACAAATATGTAATTTTTTATAAATTAATCAACTAACAAACAGTGTAATTTGTAACTAATAAACAGTGTAAACAATTTATGAAAAAAAAAAATCGATATTTTTTGTGATACTGTCATTGTTATTTATAGGAAAAGTTAAAATACACTCTCTAAGGCGTATAATATACTATATATACTGATGATTTTAGGCCAGAAAATACGAACAATTCGTCATTCGTCATTTATTATTAAAGACCTACAATTTATCTGTAAAGGTTTTTGTCACTTTCCAGGTTTCACATCCGTAGAGTAGAGCAAACATGACATTGGACTGGAATATACGGATCTTTGTCCTTGTAGTATACTCGCCAGATCTCCAAACAGGGTTTAGCATGCTGAACTTTTCTTATCCTCATTCGAATATCGTAACTGTACCTCCGCTTTCCGTTATAAAACTTCAAAGAAACGTAAAGTTTTCCACATTTTTAATCTGCATGTTGTTAATAGTAAATAACTTGTTGTTTCTTGTACTTACTCTCATGGATTTGGTTTTACTAAAATTGATTTTCAAACCTACTTTATTGGCTTCAATGGAAAGTGTTTCCAATTGATCAGTCACATCTTGGAACCTTTGTCCTAACAGGCAGATATCGTCGGATTAACGTCCATTGTATCCCTCTTGTGCCGGAGTCTAGTTTGGAGAGAACATAGCCTACTGCTATGTTAAAAAGAAACGGAGAACGCACGCATCCCTGTCTGACTCCAGTAAGTATGTCAAATTCGTCGCTGTTGATTCCATTGTGTGTCACGCTGCATTTCGCCTTAGTGTACAGTGACTTTATAATGGAAATTATTTTATGCGGGATGTTTCTTAGCACTAAAATTTTCCATAGAGCAGCATGGGATAAGCTGTCAAAGGCACTCTCGAAGTCAACATAAACCATGTATAGGGGTGTGTTCCATTCAACCGATTGTTCCATTATGACCCTCACAATATTAATGTGGTCTATGCAGGAGGATTCTGGTCTAAAGCCTGCTTGACCAGCTCTAAATTCAATCTTGTTTGTTAATCTTTTAAGTATGATGGTCGTGAAGATTTTATTTATTGCGGTAAGCAAGGTTATTCGTCTCCAATTTTTGCACAGTGTGAGGTTGCCCTTTTTTTGAAGCTTAATAATGTCACCCCTTTTCCAGCCCGCTGGAATGCGGTTCGTTTTCCACTCCTCTTGGATTATGGGGAGCAAAAGTTCAGCAGTTAGATGCGGACCAGTTTTAAGTATTTCGGCAGCAATCTTATCGATTCCCGGAGACTTGTTATTTCTCAGAGATTTGATAGCTGTTATTATCTCCGTTTTGGAAGGGGTCTCGCAAGATATACGCAAGTCTACATTCTGTGGGTTTTCGACAATTTCATCTGCGTTTTCCCTGGGCGTGCCTAGAATCTCCTGAAAATGCTCTTTCCATTTTTCTGCTTGGTCATTTGTTGTAGTAAGTAATTCGCCTGTCTTGGATCTTACAATGTTTGAACAGTTGGGCCCATTTTTTGTTAGTCGTCTAGTAATTTGGTATAGCTCTCTAGTTCTGTTGTGTTGTGCATCTGTCTCAGCTTGTTTTGCCAGTTCTTCAGCCCACCTTCTTTTGTCTCTTCTTGCATTTCTTTTAACTGCTTTATTTATTGTTTCATATACTTGTTGTCGGTTCGCTCTTTATTCTACAGTTCTTGCTTGCAAAATATCTTTCTTTTGCTGTTTTCTTTCCTCGATAAGATTCCAAGTTTCATCTGACATCCATTATTTTCTGTTTCTCTTTTTTACCCAGTTTATCTTCAGCTATTTCTGTCAAAACATCTGCCAGATCTTACCAGCTAATGTAAATATTTTTAATAGCTTATTTTTACTTAAAATTAAGTAATATTAAATTATTTATTAAAGATAATTTATTAAAGAAAGTGTATTTTAACTTTTCATATAGTTAACTATTGATAGTATTACAAAAAATGAAACAATTTTGGAATTCAAAAAATGGTGGCCCATGCATTATAAGAAAACCGTACTCTCCATTGACTCCTATGGGAAAAAAACCAAACATGAAAAAACAACTTTTCAAATTTCTCAATTTAATGAGTTCGAATATGACAACAAAAAACCAGGAATTGTTAAAGTACGTCCATTTATCGATGGGCTTATGTTTCATGAATTTTCCTTGGGAGAACCAGCTGGAGTTTGTCCTAGTTTGCAACAGAGTCTGCTTACACAGAAAAAATCCCCATTCGAAAAAAATGGACATCAAGAAACTTGTACAATATGTGCCGGAAGACAAAATGTTTTTTTATAATGAGCTGATTTTATGGCCTACCACTAATAGTGATGAACCACCAGAGGAAGATTACTAAAAGACTATTTCTTAATCTTCAACATGTTTTTTTGCCACCTAATAAATTTTTTCCTTAATAATATTGGAGTTTTCTATTATTAATTATAAAATCATCAGTGTTGGTTTGGAAAAGGCCACAATACCAAAAACTAAATTATTTTTTACAGTGTACCTATCTCTTTTTTATGTTGGATTTGTTAATGAAACTTCGTCATGCATCACATTTTGAGACTTTACTCCGAAAAGAGAAAGATATCTTCATTAATACCAAAATGAAACGTTTTTTTCGTTTCCTGTAAATTAACATTCCTGGAGTTGTGGTCTTGTTGAGTTCTAACAAATGCCTACGTTGATTTTTTACAATAGTTATAAACAAATAACGTTTTTGCCTTATTTTGCAGTTTTTGAAGCAACAAATTAATTGTATAACTTTTAAAAATTGTCATTTTATAGCTTTTTATGTTTTAAAACATAAAGATAAAAGTTTTGTAATTTTAGCTTATATTAAGCTTTTCAATGGTAAGCAAAAAAACGAAAAATGACATGTTTTACACTAAATTGTTAATAATTAAAAAAAGACGCCGAAATTTATGCGAAAAACATATAGATTGTCTTTATATAGGTCTGTAATAACTAAAAAATGGTCAGATATCTGGATTAGGCACAGTCCCGGGAGAAATCTTATTTCCCCGGTCTAGTATAGGATGAAGTACTCTATAGATATAAAAATCTTGACATCTGTTAATATTTACGACATAAAGAATTACAATAATGTGCATACCGTTTACTAAGATTTATTCTGCAAAAACGTCTCATTTTTATGGAAAGCCCTTACACTGCGGTAAGATTATCTTATACTACTTGTATACATTCAAAGAACGATTGTGAGATCATTATTTCTTTAATATCCTAACTGATGTAAATTTGAGTATGTTATACAAACTTCTCGTATTACGTGGTCACGTTTAGATAATTATCATTAAAAAGTCAATGTTGAGTGCTCAAAGGTTTAATATTTTAGTACAGTAAATATTAGTACAGTCTAATGAAGAATGTCATTTATTTTTGTTTACCGTTTAGTATAAACATTATTGATTTTAAATTATTTTTTTGTTTGTTTTATTTTGTTGATGTTGTAAACACGGGACGAAATGAAGATAGAAATACAAATAAATGTTCTCTTCTAGACTATCTCACAATTCTTCTTTTTTAAACACTTACACACCTAATACTAAAACACTCTAGTAAAATATATATATATATATTTCGTATCAGGTGGTACATGCTTTGTTTTGAAATAGGGTTTTAATCCTTAGCTGACAATAGACCAGAGATTCATAATGAAAAAATTTAACTCCCAAAGTTTCTTACTCTTAATCCAGTAAAATATGTTTATGTGCGTAAGTGATCTATCGATGCAAGAGGAGGTACTATAAAAGTGTGTTTGCAAAATATGAGTATTTTGCAACCACTATGAAATCTACTTTTCTAAATATTATGCAAAAAAGTTTTCCCATTCGTGCTTTGGTTACTAAGCAATCCAGCAGGTTGTACAACTCTTGTAACAACTGATCCATTTTTCAAATTAGTGTAAGGTGTTTGTGATAAAAATTCTCGTGATACCTACTAGTTATTGGTTTATTGTCTTTTTGTAAATATGTTTAATTGCATTTTTTTGTTTCAAGTATTTGTTTGTTCTTCGCATGCTGAAAACATGAAAACAAAACAGAACACTGAATGTTAATTGCCAAGAAAGATATGGTTGTTAAATGTTGTGTATATTTGTCCACCTTATGATATAATTCACGATTTGTTTTACTCTCCTTTCAGCTACCAGGCGAGGCACTCAACTTGGCAGCAAAAGGGGTAGTACATACCTAACATTGATGTATGTCGTTCATATATAATTTGTATTATTTCAGCCCATGAACTACTCCTCTTCGTCACCGGGTAATTATGGCGGTCCTCCAGGCTCGGCCGGTCCCGCAGGCCCAGGAACGCCCATAATGCCCAGTCCACAAGATTCCAGTAATTCCGGCGGAGAAAACATGTACACATTAATGAAACCAGCAGTGGGAGGAAGTATGCCCGGTGATTTCCAGATGGGAGGAGGACCAGACGGGTCGGGCCCCATGGGACCCATGGGACCCAACTCGATGGGGCCAGTATTAAACGGTGATGGTATGGATGGTATGAAAAATTCACCTGCTAATGGAGGACCGGGAACGCCGAGAGAAGACAGTGGTAGTGGCATGGGAGAATACAACATAGGATTCGGAGGACCTGGGGAAAATGTGAGTATCATTCGGTGATTGGTGCTTGCGCTTACAGGAGTCCCACTAAAATTTATGGTGAATGTATTTGGAAGTACTTACAGTTTACAATAACGGGCGCTTGGTTTATTTTTATTCGTGAGCTTATAAAATTCAATGTTCAAGACATGAACTTCAACTTAATCATGTCAGCTTTAACTTACTTTTGATGTGCATACTTTTTATCCCGTTTGATCCCATTCGAAGTTTGCTCTTTCATAATTCCCTGAATAGATCTGTCAACAGATGGTGGTGTGCAATTAGGATTTAACCCTTATACGTTGTCCTGCGAACATGAGGGCGACATATTTAATTTTCAGAACATTTGCGTCAGATTGCTTCTTTTTCCACCAACTTTTGTTGTATTTGCTTCATCTAAAAGATTTATGCAATTGGGTCATATTGGGCATATCATATCCATTTGGGTCCTTTGGAGGTGCCAGGATTAAAGTTTTTTAATATGTCGAAGAAGAAAAACGTGGTGGCTACTATAAAAATTATAGTTTTAAATCTGGCGATTATGCAATTACCTTGTAACATTTGGTGGTCCTAACTATACAACAAAATTGGACATATATCTACGTACTAAGCCATGAGTAAAGCGAAGTGTTTTGTAAACCGGATTAATTATATAAAAAACAAAAGGGATTCTGCATTTGTATTCGTAAATCTCCAGATAAATTTGACTTAGTGGAAAATTAAAAATGGATATTTTTACCGTGTTTAAATATATATATATATATATATATATATATATATATATATATATATATATATATATATATGTATGTGTGTGAAAAGGTTGTTTGTCTATTCCAACACAACAGCACACCAATTGGTATCAATGATTTTATGTCTGCAACGACACTGTTTTTCCACCTCAATCTTGTTCTGCTTTTTTCAATATTTCTTACTATACTACACAAGTACAAAACTATACTACAAAATGAAATACAAAGCATTAATTCGTACGTAATTATCATCCAATTATGTTATATAAATTTTCTATTTGTTTGTACCACTCACAAATGTAGTAAAAACTTCTGGAGACTGTAAACAACGTAACGTAGAGTATCATAGTATAATACAAAAATAGCCTCAATAGCTTAATTCGTTTTGGAAGAAGTAATTTTCATTGCCATATTTTAATGAATGATAAAAATAATAAGAATGTTTGAATGGCTATAAAAATAAACTTCAAGCTAATCAAAACAAAAACAGAAAATTGAAGTAAACAGTACATTGGAATGTGTAAGAAGGCATGAGAAACAAATCTAATAATACAGAACAAAAATAGCAATTCGACTGTTCGACAATTAAAGCCATTTTTAACATAATGTGTCGTATTGCAAATAAGCAATAACGATTTGAGTATATTTTGTTTTTTTTTTGGAAAGAAAAAATGAGATTTGGTTCTCCTTGGTACATTTCATGTATTTTATCTATTACTACCGAGGAGAAATATATTTTTTCTTAATTCGTTAATATTGTAGTATGATTCCTAAACCGTAGAACACAACTAACACTTTCTAACAAACACAGATGTTTCCAAAAAGTACAGCAGTTACCATTGAATAAAATCGCAGGATTTCAGTTGAATCTCTTTTCATTTGAATATCATCTTCCTGACTTTTATCCTTTCGTTATTCTCCTTCGTATGTTTTTGGTTTATACGATACAAACCTTAATTGTTAGTTGGTCCCCCGGCACTTTTCTTATGTAAAAGTGTTTTCAGCTAAATTGGCTGAAACTTTGCAGAGAGGTAGGTAGCTTTGGTCATGCTGATCAAAAGTTATCAGTGTTGTCAGACTGAGAAATCAATTGTTCTGAGTTACAGAGGTTCAAAGTGTCGGCTTTTAACCTTTTGAATGATACATATTTGTAAAATATACAGAGTTTTAGTAAATACGTGCAACTAACTTCAGGGGGTGATTCTGCATAAAAAATTGTGACAGTTAGCTACATAAACATTTGTCCGCAAATGCTTCCTTTTCTGAGGTACGGGGTGTTGAAATTTATCTTACAAGCTATCGATGTATTTATTGATCCGAAAGTGGTTGAGATATGCAAATGAAATTTGTTGGGTTTTAGGAGTTGGTTATTGCGTGTTTTTTGACATACAATTAGGAATTATATATTCATCATTAGCACGCATAAGGGTAATGGTCTCAATTTTTTAAAAAGAAAAAAATAGTACGCCACTGAGATTTTTCAAATTAAAAATTATTTTTGAATCCTTCAAAAAATCCTTGTCAAAAAATATCAAAATTACCTCCCTGAAAAGTGACACAAGTTGCAACTCTTAGTTCAAAAGTTCTCAGTCGCCCCAAGACTCAGAAATCAATTGTTTCTGAGTTATAGAGCTTCAAAATATCGGTTTTTAGTCAATATTTCACAATCATGAATTTGGAAACGTACCATCCTACGCATTGAATGTGCGGCATCTCACTCCCTGTTAAAAACAAAGTGGGATGTCTTGGGTAGAATATCCACGTAAATATCCCGGCGGAATATTTCGGTACCTACGTTTCCAAATTCATTACTTTGATAAATGGATTAAAAACCGACACTTTGGAGCGCTATAACTCAAAAACATTTAATTTCTGACTCTTGTTGCTCTGATATTTTTTGATCATCATGTTCGAAGCTACCTCTCTGCAAAGTTTCAGCCGAATTAACTGAAACGACTTTTACCTAAGAAAATAAGAATAATTTCAGGAATATTTGCCTATCTACGACAACCAATGAGGCTAAGAGTTTCATCTTGAGTCTTGTTTCAGGGAGGCCATTTTGAACATTTTTTGTAGCTTGGCCCCACGGTTCGTAGACTTACTACGGTTGCCTACTCCGACTGGGGTGGGGAGAGTTATATGCTTGACTTACGTCACCAGAGTACACAACGAATACAAACCCATTTATTATCAGTTTGTTCCTGGTAATGATCTTTGAGTTTATTATTTGCTTTATTATTTATCGTTTCTTAAATATCTTAGTTTATTTTATATTTTTGTACTTGAAATTTTGGGGTTGTTTCCTGTTAAAACTTATTTTTAATTATCAAAGAAAAGTTATTTATTGTAGTTGTACATCGTACCTCTTGTAGAGTACCTTACATAATACTATCTTTTTATAAGATAGGTTGAAACTTTAAAATTTTATTGTGTATTAACGTTATAATAATATTGATGAAATTTTAGAATGCCAGGCACAGGTTGTAGTGTGGTCACTTGTAAAAATAATTTTTATAAAAACAAGAAATCTGCTGATTCTAATCAACAAATAGTTTCCCAAAAATACAAAATTAGAAAAAATATGGATTATGCGCTGTTGCAGAAAAGATAAAATAAATATATAAACACTGCTAGAGTATGTAGTAATCATTTCAAGAAGGATGATTTTGTGGATGAATTGTATGCTCGAATAATGGGAACTAGGCCTAAGTTAATTAACGGATGGAGGTAATTGTTGTTGACTTAATGAAATTCTGTTTATTATCATCACTATTTTGTAGCAATTCAAAGTAAAAACTTGAAATCTCAAGATGTTTAAAAACAAACAGAATGTGAACCTACAACAAGAAGAGCTATCATTGAAGACTTATTAGATGTGCATTCACATAAAAGGGAAAAAACTAATCTTATAACCATTTATTTGTCTTATGTATCCGGTACAAGTAAAGAATCGGAGGTAGATATTTTAAAACGAAAATACGAGGACTTGCTTGAAGAAAACAAACTAAAAGAGAAATAGAAGAAAATTTGTGTAAATGTGTGTAGAACAAGATTTGTGCAAATAAAATAATTAAAGAAAAGACATTGATATTGAGCAAAATATTTTGAAACACTTTGGTCACATGTTTAGTAAAAACGAAATTGAAATTATTGTGAAAAAAAAAGCATGTTGGACGTCAGAAGAAATTTCAAAAGCTTTCACACTAAGATATTTTAGTAAACGATGTTACCTATATCTAAGAAATACCCTTAAATACCCATTACTTGGAATATCAATTTTACAAAAATGGGCTGCACACATTAATCTTAGATTTGGTTTCCTACAAGATGTACTTCAGGTGATGTATATTGCTGGAAAATCAAAAACTGGTTGGCCCTTAAGTGGTTGGCCCTTATAGGTACATGCAAGTAGTGATAAATGGAAGCAACCAGTTTACATTGGCTTTGATACAAGTATGACTGACAATATTTTGTCTACCATAATTACTGAGTTGCATAATGTAAAATATAATGCATTTTCATGCGTGCCTGATTGCGGGGGAGGCAATCAAGGACTTTGAAAAAATTTAGTATTTCAGTTGGCATCACACATTTTACATATCCAGTCATAAAAGCAAATATCTACATGTTTGCTGATGCTCCCCATCTCCTAAAATTAACAAGAAACTGGTTAATCGACACCGGATTTGAACTTGAAGATGGAAGTGTATTGAAAAAGATTTGTTAAAAGAACTAATTGGAGCTGCAACAACAGAAATAAGTTCCATATATAAGCTGACTTCAGATCATTTAGAGATCAAAAAAATGCAGAGATGCACTTGCTGAAGAATTACTATCTCACACAACTGCAACAGCCTTGAAACATTATTTTTAAGATGCAGCCAGAGATAAAAATCGCAGCACAAAAACTTGGGGAGTTTATAGAGCTTATTAATAGTTGGATTTATTTAATAAATTCCTTTACATCTGCTACAACTACATTTAAACGACCTTATGGAATGAACATTTTGGAAGACAAAATAGGTTATTTAGTAATTGATACTGTCACTAAAATGGTGTGCAAAAGTAGCAGTAGTTCAGACGTATCACAAATAGCTAATATAACAAAAATAATAACAAAAAAAACCGAAACAGATGGGTTGATATATATTGCTGCAACATTTAAATATAAAAATCAATTCCCAAATTTAGGAAGACATACCTATGAGGAACAAAATATAAATGTTCACAATTTTTCTGTACCATTCTGGGTACAACATTTCTTATTTGGTGGACTCATAAATGCATCATGAATGGGTAGACCAAATAATGACGATGAAAAAATATTTCCAAAATTTTCATGGTGAAAACCTAAATCGGGGTAAGAAAATTATACATCGAACTGCAGAGTATGTTTCCAGTCATTGTTCAAATACACCCCTTTGTCTCGTAAAAACATACTGCAGACAAAGGATATTCATGCGGATCAAGTATTTTAATCAATGTTTCAAAAGCCAGGTTACCAGTGCCAAAAGAAAACAAGATGATGACATTAATGAGTAATCAAGGAAAAATATTTAAAAAATGAAATAAATAATTATGTAGTGTATATTTATATTTATTGGAAATACAATAAACTAGTTACGTTTTTTACCAATTAAAATTTATTACCTATTATTTAAATTCTTACATTAAATTATACAAGTAATTCTAACTCGGATAATCCTAGCTGACCTCTAAGGGCCGGTAATTCATTCAATAGTTAATCCAGTATTGATGGTAATTCAGTATATGCGACAAATTTTCAGTGTAAAATGGACATTAAAGTCCTAGATTTACGTAAATCTAGGACTTTCTTCTGATTAATTTTAATTACCAAACTACCTACATATCAACAGTTTTCCATAATTAAGTATTATAATCCACTGAACATCTTTATTTCATAACTACCTATATTATTTTCCATACATGAAAGACATAAAAACGCCGATTAACAATGTTACGATTCAAATTACTGTACTCTCGTGACGTAATTTCGGGATTAATGTTAATTGGTTAGTCGGAGTAGGCAACCGTTGTAAGTTTAGGAACCGTGGCTGCCCTACATATTTAAAATTTTGTTAGTGGTATTGTTGTGGTTTAGTCTTATCGTATTTGATAGTTGTTGATATATTAAAGCCATGATATATAGGCGTTAAGATGATTTATTCATAAAAACGGAGCCTTATATAAAACAAAATAAAAATGATTTTTAATTTGAAAAATCTCAGCGGCGTACCATTTTTTTTAATTGAGACCATTACCCGCATGCGCGCCAATGATAAATTTAAAATTTCTAAGTATATGTCAAAAAATGCGCAATAGCCAACTTCTAAAACTCACCAAATTTCATTTGCATATCTCAAGAAATTTTAGGACAATAAATAAATCTAGTCCAGTGGTCAGATATTTGACCTCTAAAAATCATACGAACAAGCTGAATTTTGCTGAGAATGTCAATTTTTAAACTCCAAAAAAGACGCAAGAAAGTTTGCCACTTTTACTCAAAGGCTTTCCCCTAAAACCGAAGAAAAAACCGAGAAAACCGAAAAACAAAACGATTTACCAAGAACGTGTACGCCGTAGAAAAAAAATGTTTCAAATAAAAAATGTAGCTGAGATAATTTTGAACAAAAATGTTTATTAGCACTTTTTGTGTAGAATGAATCGTTCTCTCAGAAACAACGCTTGAAGCGACCGGTGATGTTAAATGTAAGGTACGCGCCCGAAATCAATTTTAACTAAAATTGATGGTAAAAATTCAATATCTTTTGATAAGATTGTTCTATCGAGAAAAATCAAAATGCGTTTTAAAGATAAAAAGTGCAACTTTCCTATAAATTTTTTGCTTAATGCGGCAAATGAAGTCAGGTTCTATAAAGGTGTTAAATAAATAAACGTTAACGATTCTCATGAGATCAATAAAATTATTATTTGCATTGACCGATCATTTGAAATATGCCCAAAAAAACGCTGAATTTAAACACACACACACATCACAAACGATCCCACGTCACGGAAAATAATTTCACGAAAACGGTGTTTGGTGAAATTTGTAGCCGAATTTGTGTCGTTTCGAAAAACGTACTTGTGTAATCAAAAAGAAGCAGTTTTAAACATTTGAGATCGTTTGTAATGTGAAAGTTTAAATTTAGCATTTTTAGGCATACTTCAAATGCCTCACATTTGTTGCCAAAAGTCAAAACCAAAATTTCAGGCTATATGTTTTGAAGATTGGCATCTATTAATGAAAATTTCATAGTGACCGGTCAATGGAAGTGATACATATTATTGATTTCATGAGAATCGTAAAAAATGTTAAAATCTCTAAACGGTTATTTGTTTAACACCTTTATAGAAACTGACTTTATTTGTAGAATTCTATCATTATAGAGATAATGATAGAATTCTACAACGAACTCCAAAACGCATTAGACAAATTAAGAGAGACAAGAGAAAAAATAGTAATCTTAGGCGATTGGAATTCAAGAGTAGGTAAGGATATTAACAGGGGATTAGGATGCATTGGACAATATGGGGAAGAAACATTAAATAGAAATGGAATTAAAATGCTGGAATTCTGCCAAACCAATGACCTGATAATAGGAAACACATTCAGTGAACAAACCATTAACGACAAATATACATTTGTGGCTGAAGAGAGAAATGCGAAAAGCTTAATCGACTATATAGTCTATACGAGAAACCTAGAACAAAATATAAAAAACATCTTAACGGAAAAGGAACCCGAACTGTCTACACAACACAGGATGGTCACTGCAAAACTGGAGGATGAAAAAATGGAGGAAGTGGAAAGAAAAGAGTACAAGAAAATAAATGTAAACAAACTAAAGATAAAAAGTGTGCGAGAATTTTACACGGAGGAAACTAACAAAAGACTGAGACAAATAGAGCCCCAAAAAGAAACATGGACAATGGAAGAAAGATGGAATACATACAGTGAAGTATTAAAGACAACAGCAACTGAAGTGTGTGGAATCAAAAAATATAATAAACAGTTAAAAAGGACAAGGTGGTGGAATAAAGAAGTGAAGACAGAAATATAAAAGAAGAAAATAGCATGGAAAAAATACCTCGAAACGGGATTAGAAGAAGATAAAGAAAAATACTATAGGCAGAGACGATTGGCAAAAAAGGCAGTCACACAAGCAAAAACAAAAACATGGAAAGAATTTGGAGAAGAACTTCAGGAAGAATATATAACAAATAATAGAAACTTTTGGACGACAATACGACACATAAGGCAGGGAAAACGAAAGGAAATAAACGCAGTAAGAGATACTTCAAACCAAATACAAATAAGCCCAGAACAAATAGCTAGGGTATGGAAAGAATATTATGAGAAAAAATTTGATACCGAAGTGATAAAGGAAGACAATATAATCAATGAAGGCGAAGAAAACACAGAGCCAGAGCAAATAAGTAGAGAAGAAGTAATAGAAGGATTATCAAATATAAAAATAGGCAAGGCAGGTGGAGATGATGAAATTGAACCGGAAATGGTAAAATACATGGGAGAAGAAGGAATAAACTGGCTATGGAAAATATATAAAGAGGCGTGGGAAAAACAAACAATCCCTAAAGACTGGCAGAACAATATCATCGTGCCAATATACAAAAAAGGAGAACATGTAAACTGCGACAACTATAGGGCAATATGTCTGTCATCGGTGTGCTTTAAAATATATACGAAAATAATAGAGAAGAGACTGAGACAAGAAGTAGAAATGGTATTGGGAGAAGAACAAATGGCATTTAGACCGGGAAGACAGACAAATGACAACATATATATCATTAGAAACCTAATAGAAAGAAGCATAGATACGGGGAAAAAACTAGTATTAGCATTCATAGACCTAAGAGCAGCATTTGACACGATAGAAAGACATATTATAGGGAAATGCTTGAGGAAAATTAACGTACCTAATGCATTGATAAAAATTATAGAAAGTACTTACAAAGAGGTAAAAGGAAGGGTACAAATAACAGGGGAAAGATCGGAAGCATTTAATTGGAAGAGAGGTATTAAACAAGGAAATAGTCTCAGCTCTTTGCTATTCATAATAGTAATGAACGAATTGATAAGAAACACTAGAGTCAGAACTAATCAACTACAGACAGTAATAGGTTACCGCAGATTACAACCGGTAACAATAGAGTCCTTAATGTATGCAGACGACATAGTACTAATAGCAGATTCCGAGAATAAAATGCAGAAACTAATGGATATATGGGTAGAACAAATAGAAGAACTTAAAATGGAGATAAACGAGGAAAAAAGTAAGATAATGATAATCAGCGGCAAAGGAGATAAGGAAGATAATCAAATAAAGATAAAATGTAAAAACTCAGAATTGGAAATAGTAACAACTTACGAATACCTGGGAAGTATAATAACTAATGATGGAAAAATAGACTGGGAAATAACAAATAGAGCAAAGAAATCAAACAAGTTATATTATGCGTTAGCCCCAATAATGGGAAAAAGAGAACTTGCACGAGAAACAAGAATAAAAATATATAACACAATAGTGATACCGACTGTGCTCTATGCAAGTGAAAACTGGACAATTCTGGAAAAACATAAGAGCAGGATAAACGCAATGGAGATGAGACATCTAAGAAGGATAGTTGGAAAGACAAAATGGGATAGATTAAGCAACGAGACTATTAGGAGAATGGCCAACCAGGAACCGATAATGAACAAAATAGCAAAGAGACAAATGAACTGGTATGGGCATCTGATGAGGATGCAATCCAATAGAATAACAAGAAAAATTTATGAAGCAAAAAACATCGGAAAAAGAAAAAGAGGCAGACCAAGAAAAAAATGGATACAGCAAGTAGTAGAGGCGGGAAAACTTAAACAAAAATCACTCGAGGAATTGAAAACAATGGCAGGAAACAGAAAAGAATGGAAGAGATGGGTAAATGGAAATTAAAATAGCTAGCCCAAATCCGACACCCTGTTAGGGTAAAAGGAAGGGGAGAAAGAAAGAAAGAAAGACTTTATTTGCAGTAAAATTCAAAAATTGTATACGTAAGCTGCTTTTCTTTCATTTAAAACGCATTTTGATTTTTGTCGATAGGACACTGATCAAAAGATATCGAATTTTTACAGTCGAGTTGATATAAATTTTATTTAACCCGGGATAGGTCCCGTTAAGTTACGTTACGCCATAGGTCCCGTGTATAGATTTTTCTCACTTTATAAAAAAAATTACAGTCAGCATAAAAATACTATTTTCAGGTCTAATTAAATATATTCTTTTTGTTTATATTACAAATTGTCTGATTACAAAATGTAAACCATACAGCTAATTCGAACCACGTTTGGTAGACAAATAAGTATAAGTATAAAATAAAACAAGTATAAAATCAACAATGGTCTTATCAAATTGAACTATGTGGGCTAGTTTTCGAAGGTTAAATCAAAAGTAAACAATATTATATTAAGCACAATGTATTAGATTTGTAATATAAGTAACATACGTTTTTTGCAGTAATTTAGATTTTACAAATTTATTATTTATTCAGATGCATTACTCGCAGGAATCAAAATGCAATCACCACACACCAATGTTGTTTTTCCAATGTGTTCTTTGCATATTGCTTTTGTGCAAAAACTACAAGAGTGTTGTGTGTATCTATTTTTCTTGGCAGGACAATATGAGCACTTTAATTTGTTCTTTGAAGTTTTCGGTTGTGAAACTGGTTTGATCCTGATCTGTATTAATATATCCCTAGATAGAATATCCCGAATTTTTTGCTTTAGGCTAATGTAAAAAGTTGAAATTGAAGACCGTTTTTCTAAATGCGGTTTTATCATCTGTTTTGCTAAGTTTGAAATAAAAGTTCTTCTTTCTAATAAGGTTTTAGTATTACTCCTATAAATTATTTGGCCATTTACAGTAGCTATTTTGAGAAGAGTACAAAATAAATTAAATGGCCATCTGTTACTAATTCTGGTTACATTGTATTCTGACTTCATTCTAACATCCACGCCTCGTTTAGTTAAATTATAAAATGTTATCATCTCTGGTTTGTTCTCACTAGACTCTATATCAATTGAATCGTCATCGTGCATCGTTGATAACCTTACGACGTTTTTGTTTTTTTTTTTTTTTGGGGTGTACATAGTGCAGTGATTTTCATTCTGGCCATATGCAAACATGCTGCTATGAACTGGTCGACCTATTACAGTGAGTAAGTCTAAAAATAAACCCTTTTTATTTTTTCTTATTGTGCCTAGAACAGTAAGTGTATGGTTCACAAACAGATCATTTGCCAAAGGAATAGATGTAACATAATTGTCCGTTATAATATTTCGACCAGTATTATCAATGGGTTTTATTAATATTTTTAAAACGCTAGATGCATCATTTTGCAATACGTAGAGGCCTTCTGGTTGTTTTCCAAGATCTCCATACTGTGGACATAAA
The DNA here is from genome assembly GCF_040954645.1 of Diabrotica undecimpunctata. NCBI lineage: Eukaryota > Metazoa > Arthropoda > Insecta > Coleoptera > Chrysomelidae > Diabrotica > Diabrotica undecimpunctata. Next base: position 42,668,787 of record NC_092812.1, read on the forward strand.
ATGTTTGTGCATCAACCAGGGCGTAGGTTTTAATGCCATACTTCTGAGGCTATATATTGACGAAAACGGCACTTACCACGAAAACCTTCCAACATCTCGTCGATTGTGACGTATGACCCTGGAGTATAATATTGAGAACATTTATTTTTAAAGTTTTCAAATAGCTCTCTATTAGGAGCTAAATTATCAACAGCTCTCCTTTCTTATCTGGTTTGACGATCATCAAAATGAATACCTCGCACAAGGACATGAAGCGCTTCCGTGTCAAAGTGGCAGCAAAATATGTAGGTGTTGTTCCATCGTTCGCCCACAATTCATGAGTGCTCAAATGCTGCTCCTTTTTTATTCCAGCCAAATATAGAAGCCCAATAAACGCACAGATTTCATGGAAATCTGTTGCTAGACAATCTTTTTCCAGTTTATCGATTTCCGCATAACCGCAAGTTGTTTATTTGTATGTTGTACGATATTTTCTAGAGTACTATCAGAAAAAAAAGTTTCCAACAGTCCAGAACAGTACAACAATTCGATGCTACTGCTTTTACACCTGGAAGCTGAATAACAATATTTTGTCTTTTTGTTTTTGATTCAGGTTTTGTCATTTTATGTTTTAACCAAACTGTTTCAGCTTTGCCAATGAATTGAGGAAATTTTGAGGGAACTGTAGTTAATGTTATAGGTTCGTCAACTGCATCACATAATTCAAAACTCTCATCGTTTTCTGACTGCTCCGTGTCCGTCTCATGAATGCTATGTGCAGAAGAAGCGTCATTTTCTGAGTAAGAATATTCTGATATCGGCTTCTACTTCTTCGTACCACTTTAAAAGTTGATTATTGGTTTTAATGTAGAAAATATCCATTCTGGAAAAAAAAATAAATTTATTTATACTGTAAGCATAGATTATATTGAAAACAAATAACATATCCATAAAACAACAAATAAATAAATAAAAAGCATGTTAAATATAATAATAATTGTTAATATTAGTTATTCTTAGAAATTTTACTTAAAATATTACCTATTTTTCTCTTCAATCAGCTTTTTGTGACAAATCGTTTACTTAACAAATTTACCTACGCAGCTTCCCTAATCTCAGAGACGTACCTGAGGCATTGCTGAAGGCCCAAGACGTTAAAAAAATTATTATCAAAATTATAGCAAGAAATAGTAAAAAGTGAGATTTTTCTCACCACGGGACCGATCCCGGGTTAAAATTGATTTCGTGCGCGTACCTAACATTGAAAATCACCGGTTGCTTCAAGCGTTATTTCTAAGAGAACATTTCATTCTACAGAAAAAGTGCTAATAAACATTTTTGTTCAAAAATATTATTGTTTTCCCCCCGTATATACGTTTTTATACCAAACTGTCATTATTATTTATGCATAATTACTTTCTGAAGTTAGTGGCACGTATTTACTAAAATTCTGTATATTTTACAAATATGTATTATTCAAAAGGACTAACAATTGATGTCTGAATAACCAAAGCAAATAAGCATAACCAAAACTACCTCTCTGCAAAGTTGCAGCCAATTTAACTGAAACCACTTTTATATAAGAAAAGTGTCTCCTTTAAGATTTTTGTATATTTTCATTCTCTATTTTATGTAAGTTTTTAAAATATAATTTCTTCATAAATTTCAATTTTTCCCTGATTAAGAAACGCTGCACTTTCTTAGTACTTACTTTCTGTGGTTAAAATGGGATGTGGTATGTTACACACACGTTACATCGCGACAACATTATAAAGCTGTGGAGGTGCACTATTACTAAATACACAATACACCTATCTTTGTTACCGTTATATGTGGAACGAGGAACGAGTTAGCGACCTTTAATTGTTGCCAAGATTTATCTCTTATGGGGAAAGGTCAAATAGCAAAAATTAACTTTGGTTGATTCAGTCAATGGCAGTTCGTTATTAACTATCAATATAACGTTTTGCAGATACGCAATAAAATACTAAAGTAACTTATGTTGGGTTTTAGCGAATTTGTGTAGGTAGAACACAAATTGTATCCCATATGAACGAAGTATCCACCGAGGATTCAACTGGAGATATGTGTTAAAGAGTTTTGTTATCAAATTTGTTTTTTTCGTGTATTTAAGTGGCCGAGTCTTAAAACACAAATTCCTCTCTTGTGAGTGAACTCTGTCTCTAAAGTTACATTCACACAAGCATATATTTACCGTGAGATTGAAGCGACTGGCACATGATTTAATCGTCATAGCTCAGGAAAATGAGCAACATAGTGTTTTTTTGACAGTCAATATTTAAGAATTGTTTTGAGTTCTATATGGGTAGAATAACAAAAGTTATATAAATTCATCCATTTTTTTTCGTATATTTTTAAGTGAAAATAGCAGCTTTTTAGAATTTTCGTCTGTAAGTTAAAACCGTTTTACCAAGACCGTTAAAAAAGTTTTATCAAGACAACTGAAAAGATAATCTGTTAGTTTATTGAAAAACATTTAAAATGAACTGTAGTAAAGCTTAAAAAAAAAACGTTATTTGGCACTCCACTAGTGACCGAGAAGGGGAAGCATATCTATTGTTTACACACGGAGTGATGGTTATTAATTTTATTTTATTTTTTTTATTTTATTCGATTCTATTATATTTTATTTTAGTAATAAACACGCATGGGACTACGTTTACTACTCCACTTAGTGTGTGGTCAGTTGTAACAGTCGATTTAATTTTTTTCACACATCTGTGCGATCCCCCGCTCCGCCCGTAGTCAGCGATAAGAAAGCTATGCTTCTAATAAAAAAGGTTTTTGTATTGAACAATATGTGATCAAAATGTTAAAACGATTTATTGAATAGTTTTTAAACAATTCAATCTGTTTATCCCAAATTTGCGAACATTAACAAGTTTTTACAACGCTATAAAACAAAAAATAATACAATTAGAAGAATTCTGAAGCAATCTTTAGTTTTTAAACCTATGGCGGTCATTGCATCTTCTCTCCAGGACCGTCTTGGTCTACCTCGTTTTCTTCTAGCGGGCGGAGTCCATTTTTCTATCTTTTTTTGGCATCTATTTTCAGGCATTCTCTGCAGGTGTCCATACCAGTGTAGTGTTTTGGCTTCAATTGTGTCTATTATATCTAGATCAATTTCCATTTATCTCATAATACCTTCGTTCCTCACCCTATCAAGTCTAGTGAACCGGCAACATTGTCTCCAATAATTCATTTCTAATTTGAATGGATGATTGATTTGTTTGAATGAATTTTTGATTTGTTTTATTTGGTTTATTTGCCAGAGTTCGCCGCCGTACAACCGAATACTTTCTATTATTGTTTTATAAATTCTTTTATTTTCTTTTGTTGTTTTAATTTTTTACAATAGTCTATGTAGCTGTATAGTAGCTGATCTTGCTTGGCCAATTGTGGAATGTATTTCTTCGTTACTCACTGCTTTTGATATTATTTGAACTCCCCAAGTGTTTGAAGGTTTCAGTTGATTTTATAGTTCCCATTTCAATTTGTAGGCTTTCTGCTTTTTCTCCTGCAACTAAGTACTCGGTTTATTGTTAATTATTAATTGTGAGTCCCCACTTGGTCTACTCCTTTTCCAGTTTTCTAAGCATATAGTCTATATCTATCTCTATCACTCTCGTCTTCAGCTGGAATGGCTTGGTCGTTAGCGAAGTGTATCGTGTACAATCTCTCGTCTTCGATTGGGATGCCCATATTGCAGCACTTTCTTCTGCACACTGAGAGCGCCTCATTCAGATATATTTTGAAGAGTGTAGGTGCTATGCAGCAGCCTTGCTTTAGTTAGACCCTTACTAATAGGAATTTTTCTAGTTAATTTGTTTATAGATTTAATGTTTACCGTCATATTTTTATAAAGTTTTGGTACTGCTTTCATAATTTTTTTTGTTTATTACTTGTTTTTCCATTGCTATCCAGAGCATTCACTACCAGAGTACACTATCGTATGCCTTTGTCAGATATATAAAGACTATTTAAGTTTGTGAACTAATTTTTTGTCAATAACCTGCTTTAGAGAAAATATGCTGTCCATACAGGATTTGCCTGCACAAAAGCCATTTTATTTTCCTACGTCAGTCATCTCTTTTTAAATTTTGTTTTTTATTGTTTTTCCATAGAGTCTTGAAAGTGAATTTCTGACACTTAGTCTCCTATAGTTTGAACAATTCTTTCTATCTCCTTTTTTGTAGATGTTGTTAATATGTGCTTTTTTCCACTTCGGTTGTGCCAGGTCCTTTATACAATAATGTGAAAACATACACTAGTAATTACCGTAATACTTGTGGACTGTGTTTTAGCAGTGCGCTCGGTATATCTTGTGGTCGGCATACTTTTCGATTTTGTAGACTTTTTATTGCATTTTCGACTTCCTGTACCGTTATTTCATCGTCTTCATCGTATTCTAATTCATATGTTATTGTAATGGTGTTCATGAATTGCGGTCTTGTTTCAGTCAGAAGTGGTGAGCAATGTTCGATCCAAGATCTGTCTCTTATTAAAAATATTCTGCTAGCTTCTTTTCTGATTGTTGTCAGGTGTTTTTACCGTTTTCCATGCTTCTCTTAATCTTGTGTTGACCCTATATATTTGTTGAGCTCTTCGCGTTTACTTTCCCACGAAATGGTTTTTGCTTTAGTTACTAGACTACTAGTTTTTTACTTCCCTATTTGATCTTGCATATGTATGTTCGTCTATCATCTGGGTCATTTGTTTGTAGCCACTTTTGATATGCTTGTTTCTTGTTGTCTTCTGAATTAGCGATTCCATCTGTCTACCACACTGGAGTATCCTTTTTAAAAAATTCGACACAGCTTTACTTAAAAACATTAAGAAAAAAATTTATTTAATAATTTAACATTTCAAGTTTTACTGCCTTAAATGTTATTATGATCCCTTTTAAAATAAACCCTTGGCAAAGCTTTAAACTTGAAGGGTTATTGAGCAAACCTCTAGAAGAGCGAAGAAGAAATATGAATAAATATTTAAATACTAACTTATATAGTATCATTAACTTTGCAATAAATATTTAATTACTAATAGTGTTAATGATATGAGCAATTAAAAAATGCATGCTACTTATGTAGAATAAACATTAAAAATGACCATTTATAAATAAGGTATATAAACTGAAATTTTTATAAATAATGTTTTTTTTATCTAATAACCTAAAAATTGTTTATAAATTTAATGTACAGGCTGGCCGGAAAGTCTCTTTACAGTAATGAATTGTTTTTGTTATAGGTACTACAGAGGCAAAAAATAATATCACAATTTTATTTGTGTTATTTATTAAATATTTACTTACCTAAAACGTCGGTATGCATACCTCCATTGTCACAGCACAACTTAATAAGACGCCATATTTGTATGTTCATCCGTCTCAGCATATCCGGAGTCACTAACGTAAAACGTAAAAGCTTGGCGAACTCCGTTTCACAAGTCCTCATTCGAAACATATCTGCGCTTTCTACCCTCCTCTTTAATGAAACCCCACAGTGCATTGGACTTCTTGGAGACGTATGCATTGGTGCAGGACAGTTTGGAGAACTTGTCTAATCCATCATCGGTCCGAGAAGATTTCATTCAGGCGGTTGCGGACAGCGAGAGCAAAATGGGGTGAAGCGCCATATTGTTGAACATAAAAAGTGTCAGCAGTTCCCTGAGCCCTAAATTGCGGTAGGAACCACTCGTTGATCATCTTCAGATAAGTGTGTTGAAGTCATTCCAGCCCTTATAATAACACGAGGCAGGTTGTTTCGCACTTCCTCAAAGAAATGAAGGTTGTTCTTTTGCTTTATTGTTATGACGACGTTCGTGTACCGAAACATTATTATTATTACTGTAAAGTGATTTTCCGGCCACCCTATATGTTATATTATCTAAAGACTCAGTTTTTCAAAAAAAAAGATTGTATTAAAATGATTAAATTAAATAGGTAATTAGTTAATTTGCAATTTTAATAAAAAGTTGATAAAATCTATGCTACTTAAAAGATGATATGCTACAAGAAAACAGTTTCAAAACCTTTCTTAAAGGATGAGTTAAAATGACCATTTATTTGAGTATATCGATGAATATACTATACTTAATACGTTTTTTAATGTTTATTTAATAAAAAATAATTGTTTCTACAGCTTATGTACATTATATTATATTATGTAAATAATACGTACCTTTTTACCATATAAAAATTTTTTATTTTTCAAAAAGAATTCATAAGATAATTAAGTAATAAATTAATTAGTTAATCTGCAATTTAAATCAAAAGTTAGTTGCATATTTGTACAGTACATGTAAAGCTTAAAAAACATCCATTTATGTTGAATAGTATTCCTTTCAGGGTAAGTTGTATTTCACTTTAAATTCTCCTATCGCTTAATAACCCTTTGCGTTTAAAGCTTTGCCAAGAATCCTTTTGCAATCTCAGGAAGTAAAACTTTTTACATTATTAAATAATTTGTTTGTTCCTTAATGCTTATAAATAAAACTATCGAATTTTTGAAAAAAATAGCCAACTTCGCTCTAAATGCTCGTAGGGCAACTTTATTTAAATTCGCGTAAAAATACCAGCTTTTCGAAAAAAAATCTTGAATATCAATACAAAAAATTTATTCAATTTATTTATTAGCTTAAAAATACTCTAATTTTGAACATTGTTCAAAATTAATTTTACGCTATTTCTACTATTCTATTTTACAGAATTATTTTTCTTCTATCATTTAAGCGTCGTAGAATGCTTCTAATTTTATTTTCTGTCTTAGAGTGTTAAAAATAATTTTTAATTTTCTTAAATTTGTGATAAACAAATTGCAGTGTTTAATAACTACTTAATGAATCGTTATGAATTTTTTATCATATTTGGAAAACGTTATTAACAATTAATTCCATTTTAAAATTTTTACCATAGCCTATTTTAAAGATTTCTCAACGAACTAACCGATTATTTTTTTAGGTTTTTGACAAAATATAACAGTTTTAACAAGGAGTTACATAGATTTTGAAGAAAAAAACACAACTTTTTCAAATTATTGTATTTTAATAACCAAAAATCTATTTTATTTAAAATTTACATACACAAAAGTTTAGCATTTGAGTAAATTATAAAAAAATTTCAGTTAAAAATATTGAAAATTGTCGATTTTTCCTGCAGTTTTCCCCTCGTCCAGTTTTTTTTTGCGGTGCGCAGTTTTTTTTTGAATTCCTAATTTATTTATTTTCTTTCGGGCAAGCCCAATATACAAAAAATAAGCCGTTTAGAGCAATGCAAAAAAATATACATAAAAATAAAAAAAATTGTTTACAAAGAGTAGAACCACTAACACAGTAATAAACGAACGAAGTTTCGAGAAAAAAAGCGTTTACAATTTTTAAACTGTATACTAATATTGCTCGGATTTAGTTCAAACGGATTGTATAATTTTTTTTTGATTTTTGGAAATACAAGACCTATGTAACCCTTAAACAACGAAAATTCTAAAAATTAGCCGTTTTGACTTCAATTGTTAATAAATAAAAATATACCAAAAAAAATTTGGGTAAATTTGCACAACTTTTGTTATTATACCCCCTATAGAACATAAAACAATTGTTAGATAGTAGTTACACTTTCAGCAATTGTGTTAATAAATTCTTATTTCCTTGGTCCAGTGTTAGCAACCATACTATAAGTATAGTTGACGTACAATAAATAATTACACTACTTTTTACCATCATGCCTTTACAATAATCCTTAAAACTGCTATAATTTTCATAAACCATACTTTTATAAACTTAAACTTTAATACTTCTAAACTCCCAAGTTTTTATACGATAGAAATTTAAAATGCGAATTTTACACTTGCTTTTATCTAAACCAATCACGAATCAGTAATAATATCTTTAATAATCTATTGATTTTAAATTCAACTTTCAATTCAGCAGTTTCACAAGAACAATTAATATCCATTAAACATTATTTAATGCGATAAAATTGAAGTTAAAGATTATTTATTCTCATCTATAATTTTTTCAAATTTACGGCCCTGGCACAATAATCCCACTCTCCAGGGTTGCTAACATTGCTCTGGTCTATCGGTGTGTTATATACTTTGTGAGAATTTGAATAGCTTTGTACTTTTCGTGCTTAGGGTAGTTTTATTTTTAAAAATCTGGTTAAAAGTTTTTATCCAGTGTCTATCTTTGGTTTTCAGATTAACTATCAATTTACCAACAACAAGATGAACAAATGTTCTGTGTTCCTGAAATATTTGTGAAATTTCCCTCGTCGTCCATCAACTGCTTGCTTGCATTAGAAAAAATTTATATTTTATTACTGGCTTTTCAATGCATTGTGGATCTACACGTTTGTTCTTATTTGGTCATTTTACCTAGCCTTTAGCCACCTTTCTAAACCATCGTCATTTTTTAGATGCATAAGAATGGAACACACTGTTTTTAATAGATCAAAGCGATGCTGTCGTAGTTAGAAGATTTCACGGCAGTGTCAAGTAACTGGTGTGTGTAAATCGGTGTGTTTAAACGGTGTTATAGTTGTGGGAGAATGTTGGAGATTGTATATGAGATTAACTTGTAGATATTTAACATATTAGTGATATTATGTAACATAAATAAGTTAGACTTAGTAGTAAAATAGTGTAGTATTAGTTGGTAATCTTGTGGTGGGACCCCTGTGCTTTGTAGATTGACACTTACCCACTAAAGGTCGCTTTCCTTGCAGGACCAAACGGAATCAGCTGCTATTTTGAAAATAAAAGAGAGCATGCAAGAGGAGGCCAAGAGGTTTGAGAAAGACTCGGACCACCCTGAGTATTTTATGCAATAACTCACTTGCCTCGCCTCTTTGGCTGGTGGACGCCTGTTTTTTCTACTTAACCTGTACTAACACGGGCGGTGGTGTGCTCAATACTCAGCTCTTCAATACGCCAGGCCACCGACTTCACTAGTCATGAGTGTTCTGTTCTGTTTGCAGATATTCCTATGAGGCTGAGCTGAGATAGAGCAAACCGGCCCTTCCCTGGACTGAACCGTCATTTGAATACATGTGCGTCTCATGGTTATGGTTCCTCTACTTTCCACCACCACTTTTGTACACCATAGTCACTACAAGACATGAAACATACTCGAATGTCCACCAGCCTAGGCAAGGTTGGATATAGTCATTAGGGATGCACCGAATATTCGGTTTGATGCCCCATTTCCATTCATTTCGGACTTAGGAACTGTCGTACAAACACCTTTTGCAACCAGTTTTTAATCAATATTGTTAATCGAATCACAATGGGCCTGTTAATTTCAAGGTACTATTATATACTATTCCTATACGATACGTTAATTGTTGAATTAGGCATAACGTTAAATTTGGCAACTATGCCCTACCATCAAATTAATCCGGTTTCACTCAAAATACGTCTAATTCAACAATTAAAGTTCTGTAACCTAATAAAGTAGTTACTAAATATTATTATTTAGTACTTACAATCAAAATCATACAACTTTATTTATTTTAATAATGTTTAAATTAATTTTTGTAACAAAAATTTGTAATATCTATTTCTTGTTTTCAGTTTCCAAAGTAGTGTTAATTTTATTCTGCTCAAGGTTGATACGTAATCCATAAATCCTTCAGTAACGATAGAATTTTTAATACTGCTAAGCGCTTTGTGACTCAAATCAACACTTTATAAACCTCACAACTGGGTTAAAACTTTTTGAAGTCTCAATAGTATTATTCAAAGACCTAAATTACTAGTTTCCTTAAAATGTTTTTCTTGCTATATATGCGAATTTATAACTGAACTGTTTTACCATGGATGAGTATCACGAAATATAAAAACGATATGAAGCGTATATTTATAAGGAAAACATGATAACGGATGGATAGAAAACTAAATTATGCAGCTTGTATGATATAAATAATGAATTAGAAAAAATTAATTAAATTCCTTTTTTTTATTAAACTCGATAATAGACCAAAAAAGTAAAATTAGAAAGGTAAAACGAGAAACAAAATCAATAAAAATGACTTTCTCAAATCTTTAAACAATTTGAATATTATTTTCAAACCATTGAGTATCTTTAGACTGAGGAGTAGATCGATATTTTTATATTGATATGTAAATATCGATACTCAGTATAAAAAGAATTTTCTGAGCCCATTGTGATATAAATAAATGTATTTTGTATTTGATATTATGATAGTCCTAATCCTGATCTTTATAAAGCCAGTTATTTTATAAGATACCCATGTCCAACCGAATATTTGGTTAGTTTGGGTAGTAAAGAGGAAAACCGTTTTTATAACAACTTAGATTTATTGTCTCTAATTATCCATAACCGAAATCATTTGCAGATGCTTAAATTCGGAACTATCTCTTTGTAAAGATTTTATTTAATTTTTGATATTGACTGTAACACTTTTTTTGTCTCTTTAGTTTTGTTATATCGTTTACTAGCATTGTTGACTTACTATGGAGATTGTTTCGCATTTTTATTACATTATAAATGATTTTCAAAATTTTGATTTTAAAGAAAAATTCTGGTCATAATTGTATGCATAGATTTGTACCTCAAAAACTATTTTGTCATAGTATCCATGGCTCATTTCTGTGGCTCTACACAAAATGAATTTCATTGTCAATCAGTCCTTTTTACTGGCCAGAATGTTTTGTCCAACTGGTATGTTGTGATTTAATTAAGCATCCTAAACAAATCAAACCTAAAACCTAAAACTGAGCAATCTATAGTAAATTAGTACGGAAATTGTATTTAATATAAACAGTATGTCAACTGGTAATAAGATACTGCAATAGATTACATTTGCCAAAATAAATAGGACATCAAGATAAGAGTTATCATCATCTTGGATTTCACAAGACCTCAAAAATTGTCGGTACAAAATTTTCTGCGACATTATTCTTTTTATAATCACCCTGATGGAAATTATGCCGTATAAAATGTAAAACAATGAAAAAAAAATATCAATTGATCCCATTAATTGGCCAACGAGATTTAGTTTTTATTAATTTTTACCCACAATTATAAAGTAAATACTTGACGGTTCAGCTTTTAGATATGAAGCCAAAGAAGTTATTTTGAAAGCGGCTTATATTAAGGAATTCAAAACTTCAAATGCGTTTAGTCGGCCTGTAGGGCCGCGAGGAACATTTTAAACGCCTTACGCATGCGCTCGTACAGTTCTTACAACGTATGTTCTTTTCTGCAATGAAAATAGCAACTCAACCTTTAAAACCGTTCATTTCCAGTTAATGGAATAGATTGACCATTGTGTGGAAAATCTATACATAGTTAAATATACGCCGACCGTACAGTCATAATGGCAGAATTATAATGACTTTTTTGTTATGTATAAAGAGAGAAATAGTTGCAAAAAGAAAGATACCATCCTTGACAAAACTCACAATTTATACATGAAAATAATGGACGACTTATTTACTATCTGAGATGTAGAAGATTTTCCAACAGATATAGCAAATATTTGATATCCGGAACACACTAAAAGACATACCTCAACAAAAAAGGGATCTGAACACTATAGACATTTCATAATTTTCCCATCTGAAATCTACACATGTTGCAGTATCGGTTATTTTTTAGATAATATATTTTATTTTAACAAAAGTTAATTAAATAATTTATTATACTATTTTACTTTAATGTGAATTTTTTATACTACTTGGTACTATTAATTAAAAAAGGTTTCAGTATTAGTTTTTGGGATTCTTGACAATATCAGCAAAATTGTAGGTAAACTGATGATGAACTAGTATCTAAATTCCCCTCATTTCATCAAAATGCAACACAAAACTTATATTTTAATCGCAAAATTAACTTTGTTTATTCTGTAAGATAATATTAATCACTTGTGCTATTAACAAAAAATTCATGTATTGTAAACATCAATCACAACTTAATTAATTGTGAAATACTATTTCCCAAATCAGGGAACTTTTATATTCTACATTCTGACGTTTCAGTAACTATTACTGAAACAAATCATTGAAAGGATTTTTTAAATAGAAAAACCCTATTACCAAATTGTTGGTTCGTTCATTGAGTTATTCGTAATTTAAGACAAAAGAAAAAAAATCAGAAAGCCTTCCTGACTGTTTATACTGTCGTGGGATTATCTGTTTTTAATCAGGAATGCCACAGGGATGTGTCAAAGGACCCATATTATACATTCTGGATATAACAAGTCATCTAAGGATGTTCTAACCATAATGTTGTGCCATTAACAGCCGTATTGCTACAAGGGAAGAAAGGGGAGATGAGAAGAAAGATATTTTATGGTTATTTTGGACAAAATGGATGACATTCGAAACAAAAAATGGGTAATAGATGTGGCAAAATGACTAAATGGAAGATCACACAAAGTGAAAGTAAATTCATTGCACATTCAAGTTTATCCTAATAAGGAATCAGATAAACAAACTCTCCACAGATATAAATGGAACCTGAATACTTCAAAAACTAATTCTGGAAGAAAATTAAAACAGTTAAGGTATAAAAACTGTGGAAATTAAGTTGTTATTGTTGGGTTAAAAGTTTGTTTTTTAGCAGAAATGGTAATAGCATAAGTGATTTTACGGTGAGCACCGTTCGTTATTCGGTTGGTAAGATTTGATCAAATTTGTACAAAATACTATTCGGTACATCTCTAATATTGAACGAGTTTTGTGTCGTAATGTACTGCTTGCATGTCTCTACATTCCTTCTTGGGGCAGATTAGTATTATACAGCCAAACATGTAACTTTTTAAAGGTGGATTGATGGGACTACCTCTAATCTACCCCATCTCATGTTGACAACGATGTCCATGCAATAAGTGCAAACAGGAGTTCACAATCCTCTTTCTCTCCTGTAATATAATGAAAGAACTCCGCAAACTACCCAAAAAGTTATGGTACAATTAATAATTTTATAATTGAAAGTGTACACACGATTTTTACTTATAAACTCTTAAATATGAGATAAAATTGTGGTAATAAGGAGCTGAAAATAATAAAATTGTCGCTAAATTTTGTTTTATACCATAAACTTTGTAGGTGCGGAACTCTTGAAATTTTTATTTTCTCAACCATCAGTTTAGTTCCCCCATTTTTATTTCTGAATTATTTTACTTTGCAATCTTGGTCACTAGTAAGTATAAGCAAATCTCTATTTATGAACTTTTCTTTTTAAAATATATACTTAAATCAGTTGTTAGGATATTCATTTTATGGATGTGTGTATGAATGTGCTGATTGAATTGTGATATGAAAAATTTTGTGCAAATGTACGGGATCCAATTACTATTGTTTTCTTTTTTGTATGGATAATAAAATTCAAAGTTTCTAACACAGTTTTATTTAAAACCTTACTTCCTTTAAAATGACTATCTAAATCGCTGTACAGTGAGAGGAAAAAAGAAGATAAAACAAATCAAACCAAAATTTTGGGAATTTACATTAAATTAAATTGCTGAAGATTATAGACCAAAAACAATTATATCGAAATCAAATGCCGCTACTCTAAACAGAACCACGGAACTACATCCAAACCAGGTTTTGAAATTGTTCAACCAGAGAATACGTCTCCTCTCCTGCATTATCCCTTGTGTTAATTTCCCAAATGTAATTTTCTAATTTTGCAGCCTTAATTTGAAAGTATGCCTTAAATTATAAAACATGAATATTTACGAAGGGTATCAAAGTAGTAAAAACAAAGAGATGGAATTACAGGTATTAAACAACAAGTTATCAGTCCAAAAATGGAATATCTGAACGAAAGGTAAGGCCTAACATTAGATTTAACATTCTGGAGTTGCGCCCAATGTAGGCAATTTACAATTACTCATTACAGTGTTACAATTTTTCAATATTTCTTTAAACAAACCAAAGAATAAAATATATCTACATCTTGTTTAATACAACCAAAATAAATTCATGGTACTGGGATCGAATGTAGGTTAATTTTTATTTTTTAATAGTATTTGTAGAGCTAGAGTGCCCGCCTTCAAAAAAGTTTGTGATAGATAAGTACTCTCCAAACTTTGGGCATCGCTTCAGTAGACCGAGTCTGACAAGATTTCACGCTGCGACTTTTTTTGGTTCTGGAGCATTTTCCTGAAAATTTTCACCCGTCACACAGAAAAATCGGAAAATAAAGTTCCTTCTGACAATATGAAAACTTGATTTTGCTGCTCGTAATAAAAGTATCTTGAAAAAATAACTAGTTATCTCTGCATTTCGTCACAGTAGTTTTTCCGACAAGTTCGTGTCGTCAGACGCGTTGAATGACCTATATTTATCAGCAGATACTTTTATTTTTGCGTTTTTATAATTTTTAAGCTTTTTATAATATCTCATCTATTTATGAAACGATACAGACATTGACTTACATCGTTTCATAAATTTGCCGAGGATCTATGACTGGCGCTAGTCGCGTCATGAACACAGTCAAAATGTCTTGAGAAGATAAGCGCAGCATACAAAATTGAGATATTAATTTTTAAAAACGAACAAAATATTTATCTGCAAGGTTTCATAAAGTTGAAAGTTATTAACTAGAGACGGCCTCGTAAAGAAGGAGCATCACAAAGAACTTCGTCCTTTGACTATTTTGTGTTGCTGAACATAGAGCAAAGTTTGTAAACATGCATTTTTAAGTTTACGCTGCATAGGTAATAAAGCAGTACAACGCTCATGAGCACATGTCTACATTTCGTCTCAAACAAAGTCATTATTCATCAAAAGAATATCAATACCTAGATGCAAAGCTTAATGTAAAAATTATGCATTCTTTATTCAAAGAGAAATATGCTGAAGTTAATGTCAAATATTCAACATAAATATAAAGAGCATTTTGACTATAAATTTGGGCGACCGCAAGTTGATTCATGCTGCCAATGTGAAGAACTGAATATTAAATGCACAAGTTCTTCTTTGAATGAAACAGTTAAAGAACAGCCTAGCTGAACTTCGGTGCGTAAAAGACGCTCTAAAAATTTTTATCGTAGCATTCAAAACAGAAAAACTGTAAAGAAAATGACAGCGTTATTGGACTTTTTTTGGATTGGATTTTTTATTTACGTCAGCTATCAGTATTTTCATTCAGTATTCATAACTTAAAAGACAACGGTGCCCAGTTTTTTCTTTACCATGAAGGCGTTGCTGAAAAAGGTCCAAATGACACTTGCTTTTTTATTTTCAACTATTTTTTAGCAAAACACCTACCACAGGAAAAGAACTTTATCTCTACAGTGACGGCTGTGGTGGCCAAAATAAAAACAATGTTATGATCCGATTTTGCGTTGCGCTTACTGACACAAGCATGTTTGAAAAAATTGTCCACAAATTTCCAGTTCGTGGCCACTCTTTCTTGCCATGTGATCAGGACTTTGGTTTGGGAAAACCAAAAGTTTTTTTTTACAAATAAAAACGTGCCTTTCTGTTAAAACTTCAACTACATCTATTCAGCGTTCACAAAAGGAGTCATTAAACAAACTGTTCCCGTCACAACAAGCTTCCACAATCCGTAACAAACAAGATACACCAATTAACAACATTTCTACAATGTCATATGTAACAGCAGCAAAAACAACACCGAAACCAACCTACCCAAAGAAAGAACAAGCAATCATACTCTATGCCGAAGACAGCCCCAAATTATTTGATTATGTAAAAGCAATTGGTGATATTATCGAACCCAAGAACATCTGCTTTGCCTTAAGAAACTCCAACAATAGGGTCTGTATATATTTAACTAATAAAAACATAGATAAACTTGTAAAATCTCATCCTACCATACAAATCGGCTCCCTAACTTTAAACATACGTAAACTCGTTTCTCCTACAAAGAGAATCTTAATATCCAATATTTCCCCGTGTATTCCACATGAAATTATCGAAATCGCTGTTAAAAGCCTAGGTCTAAAAATTGCTTCCCCAGTATCATTTCTTAAAGCAGGCATTCCGGGGGAGGAATTCTCACATATTCTTAGCTTTAGGAGACAAGTTTATGTGTTTCCGCCCTCCGAAACTTTTGAGCTTCAAACTTCTCTTGTGCTCTCTTTCGAAGATAATGAAAACCGCATTTTCCTTTCTACTGACAAAATGTAATGCTTCGTCTGTAAAAGATACGGGCATGTCGCTTCAAATTGCATAAATCCACCAGAAAGTACCTCTTCTGATCAGATAATTGTTTCATCTCCTTTAAGAGCCGAATCCACGTCTACTGAAAAAAGCCCAGAAACAAACACTGTACCTTTCACACCAACAGAGATATCTCCTCCAGTCAATAATATACCACTTACATCCTCAAATAACCACTCTTCATTAGAACAACCAAGTCAACATGTGACAGAAACACAAACACACTATAAACGCACACACTCAGAACTTTTTTCTCCTAGCGACAGAACTAGCATAACTGAAGAATCTACTCATAGTGAACAAACTAATATCCATGCCGGGTAGTAGCGATCCATACGCAGAAGCATTAAAATTCACACCAGACATCAAATCACTTATTTCTACATTATACCAAATCTATCCTAACCTTAATGAGAAATCAACCAAAAATAGACTAACTTGTCTTATAAAAAAATTTAAGGACAAAACCGAACTCTTAATGGGTGATTCTACAAAATTACCCAATCTTGACTTCTCACACGAAACAACTGATGATGGGTACATCTCCAAACTCACAGACTTCTCAAAAATCCTCTTATTAACAAATTCATAATTATTCAATGGAATTGCAATGGATTCTATCCTCGCCTGGCATGCATACAACAACTTATTCCCGAAACCAATTCTGACTTTATTTGTTTACAAGAAACAAACTTTACAGAAACACACAACCCTCATCTAAAAAACTTTGTCAGTTATCACTATATCAGAACTACACACCGACGCTCTAGTGGAGGAACATAAATTTTCGTATCAACTGAAATTTTTCACCGTAAACTTCACCTAAACACTGCATTAGAAGCTGTTGCTATAACAGCATGGTGTCCAGAACAAATCACAATATGTAGCTTATATATTCCTCCAATTATACATTGACAAGCACTGAATTAGAAAACCTAATATCTCAAATTTCTGGCCCATTTATTATGGTTGGAGATTTTAATGCACACAACACTATGTGGGGCTCCAAAAATACATGTGGTAGAGGTAAAATAATCGAAAATGTCATTAACAATACTGATATTAACTTATTAAATACAGGAAATAGTACATACTTTCATATTCAGTCTGGAAGCTTTTTATCAATAGACTTAAGCTTATGTGATCCCAAAATACACCCGTTACGAACTTGGCATACTCTAGACAGCTTATTTGATAGCAATCATTTTGTCATTATCATTACTAACAATGCAGTCAAATCGGAATATACAAAAACAAGATGGAAAATCTCAGATGCTAATTGGGAACTCTTCAAACTAACTGTAAAAGGACGCACAGATGTACTCAAATATCAAAATAACATAGACGAAGACATAGAACAACTAAGCCATTGCATAGTTTCGTCCGTAGAGGAGTGTATCGGCAAATACAAAATTAACCCAATAAAAAAACACGTTCCCTGGTGGAATGACTCATGCAAAACAGCAATTCAAGAAAGCAAAAGAGCTTTAAACAGATTCCGAAAATCGCGCACTCTAGCTGACTTAATAGATTTTAAAAGGCTCAGAGCAAAAACGAAACGCATAATAAAAAACAGTAAACAAAATTCATGGAATGATTTTACCAGCTCTATTACAAAAGATACCCCACCGACTCAAGTATGGTCAAAAATAAAGAGAATGAAAGGAATTACACATCATACAAAATTCCAGCTCTCGCCATTCAAGACAAAATAATTACAGATGACCAACAAATCAGTGATATGCTTTCCCAACACTTTCTAAATAAATCAAATAATCCTACTAATCCACATAACGTAATTGATGCTACTCACAAAAATTGCAATACTAACCATCCCATTAATATACCTTTCAGTTTCCAAGAACTAAACAATGCCATTTTTTTGACAAAAAGCTCAGCTGCAGGCCCTGACGATATTCCCTCTATCTTTTTAAAAAACCTTCACCAAAATACATACGAGAAAATACTCCAACTGTTCAACAACATATGGTCTTCCCAAAAATTCCCATCACTATGGAAACAATCCATAACGATTCCTATCAAAAAGGTGATCAATCCCTAGACACGCTAAACTCATACAGGCCAATCTCTCTCACCTGTACATTATGTAAACTTCTAGAAAAAATGGTTAATAAAAAATTACTTTGGTACCTTGAACAAAATAAAATTCTCGACCAATTTCAATCAGGCTTCAGACCAAATCGATGCACCATGGACAATCTTGTACTTTTGCAATCAACAATTGCGACTGCGCTATCTAACAAAATGAAGTCATTGCAATTTCCCTTGACATCGAAAGCACATTTGACTCTATACCGATTTATGTGATACTAAACAAACTAAATCAGAACAAGCTATCCGGTAATATATATTCGTTTATAAAAAAATTTCTCACAGAGCGATCATCATCATAAGTGGCTCGACAATCCGTTGTGGATCTTGGCCTGCTCACAAAGAAGTCGCCACTCCTGTCGATTCCTGGCAACTTCCCTCCATCTTCTAACCCCTAGAATCTATAGGTCTTCTTCCACATCATCAATCCATCTCATTCGTGGTCGTCCTCTGCTTCTTGTGCCCTCTGGTTGTGAAAATGTTAATCTCTTCGTGTATTCGTGATCTGACATCCTAGCAATGTGTCCAGCCCATCTAAGTCTCTGCACTTTAACGAATTTCACAATATCTGGATCGGTGTATGCCTGATACAGTTCAAAGTTGTATCTTCGACGCCATAGCCCATTTTCATTTACGGCCCCAAAAATCTTTCTAAGAATTTTTCTCTCAAAAATACCAAGAAGTCTTTTATCATTTTGAGATAAGATCCACGTTTCAGCCCCATATATCAAAACTGGTCTTATTAAGGTCCTGTATATATTAAGCTTTAGTGCACGTTTTATATTTTTATTTTTTAAATGTCTCTGGAGGCCGTGAACAGTTCTGTTTGCTATTGCTATGCGTCTTTTTATTTCGTCGCTTGTCGTGTTTGTTGCGTTTACTAGCGATCCAAGATATGTAAATTCTTTGACTTGCTCAAAGGTATGGTTGTTAATTTGAATTCTTTGTTGGATATTTCGAGGGTTTTTAGAAACCAACATATATTTGGTTTTTTCCTCGTTTACCACAAGTCCTAATTCACTTGCTGCGTCCGCAAGCCTTGTAAAACACTGCACCATGTCTCTCATACTTCTGCCCACTATAACTATATCGTCAGCGAATGCGAGAATTTGCGTCGATCTATTAAAAATAGTTCCATTCATTCTAATATTTAATTGTCTGATTGCCTTTTCCAAGGCAATATTAAAGAGCAGACACGCCAACGCGTCTCCCTGTCTTAGACCATTATTAATGTCAAAGAACGTAGAGTTTTCTCC
Organism: Diabrotica undecimpunctata; assembly: GCF_040954645.1. NCBI lineage: Eukaryota > Metazoa > Arthropoda > Insecta > Coleoptera > Chrysomelidae > Diabrotica > Diabrotica undecimpunctata. The sequence continues at coordinate 42,688,315 of NC_092812.1, forward strand.
TTCAATTCTAACGCATGAGCTTACGTTTTGCATTGTTAGGTGGGTCAACTTAACTAACTTAGGTGGGATCCCAAAGTCTATCATTGCATTATATAATGCAGTTCTTTTCACACTGTCATAGGCTGCTTTGAAGTCAATGAAGAGATGGTGTGTTTCTATGTTATATTCTAGGGACTTTTCTAGAATCTGCCTATGTGCTTGAATTTGATGTGTAGTTGACTTTCCAGCAGTAAATCCGCATTGATATTGACCAACAATATCCTTTGTAAAATGTATAAGTCTTTCAGATAATACATTGCCGAAGATCTTATACGCAGATGCTAACAGAGTAATGCCTCTATAGTTCTTACACTCCAGTTGATCCCCCTTTTTATGCAATGGACATATTATTCCCTTCAGCCACTCTTCTGGTACCCATTCATTCTGCCATATAAGTACTATTAGTTTATGGATTGCTGCAAAAAGTTGATCACCACCTTTTTTATACATTTCCGAACAGATGTCATCGATTCCTGGGGCTTTATTGTCTTTGAGTTTTAGGATCGCATCTGACACTTCTCTTCTTGTTGGGTCTTCACTGTGTAGTTGACGTTGTATATTTTGTTCATTTTCTATATTGTACTCTCCTTCAATATCGTTTATATTTAGATGTTCGCTGAAATGTTCTGCCCATCTGTTAAGAACTGAGTTTTTATCATGTAGAATTTCACCGTTAGTGTCTTTACAAATTTTTAATCGTGGTTTAAATTCTCGACGGCTAATATTTAAGGATTTGTAGTATTTCCTCGTTTCATTTTTATCGAATAAACTTTGTATCTCACTGAGAGTGTTCTGTTCGTATTCCCTCTTCTTACGTCGATGGATACGTTTTTCCTCTCTTCTAAGACGTCTATACTCTTCTTTTTTTCTCCGTGTACAACCTGCGTCAATGGTTTTTTGATATGCTGCGTTCTTTCTATTTGTGGCCATTTCGCACTCATGATCAAACCAATGATTTCTTTTTTCTGACTTGGTTTTGCCCAATATTTCAACGGATTTCTGTAACACAATATCTCGTATATTTGCCCATAGTTGGTTAATATCTTCTTCTTCTTCTAAGTTTTTTGTCCTTATTTGGTCTTCTATTTGCTGTCTGTACACATTTGCAATGTCGGGATCTTTTAGTTTATTAATGTCGATTTTTTCTGTCCTTCTTCCCATCTCCTTTTTTAAATTGGATATTCTCTCTTTAAATCGTGTTTTAACTAGATAATGATCACTATCTATGTTTGCTCCTCTAAAAGACCTAACATCTAATAAGTTAGAGCAATGTCTTGCATCGATGATTATTCCTGACGCCCTGACGATATTCCCTCTATCTTTTTAAAAAACCATCACCAAAATACATACGAGAAAATACTCCAACTGTTCAACAACATATGGTCTTCCCAAAAATTCCCATCACTATGCAAACAATCCATAACGATTCCTATCAAAAAGGCGATCAATCCCTAGACACGCTAAACTCATACAGGCCAATCTCTCTCACCTGTACATTATGTAAACTTGTAGAAAAAATGGTTAATAAAAGATTACTTTGGTACCTTGAACAAAATAAAATCCTCGACCAATTTCAATCAGGCTTCAGACCAAATCGATGCACCATGGACAACCTTGTACTTTTGCAGTCAACAATTGTGACTGCGCTATCTAACAAAAATGAAGTCATTGAAATTTCCCTTGACATCGAAAGCGCATTTGACTCTATACCGATTTCTGTGATACTAAACAAACTAAATCAGAACAAGCTATCCGGTAATATATATTCGTTTATAAAAAAAATTCTCACAAAGCGATCCTTTAAGGTAATTACTAATGGCAAAACTTACTCACAATACACAACCACAAACGGTCTCCCACAAGGGTCTGTCCTAAGCAGCACACTATTTCTCCTCAGTATTAACGATTTTAGTTTATTCATAAACGACCCTGTACAATACGGAATATATGCTGACGACATAATACTATTCTGTCATGGAAAGGTCACATCTAGCACAAATACTTTACTACAAAACACGCTAAGTAAAATAAACAACTGGGCCAGTCAATCCGGCCTTAACTTCTCCCCATCCAAGTCCAAAGTTATTCATTTTACCAGAAGACAAAACACGCAATCTCCAACCATTACTCAGAATGGAAATTTTCTCCAAGTAGTAGACCAATTAAAGTTTCTTGGCATTATTATCGATAAAAAACTTTCCTGGAGACCACACATTCGAGAATTTAAGGGTAACTGCCTTCAAAGAATGAATCTCCTTAAATCACTAGCTCATTATAGTTGGGGAGCCGATGAGGAAACACTACTAAAAATATATCGAGCTCTTATTCGCTCCAAACTTGACTATGGTAGTATTCTCTACATGCCATCAAGTAAATCACTACTACGTTCACTAAATGTGGTCCAAAATACCTCCCTTTGACTCTGTTTAGCAGCATTCCAATCCAGTCCGGTGGAAAGCATTCATGTAGAATGTTTCGAACCTTCCGAAGTTTCAGCAAATCCCACAAGAAACCCCATCTATAATAGACAATTACCAGTTATTAATAATCCTAGAATGGTACCGTCCACTATACAGATGTTAATTCCTTATTTAGATATCAATCTGTTGTCGACCAGCCCTTTCACGGTCCCTCAAACTCCTCCATGGATATGTAAACTTTCAAATTTCAATATCGAATTATCCAAATATAATAAGAATGAAATATCACCTTCCATTATCAAACAAAGATTCTATGAAATACTACATCAATGCAAATTCGATAAGATCATTTACTCAGACGCATCTAAGACTGAAGAAGGTGTTGGCTGTGCGATTACAACGACTACAACCACCGTCAACTTGTTTCGACTCTCCAGCAATTGCAGTATTTACACTGCTGAACTGTATGGAATACTACAAGCGGTGAAAACTCCACTCAACGATGATAAAACTATAGCAATCTGTACGGACTCTTTTTCCTCCATGCAGTCCATAAGAAACGTACATTCTATCCACCCAATAGTTCAAGAAATCCAGAGTATATGTAATCGCCTTCAAACTAATGGAATTACAGTAAGAATATTGTGGATCTCATCACGCGTTGGTATTGCAGGTAACGAAAAAGCCGATCAAGCAGCAAAACAAGCATGTTCTCTTAACGTAACAACAGACATTCAAACATCATCAGATCTAAAAAGAACAATTAAACATAAAATAATGGACCTTTGGAATGATCATTGGAAAAGAAGCAATACCAAGTTAAGCGTTCTACAACCAAACATTTTATACCACCAGCTCCCACCAATGAAAAGAAAAGACAAATGTATCATTCGAAGATTGAGAATAGGGCACACACGCCTTACACATGGACACCTAATGAATTCTAGTAATCAGATTTTGTGCCAGTACTGCAACAGCACGACTTCCGTAACACATGTCCTTCTTGATTGTCAACACTACCTAGCGGCCAGAAGAAAATACAATCTTGGTAACAACCTAACAGACATACTTATCTCAAACAGCAGCAACTATGAAAATGTATTAAACTTTTTAAAAAACACAAAGTTATGCAATTTAATTTAAAACAAAAGATATTATAAAAAATGTATTGTAACTAATTTGTACCCAATGTAAAATATTAACCATGTAAACATGAATGTAAATTGTACCTGTGTCAATTAGGTACCATTAGCTGTCGAGACACATATTTTCGAAATAAATAAAAAAAATACAGTATATCTACCCTTGACAACTATTGTATTAAATATTAGAAATTCGAAATTGAAATATCTGAACAAAAAGTAAGGATTAATTAGATTTAATGTTCATGATTTGCGCCAAATGTAGGCAACTTACATTTTTCTATCCAGAAGTGCTCGAATTTTTAATTTTTCTTTAACACGTTAAGCCCCATGAGGTATAATGCTCGTGCAGCACCTAATTTTGCTCTTTGCGTGACGTGGTACACATATTATGTCGCATTGCAACAGTTTTATTTTAAATTGTAACACACCCTGTGTACCACGTTTATACGTTTTGCTAATGGAAATCGAAAGGAGGTGGACTGAGGAACCATAGTTAATATTGGTCCATTAGTTTAGCCTCTTTTTTGCTTTTATATTATGTAATCCCGTGAAAAAAGAAAAAAGCAGTTTCCAATGATGTTACAATTTGATTGCCTAAAATATTAGATATAGAGCGCAAACTTAACATGGGTTAACAGTAACTGTGCTTTTTTATATTGTTATAAAAACAAGTTATACGTTGATATAAAAAGTTATTATACGTTGAAATTATAAAACTAGAAAATATCTAGTTGATATTTTCTAGTTATAGACCAAACTAATAAAAATATAAAAGAACAAACTAAACATTAGGCATCCATCTGATCCATCATTCTAATCAGAATTTTTTATTCTATTTTTTGCTAAAATTATGATCAACAAAAAAAAAGGAATAAAGTAAGGTTTTGTTCAGACAGAACAGTGTCACTTTGAACGTGTTGCATTATTTAGTGTAATTTTACGCCTGTCTGTTGCCCTCATAATACGATACCACATGACACAACGCAATTCTGAATTATGTTCAACTAAAATATGTTCATTGTTTTCCACACCGTCTAGTGTGCGAAAATTGGTGAGTTACTTTCATGTATTACAAGTATTTCAAGTAAGCGTTCACTATGGCTGAGCTAAAAAAACTTAACTTTTTTGTACCACTTAGTACCTCTACGTTAACAATGAGAATAGGCTTTGGTTTGGTTCGAAAGATCGATAAACGATTTCGCTTCTTATAATCAACGACAGTTTCTGGCTTTTGAGTTTGGCCACCTTGATTCTGTATAGTTTTTAGCTTATCTCTGTGAACCGTACTTAGCATAAGAACATCTCTCTTGTCACGCCATTTCAAAACGACTATTCCCGTATCACTTTCTTGCCCAATGAGGTCTTTGGATTTTATTTGTTTTTGTACTACATCTTTAGGATTGTATTTTCGATTACTCTGAAGTGTAAAGAAACCTTGTGTAATAATTATCCGTGTATAATCTGAGACCACAATTCAAAAGTCAAGAAAGATAGTTATCTTCTGCCTCGGATCGACGACACATTGGACACATTGGTTGGAAGTAAATTGTTTTCTACTTTGGATTTAAAGTCTGGATACTGGCAGGTAGAAATGGACCCAGTAGATAAAGAGAAGACAGCCTTCACCACAGGATCTGGATTGTGGCAATTCAACGTTATGCCATTTGGACTCTGTAATGCTCCTGCGACATTTGAGAGGCTTATGGAAAATGTGTTGAGAGGGTTATCTTGGAAAACATGCCTGGTTTACCTAGATGACATAATCGTCTTGGGGGAGACATTTGAAGATCATCTGAAGAATTTAGAAAACGTTTTTAATCGACTTAAAGCTGCCCGATTGATGTTAAACCCCAAGAAGTGCCAGCTATTTCAAGGTAAAGTCATCTGGGTCATATAGTCAGTAAAGGAGCAGTGGCCGTGGATAAGGGAAAAATCGATTCCATTAAGGAATGGCCAGTACCAACGGACAAACATCAAGTGAGAAGTTTTCTTGGACTATGTACTTACTACCGGAGGTTTATTAAGAAGTTTGCAGATATCGCTAAACCATTAACGCGACTTACAGAGGAAGCAAGAGACTACCGCTGGAATACAGACTGCCAAAATGCCTTTGAGACCTTAAAAAAGCATTTAATCACAGCACCAATTTTAGGGTATCCACTGCCAGAAGGAGAGTTCATCTTAGATACAGATGCAAGTAATGTGGGAATTGGAGGAGTGCTGTCTCAGATTCAAGGAGGACAGGAACAAGTCCTTGGATATTTAAGTAAAGTTCTTTCAAAACCTGAGCGGAATTATTGCGTCACGAGAAGAGAACTTCTGGCAGTAGTGAAATCAGTAGAGCACTTCTATCAATACCTCTATGGAAGGAAGTTTCTAATCCAAACCGACCATGCCACCCTTAAATGGTTGATGCAGTTTAAGAATCCAGAGGGTCAGATAGCCAGATGGATCGAACGACTCCAAGAATACGATTTCAAGATTGAGTACCGGGCCGGAGTTAGCCATAGAAACGCTGATTCTCTTTCCAGAAGGCAATGCCCAGCAGAGTGTTCCTACTGCAACAAAACGGAATCTAAGGAAGCGGCAGTGCTAAGAACAACGATGATCAATGACGACTGGACGCCTACTAAGATCAGGGAAGAACAAGAAAGAGATCCAGTTATACAGAAAATTCGAAAATGGATGACCGAATACAGAAGAAATTGGAAAACCGTCGACAACCTTGGCAAGAAATATCAAATATATGCTCAGTAGTTAAGACGTATTGGGCCCAGTGGGACTCATTTATCACTGAAGATGGCTTACTCAAACGAGTACTGGAAAATAATGACGGTTCAGAGAAGAGAAGACAGTTGGTGATCCCAAAGAGCAGAATAGCCGAAGTACTTCGTCAGTTACACGACGGTCCATCAGGAGGGCGTTTTGGTGTAAAGAAAACCCTTCAGCGAATTAGGGAACGGTTTTATTGGATGAACAGTTCCGACGACGTAAAAGACTGGTGTAAGAAATGTACTATTTGTGCTACGAGTAACGGGCCTTACCGAAAAAGGAGAGCTCCTATGAGATAATATAATGTTGGAAGCCCGTTTGAAAGAATAGCTTTGGACATCGCTGGGCCATTTCCAGATAGTGAAAATGGAGGCAAGTACATGTTCATGATCTTCAGATCGCTAGCGACCGAATGAAGAAACGGTACGATACACAAGCCGAAAAGGGGTGCTTTAAGAAGAACGACAAAGTCAGGCTCTATAATCCCTAAAAAGAGAAAAGGTTGTTCTCCCAAATTGCAGCAGTTTTGGGAAGGCCCATACTTAATTATGGAAAAGATCAACGATGTCATCTACCGAATAAGCAAGATTCCGAGGGGGAAGCCGATGATAGTACACCATAACCAACTGGCGTCTTTCGAAGGTGACCACGACGTAGATGAAGAAGTGGAAGTAAACCAAGTCCAAGATGTGTCTGACCTCACGTTTGAGGAATTCATGGGTGCCTATGGAGGTACCGGTAAAGCAAGACATGGTGTTACCACTGAAGAAAAGCAAGATCTACTCGCGCTCCCCGATGACTACTCGCTGGCCCTTACCATCCCGGCCAGTATCAAAGACGCACCAGGGTTGGCATCCGTTTTTCGAAGGAAGTTTGGTCGAGTTGCAGAACTTCAATGCCAAGTGCCAGCTCCCGGTAAAACTCTGAAACTCCAAGATGCATCACGTTACCTTTTCTACCTGGTAACAAAAGACACTGCCCGTGGCCAACCTACCTACCGAGATGTATGGGAAGCCTTACTTCAATTGAGAGAGCACGTACTAAAGTCCGACGTGCAAAAGTTAGCCATGCCAAAGTTGGAGTGCCGCCAATTAGATTAGAGGGTTATCCGAAATATGGTGGAGGAGATCTTTAAAGACACCGAAGTCCAGGTGTTAGTCTGTTGCAATCCGCATAGTTACTGGTGCGGAGAGAAAACCGTCCCTTGTCATTTTTATACAACTGGAAGTTGTAAAAGAGGGTCCAGTTGCCGATACCAGCATACCGTTCCGGTTCCAGTCCCGACAAGGTTCCAGGAGAAACCATCTTTTAAGAGGGGGGCAATGTTACGATAAATTCTGACCCTAAACTGTAAATATTATGACTAATTCTTTTTTGTTGTAGTTATTTGAGAGTGCGACGATCTCTCATCGACGACCGCAGACTGGTTTTTTTGGTCCCGCTTGGAAGTTTCGAGTCGTGGAAATGACTCGTCATAGGCCTTTCGCCAAAACAGCAGTCTATTCGATGTGTTTCGAGAAACAGCTGTTTTCATTCTCGAATAACAGGACTTTATATTTATAGAGGAATTTTGTTATGAAGAGGTCCAGTTAATTTTGAAGACGCGCTCACAATTTTAATTGTTACGTTCGTCCAGATAAATTATGTATTATTGGTTAAATAAATTAATATAAATTATCGTGCTTTTTAATAACTTAAAGTAGGAACAATATAATAAATTAGTAATGACATTATAAATTAAATAAAGACATAGCAGTTAAATAAATTCCAACAGCTACCGTTTTTGGATGTTTTAATAATCAAGAAAACAGATGGAACTTTAGGATACACGGTATACAGAAAACCAACACACACCGACAGATATCTACACGCTGACTCACACCACCATCCTGCACAACTGCAGTCAGTCATCAAAACCCTGACTATAAGATCAGAAAGATTAACAGATGAAGAACACAGGAACAAAGAAATGAAAACGGTCAAAACAGCATTAAGAAAAAATGGCTTCACCACGTACACAATTGAAAAGGCACAAAAATCACAAGGAGGAAAAAGCAAAGAATCAACAGAAGAAAAAGAAAAACCTATTGCTAAGACGATTTTACCGTACGTGAAGGGCACTACGGAAAAAATCAGTAGAGTCCTAAGAAAACATAAAATAGAGACAATATTCAACACGGATAAGAAAATTTCTAATATGCTTAACTCCGCAAAAACCAAAATCCCTCTAGAAAACCAAGGAGTGTACAAGATTCCCTGTGGAGACTGCGACAAATCCTACATCGGACAGACTAATCGAAGAATTCAAGTAAGACGAGAAGAACATCGAAACGCTATTGCAAAGCAAGAAAAGACATCTTCCCTTGCACAACATGCCCTAACAACAGGACACACAATCGATCTAGAACAGACAACAATGCTAGCGAACATCGAACACAAAACCAAGCGAATAATCAGGGAAGCCATAGAAATAGAAAAATATCCAAATAACCTAAACACTCGAGATGATGCCCAAAGACTACCAACAACATGGAAACCAGCTCTGCAAAGAACCGTCCAAAAAAATTCAACTTCAGTTAACGCACAGAAAAAACAAACAGCGAGACCGCCAGACAAGGCCCCGCCCACTCGCACACAGGCAGGACCAATCACAAGAGCCCTCGCGCCGCCGAGAGAGTATTTAAACGAGCGCCGAAATGCCCAGTCGACCAGTACTAATCGAGTAACGACGAGAAGTAGATCCACCAGGCTTGAGAATGGCAAGTGAGACCTTGCCGAAACGTCGCCAAAACAATGGTTTTCAAGAAAACCAGCATTTTACAACGCGGAGTCAATCCCGGAAAAATAGTGACAGCATATATATATATATATATATATATATATATATATATATATATATATATATATATATATATATATATATATATATATATATATATATATATATATATATATATATATATATATATATATATATGTATATATATATATATATATATATATATATATATATATATATATATATATATATATATATATATATATATATATATATATATATATATATATATATATATATATATATATATATATATATATATATATATATATATATATATATATATATATATATATATATATATATATATATATATATATATATATATATATATATATATATATATATATATATATATATATATATATATATATATATATATATATATATATATATATATATATATATATATATATATATATATATATATATATATATATATATATATATATATATATATATATATATATATATATATATATATATATATATATATATATATATATATATATATATATATATATATATATATATATATATATATATATATATATATATATATATATATATATATATATATATATATATATATATATATATATATATATATATATATATATATATATATATATATATATATATATATATATATATATATATATATATATATATATATATATATATATATATATATATATATATATATATATATATATATATATATATATATATATATATATATATATATATATATATATATATATATATATATATATATATATATATATATATATATATATATATATATATATATGTATATATATATATATATATATATATATATATATATATATATATATATATATATATATATATATATATATATATATATATATATATATATATATATATATATATATATATATATATATATATATATATATATATATATATATATATATATAATATTCTTTATATCGTTATAATTCTTGTGTTCTCTAGATCTTTCCTTCTAAGAATTATGACGTATCGGAGATGGGCTATTTCGTTACACTGCTCCCCTCTTAGATCTGAGCGTCCCGATCAGTAACTCCAGATATAGGCCCAGGATGGCGGAATCTACAGAGCTCTCCAGCTCTGCATGAACCCCTTAGAAAGAAATAACAGTCTACAGACTTTGAAGGATACGATCTCATCGGGTTAATGCAACACACAGTAATTCGTACGCCGGTTTCTCGGAAAATCACTTCAAGCATGCTTCATGTAAAAGAATTTAAAGCTAAATTGAATAAACAAAAATCTCTATTTACAAAACCGACATCTGTTCAATTATCAAGCTTAGCAGCATCATATGAAGTATGTTTAGAGCTTGTCAAAAGTAAAAAAGCATTTAGAGATGGAGAAATGATCAAGCGGTGTGCCGTTAAAATGGCGCGATCCTTTGGAGACGAAAAGATGGCCAAAAATTTTGAATGTGTTTCAGTTTCCCATAAAACTGTATCTAGAAGAGTTGATGAGCTGAAAAAATGGTCGACATAGTTCGTGATTGTTTGTACTACTCCTTAGCCCTGGACGAATCTGTTGATATTACTGACAAAAATTCATCTATTAATTTTTGTTAGATGCATCAGTGAAGATGTTTGTGTAACTGAGGAACTTCTAAAACTGCACCACGTGGAAGACGGGACCAAAGGTATAACTATATTTGAAGCAGTTAGTGACGCTGTGAAAAATATAGGCGGTTTTCAAAAGTGCTCAAGACGCATAACGGGATAACTAAAATAAAAAAAGAAAGATAACTAAAATCAACGATACTATGAAAACTGTAGTGCAGATAGTAAACAGCTTAAGAGTAGGAAACAGAGCTCAGCGACACTGAAAATTCATCTCTTTCTTGGAGAAATTAAATACTGAATATAAGGACGTCCCCCTACATTCAGAGACACTCTGGTTGAATGTAGGTAAATGCCTTAGAAATTTTTTTTCTTTAAGAAAAGAGATCTTACTGTTTTTTGAAACGGAAATTGTTATTAACACGGACGTATTTATAACAAAGCTTAAGAACAAAACGTTTATTCATGAACTGGCATTTCTAACAGACATTACCTCTCACTTGATCACATTAAACCTACAATTCCAGGGGAAAAATAAGACAGTATCACAGTTGGTTGGTAAAATTGAGACATTTTGCAAAAAACTTGATCTTTTCGAGAACTGCATTAATATAAATGACCTCACACATTTTCCTGCGTGTTTCAAAATAAATCAAGAAGAAACCATGGTCGATTTCTCAAGGTTTGCAAAAGTTCTTACAGAAATAAAAAGAGAATTCGATGAAAGGTTTTCGGAATTTGATGCACTGAAACCCGATCTTGGGCATTTTAACAATTCAATGAGAGTCAACATCCAGAACCAATCTGGAGCTGTGCGAACTACATACAGTCCGCTTCTTTTTTTCAAGCAAAGAAAAATGAAGACATTATTTTGGAAGTTAGTCTCCAAGGATCGTTTTCCTAAACGATTATCTGGAAGCGTGTATTAGACTCACTACTACTAGCATAGATATAGATGTGCAAAAGTTAGTAGAGGAACCCTTGCCTCAAATATCCCATTGATTTTTTATTTTATGTTAAATTTTAAATATAACATGTAAATTGTAAACCAAAATAAAATACATAATAAAATAAATAATATTTCGTTTGTATATTATTTTTTAAAATAAACTTTTTTAAACGAGTCGAGTTCTCTGGACCTTCTTCATAATGCCCGCAACGTCTAGCTAGACCACACTGCCAGGCGCCAGGTGGTTCAAACACACATTCAACTTGTAATTTAACTTGTGTTTGTAAGATTTAGTATACGGATAACAGAAATGCGAGAGGATTGTCAGATTCGCCTCACTTTGGAGAATCAATCTTAGGACCTTGTACTTTGAACACGCCCACAAAATGGTGGCCCGACAACCTGTTAAAATTAAAAAAGTCAGGAAATAGAAGTGTTTCATATATAATTATTATTAGTATTTTAATAATACTAGTCGACAGTTACATTATAATGAACATATTTTAGACAGTTTATTTATACTATTATACTATATTAAAAGAGAATAAATTCTTATTCAATATTTTCTATTGCCATCTGTCGACATTTCGTCAAAACTTTGCTCGAACTTTATTCACATAAAACGGAGCCGTCAATGCACATGTTTTCTTTTAACGCCAGATGGCGCAGGCTGTAAATCTGGAAATTAAATATAATTTGATTAAGAAATCATTAATTTATATTATATTCTGTTTATAAAAATAAATTTTAAGTTTATTAGTTATTTTAAAATAAGTATAATTTTCAGAATTTGAAATACAATTTTTGATTTATTGACTCTCAATAGGTATACCTACTAGGTATACCAGCATCATATCTACATTTAGTGACACTAGGTTCTTTGAGAAATATAATGTAGGTAGATACCTACCTAAATGAGTGTAATAAAAATAGTAGATAAATAAATTAAAAATCAATCAAATCATGTGGGTGGCCATCTCTCTCTAGTAAATTGGTTGAGACGGCCATCATAATTTTGGGTAAGATTGCCATAGTCAGAAACGAATTGCACACCATTATCACTGATAATTCTTCGGGGTAGGTCAAATCGCAAGAATACCTCGTCAATAAGCTTCATAGCGCATTTTTGTGCAAATGCTTGAGTTAAGGCAAACATCTCCACTCACTTAGTACATGTGTCTTCGACAATCAAAATCCAAAGTTCATCTTTTGATCATTGTTCCGAATAAGTAGATGGCAAGTGCTTCGAAACATGTAACTGTCCACCTGGTTTCTGGTTAGAGGCTTTATATCTTTGACAAACTGAGCATTTAACAATAGGTATAATCAACGACAAAACAACGCATGCATGCAAAAAAGAATTTTTGAGCAATTCTTCTCAAAGTACGTTCAATGCTATAATGGCCAGCAGTTGGTCCATCATAATATTCCGTTATAATGGGTTCATGGGTTTTACACGAACGATTACGAAAATGTACCTGATGAAATAAAATTCAAAAGTAAGAAAAAATTTGAGGACAAAATTTTGGTATGGTGTGCAATTTCTGAGGCAGGCTTTATCTCACAGCCCTACATTGGTGTTGTTCGAGGCGAAGCCTTAAACGCAAATATTTATATTCAAAGATGTCTCTCTAAATTGCTTCAGTTTG